>NC_133538.1:155322048-155948298 GCF_048544455.1 Silene latifolia | reverse complement strand
CAAAAACATGCTTTTAAAACGAGTTTTCTTCGCTTTTAAAATCGATTTTTCAAATCAATTAACACATTAAAATAAATGATTTTTCAAATCAAATATATTCATAAAATGATTTTTCAAATCAAATATTTATTTTATTTTCAATAAAATAAACTCAAGAAAATAAATTCAAAACAAAATAAAATAAATTGAAATCACCTTAAAAAAGGCTTTAATTTAAATATCATTTAAATTAAAATACTCCGTCGACAACGCTCATTCTACATCGTAAAACGAACCCAAATAATGACAATGACAACTAAATAAATACATGTGTCCTATCATCATCGGGTGTTTATCGGGTTCTCTATAAATTCCAATATCGACGGATACGGGTATCTACACCCGTTTAAATGTTTTAAAAACTGTAGTGATCCATTCGGGGGTGGTGAGCAGTTATTGAGCAGGTATGAGACGATGCGCATGAGATAGCTGGGATGAGTCATCACGTTGCAGTTTTAGAAGTATTTCGCTGTGTCGAACATTTTGTAGTTGTTTAGTAGTTGTCAGTTTTAACAACCTTGTATTTCCTTTTAACAGTTTTTTGGAGTTTGGCTTGTATCACTTAAACTTTATTATCACTTAAATACGTTTTGTTATTGTCTATTTGAGTATCATTGCTTCGAGTAACCGAGATGGTGATGTTCTCATACCTTAAGTGGTCCTGGTAAGGCAATTGGAGTATGGGGGTGTCACAAAGTGGTATCAGAGCGACGATCTTGAAACCTGTAACCAATGAACCTAATGAACATAGGGAGTCAAACTAAAATGAACACGGGTAGAAGTGGTACGAGCTAATGCAAAGACTTGGGAGACGTCCTAAAGTCGCGAACTCGCCCTACAATTTTGAACCAGTCACTAGGGGGTGTCATGGGATCGCTATGTGTTTACTAATTTTCTATTGCGTATGTTGGATGATGTGTTGTATAGAAATGTTGGAAAATGTTGAAGTGGTTATATGATAAAGTGTTGTGAATAAGCATGTTGCATGATAGCTGGTTTACGATGTTGTTTGGAATTGTTGGAAAGGTATACGAGAATGATGAATGATGTGGTGTAAAAAGGGGAGTAGTTCATATATGAGAATATGTGATGAATAATGATGTTGTAGGATGGATGATTTATAATGTGGCATAATAGTAACATGTGAATAGGAATGTTGTGTCGTATACGTATATTTTATTTGCGTAAACTTGTATGATAAGTTTATGTACTTGTCCACTATTGTTCATATGTATATGTTGTAAGAAGTGTGTAGTGTTGTAATGGATGAATTGGTTGGAAAAGATTAAGTAAGTAATTGCATAAGAATATGAAATTCATGTGTGGAACATGTTTATGTGGGTAGTGGATTTTATAATGTTGCTATGTTAGCAACATGTGAATAGGGGATTTTATGTCGCATATTATGTTATTGTCGTACGTAAAGTTATAGAATAAAAGCATGTGGGTAAATCATGATTGACAAGTTAAATAATCTATGTGCATGATGAATTTTGTTGCTTGGCTTTTGAAGATAGTAACATATGATTAGGAATACTGGTTTTATGAGTATGGAGTTGTTTTTGTTTACTTTGTTGTCGTTTAAGTTGTTTGGAAGTAGAAATCAAGTAGTTGTGTTTTTCGATTATAGAGAGGTTGTCTTTAAACTGTTATAACTTGAGATGTATATATGATTTTACTGTGATTCTATTTGGAGGTGATAGCTTGTTCTTTTACGATTCTAAGGATAGGTCACACGCCCAAAATAACCAAGAAATGAGTGAGATATGACCGTTTTACGAAAATTAGACAGTGCTGAGAAATGCGTAGGGTACTCGATCGAGTGGCCCTCACTTGCTTGAGTGCACCTCTTGTTACTCGATCGATTTACCCTTACTCGATCGAGTAGCCTTGGTAATTTGTTTTACGTGTCTCTGACCTTCACCTACTCGATCGAGTATGTCACTCACTCGATCGAGTGACCTGTACTCGATCTAGTGACCCCTTTTTTGGGTCATATGCTTATCTTTTGACTTCATTGCCTATTATATTTAATTCGAAGGTGTTGTTTTGCTTCCTTATGCATTGTTTTACGTATGTGTTGGTCCTGATGCGTAAGTTACCCAATCTTGTGATATAAGGAGTGGCACCTATGGTGAGTATGAGTTCGGTGAGGAGGACATGAGTTATATGTGGTTGTGATAGGTAGTGGAAAAGAAAAGGAAGATTTGTAAGGCTTATTAAGGCATAGAGCATGTTTTGTGAGATGAGATGAGTGATATGATTGTGTGTTGAATAATGTAAAAGTAAGTGAATATGGACAAGGGATGATGTGAGTCTAAGAAACGTGAGAATGAAAAGATTGAAAGGAAGGATGTGGATAGTGGCAACTTGAGATGTGTAAAGAATTATGAAGGAAGATGGTTAGGAATCGTGTGGGTTAAGAATATATATAGTGAAAGGTCGTTCTAGAGGGATTGAGAAGAGTGGTATATAGCGAACTTCATGGAGACATGTCGCGATGTGGATTTGCAGATAGTTAGTGAGTTTGGGAATTTGCATTATCAAGAGGTGAAACTAATGTGTGATTTTCTTGGGCAAGTAACGTTATGAAATGAGTTTTGGGGATTCTAAAAAAAAAAGGGTGATTGAAGATCAGTGTGAGTTATAACATGAGGTGGTCTGGACTGATTGTTGATAAGTGTGAGTGATAACATGATAAGAGAAGATCTATAGTAAGAAAGAGTGAGATGATACTGATATGAAATAATGGGATTTGAGTTTTGGAGCAATGAGAAGGTAACCGGAGCACTAAAGAGTTACGTAGAAGGAATAAGGAGTTGAATCATTAATTGGTATTGTTGAGTGTAAATAGATAAGAAGGATAAAAGCAAGCCGAGAAAGATGGCGATCGGAGTTATGTAATATAGAAGTCAGGAATCGTCCAGATGTATGATACTATCATGGGGATGTTAGTTAATGGTTATACAGGAGTTTCAGGATAATATGATTAGTCATGAGTTTCGGGGAATTAAGGAAAGTAAGAAGCCGGGTAAAGAATTTACATGATATGAGATCTTGGTGGTGAGTAGTGTTGAGGTAAATTTTGTTGATGGATTTGATGTTCGTTATTTGGGATATTAACCAAAGATAGGAAAGAAAACGTGATCTTTAGAGATGGGTGTAAAAGGTTTGTTATACGAGCAGTGGGGGTATTGTGGTGTTGTCACTAGTGGTTAAGGGTGATGATAGATAAGAAGGATAGCAATTCTGAAGAGGTTGATTTTGTAGAGGCCGGATTGATATGTACGTTTGGGAGGAAGTATAAGATATGGTGATATGAGACGGGTGCTAGTAGTTGAATATTAATGGTATGGTTTGGCAGGAGGTGATGGTATGCGAATGGGAGAATATGTTAGGAAGGGCATACGAGTAAAGCTCGGGCGAGAGGTAACCTTTATCAAGTGGTAACTTACGTGATCAGGGTTGACTTGTTGGATGTGATTATGGGTCTATGGTGTGTATAAACGTTTGTGTGAGGTTCTGACCTCACGATAAGTGGTATGGTGTGATAGTTATAAAGTTGTTATGTGAATGTTTTGTGATATATGTTGGGTATGGTAAACTAATGGAATGATGTTCAAAAGTGATAGTTTGGGTGATCTGGCATGGCTAGTTATACTTGTATGTGTATTCATGATATATGTTTATTCCGTGAAAAGGTATGGATGATATTCATGAGATCCTTGTCTGTTTATTCATTATAATATGTTGTGTTGTGATCTAGTAAGGCAGTTTTGACTATGTTTTCTTGTCCGGAAAGTTATACTGAGTCAGTGTTTATGGGAATTGTATATGGTTGTGATGTCTATCGATGTGGTTGTTGTGCCTTGGGTGGTGATCCGGACACGGTACTTCGTGTTGTGATGCGGGTATTTTCGCACTGCGGTGCGGCTGTTGGTGGCGGTGTTGCGATGCCGTCACTGGTTGTGGTGGAGTAGGCGGGATGATTACGATTCGAGTTTCGAAAGTACATACCAGTTATACATAGATTGTTGTTTTGTTTGTTGCTGTTTCCTGTGAGTTTCAGTTTGGACAGATAGACGGTTGTTTTGTTTATTGATGTTTCGTACCAGTTTCAGTTTGGGAGTAAGGGTAAGTATGATATGGAAGAGGGTTGTGTATGTTTTCTTTGTTGTCATGGTATAGTAATATCCTGTTGATGGGACACAATTGTGAGAGGTTATTGAAGTACTTGTGACGTTCTTTTAGAGGAAGCATTGGTTGACTTAGTAATGGCAAGTGATTCGTGGAACATGTGTTGTACAGATCTGAAAGCTGCAGGTGGTCCATAATCTTTTGTTGAGGCAGTGAGTATAGGGTGTTGGAAAGTAGTATCATAGTAAGTTGTGGATGAGTTTGTGGTAATAAAATGGAGTACTTGAGGACCTAGTGTGAGTGTGTGTAATAATTGTGGATTGTGAGTTCTGAGTATAGAGATAGGTGCATGTATAAAGGACTATATCGTTCTGGCGGTAATAGGGAACAGTTGAAGTTTTGGTTAAGCTTAATATTTTGTGGTATAGGTTAGGTGGTGTACCGAGTGAATTGAGGTATGAGAACTGTTAATGTAAGAGAGCCTTGGATATAGGAATGGTGAGTGTTTAGATTATAGGCGGTTATCTATGACATGTGATGGTAATGAGGATAATGAGAAGATATAGCTAAGAATTTAGTATTAGTGAGTTACGAGGACGTAACATTTGTCTTAAGAGGAGTAGGATGCGATAAAATAGAGTTTCATGGTTGTGCATGTTGTAGTATACTTGGAAGTAGAATGTTGGTGTAGCATAAAGGATGGATCTTTGTTGTGATTGATTTTATTAAAGGTTATGGCCATGCTTGTAGTAGTGTGATATTTAGGAGTTCGAGAGTGTTGACAGTGGGATGATGATGTTTATGAGTATGAGTAAATTTCGAGGAAGAAGTTCCTTTTAAGTGTGGTAGAATGTAACATTCCGTTTGATGTTTATGAGTGTCTTGATATTGGATTTTCTATTGGATAATATGTTAGTGAAACGGAGATACCAGCGTTTGTGGATGGTAGTTGGTAGTGTATGGAGTTAGTGTTGAGAGAGGCTATGATGTAGTTGATACAATATCGTGAGCCATGTTGTGGAGGTAGGAATAGTTGGTGGAGTTCGTGTTAAGAGTTCATGTGTTATAGGTTGGGGTTTTGTTTTGAGTTCGTAGTTGCGTTGTTGTGTCTTAATCGAGTTAGTTTGTTTGTTTTTATGTATGGGTTGAACTTCGGGGACGAAGTTCCTTTTAAGGAGGGACGACTGCAATACTACGGTTTTCTTTGTCGATGGGTACTCTATCGAGTGGTACTTACTCTGTCGAGTGAGTATGTTTTTATACGAAACAGTAGTCTACCTTATGGGTACTCGATCGAGTACGTGTGGCACTCAATCGAGTAAGGGGCACTCGATCGAGTAAGTGTGTTTTACGGGTGATTTTGACGGGTTTTGTTAATAATGCGGGATTAGTATATAAAGCATCCGTCATCTTTCTTAATCTCTTTTATCATTCTAAACACCCCTTTTGAGAAGAAAAGAAGTTACGTAAGTGTGTTCCTCGCATTGTTAACAAATCCCCAAGGCTAGGAGTGTCGGATCATCTTGTTCTTTACGCCGTTGTGATCCTTGTATCGAGGGTAAGCTTTTTATATAATTGTTATAATGTTTTGTTAAATTTGGTTAAAACCCTAATTGGGTAATTTGGGGGTTCTGGGGAGTATTGTTGATGTTAGATTGTGATTGTATGATTGTATATTTGATAGGAAGTAATTTCAGTGAAGGACGATGTTGATTAGCTGATTGTGACGATCTTGGTGATTGTTGTTCCAGGTAGGGTTCCCCTACTCAGTATTAGTTACATGATGTGTGTGGTGGTTGTATTGTGGTTATTGATTAATTATATTGCTGGTGATTGTGATGGTTGTTGGTTTATATTGTTGATTATTGCTGTATAATTGTCTGTGATATTCGGGGCACGTCCCTGGCTGAGTGAAGTGACTTGAGAGAGTGGCTTCAGGCCCTTGGTTCGCCCTCTGTGGAACCCGCCACAGGAGGGGATGTGCACATTAAGGAAACTTGGGTTTATCGCTCGATGGAGATGAGCGGGGATTTGGTGGATACGGCTGCGGTTCCCTACTGGCAGCGTGGAGTACTTTTTGCGATGGGTACTCTGGCAGGGCTATACACTTTAGTGTGTAGTCAGTTGTGTGGAGATTGAATATGGAGACTGAAGATTGGTTTGAGCTGTTTGAGATGTTTGTGTTCCTGTTTCATTGTAGCTATTGTTTTTGTGTAATCAGTACTGACCCCGTTTAAATATTTTAAAAACTGTGGTGATCCATTCAGGGTGGTGAGCAGCTATTGAGCAGGTATGAGACGATGCGCATGGGATAACTGGGATGAGTCATCACGTTGCAGTTTTAGAAGTCTTCCGCTGTGTCGAACATTTTGTAGTTGTTTAGTAGTTGTTAGTTTTAAGAACCTTGTATTTCCTTTTAACAGTTTTTGGAGTTTGGCTTGTATCACTTAAACTTTATTATCACTTAAATACGTTTCGTTATTGTCTATTTGAGTATCATTGCCTCGGGTAACCGAGATGGTGACGTTCTCATATCTTAAGTGGTCCTGGTAAGGCACCTGGAGTATGGGGGTGTCACAAAGTGGTATCAGAGCGACGATCTTGAAACCTGTAATTAATGAACCTAATGAACATAGAAAGTCAAACTAAAATGAACCCGGGTAGAAGTTGTAGGAGCTAATGCAAAGACTTGGGAGACGTCCTAAAGTCGTGAACTCGCCCTACAATTTTGAACCGGTCACTAGGGGGTGTCATGGGATCGCTATGTGTTTACTAATGTTCTATTGCCTATGTTTGATGATGTGTTGTATAGAAATATTGGAAAATGATGAAGTGGTTATATGATAAAGTGTTGTGAATAAGCATGTTGCATGATAGCTGGTTTACAATCTTGTTCGTAATTGTTGGAAAGGTATATGAGAATGATGAATGATGTGTTGTAAAAAGGGGAGTAGTTCATATATGAGAATATGTGATGAATAATGATGTTGCAGGATGGATGATTTATAATGTGGCATAATAGTAACATGTGAATAGGAATGCTGTGTCGTATACGTATATTTTATTTGCGTAAAGTTGTATGATAAGTTTATGTACTTGTCCACTATTGTTCATACGTATATGTTGTAAGAAGTGTGTAGTGTTGTAATGGATGAATTGGTTCGAAAAGATTAAGTAAGTAATTGCATAAGAATATGAAATTCATGTGTGGAACATGTTTATGTGGGTAGTGGATTTTATAATGTTGCTATGTTAGCAACATGTGAATAGGGGATTTTATGTCGCATATTATGTTATTGTCGTACGTAAAGTTATGGAATAAAAGCATGTGGGTAAATCATGATTGACAAGTTAAATAATCTATGTGCATGATGAATGTTGTTGCTTGGCTTTTGAAGATAGTAACATGCGATTAGGAATACTGGTTTTATGTGTATGGAGTTGTTTTTGTTTACCTTGTTGTCGTTTAAGTTGTTTGGAAGTAGAAATCAAGTAGTTGTGTTTTTCGATTATAGAGAGGTTGTCTTTAAACTATTATAACTTGAGATGTATATATGATTTTAATGTGATTCCAATTGGAGGTAATAGCTTCTTTTTGTACGATTCTAACGATAGGTCACACGCCCAAAATGACCAAGAAACGAGTGAGATATGACCGTTTTATGAAAATTGGACCGTGCTGAGAAATGTGTAGGGTACTCGATCGAGTGGCCCTCACTCGATCGAGTGCAGCTCTTGTTACTCGATCGAGTAACCCTTACTCGATCGAGTAGTCCTGGTAATTTGTTTTACGTGTCTCTGTTCTAGGTAGGGTTTCCCTACTCAGTATTAGTTACATGATGTATGTGGTAGTTGTATTGTGGTTATTGATTAATTATATTGCTGGTGATTGTGACGGTTGTTAGTTTATATTGTTGATTGTTGTTGTATAACTGCCTGTGATATTCGGGGCGCGTCCCTGGCTGAGTGGAGTCATTTGCGGTAGTGGCTTCATGCCTTTGGTTCGCCCTCTGTGGAACCCGCCACAGGAGGGGATGTGCACATTAAGGAAACATGGGTTTATCGCTCGATGGAGATGAGCGGGGATATGGTGGGTACGGCTGCGGTCCCCCACTGGCGGCGTGGAGTACTTGTTGCGATGGGTACTCTGGCAGGGCTACAAACTTTAGTGTGTAGTCAGTTGTGTGGAGATTAGAGATGGAGACTGGAGTTTGGTTTGAGCTGTTTGTGTTCTTGTTTCATTATGGCTATTGTTTTTGTGTAATGAGTACTCACCCCGTTTAAATGTTTTAAAAACTGTAGTGATCCATTCGGGGGTGGTGAGCAGTTATGGAGCATGTATGAGACGATGCGCATGGGATAGCTGGGATGAGTCATCAAGTTGCAGTTTTAGAAGTCTTCCGTTGTGTCGAACATTTTGTAGTTGTTTAGTAGTTGTCAGTTTTGAGAACCTTGTATTTCCTTTTAACAGTTTTTGGAGTTTGGCTTGTATCACTTCAACTTTATTATCACATAAATACGTTTCGTTATTGTCTATTTGAGTATCATTGCCTCGGGTAACCGAGATGGTGACGTTCTCATACCTTAAGTGCACTACTACAGATACAGGCTATAACAACGGGTAAAAACCGTTGTAAAAACAAAAGCGGACGTTGTTAAAGCGGCCGTTATAAAAGATATTTACAACGGTTGGGTTATTTACTAAAACCGTTGTGGAAACAATTCACAACGGTTAAAAGTCGTTGTTGTTGCGAGTAAGTCATTGTGGAAAGATTGACAAACTTTTGGTGGGAAAGATATAACAACGGTTATAATATATAAAACCGTTGTTGTATCTTTCCCACCAAAATTGTAAAGAGTTTTAACAACGGGTATACGGAACATAACCATTGTTGAAATTGTTAGTAACAACGGTTCTTCTTTTAAAACCTGTTGTTGAATATTATGCGCGGGTATTTGTGAAATGTATTTACAACGGTTCTTCTTTTAAACCTGTTGTTGAATATTATGCGCGGGTATTTGTGAATGGTATTTACAACGGTTTTTTTTAAGTAACCGTTTTTATTACATTTTCCTAATTTTTTTAAAATTAAATTTGTTTTATGCCATTCAAAATCCTGCGTATATTAGAAGCAGCATATATCAGCATCTGGGTTCATCAGAACTCAATAGATACAATTCATCTTTCAGATTAATTCATACTAACAACAACAGCATCATAGTTACAATTTACAACAACAGCAGCATCATAATTCATACTAACAACAATTTACAAAGATCATTCCCTAACTTCAACAAAAAATTTACTAAACTGATCTGATCTAAGCTCTAAGCTAAGTATCATGTATTTAGTCTTCATTGCAATGATCTAAGACATATTTGCCCAACATGTCCCTTACTTCGTCTATTTGATGCTTTTTGAACTCAGGTAATAGATGGTGCGCGTTGATTTCATACTGCGGAAAAAACAAAGACATACAAGACATTATTATAACAACATACATCATTATGAAAACATCAGCTCTAATTTAAAAAAAGTAATAAACACATTATGAAATTACTAACCTTTTTTGGAATAAGGATATATCTTCGCATGATAACCTCCAACATGAACCGACAAACGTAGTATCCACATTGTATGCTATCCGGCTGGCAAGGGACCTACATTATTACATAAAAAACGAAGAGACAAGAAGGCCCACATCAGAATCTTGCACTTTAGGTATTGTATATGCGCACGTATTATTATTAAAGACAGATTTTTGCACTTAAGGTATTGTATTTGAGCACGTACCCCTGTTATCGTAATAGAAGTAGGGCCATCATCAGAATCTTTTGTGGGTTGATCCTCGTTAGCTCTTTTCTTCTCAAAGGCCTTTTTTTTTTATAAAAATAAGAGGCAGAAACTCATATTTTTGGGGCAAAAATGAGCGTTTTGCTATAAATAAAAGTTGAAACTTAATGTTATTAAAAACAAATTCGTATTATAAACTTACTTAATAATCAAGCCCTTAAAGGTCTCGCTTGGTTCTTTATGCAAAGTGTCCAACCAAAAAACTTTCTTCTTGCTCGGCATGATGGCTGCTAGCACCCAATGACTCCTACATACATCAAGAGACATCAACATTATTAACAAGTACATATATTAGTTATGAAAATGCAATTGTAGGGGAAAACGTAATGCTAATGATGTATTACCCGATTTCATTATAAGGGGCAAAAACCAGCTTTTTGGTTGTCGCCAATTGCCGAGCAATATAATCTACCCGATCTTCGAACGAAAACAACGTGATATGCATAGATAAAATAAAGGGGCACAGGAATCCGTATTGATCACATGGAATCTTGTTCTCGGGGATCACTCTCAATTTCAATATCATACATTATTACGGTATTAATTTAGGTATTTAAAACACTATCTAGTCAAAATATTAGAATATGAAATAATTTATTAAGAAACTTACTTCATCCAAACAAATAGGTGTTGGACATCAATCTCGTCAAGGCCAACCCAAATGACTAGCAGCTCCCATGACAGAATTGCTTCGCGCTCAACCCCTAAAATATCCTCCTCGAGCGGAATAATTATCAATTACTCGTTTGCTATGCGATGGCTAGCCTCCGAATACAGTTTCCTCATCGTCCCCGTTCTTACTTTTAGCATGAATTCCTTCCCGGAAAATTTAGTGGAGTTTATACTCCTAACATCTTTCAGTGCGGGGAAATAATGCTTCTCTCTTTTTGTGCTACTACCACCAGCCTATACACGTACATAATTAAAATAATAAAAAAATCCAAATGTAACATATCCTAGGTAGCTAGTTGGAGTAATAAAAATAAAAGAGTACTTAACTAAATACCTCATCAACCTGTTCTTTCAATGATGTCCCCTACACAAAATTTCCATGCTTTTTAGAAATACAGAAAAAATATAAATAAAGGGAGGTTTTTCCAAAAATGGAGAAGTTAGTTAAATACCTCATCAAGTTGTTGTTTCGACGAGGTAGTTGGCATGTCTGGGGACTTAAGCTTATCCGGCTTCTCCGGCTTTTTTGTTCCCTACACAAAATTTCCATGCTTTTTAGAAATACAGAAAAAATATAAAAAAAGGGAGGTTTTCTAAAAAAAATGGAGAAGTTAATTAAATACCTCATCAAGTTGTTGTTTCGACGAGGTAGTTGGCATGTCCGGGGACTTAGGCTTATCCGGCTTCTCCGACTTTTTTGTTCCCTACAAAAAAAAAATAACATATAAAAATATTTAACATATAAAAATTTAACATATTAAGGTATTTTTTCTTTCCCCAACTGCTTTCGGTTGAGGCGGAGACGAACGAGGCAGGAAGATGTGAGATTCAGGCCATTGGATGAAACTTCCAACCGCATCTGCCAGAATGGTAATGTCATCACGAACTGGGATGGGCAGCTGAAAGTTTTCATGGCCTTCAAAGACTTGAGTTATCTTCACTTTTCTATGATTCGGCAAAAGTTTTTCGCCATGAACCAATAAAGTTTCCGCTGATTTGGTGGGCAAGTCTACGAGACCCCGGCCAACACGCACAAGTGGTGTCTCGGATTTAGGGTCAGTAAGAATAACTACCCTCCTTTTACTGCCTGAAGAATACACATACATTATATATTATATACCAAAATTTAATAGAATTCATATAAATTTAACTAATTAAAGACTTCATGCATACCTTGCCTAAAAAGCGTGAACGATTTGAAGGGGATGTATGCTGCTGTTTTCTATCAGCCGTCTTCTCAAGTTGCATCCCCTGATTATTGTCAGCTGTGGCGGATAACTCAAGTTGCATCTCCTTTTCAGACTCATTTACTTAATAAAATTAACCAATGGCACGATGTCAAAAGTTATAGCATTAGAGATGGCAGGGAAGACACCCCCTAATCTTACCCAAACAAAAGAAAAGAAAAATAAGGAAGTCATATATTTACCTTATCGGCTTTAGTTGTTACAACTTCAGAAGCATTAGGTACCTGATCTTTCTGAATCTCGTTGACCGATACTTCAATCTCATGTATTGCCAAGGTAGTAGTGTTCTCAGCCTCTTAACCAATCTGTTGAACCTTACCCCCTTTAATGACATCCTCCATCATCTTCAATTCTCTTTCGGAAGGCTTGCCTCCAGAATTCATCTTTAGTATCACGGATGCCAATAACTGAACCTGCGTGCCAAGAATGTAATGTTTCAGCAATTTGTTTAAAACAATAACATGTGAACTTAAATGAAAATAATAGAATAAATGGTACCAGGTCAGCCTTAGCCTTCCTTTTCTTCTTTTTCGGGGCAATTGTCCCATAATATTTCGTGACTCCAACATGTAACGGGACGCCCCTCAATCGACCTGGATGTTCGGGTCGGCCGATTGCTCTAGCAAGAACGTCATCACGACCATTGGGAGTGAATTTCCCTTCTTCTACCTCCTTCAATACCTTCTCCTGTAATATATTTAATAAACATCAAATTATATTTGTGACTAAAATAATAAAAGTTAGTAATGAACTCGTCTTACTAAAATAATGCTTACTATGTTGGCCAACACTTCCTGATCATATTTGTCACATGGCCAGGATCCTTTAGGCGTGTGCCCTTCTTTATAAGTTACATGCCGATTCAAGTCGGTCACTCCCTTTGCCGCTTACACATTAACATGGTAAAATTTAAATATATAAATGTGTATCAAGTCCAAGTGTGATTAAAAAAATCAAATAAATAGGGGGATAATTAAGTGCTACTTACGAGGTTGTCTTCTATCAATCTGTAACCGCCTCAAGAACCATAGCATTTTCCCTTCTTGCATGAAATGTTAGCACGATTTCTTTTGCTAACAGCCTTAAAATTATATAAAAGCGCAAGTACATGAGATAATAAAAAGATTATATAGAACTCATTAATTAAAAAAATGATAGGTAAATGATTAAAAGGCGAGGATACTTAACCTCAAACTTCTCACTAGCTCTCATCGCTTTGAAAAGATCCCATTGTTCCTGAGTGATGGTGGGACACTTGTTTGACAGTGGGCTCTTACGCATCTCCCCCGTCTTCTTGTCCACATACAACCAATCCCTACCAACGTCACACTTCCACTTCCTTAAAGCACCTCCTGCCTTATACATTAAATACTTATCATAGCATTCGGCAATATGAAAGGCTTCCTTTATACGATCCAACAATAACTGCGCCAATTTTGGATTCAAATTCCTAATTTCATCTAAATGGATAGGCACAAACTGTCTTGTGCAATATCCAATCCAAGTGGATAAATGCCACGCATTTGGACCAGCAGGGAAACCCTTCGAGTTCCATGTTATTTTAAGCGGCTGTTTAGCCGCTATAGCTGCAAGGGCTGTAGGGCACTTCGTAGCACCCTCTCACCAGGCTTATTATCCCCGCCAGGCTTATTATTCTTCTAACTTCTTTTCCGTTTTTCACCCATGATAATCCTAAAACCCTAAATATGAATGTAATAGGAATTGAACAACGACATGCAGAGTATTATCTAAAACCCGAAAGAGGAATGAAAATTAATTAAAACAACATTTTGAGCTTCTAAAATCCTAAAACCCTAATAAGAGGAATGAAGTAGATGATGCGGGATGATAAAGATAACAAAGAAGACGAAAAACAAACAGATGAAAAAACAAAAAAGATGATCTTAAAACCCTAATGACGAAACACAAAAGTGAACATACCTGATGATGATGATGATAAAGAGAATGAGGAGGATGATAAGGGAAGGCAACGGAATCTAGGCGTCGGAAACTGGGCGACGGCCGGCATCGAGAATGTAGAAAGCGGGGAAGAGAGAATAAACTCAGGATACCAACGGTTGAACTGATGTTGTATGCTGTATACCTGTATGTGTTTGTAAATTAGTTTTTTATTAAGACAAACTATTGACAACGGGTTCTAAAAACAAACCCGTTGTGATATGTTAACACTAACGGGTCAATAAAAATCAACCGTTGTCATAACTTTATTACAACGGTTAACATAT
Source organism: Silene latifolia (assembly GCF_048544455.1). Classification (NCBI taxonomy): domain Eukaryota; kingdom Viridiplantae; phylum Streptophyta; class Magnoliopsida; order Caryophyllales; family Caryophyllaceae; genus Silene; species Silene latifolia. Next base: position 155,934,103 of record NC_133538.1, on the reverse strand, counting down.
ACCCGCTGTAATATATTTTCACCCAATTTGCGCCAAAATGAAATATGTCTAAAAAAGAAATGACAACGGGTAGAAGTACTACACCCGTTATTGAAAGTAATAACAACGGGTATAAGTAATACAACCGTTGTCACTTCCTATCTCATTTTTTTATCTAATAAGACCAATAACAACGGTTCCTGTGTTATAACCCGTTGTTGAAAGTAATAACAATGGGTAATATCAATATAACCGTTGTTATTGTTTAACACTTTTTTTTTAAATTACTGTAATTTCATTACAGTCCAAACCTGTAACAATACAGCAGCATAACAACTGTAATAGCAGAAGCACTATATACTGCAACATTAATCACCAATTTCAACAACAACATCTACATCTAATAATAAGATCAAGAAAATAAGACAACAATACCAGAATGCATACTGCATATCTACAGGATTTACCATGCCATGCAAATTTGGGAATCTTTAACAATGACCATTGCTTCTATTGGCTTTTTAAAGCTACCAAAAGCTAAAGACAACATACATACACTCCAGCAACACATCTCAAACTTGCTATAAATTTAGAAAAGAGGCATCCCATTAGCTCCCCACAACTCACAAATAAACCATCAAGTTTGCTCCCCACAACTCAGAAATAAGGCATCCCTATAAATTCTGAAAATGACTCAAAATGTTGGTCGTCCATATCACTATATCCTGATGAATGCCCCAGGCTACATCGATATAGACAATGGAAAATTTGCTGCCAAAAGCTTTAATCCTTTGAAGAATAAGGTTATTGAGCTGGGATACTCGGTCATCAAAGTTAAGCCACAATGGGGGCCATGCGGATTCAAAGGGAGTCTACTCATTCAATATGGAACATCACCTGCACATGAAGAATAAGCATTTAAGCTTGACATGATGTTTCAACTCAGAGGTCATGGCAGGAACGACTTGAATGCTCCGAATAGATCAACACTCTAAAAATACCTCTGGGTAGCCACAGACTCGGATGCCGAGCTTCTGAAGAATACCGTGGACTATGTCCAAGTGCCATATGCGATTATCTTTGATGGGCAGCAGTCGGCCAGGTCAGAAAGCGTCGATGCCTACAACCAGGTTGTGGCTGTTTTCCAAACAATGTACCCCTAAAACCCCTACAAAATGTGTCCGTGTCTGTGGCTGAAACTTACAAGCAACGTCCTGTGTTATTTGTTGAGTGTCAAACTGTGTGTGTCTGTATCAGTGCTTTACGTTTGTATTAAATATGCAGTTCCTAAATGCAAATCTGTTCAGTGGAGATAGTTATTTAAAATAAAAAAAAACTAAAAGTAAGATATATATATTAAAAAAATAAAAATAAAAATAAAAGCTAATAACTTACATTATAGACCAACTTAGGATCGGGGACATTTCTTTGATGTCATAGTTTCTTCGTTAACCCAAATACCTTCACCATGATCATCACGCATATAGATGCTTTCAGTGTCCTCATGATCAGTGTCAACATCGTCGAAATAAGATACAGTGGTAGAGTGATCCATTCCCTCAAAAACGACATCCTGATCATCATCACCATTATCGGATGCACTACTCCTTCTACTCCTTATAGATAGTACAACATACCACTTCTTATCCATAGGATCGGTGACATAGAACACTTGTTTAGCTTGGGATGCCATTATGAAAGGTTCATCTATATTATTGCCAACCTTACCTAGATTGACCAACGTAAATCCCATCTTATCCTTTCGGACACAATGGATGTTGTTATCAACCCAGTTACATCGAAACAAAGGCATTGTGAAATCAATGTAATCTAACACCAATAATTCTTGAATAACACCATAATAAAGGCATTTTCCCCAAATAGGCTTTTTATCTTTTGAAGTAGCAAAGTGCATTGCCTCAAATTCAGAACTCACACCACTATTTTGCATTGTGCTCAACTCATCTTGGTCGCGGGTGTAAAAAGTATATCCATTAATGGCAAAACTGATGTAAAAGGTGACCCTGGTATTTGGACCTAAACCAAGACGTAGTAACCTAAGAGAGATGTCATCACCAGTTTGATTCGTACACTCTAAGAAAATATTCCTAAACCACTCTCCAAACGTCTTCGTATGCTCGTTTGCAATCCACTTCTCGGTCTTGTTTGGGTGATTGTATTTGAGCTCATCTTTGTGTTGTTGAATATAAGGTTGCACCTCATCTTCGTTATTTAGCACATACGTATGTGCTAAATGCAACATTTCACGTGTCACAATTTTTTCAACCCGGCTCCTAATACCTTTTCCGGTCATCCATTCACTATGACGATTCTTAGGAACGCCAATCAACTCCTCAGGGGAGAGATAAGCGTAACAATATAAAAGAGCTTCGTCTAAAATAGCGCGTTCAGCAATACAACCTTCCGGACGATACCGATTAGATGTATAGTCCTTGTAGACTTTCATCAATCTTTCGAAAGGATACTGGTATCTCAAGTACACGGCCCCAAGGTACAAAATCTCCCTAACCAAGTGAATGGTCAGATGAATCATGATAGTGAAGAAAGAGGGTGGAAAATACATTTCCAACTGACAAAGAGAGGTTACAACGAGGTCCTGCAATGAATCCGCATCATCGAGATCGATGACTTTCTCGCATATGGACTGGAAGAAGAGACATAATCTAGTTATTGCATATCTTACCTTTTTAGGTAAAATGGAACGAATAGCCACATGTAGTAATTGTTGCATCAAAGTGTGACAATCATGTGACTTTAACCCGGTGAGTTTTAGGTCTTGCATCGACACTAGGCTTTTGATGTTCGACGAATAACCATGTGGCACTTTAATTCCATTCAAGCATGCACATAACTCTTTTTTCTCATTCCGTGAAAGGGTAAAAGCTGCTGGCGGTAAAAATGTACGATTACCTCTCTTCTGTGGTGCCAACCCTAGCCTAATACCCATCATTTTCATATCTTCCCTAGCTGCGGCGTTATCCTTTGTTTTACCGGGAACATTCAGAAGGGTATTGATAATATTATCACAGACATTTTTCTCAATGTGCATGAAATCGAGGCAATGCCTGACCTCCAGGTCAGGCCAATATCGAAGTTTATCAAAAAATATGGATCTTTTCTTATATCCACGAGTAGACAACTTAGAGACTCTCTTCTTCCCATAATTTATCTCAATATGCTTTACTTTCTGATAAACTTCATGCCCACTCAAAATTCTAGGAGGTTGACGAAGTTCTTGTCTTCCATTAAATGCTTTCTGCATCTTGCGATAACAATGGTCATGATACAAGAACCTCCTATTTCCCATATACACATACTTACGAGAAGACTTAAAGTATTCAGAATCGATATCCTCCCACACAATGGACAGGCCGCTTTCCCATGAACTGTGTGCCCAGAAAGGTTGCCATAAGCCGGATAGTCAGATATTGTACACAATAACATCGCTCTCAAATTGAAAGTTTTGTTCTTATATGCATCTAATACTTCTATTCCATTACCCACAACATTCACAAATCATCTAGAAGAGGTTCCAAATAGACATCTATATCATTTCCAGGTTGTTTAGGGCCGGAAATTAACAATGACAACATCAAATACTTTCTTTTCATGCACACATATGGAGGTAAGTTATAAATAGCCAACACTACTGGCCAAGTACTATGTTGGCTACTCATATTTCCGTGTGGGTTCATTCCATCAGTGGACAATGCTAGATGTAAGTTTCTAGGTTCATTGCCGAACTCGGGATACTTAGCGTCGAACGATTTCCATTGCATACCATCTGCCGGGTGTCTTAGCTTTCCATCATATATTCTTCCAGTTTCATGCCAAGTTAACATTTTTGAATCATCGGGATTCGCATAAATCCTTATGGATCTTGGTATCACTTAAAAATACCACAACACCTTAGCCAAGATCCCTTTCTTATCCTTATAACGCCACTCCAAACATTTAAGGCAATTGGTTAAGTTTTGATATAATTTCCGATACAATATGCAATCATTTGGACATGCATGTATTTTCTCATATTTCATACCCACTACTCTTATTAGTTTTTAGCCTCACATGTCTTAAAAGTTAGAACATTACCATCTGGAAGCAACTCCTTTATCAAGGCTAAAAAACTAGTGAAACGCGTGTCACTCACCCCATTTGCCCTCTTGATATTATACAACTTCACCACATCCAACATTTTTGTAAACTTACAACCAGGATACAAAGGTGCTTCAGACTCACACAACTTCTCATACATGTAATTAAGGTCATTCCAATTAATAGTGTCATCACCTACATCTTCAAAAGCATTCGACTCATCATCATTCTCTTCATAATCTATAGACCCAACATTCAACTTATCTGCTTGCAACTCAAAAAACTCGGTAAACTCAGGATCATCAGTTAGCCTTTCGTATATATACCTCAGCATCATCTTTCCATAACTGTCGAAATATGTGTCCTCCGACAATAATGCGATCACAACTGTCGATCATGATGATCACATGTTTAAATCTCATTTTAAGAATACATGTGGGAAGTAATATTTTACTTTCAACTGGTCCACACATTTTGGTAATGATTGGCTGACTAGAGTTTGACATTACTGTCGTGCGACGGTGGTGATCAGTTGATCCCCTTAGGTTATACCTAAAGGGTAACACTCTTAATTGAATTGTTTACGTGTCTTATTGTAATTTGATTAAAGAAGATACGGTCTAAGTAATCGAATTGTTTTATTACTTAGATGAAATTATTGTTTATAGAAACAATTGAATCTGAATGAATAATTTATTATAAATACAAGATGTTGTGATTTATAAATTGGTAAACCATTTTAGTACAAGTAATTGTGAATTACTATGTTAATTTTTATAAGTGACATATTTTATTAATATGTTGATTTTTAATTGTTAAAAATACATTTTATATATAAGATGTCATGTAATGTGTCACATGTGACATATTGACAAAGTCACAAATAAATTGGACTCATCCATTTTATATGTGTGTACCAAAATGAAGGGTGTATTAGGATAAAAATTGTGTTGATTATTTATAAGTGGAAAACATAATTATAAGACCTAAACATAGCCTTGCATACATAGCTTTCTCTTGGGAAGAAAAGGAGGGCATGCATTGGGCTATCTACCCTTCCCATTTCGATTTTCCCACATGAAAAAGAGCAAAAGTTTTGCTTATTTTTCCACTCTTACACTACATGCAAAACTAGTGTATTATTCATTCATTCACATAATAACTTAACGAAGTTTAGAAAGAGAAACAAATACTACAAAATTCCTCTCCTCTTGGCCGAAAATTTAAGTGGACAAAACAATATTTTGGGTCAATTTTATTAAGATTAGTATTGTTCTAGTAATAATAATATTAGTCTTTTAAGAGGTTATCTTGGGTATAATTCCTTGGGAGGGATTCTAAGCTTGAATCCTGGTTCATCCAAAATTAGGAAGCTCAAGAACAAGTAAGAAGGAGATCTTACTTATGCCCTTTTAATCCGAAAATCCATAGTAAGTATGATGATTTCTTCTCTATTTCTACTTTTGTTTGCATACATAAGATCTAAATTAATTTTATGACTAAAATATTTGTTACATATATGAATATGTTGTTTAATGAGATTAATAATTTCGAATAATTGGTACCACAGCCTTAGGTTGTTTGCATGCAAATCGGTTAATGTTTTTCCGAGTTATACGATTAACAAACAAAACTTATAAATTTGTGTTTATTATGAAATATCACAAAATTTATTATGCATGTTAAAGCTTCTGGTCCTAAAATGTTTTAGGATATTTTGGTTTATTTTATGGATTTTATTGTTCATTTTATATAATAATGGCATTAAAATGTGATTTTTATGATAAAAATGTCATTTTTGGACTAAAAATAGCTAAACTTCGATTTTTCCAGTGGTTTTTGGATATGTTTTCACATATATTATATACTGATGGCCTGTAAATTTTCATAATATGGATTTTTCATGTTAAAATCGAATTTAAATGGTTAAATAGGTTAATATGAGTTATATTTCGATTCTGGTCATAGAAATTTAGTATGTTGTCACATGCAATTTTACAAGATGTGTGTAAAATATTTGGCTATAATGAAGTCTTTATGCATGATTTATGAATTTTTGATGAAAAATCACATAAATAGTGACTTTAATTATTAAAAATTGCTAAAACATACTTCATGAGTAAGGAAAAATGTCACATGTTGCATTTTATCACATATTTCAGATCTAAAAGTGAAAAGTTAAGAAAAATAATTTTTCTCAAATTTTTATGGTATTAATTGATAAATCGGATAAACCGCAACATTGTTTTTCTCGATAAATTTCGAAATTTTTAACCCAAGTTTTTGAACATTATGAGTGTTATGGTATTCTTCCAGAATGTTCATGAGTTTAAATTTCAAAGTTTGAATTTATTTGAAATTTTTATAATTTAATTTGAAGTTTATAGAATAATTTTGTATTTTAGGTCCATTTATGAACAATATTAAGAAATCAAGGTTAATTATTGTCAAAATGTTAGTGGAGACTAATTTTGAGTCCTAAGATGGTTAGGGTAATTAACTTGTACATAAATATGAATTTATGTAATTATTGTGATTTTAAAGGGTTAAATCACGCAAATCCGTAAAAACCGATTAATATACGATGTTGGCTCCTTAAAGGCGATTTAGCATAAAATTGGGCATGTTCATACATATTGTAATGCTGAATTTGATTTATGATTGTCATTTTTTAAGTTTATGTAATTTTGAATTATGTAATTTTACTTAGTATGGCCTTAGTTTAATTGGTATTACCCAAAATGTATGGGAATATCGATTTGGTTGTAATTTATTGTGATCTCGTATTACGGTATTGTAATTTAATAGATTTATTTTATTTTAATTACAAATGTATAATAGGAAATTATGTAATTTGTTATGTAATTTATTTATTCCGGAGTACCTTGAAGACGGTGCCACCCAAGAAGGCAATCCATTAAAGAAAGTGTTGCCTTGAAATGCGTGCCAAGACCGAAGTTCAAGGGACCAAAGGAGTGGGTTTCCGAATTTGTATTAGTTTATTAGATTTACTATTTTAGGAAGGCCATACTAGGATTTTATTTATGCTTTGCATTTTATTTATATGTTGCATGCATCGCTAAATCGCCATAACTAAACATGCATTTTAAATCGTGTTTATCGACCGTGTCAATTAAAATTATCGTAGTTCACCGCTTTAGTTCACTTAAAACGTGATAGATAATAAATTGACATGACCTCTCGCTAAAATAAACAATTGAGACTTAGCCTTACCAAAAAGTATAAACCATGAAAACCTATTTCGCGAGGGAGTGCACTCGGCCACCCCGGGGTACAAACCTTGTTACGTAGGGGAAGTGGGTGATAAATGTCTATCCACCGAATTCAAGTTGATGAGGGATGAATCGGCTACCCCGTGCCCAAGTTAATGTGAATTTGGATCATGGACACATTTATTTGAAATTTGGATTGAGCTCAACGAAAGTATTCGTGACCGTAGTCGCATGTGTTCCGGGCTATAGATAAATATTAGAGTAATTTTATCGACCGAGAGTTCTAAAAGTAGAATCCATTAAAGAGTTAATCCACTGAGTTATATTGATGAGGGATGAATCGGCTACCCCGTGCCCAAGTTAATATGAATTTGGATCTCGGAATCATTTATCATAGTTGGGTAGAGGTCACCATGTAAATGCTTTACTTGTTATTTACAAGCATTAATAAAACGATAAATGTTACGTTTTCCACTATTCCGTTATCATATTGTTCAATTTCTTTACCACAATTCATATACGATATCATTTTGATTTTTGATTCAAATCTCCATTAAAACATCATAACTAAAGACAAATATGATTTTGCTTCTAAAACCTCATATGAACCATTGCTAAGGATCTCTTGTGAAGAGTATAGATAAAAGTTATTCGTGATCAAAAGGGTTTTTGATTCTTGACTAACATATCTACTTACAATGAATTGTTTCTCATATGCTTAATTGAGTTAAGTACTTTGAAACGTTACATCATTTTGGTAACTAGATTTGTTTGAAATCAAAATTGACCAAAATACCGCAACCACTTCAATGAAAGTTTTAAGACTAAACAAATGAATGAAGAGTAGTCTTCATGAATTTCAATTTTGCTTCTCTTAGCAAAGACTCATTGAAATAAGTGGGAACATTTTCTTAAACTGTTAAGAAAAGGATAAGGTTTTAAAGAAGTAAAATTATAATTGATACAAGGTAATGTTAAAAGTAAAGTTATTGAGAATAACGATACTAAACCTATCAATCCCGACCGATAAAGTTTCCATTGTCTTAATTGTTGGACGCTAGAAAGGAAACTACCCCAAATTATTGAAGAATCAACAAGTTAGTTGTGGGACATCTAATGGGACCTTCTTCTTTAAATGTTTATTCGATTAACATAAATTTTGCTAGTACTACTTCGTCAATATTAGAAACCGGTGGTGGTTTTCATCATTGTATTTGATACATAGGATGATTAGAATATGACGACTAGCAACGATGATGTCGAGAGATAGAGTCATTGTGTACTCAATCTAATTTTGGGTTTATATTTACACCTTAATTATGACTATTAAGTGAATAAACTCTAAATAAGAATATAATTTTGTTAAGCTACATAAAAGGTTCACTTTTGTGACCCTATACACCATGATTTGATGTATGGCTAGTCCATTATCAAAGGTGATTATATTCTAAACCAAACTAGAATGATATATCATGTAGATGATGCAAGACTCAAATTGGTAACCCAAGATTAAACCTTAAATTCTGGAATGATGAACGCAAAGATTTATTGAGTACTATTGGAACCATTAGATTGTTAATCTTATGGTATATGTGTATCTTGTATTCAAAGCAAGAGGTCTCGTGCTTTTGGTTGAAAAGGAGATCGAGAATGTAAATCATTGATACATAATAGGTTGATCATTTACTTTTACCAACGATTTAAGTTGACACTAATGTGTTCACTTAATAAGGTAAATAAAGAAATCTTTGAAGAAGTTCAAAGAGTTCAAAGAATCACGATTTAGTCGTGATGGGATTATCAAAGTGTAGACTTTGATATAAGCCAAAGGAAATGTGATATAGTATCACAAATTAATCTCTCTTAGCACGCATTATGGGATAATGTGTGGATGGATAAAGAAATCAAACGCTATTCGATATGGTTTGGACTTCAATCAAATTACTATGTTAATTTTTATAAGTGACATATTTTATTAATATGTTGATTTTTAATTGTTAAAATACATTTTATATATAAGATGTCATGTAATGTGTCACATGTGACATATTGACAAAATCACAAATAAAATGGACTCATCCATTTTATGTGTGTGTACCGAAATAAAGGGTGTATTAGGATAAAAATTGTGTTGATTATTTATAAGTGGAAAACATAATTGTAAGACCTAAACATAGCCTTGCATACATAGCTTTATCTTGGGAAGAAAAGGAGAGCATGCATTGGGCTATCTCCCTTTCCCATTTCGGTTTTCCCACATGAAAAAGAGCAAAAGTTTTGCTTAATTTTCCACTCTTACACTACATGCAAAACTAGTGTATTATACATTCATTCACATAATAACTTAAAGAAGTTTAGAAAGAGAAACAAATACTCCAAAATTCCTCTCCTCTTGGCCGAAAATTGAAGAGGACAAAACAATATTTTGGGTCAATTTTATTAAGATTAGTATTGTTCTAGTAATAATAATATTAGTCTTTTAAGAGGTTATCTTGGACATAATTCCTTGGGAGGGATTCTAAGCTTGAATCCTTGTTCATCCAATATTAGGAAGCTCAAGAACAAGTAAGAAGGAGATCTTACTTGTGCCCTTATAATCCGAAAATCCATAGTAAGTATGACGATTTCTTCTCTATTTCTACTTTTGTTTGCATGCATAAGATCTAAATTAATTTTATGACTAAAATATTTGTTACATATATGAATATGTTGTTTAATGAGATTAATAATTTCCAACAGAAACATATATACCTGATTGATAAACACGATGACGGAGAGAAGACGGTGACAATAGTGACGGAGATGAAGACAGAGAGAGAAGATCATCAGGGAGGAATGGAGGATGATATTTGTGTAGCAGTATTAGCTTGTGTTTGTGTTTTGTAGCGTATAGCAGAATAAAGCGATCTGTTGTTCTTTAGATCATCATAACTTCAATAACAACGGTTATTGCGTCTACAGCCGTTGTTAAAACTTAATAACAACGGGCTCTAATACAACCGTTGTAATTACTTTTCACTAATTTTGCGCCAAATTTTTAACAACGGTTATACTGTATTACAGAGTAAACTGTTGTTATTAGTTTTTATGTTTAAAACGGTTGTGCAAGTGTGACCCGTTGTTAAAACTAATAACAACAGTTAATAAAACATAACCGTTGTAATTAAGTTTAGTAAAATTTCACGCAAAGATAATTATCCATTCTACAACGTCTTTTGGTGATTTTCGTGAATAATTGTTGTTAAAGGGCCGTTGTAGTTGCTTGGATTTGTAGGAGGGGTGGTCCTGGTAAGGCACTCGGAGTATGGGGGTGTCACAGATCTTCCCAAATCTCCTTCTCCCTTCTTATATGTTAATGACAGTGTGGCTACTTTTTGATTGATGCGGTATGAACTTATGTGTTGTTAGGAGTTGCATTTTGTTTATATGGCACTTTAGTTGGTAGAAGTGAAGTAAAACAAGAATGTGGTCCTTAATCAGCCCAAAATAGGCCAAAAAACGCAGCAAAAACGACAACAATTGCAAAGAAATTTAAGACCTTTGAAAATGATCCCAAAATTAACATAAAAATAGACCTAAAACCGGGCTAGGGATAGGACGGTCCCGGAAACCGTTTGGGTTATCATCACCCTCACATTAGCATGAGCAAATGAGAAAGGGATGAAGAGCCACGACCTAAAAACAACAAACCCAACATACGACACAAAACAGGAACAAAATGTCAAATCGAACATCGACGGATTTGTTTAAACTTCACGAGACATTTGTTTTTGTGTATTTGTATTGTTTTCGGTTTGGATTGTTTTGTGAGGTTTTATTTGAAACATAAAATGAAAGATATGACTTAAACAAGATCACAAAGCATGTTTAAGCCTAGGATAATACTCTTCCAAAGCACTAAGCAAATGGAAAGAGTCATCTCCAAGCACTAAGCAAAGGAGGTCGTTCCAGCACTAAGCAAAGAACTAAACCAGGGTTTTTCAAAAACCTCTTAAATTCATTTTCATAATCTTCAAATCTGAATGTTTACATGGGATAGGTGCTCTTTAAATAGAGGCTCAAAATGAATCTAAACCATCCATCTAAAAAGCTAATATAAAGGCTACAATTGAAAGCATAAATGGACAAAAGTACAAGTAGATATTTTACACACAAAAGCACAACAAATGGGTCCAAAATAAACAGTATGGCAGCCTGTTTAGGTGTGAGAAATGCTGCCCATTTGGTTATTTTTGCTTCTTCAATTGCTTTGGCCTTTTGTTTGTACAAAAAGGGGACCATTTGATGTCGCTTTCGAATGGAATCTTTGCAATTTGTGCTCATCTTTTCACCTTGGAAACCGGCTGTTTTAGCTCCAAAATCTCGGTTGCCACATTTGCTTCAAGAAGCATATGCATTAGAGTTGTATATATGTTAGTTGCATCATGACATGTAGTTGCATGATAGAAAATTTTGTGAAAATGCCTATTTGGGAAGCTTTACAAGTGTATATAAGGCCCTTGTAGATAATTTTTCTCCTTGAGACTTTGTTTGCTAGAATACCCTCAAGATACCTTAGGATGTGTTATACTAGTATCTTTTATCCCATGGTCTAAGGCCTAGTCAAGGGTTTTCATGTGTGTCACCTATACAACCTTATGATGTGATATGGAGTTGATCAACTTATCTAGGGGACCTTGATTGACTTGGTGGTTTGGCAACCCAAAAATACTTTTCATTAATAAGTTTGAAGTGCTCATTTCAAAAGTTTTGTGATGTGGAATCATTTTAATTACCAAGGAAACCTCAAAATGTTTTGAATTGTTGAATTGCCGAGAAATTTGATGGAGGCGTACCACTTCAATGTGCTTTTGTGGGGATCCTTTGAATTTGGCCCCCACACGGTTGTGAATTCGACCGCCCAAAGAAAAAGTGACTATCACCCTAAGAGCTATTATCTAGAGTTTAACCGGTTACCTAATAAGCGATTGGCGAAAGCAAAGGACACTAGCAAATGAGCGACAAACGCCATCTCAAAGTTTTGAAATGTGAAATGCGGAAGTTGAAATGAAGCCAAATTTTGAATGTTAGTCAAACCCACTACTTTTGTTTTAATTGATTTGAGCACTGCATTTGCAAAAATCATTTTTGTTATGCCGCCTTGTTGAGCTTGGGACGATCCTTGGCCTTTACACTTGTAGAGAATCCGAGAATTGTCATGTCATATGCCACTAACATCATAAGGATAATCCTTCTACCCCTTCTGATCGCCCTTAACGAAAGCATTTAGCAATTGTGGACGAAAGTAGCCTAGTTTAACACAACTTTGAGGTGACTTGTTTGTATCCTCTTGGACTTAGTAACTTGGAGAACTAATACCTATGGTGGAATGTGTACCCTTAAATTGCTTACCTTTTAGATAATTTTCACCACTTAGATGAGGAAAGTGGCTATTGTTTTGTAGATGCATCATTTGTTTTGTTTTTGTGCTTAATGTTTGGATGCATCGCCATTTTGGCAAGCTCCACCTTGCCTTGCAAGAAGGCATCTTACCTCATAGATGTCTTGTTGTGAGTTGAAGGGGTGGAGTGAGACCCGCTAATTATCTCACATCGACTATGTTATTAGAGTAGTATAAAAAAAGGTCATAGTTTTAGTCACCTCTTTACTCGGGACGAGCAAAGGTTCGGTTTAGGGATATTTGATGTGACTCGTATTTACGCACATTTAGTCCCCTAACTAGCCTCGTTCCTATGTTTCGAGCATGTACTAGGGTCGTTTCTTATTCTTTAGCTTCCTATTATGCATATTCTATGAGGTTTTGTGCCTTTGGTAGGAGAGGAGTGCTAGTCTTGCTTATATGGAGCAAAATAGAGCTAAATTGATCGCATCTAACGACCAAGCAACAAAGAGGAGACCAATACTAAAGGACTAAGTCAATAAAACAAGTATATGGGCAATGATGAAGGACCCCTACGATCCTTGAAGGATCTCCACAAGTTAGGGGACAACCAAATGAAGAAGAATCAAATCTGACCTTCAAGACGGGCATCCCAGAAGCAGGACGGGCGTCCCACTAAGAAGGACGACCATCCCCAAGCTCAGCCCGAGCGTCCCCAAAGCACGACGTGCGGTTTTCAATACAGTATGGGCGTCCATCAAGAGGAGGTCGTGCGTCCCAAGCTAGGACTTGCAAGGTGTTAGACTTCATTTAAAGGGCTTAATCGTCATTTAAGACCTTAGTTAACCTAATACTTGTACTTAGTATAAATACTACCTTATATTACCAAGTGATTATCAAGTTATCTTATATTAAACCAAGTTACTTTTGATTAAAAACCAAGTTATTTAGCTTAATTACAACTTAGTCTTTCCTTAATTATTGTTCAAGTATTCTTAGATCTAGTTGGGTACTTGAAGATTATTTGGGATTATTTGAGAATTGACAACTCTTCATCACCAATCAAGTTTTCTTCTATTATTCTTTTCTTTCTATTTGATCATCCTAAGTTGGTACAATTTCTTTACTCTTTACTTAATCCTTGTTTATTGTTTTACTCTTTCATCACGTTTAGACATGTTAAGATCATTGATACCATTATTATCATGTTCACTATGATAATGAGTGAGTAGTTCCCTATCAAAGGTTAGTGGGGGATTATGGTACTTAATCATGGGGTAGATCTTTACTTAATAAGTTCATATGAATGCTTGCTTGTTGTAATTTTAACATATGCACATGTTATGCTTGATGAAATGCTTGATTGACAACCTAGCATGATTCTCTTATCCTTTCAACAAGGCTTGTAAGACATAAACCAACTCAAGGCTTGTTAGACCATGCATATAGTTGAATAGGGAGGACTAAGTCGATGTAGGTGTTGTAAAGTCTTGATTGATTCGGCTTCGAGACCTAAAACTCTCTAGGAATTGTAAGATATAAACTAACTCGATTCCATTACAACAATAAATTGCTTGCATCTATGAAAATTATTTATGTGATCTCATCATGATTCCCCTAATAGTGTCTAATTGTGATGAGTCAATAGGTTAATGCTATCAAAATAAACATGCTTGATACCGGGTTATAGTGGGACTTTTATTTAATATGCCGGTTTGCACTATTGGTTGTAATTTCGGGTTTTGGTTATATCTTTTAGAGGGGAACTCGGTTTTCATCTTTTCTACACCAAGGTGGAGAAGGAAAGGTAAAGGTAAGCCAAGGGAATAAGTGCAAAGTATAGAGAAGCAAGCAAAAGGAAGAATTGGAGCCTAACCGCAGTCTGTCAAAATCACGGCAATCTGCCGTGGCAGACTGCCAAGACCCCGGCTGGCTGCCGTTTTGGCTGGAATCGATATTATTAATTCCGTCATATGTTCCTATTGAAGGCCCATTTTCCTATGCCTTGTTTTTAGACTATAAGTACCTGGTTTGCATTAGGTTTTGGGGATCCCTTTCACCTCCTTACCATCTTAGATCTAAATTAATGCTTTGTTTTTAATCTTGTAATAATTAGACCTTAATCATTTCCATTTTCATTGTAATCTTTCTACAAAAATTGGGTTGTAAGATAATTATGGAAGGCTAATCTTCCATTACTTGGTGTAATTTCATTCAAAGTTTCCAACTTTGGTATCCTAAGACCTTCTAAACTCTCTTAATTTATCTAATACTATTTCTTTGTGCTTAATTTCACATGTTGGATGAATTTGTGTTTGGGTTGGCCATCCATGCTTATTGTTGTTCAACTATTGCAAATCTTAGAGAAATGGTTTAATCTATCTATTAGGGGTCGTTTGGTTCGCTGGAGGAATTAAAGTTCCAAGGGAGTTACAATTCACATGATTTTGCAATTCATGTGAAATGGAAAAAAAGTGTTTGGTTGGAATGTGGGAAGTGAATTCCATAGGAATTCCCACTTACCTAGGGGGACCTAGGTAAGCAACTTCCCCCATCGTGGAGGAATTAGAGTTCCTATGGAACTTCAATTCATGTGATTTGGGGCAAACAAACAACCCACAATTTTACAAATCACATGAATTGCAATTCATGTGTTTTATGTTGGGTAACCAAACAACCCCTTATTGTTTGGAGCAAATTTGTTGTATGTTGATTTGGTTTAAAGGATTCATATAACAAATAGGAAAGTTTATGTCTTTTTCTCATTTGTATGATTTAATCTTATGAGGAATTGATCCTAGCTTCATCTTTTGGTTAAATTCTTATTGCTCATGCTTAGTCTCTTTTCATGGTTTAATGACTTGTTGTCTATGTTTGAAGGGTATATATAGATGGTTTAATTTACATGTATCAACATCTTGAGATGGTAGTATTGGGTAGATAATTTTAAGAGACTAAAAAGGGTCAAGCTTTACTAATTGTTGGTTACTAAGAGGAAGTTACACCAATTTCTCTTTAATATTGAATTTTCTTGCTCATCAAGTGTTTGTTATATTGCCTTGTTAGAAAAGATTGCAACTTTATCTTACATTCATGTTACTAATCAACTCAAACCCTCTTTTCGATCTATGTTCATCTATTGTTGGTCATTGTTAATAATCATTGTGTATTTATAAAGTTGATTAGCGAGTCTTAATTAGTAGTAGAATCTCAACTAAGTATTCAATAGCTTACAATTCAAGTCTTTAGTTTAGTAGTCCTTCTCTTGGGATCGACCCTTACGTGCACTATATTGCTTTATCCATTAGAGTAATCTAGAGTATAGTTTGGCTTATAAATTGTTAAGTTGGTAGTTAATTCTAGTATTACGACATCTAGTTTTATCTTTATCATCCCCTATGAACCCATGACACCCAAGTATATTAATCAATTGTTTACAAACTCTATTTGCTTACTTTGCTTTACTTTCATTTATTTATTTTGCATTTGTTAAGTAGTTTAGATTGCAAATCTCAACCTCAACCCAAATTGTGACACTAAAGACATAGGTATTTACAACCGATAAGTCAATACAATACTCGTCCCTTGGGATTCGACCTTTACTTACCGCTCTACTAAGAGTAGTTTGTTAAGATTATAATTATTGTTTGATTGGGAGTATAGACGACATATCGACCGAATCATTAATGTTTACGAATTTAAACCCACTAACTTTCTTGCCTTTGTCAAGTCCTTTAGAGACCATATACTTAAAAGGTTAGGAAGGCGTGTAAATAGATGACACTTTTACAAAATCACGGAAAATATTAAGTGAGTATTAATTTAATACTCATTACAGTGATACGCGCGATCCCTCCATAGGACAACTTCAGAAGATCGTCATCGTAAGAACGGTTATCAAGGTACTCGATCTGCTTAGAGAGGAAGTTTGTTTAAATACAACAGTAATGATCTTGATTGTCGGAGCTTACCGGGACGAAGACCTAAAAAATGCAACACATGTATATTTTACATAATTCAGTCTAAAATTGAGAACTGTAAGGTTACACGGTAATTGGTTGAAGTTAAACATGCAGTTGCACATAAAATGTTAGAAGTTACAGTGGGTTGTGAAATGGAGTTGCATAGAAAAAAAATTGAAGTTATATTGACGCCATTTAGAAATTTAATGGTAACTTCTACAAAATGGATGAGTAACTTCATGGTGGATATGTGTAACTTCTATTCAAATTAAAGATCAACTTCAATGAAAAAATGTGTAACTCCTACTCAACGAATGTGTAACTCCAGTAAGGATCAGTAAGGATATGTGTAACATTAGCTGATAAAGTTATACATT
Organism: Silene latifolia; assembly: GCF_048544455.1. Taxonomy (NCBI): domain Eukaryota; kingdom Viridiplantae; phylum Streptophyta; class Magnoliopsida; order Caryophyllales; family Caryophyllaceae; genus Silene; species Silene latifolia. The sequence continues at coordinate 155,917,056 of NC_133538.1, read as the reverse complement.
TGTCAAAAATTGAAGTTTTATATTCCACTGTTGAAGTTATATACCATATCTGTTGTAGTTATGCAACATTTAGAAAAAGTTATACAAGTTACACAAAAAGTTCTGAAATAGCCAATAGTTTGAAGTTAGCCTACAGTTGCACATAAGGTGTTTGAAGTTACATTGGTTGGTAAAATAGTTACATTGAAAACACTATGATTAGCACAGGATTGAGTTTACGGTATTTTTCAATTTAAAACAAACTCACCATATCAGAGTTGAGTTGGAATGGACTACTGTACGCTTCATGCCATAGGTCCCACGCGCCACACAATGTCTCAGATTGATCGACAGGCTTGTTATTTTTTTGGCCACTCCAAATTGTAATTGCAAAGTCCTATTAAAGTAATAGACGGATTGTCAGACCAGCTTAGAAGTTACACACATATGATAACAAATTAAACGCTTTGTTCGGAGCACACTTACAGCGTGACCCAGCCCAAAGAAACAACGGGAACATTCAACAGGTGCGGTGTTCTGGGTCATAATATGATTGATTAGTTGTAGACACCTCGTTTCTACACCTCCCGCCAACTACTCAGTGATGATTGGGCCGCATGTTTAATCACGCGGAGCGATTTATGACATTTCGTATGTTCCTCAACAAGTGATCGCTCAAACAGTCGAGTCAACCTCATAGTCTTCATCTACATAATGATACGGTTGTTTTGACAGTAATTAGAGTACATTTGTAGTCCGGATAAAAAACCGTTTCCATTTTCTAAAACTGTCTTAAAACCGAGTCAGAGTTTTCTAGAGTATTATTCCTAAATTTTATCTTTCATCACGGAAATATCTTCCTTGCGGAATAAGGAAGCATACATCTTCCCTAATTCCTATTTTAACCGCGGAAATCTTTCTTGCTGAGGAGGAAACCACCCAAGAGAAAACGCAGAAGGAGCTGCGCCTCTTGGAAAGGTCGCAATTCCTGTTGTGCCTCTTCCTGGGCTAGTTTTTTCCCAGTTTCCAGATTTCTTTCCAAATCCCACTTTTACCTAAATTTTGTCACGTGATTAATATAAATAGAGGCCTATACTTCACATATTTTCTCACGCGAGTGTCCACCCTTCCCTTCTCCCTTTGCATTCTAAGACCATGCTCTTGCTTTTCGACGCCTAGATGCTTGCTCTACGCGACCACTTAAGCTCAGATCTTTCGGAGTACCAGTCACGTTGCATAGACCGACCAATTTGACCAACTCCACTTAATCAATCTAATCAATTTGTTCTAAATTCTTTTAACGGTACTTTCATTCATACATCGAGTCGAGCAATCACTAAACGACAACTTAGCCAATCTCGTTTCGTCAAACATGTAAGTCTGAGGGTTTAAATCCCAATTTTATTTATTTTATTTTCTGTATATAACATATGTAAGAGTTTATATCATTTGTATGGTCAAACCGTCTCTTTAAATCATTTTTTAAAACTCTTTTGGCGGAAACAACAGAGAAACAACGTGAGGAAGAATCTCATCAACCGATGCGCCTTCTGGAAAGACGCCAAAATATGATGCGCCTCTTCCCGGGGCTACCTTCAGTTGCTACACTTCTTCTTCTTCTTCTTCTTCTTCTTCTTCTTCTTCTTCTTCTTCTTCTTCTTCCTCGTGTCTTTGCTTCTTATGTTTTTTGTTTTCTTTATTAATTTTCTTCATCTTATTTCGTTTATCATCTTCAAATTAGTTTTCACAAATATTTTTAACCTTTTTTCGACTTAAATCCCTTATAACCAATATTTGCGGGTTTTCGTCATCTTATTCATACCCGATTTAAGAGGCTCGATTTATCCATACCAAGTCTATGGAATTCGTCTTTTGTACATGTTTCTCCTTTATTTTCCATACTTCGTTTTGTTTTGTTCTTATTTTAACTGTCTTAAGTCTGAGTTTTGTATATAAACTCGATTCCGACATCGTATCTTTGTAATCCAATGTAGTATCTTGTTTAATTCGTTCTTTTAATCTGGCCTATGACGATAGTTTTGTACATAAACATGATAAACCACTTCTATTCGAGTCTTATATTAACAGTTGACATAAATCGATCAACGAACATTAATAACCCGCGGGTCTGACTTTCACAAGCAGAACCCAGCTCTAGAAGAGCCGCAACAGGTGATGCACCTCTTCCAGAGGACACACCTGTTACAGCGCCTGTTCTGGGTTGGCTTCTGCCTCTGAACTCTTTCTCGTTTTGACGTAGCCTTCTAATTAGGTTTCTAATCGATTTTTATTCGTATTATTCCTTTTTTTATTTCTTTTATTTTCTTTTCTTTTTCAAATCTTCGTTTTGGGCATATTTATGACGTTAGTTCAAGTAATCCATTGCAATCGATTGTAATTATTTTATTGTATTTATCTCTTATTGTTCTTATATGATTTATTTCTCTAGCATACTCACATGTAATCAACCTAAATTTCAACTTCAACTTAATTGAGTGCTAAATTGCTGTTAACCGATATAGTCTAATCTCTCATGTTAGGATTAACGCGTGGATATTAGATTGCGTGCATACAATTAACAACATATCGAGTATAAATAACTTCCATGATCATTAGTAGAGGTCGCTAACGAGGCGGACGGGATTAGGTGTTCGAATAAAAGAGCTTCCTAATACGTACCCTAACCCCTTACTCAAGATCTCTGTGAATATCCGTGTTCATTGGCATCACGAGAGTCATTCTAGACATAGAATGCTAAGGGTAACGAATTTCTTAGTGTTTATGTCACTACTTTGTGTCTTGACATGACGCGAATTATTCGAACGGTTCCAATTTTCCATAAAAATTGTTAGCGACTCCACAAATGCAGGCTTGTCAAACCTTTCATCGATTTTAATACCTTACAAATCGGTAACAGCCTATGTGGTGCTTTGCCCTCGCGCCGGACTTCCGTGGGAGAAGTGCCGCCGCCTCGAAAGCAACGCGCAGGATGCTGCGCAACGTGGGTGGCTGTGTCCACAGTTTGGCGACTCCGATGGGAATGATACACTTAGACTAAGTCTAGTATTACCAGGGTGAAACTTGAAAAAGGTTAGGGAATATTTTATATGAGACAGTTGTCATTTTTCATTACTCGACCTTCTTAGGTCGTTTTAGCCAGCCTTCCTAGGCTTAATCCAACCAATTCGACCAATCGTCCCGTCTGGACGATTCAAATTCCTATTTGTGCCCAAAGATATATAATGATCTACGTGAACCATGCCTTGATACTTACTCATGTTTATATCAAGAGCTTTCATTACTCGAGCGAATGGATTAGGAACCGACCTGACTCATGTTTGGAACGGACCTGTCCACGGACCAGGGTATGATAGCTTGGTATGGCAACCCATCCTTTAAACCAAAACCCTTCTAAAAGCACTCAGCATGCCGTTATAATGACTATGCCTATGTTTGTAACTTATATGTTATCACCTTTGTAAACAAAACCATGACAAAATTTTCAAAGCTCCTATCTTCAAAATGTATAATGTAAATCTTTCAAAAATAGCCTAAAAAGCTCAAAGTCAACAAAATCAAGTCAAAACTCTGTCAAAATTTCAAAAATCAACCATTCTCAAAATCATTTCAAAGTCAACACTTCTACAATCACACAAGATGATTGACTAGGATAACATTTCAAAAACCAACATTTTCAAAACCCACACGACACAAAGGACACACATGTCCTTTTTTTTTATTCGATCCACGAGTCTTTTTGTTTCCTTTGAGTTAGTGTGCAATGTAGACGATTGTGTCTTGATTCGCCGTCGGTTCTTATCTTCAGTCCAAGATGGTCGGAACTAACGAAAGTCAAGGAAGCGTCCAGGGTCAGCCCGATGGTAATGGTAATAATCTAGTTTTGGCTGCACTACTCCGGCTCCAAGCCAGTCAAGATGTCACATACGCTCGTCTCTAAACGATCGAAGGCCGCATAGTAGCCGTAGAAGCCAGGCTTCCTCATGCGGAGGGTCCTACTCCAGACATCCCTTTGCACGAAAATCTTCCACCCATCAAAAAGCCTGAAAATGATTCTCCACCTATACTCACTAAAGCAGAAGAGTGTCTCCAAAACCTAGAAGAGCAACTAACGTACCTTAAGCGGGATGACATCTACACGGAAAATAGCTAAAAGTATGAAGCAGTGAATACTCAACTGCCAACCAACTTTAATATGACTAACATCCCGGAGTTAAAGGGGCACGAAAATCCAAAAACCACATTTGTTCTTTCAAAGATAACATGTCTATCGAAGGCACTAAGCTAGAGATGTTCTTAAGGATCTTTCCTTCATCTCTTGACACCATTCCTAAACAATGGTTCTATTCTCACGACCACAAGAAAATATCAACTTGGGATGATGCTGCCATCGAGTTCACTAATTATCCATCTTGGGGCACAAATAGGAATTTGAATCGTCCAGACGGGACGATTGGTCGAATTGGTTGGGTTAAGCTTAGGAAAGATGGCTAAAACGACCTAAGAAGGTCGAGTAATGAAAACTGACAATTGTCTCATATAAAATATTCCCTAACCTTTTTCAAGTTTTACCCTAGGTAACACTAGACTTAGACTAACTGTATCATTCCCAACGGAGTCGCCAAACTGTGATCTTTCAAAGATTTAACGGTGCCAGGTACAAGGATCGAAGAAGATATTCGCAAAGGACTCTTATCCAAAACTGTGGGACGCGGATATTAAGGTTCAACGCCAGCTGGAAGTCGTTCCTATGGTTCTAATAACAAAACCGACGATGTCAACCTCATTGAGTCATCCAAGAGAAAAAATACACCAAGATAGTTCACTGATATTGGTGACACATACACAAATGCGCTAAAAAGGTTAATGAAACAGGGTATAATCCACCTAATACGACCTAGACCCAACCCAGAAAAGAAGTCCAAATTCTGGGATGACAATGACGATTGTGAGTATCACAAGGGTAAAGGACATGACACAGAAAACTGTTACAGGTTGAAGGATGCTATCCAAGACATGATCGAAGATGGACGATTGCATATCCCTCCCGTGAGTAAGCCTAACAACACCAAGAATCCTCTTGGAATTCTGTTGTTCTCGGATGAGGAATCCACCTTGGATTGCTCGCACCTAATCTCTCCAGTCGAAGATGAGATCAATATGGTTGACCACGGAGAAACCTACTCTACCATCACACGAACTATTGTAGATTTTGTCGCATGGGCTAAGAATGTAAGTAGACAAGTCGCAGAATTGGAAGATGTCGTTTCATCCCTACGAAAGCCCATCATCTCAACTTAAGAAGCCACACAAATGGCCGTTACTCTATCCTACGAATCTACAATTCAAGAAGTCATCACGGTAGTTGACGATTTGCTTCATCAGATTATCAATCTAGAGGCCGAAATTCTGCACTTGAAAGAACTCAACACTATCAATGGTATTTTGACAGACGATGATGAAGATGTTTACCTCAAAGAACATCCTTTAGTCAAAGCCTTGGAAGATATTGACGTAGATCATCTTACTCGATCAGGTCGCCATGTCAAAATGTCACCCTGGTACAGACAAATAATTCAGCTACCATTGTGAATGTCACATCTCCAACAGATAACAATGAGGGTTTAGTTGCTGACCACCTAATGAAGAGACTACAAAAGACAAAGGCTGATCTTTCAGTCTGGCAACTAGTGGCAAGTTCATTCCCACATCACCAAGCTTTACTGCAAGCGTTGGCTAAACTCAATGTAGCACATGACTCTACTCCTGACGATGTGGTCAACCTAGTCCTCCAGGACTCAATCGAGTTAAGTAACCCAGTTAATTTCTCAGATGAATAAATACCAACTTATGGTTTCACTCACAATCTAGCCTTGTACATAATTGTCACATATCTTAAAAAGAACGTACCCATAATACTAGTGGATGATGGCTCCACAGTCAACGTCATACCACTGAAAACAGTTTACAAGCTAGGCATGAAAGAGTCAGATTGGACCCCGACTAACCAAGGTGTTCGCGCATACGATGGGACGCGGCGTAAAGTGATAGGCCTTATCAATCTTACTATAGCCACTGGACCAATTGAAAGAAAGGTCAATTTCCAGATAGTAGACATTGAGGCATCCTTTAACATACTTCTACGGAGACCATGGATTCACGCTTCGAAAGCTGTGACATCCACGCTTCACCAAAAGATCAAGATCCCTTTAGATGGTCAAATAGTGACGATCACTTCGTCACCCATCAAGGCTGTAATCGATAAAATGTCCAGCAATCAGTTCGTGTCAGATCCAGTTCACGAGTTAGGAGGATTCTAGATCATCAATCTTATAGAAAGTGAATTGGGTCCTCTATACTTCAACCCATATTCTAACTTGGTGGTCAACCACATACTCAAATCCCAGGGATACTTCCCAGGAATGCCACTAAACCCTATCCGGAACAACACCTTCCCGCCTTTCAAAGAGAGTAACTCCCAGAAGAAACCATTTGGATTGAGATACAAGCCTATGAAAGCAGAAGCCTTCGAAATGCTCGCTCAAGTTCACGATCGCAAACATCAAGGGATCAAAATGCGGCTATATCACCCTACACTAAATGAGTACTTCATCAAGGAAGGAGACCATGAATCTTTTCATGGGTTTCCCCGAACCGTGGACATTCAAAGGCAACAAATTATCTGGAATCATAGTGTTCCATGATTGCTACTTCATTCCCCAAGAAATGGTTCCTATCGTCCAAACTCGCCCGACATCTTGTCTCGACGAACAAGCTGTTAGCCTTTTGTTCGGAGAGGATCGATTTGTCAAGGCAGCCCAAGATGAGATTATTAACATGATACTACGGGATAACCATTTCAACCTCGCAGCACTCATCACGGATGCTGATCCAGCCAATCAGCAGAGAGGATGGAGAAAATTGATCAAATTGACCAATAATCAAGGAACGCTCTTCTAGATCACAATTGGAGAAGGAGAGATGTTCAAAGGAGAACCACAAGATGGCGAGTTTGAGTCTGAGTCGAAGTCGGAGTCGGGAGTCAGAAACTAAGTCTAAGTCTAGAGAAGTCGTTAAAGAGTCTCCTCATGTTGTCACTCCCCATCCCATCTTTTCTCCTAGCTTAGCATCGTCTAGTAACAGTAGCTTGGGGAATGTCCTTGCAACTGTCCCTTTATCGCCACTGTCTACAGCGCAGATGGATTATTTGTTTTAGCTATTTTCAAACATTAATATGAATAAATATGATTCTGCTTACTCTTCATGTTATCTTGATTGTAATTCTGTTTATGATGATACCGAGGATACTGAGGATGATTCTAACCAAACTCAATCGAACTACCTCCCTACATAATTGAAGAAATACTAGAGGAGGGGAAATGGGCACCTATGATATAGAACACTGAACCTATCAGCGTAGAGATAGATTTAGAACCCCAAGAATTTCGGAGAGGACAACCCTGGACCCAAAAGAAATAGCTCGCTTCATCGACATTCTTCACGAATTCAAAAACATTTTTTCTTGGTCCTACAAAGATATGACAGGGATAGACAGAGACATCGCCGAACATCGAATCCCAATCAAACCAGGTTTCAAACCCGTAAAGCAGAAGCTTCGCCGAATGAGAACAGAATGGGCTCTCAAGATTAAGGAGGAAGTAGACAAGCAATTTAAAGCCGGGTTCATCAAACTTTCCAAGTATTCAGACTGAGTGGCTAACATAGCCCTCGTACCCAAAAAGGATGGGTGATTCCGAGTTTGTGTTGATTTCAGAGATCTGGACAAGGCCAGTCCAAAAGACAACTTCCCACTCCCGCACATCGACATACTAGTAGATAATACAGCAGATCATGCGCTCCTTTCTTTCATGGATGGATATGCAGGATATAATCAGATCAAAATGGCTGAAGAAGACATTCATAAAACAGCATTCGTCACTCAATGAGGTACCTATTGCTACACCGTTATGCCGTTCGGGTTAATCAATGATGGAGTAACATATCAACGCACCGCGACTACCCTGTTGCATGACATGATGCACAAAGAAGTAGAGGTATATGTAGATGACATGATCGTCAAATCCAAGGATAGGCAAGGTCACATCGCCAACCATCGCAAGTTCTTTCTCAGATTACACAAGTATAACATGAGACTTAATCCTCAGAAGTGCGCATTCAGAGTCACATCCGGCAAACTATTGGGATACGTAGTCTGTCAGAGAGGAATAGAGATTGATCCATCCTAGATTAAGGCTCTAATCGAGATGCCACAGTCGCAGACAGAAAAAGGAAGTTCGAGGTTTTCTGGGCAAGGTACATTAGAAAAGCCGCTTCATTTCAAAGCTCACTATGATCTGCAAACCTATATTCAAAAAGCTCAAGAAAAAAGACCACACCATGTGGGACGATGATTGTCAAAAGGAATTCAACCGAATCAAGAAGATCTTGGCCAAGCCACCTGTTTTAATGCCACCGTAGAAAGACCAACCTTTATCTTTGTACCTCACAGTCACATAAACAGCCATGGGGGCTATGCTCGCACAGACCGTCGGGAAAGAAGAAAGAGCTATCTACTACCTTAGCAAGAAGTTCTTGGAATATGAGACTAAGTATATACCACTTGAAAAGACATGCCTTGGTCTTGTGTGGGCAACCAAAAAGCTACGCCATTTTATGCTTAGTTATTCCGTCAAGGTGTACTCAAAGATGGACCCTATCAAATACAATTTCGAAAAACCTGTCTTAAATGGATGTTTGGCAAGATGGTCTTTGATGCTCTCGTAGTTCAATCTCAAATACGTACCTCTGAAGGTCATTAAAAGACGAGCAGTAGCCGAATTCTTTGCAGACAACCCAATTCATGATACCCAAGTAATAGATACATGGTCATTTCCAGATGAAGATATTCTACACACCAATACAGAATCAAGGTATCTCTACTTTGATGGGGCTTCCAATCTAAGAGGATATCGTATAGGAGTGTTGCTCATTTCTCCTTTAGCCGAGCATACACCAATTTCTGTCAAACTCAACTGTGAGGTTACTAATAATGTGGTAGAATACGAGCCCTGCCTCATTGGTGTATAAGCAGCAGTCACTTTTGGAAAATCCAGAGCGAAAACCTTGCGCCATATCAATCCAGGATAGATCAAATGGCTCAATTCTTCGACCAAGTTGTCTACTTGCATCCTTGATCAACATGCCCGAAATGCCACTGTGCATTGAGTGACGGTCCAAATCAGCTTATTTACATTTTCTTACCGATGAAAACGAAAATCAGGAGGAGCCTTGGTACCAAGCCATTTTGGATTACAAGCTGAATGGCGCATACCCACCCGATATGGATAAGAGGGGACAACGAGCGATTCGTTTATTAGCATCTCAATATGTCCTGAATCAAGGTGAGTTATACAAGAAAATGCCATAAGGCGTCATTTTGCTTTACCTTGATCATTCAAAAGCAATCCTCATATGAGTGGACCAATAATGGCAAAGAAAATCATGCGTCTGGGACACTATTGGAAAACGATGGAGACAGATTGCATCTAATACGTAAGGCATTGCCACAATTGTGAGATCTTCGGGAATGTACAACACGTCCCACCATCTCTACTATACACGATGACATCTCCTTGGCCATTTTCTACTTGGTGAATTGACATCATCGGGAAGATCACTCCAGCTGGAACGGATGGTCATTGTTTCATTTTGGTAGCTATCGATTACTTCACGAAATGGGTAGAAGCAACATCCTATACTTCTCTTACATCCAAACATGTGGCTAAGCTCATACAAACTAATATCGTTTGTCGATATGGGTTCCCACTTGAGATAATCAGCGATAACGCGTCCCATTTCCAAGCTAAAACTGAACAGTTGTTGGCCATGTACAAAATCAAGCATCATCACTGTTCGCCTTATCGACATCAGACTAATGCTACAGTGGAGGCAATAAACAAAAATGTCGTCATGATCCTCAAGAAAATGATCGACAACTATCTTGACTGGCCTAGCAAGATACCCTTTGCATTATGGGGATATCGAACATCAGTCAGTATGCCCACTGGGGCTACTCCATTCTATCTAGTATATGGTATGGAAGACGTACAACTAGTAGAGCTCGAGATCCCATCTCTGCGCATTCTACTCGAAAGCCAAATCCCCAAAGCAGAATAGAATAGGGATAGGTAAGAAGAACTCGTCCTCTTGGAGTAACGGAGATTACATGCCTTGCATAATGTCCAAATATATCAAGCACGGATTAGAAGAGCCTTCAATAAGAGAGTCAAACGCCAAAAAATTAAAGAGGGAGATCTAGTGCTTAAATCCGTCCGAGCTCTTTACCAGTCGACCCAAGGGGAAAATTCAAGCCTAATTAGGCCGGACCTTATCTAGTCAAATATATACTCTCAGGGGGTGCGGTAAGAATTACGGACTTAGACGGGATTAAGTTTTCAAATCCGACTAATCTAGACCAACTCAAGCGATATTGCCTTTAGAACAGACCTAAAAAATTAGCCACGCAGGATCCATGTGCCGCTCTTGCAACACGTAATACACAGCCCCGGCCAGCCTCAAAATGCGTACCACCTCGCACTTGCGTTCTGGCATTTTTGTTTTTATCCTCAGTATCATCGGAATAACTTAATTTCATTCTTACAGAGTAAGCAAAGCACCATGCTTATTCCTTGCGTTCATTACAAGCTCTTGCTTCGAACATTTATTCCTTTACATTTTCTATTTCGAACTATGTTCTGGGTTTGATTTCGTTTTCAATGAATACGTAGGCAATCCTTCATAGGATACAACCCAATTTATTTCTAATCAAAATGTAAATAGAAGAACATTTGCTTTGGCACTTGGAATTCGAAAGAATAAACAAAGAGAATTAATTTTAAGTTTCTAACTGAAAACAACCAGCTTATTTACCTATTATTAGTACGCTAAATAATACATCCGAAAAAAAAATGAAATAAATGCTAGGCAAGGATTCTAAAAATCCCGCTGATTAGTACAACAATAATAAATAATAAATACTAATAAAGAAATATGCTATTCCTATCCTTCCACATTCCCTTTGCCTTTGTCATTTTTATCATACTTCTTATCTCGACCTCGAGGAGGACGCTGTTGCGTTATCTCTGACCTAATCACCAACGGTCTTTCTCAAGGCCTAGTCTTTCCATTTCGATCCACAACCATCTTCTCAACAGGAGCATTTCTTGGCTACTTCTTTGGGCGGACGACTCGGAATCCAGCTTCTTCTTCTTCTTTGGTCAAGTATTTCTGGTTCTCTTTCGCCACTTCACGGATCTTGTAGTCAATCGGCTCGTGCTTTCTCAACTTCCCGCGCTCCTCCGAAGTGCTAGCCTTGGCCACTGGATGTAAGAATCCGACACCCACAACAAACCAACTGGGACAGGTATAAACCACAAGTTCATTTGCACCCAACGCAATACCCATTCGTAGCAGGACTCAGAAGTGTGTGCCAATGCGGTCTGCAGAACGGTGTTAAGCTTCGGGATTTTCTGCTTCATGCCCACTTGCCTCATCAACCTCTTCGAGAATATGCTGACCATGAAATCCAAGCCAGGGGATGCGAATAGATCGAGTAGGATCAATGGATGATACTCCTGTCAATGCTCTGAGATGCCACCAAGGGACAATCCATCTAATTAAAGGACCTCCTTTGTTCTTTAGCTTGTTCTCCCAATACATGCAAACCCGAGTAAATTCTACCATGTATAGCCTTGCCCTCATCACAATCGATCGTGATCGATATCCAGGAGAATCAAGTGGGGGCTCGATCAATCGCAGCCTCTCCATCAGCCAAATCTACAAAAAAGAGACAAGTATTAATGCCCCTCCATCTCACGTGTTCACGTCCAAAAAAAAACAAAAACAAAAGGATAAAATGACGAAAAAAACGAAGAAAAAAGAAGACGGGAGCATTTTACCTGTAAAATGTTAGGACTTCCTAGATACGGGAGCTCACGGTTTGCCTTTCGGTTATCCAACCCTAAGATGGTCTCTCCTAATACCAAGCAAGCTGGGCTCTTGCGCAGTTCCATTTGCTCGATAATACCTAAGAATCGCGGGTCACCTCTCATTTCCGCATCAACATGGCCCTTTAAGACAAAGCAGTGAAGAAGGCAAAATCCAAAGGCTCTACGCCTCGCAGCTAAGAAATGGAAGGGTCTTTCCAATCTATGATATAGTCTACAAAGTCAAACATTCGTATACCCTTAGAGGTTACAAGTCGATCCACCTCAGCTTTGCTGAGTCCTAGAAGGTCCCTAAATTTTTCTTATATCCTTGGGAGCTAGATGGTAAGGCCGGGAAATTTTCTATATCCCATCCTCCAATCGCTGCAAATTCTTCGGTAAAAGGACAAATTTCGCCTCCAGGAAACGCAAATACGTGATAATCCGGGTTCCAATAATCAAGACAAGCATCAGGAAATGGGCTACCACATTTACTTGTTTAAAAATGATGATCGAACCGAAAATGCCCATGTCATGTTTCTCTGCATCATAAAACTCATTGGTCCATTCTTTATGTCGGGATTCAAAAGCATCCATTTTTTTGGAAATATTTTTTGAGAGAGATTATATATTTGATGAGCTATAGAGTAATAGAAGGAAGAACTGTGAGAATAGAAGCTAACATGAGGCCTCTATTTATACTATTTGGCCTTTCCTAATTCCGCTCAAGAAGAGACCCAACTCAAGAAATAACGCAGCAACAACTGTGCCCTTAGGAAGCACCGCAGCTCTTGTTGCGCCTCTTCCCCCGCCTTATTCTTTGTTAACTCCCGCGAGGATCTTTCCTATTCCGGTTTTAGTTATTGTTTCCTATTCCTATAGGGATATATTTGGTAAATTCGGAAATTTTCTTTCCATTCCAAATTTCCATTCCTTATTTCGTCGCGGAATCCAATTCCAAACGCGGGTTCGCTTTTCGAGACGATATCGTCATTTCACATTGCGTCACAAGCACACTTACTCATTTCATTTTTTTTTAGGGAAACATTTCGCTTCGTCACTTTTTCCTTTACACTTACTTTTTTTTATTTATTTTCTTTTTTTAAGGGGGAAGCACTCCCATTGTCCGTCGCGCGTCGAGTCTTTTTTTTTGTCCACTATGGGGCATTTTTTTTGTTTTTTTCTACATTTTCTTTATTTCTACATTGTTTTCGACTTGGTCAAGTTGCATTTTGTGCTGTTTAGGTCAGTTTCTCACTTTACTACATGTGTTTCTATTTGCGATTTTCGATGTGAATTTCAGCAGAATGACGGCGTAAACTGTCAATATGCCAAACCTGTTTCCAATTTAACCTGAAGGTACGATAGATTTTACACCCAGCAGCAGCAAATGGCTCGCAGGCCAGCATATATACACGACAAAATGTATCATGTACAACAAAATTCAAGCTCATGCCCCAGAGAAAAGTAAAATGTACAAAACTACAAGTCTAGTTGCGACGATCAGCTAGACATCCCCTCAAATCTGCCACCATCACCTTGAGAATGGCGATGTCAGCATCTCTAACCACAAGCTCCCTCGACAGGAGGGCCGTCTTCTCTCGCGACGCCTCTAGCTCGCAATCCAGCTCACGCTCCCTCTAAAAGGAAGAAGGTTGATAAATAACAAAACATAGAAAGACAAGTACTTTAAATGTACCTTGAAATGTTCACGCATATCAAGAAAATAAGAAAGGGAGGTTCATACCTGCCGACTCGGGCCACCCGAAAGAGCCTCCACAGCCGGTTGGCCATCCTCCACAGCTCCACTTCCTCAACTGTGCCACCTGCATTTTCATTTAAAAAACGAGGATTAATATCGTATTCTTACCCAATCATTTCGAAAAGATCATATAGTCTAAACTGGGGGCTTACCCACCTCGCGACCTATTGTCACTCATCGAGTCCAGCCTCTGTCACCGCCTCGGTGAAAGACGGGATCTCTATAGACACCGTCGTACCGACTGGACTCGGGTACTCCAGCGTCTTGGGAAAAGCTGGGGGCTCGACGCCCGCCACCTCAATCTCTTGCCAATTTAAATTTGTCATTTCCAAGCTATGTTCAAAAGAATTCATCATTTCAATCAGCCAAGAAAGAAGAATACTCACCACGATCGGCCAGTACACCAGGCTCTTCCGCACAAACTCTGAGTACTCGAGCTCGGGGAGGAAAATAGTGTCACCACTCGCTCCTGGTAGGTCTTGTAACACCCTCATACACCAAGGTGTCGTACCAAGACCACCTAATACATGAGAATGCCACCATATCGGTTACCCGAGGCTGGTAATCAAAATTGACCATCAAGAAACGTACTTTAAGTAAATAGTTTAAAGTGATTACATTCAAACCAAAACTGAAAGGTACAAAATAATTGTTCCAAACTAAAATCCAATTGAATAAATAAAATGTCATGACGCAACAGCGGAAGACTACTAGCTGACTCGTGGTGACTCATCCCCAGCTAACCCGCGTGCATCCAAGCCATACCTGCTAAACATTGCTCACCATCCTCGAATGGATCACTACAGTTTTCAAAATAATTAAACGGGGTCAGTTACTGTATACACATAATAAGACAAAACTACAAACAGATGCACAATCACAATCCTCCAACACCGTCACATCACCAATCATCTGGCTACACACTAAAGTGTGTAGCCCTGCCAGAATATCCATCGCAACAGGTATTCCACACCGCCAGTGAGGGACCGCAGTCGTTTCCACCTAAGCCTCGCTCATCTCCATCGAGCGAATAACCCATGTTCCTTAATGTTCATATCCCCCTTGTGACGGAAACCACAAGGGGCGAATCAAGGGCGTGAAGCCACTCCCGCAAGTGACTTCACTCAGCAGAGGGCGCACCTCGCGAACCACAGACAATCAACAACAACCAATCACAATATTAATAATACTAAAACCAATTACAATATATTCACATGTCAATTAACCATCCACCATCTCATAATCATGTATACAATAACTGAGTAGGGAAACCCTACCTAGAATGCAATCACCAAAATCAACACAAGCAGCGGATCAAAAGCGTTCCTCTACGAAATCACCTCGTATCAACATATAATCATACAATTACAATATATCATCAACAATACTCCCAAACACCCACAATTCACCCAATTACGGTTTAACCAACACTAACGAATTAACTTGAAAATGGTACAAGGATCTTACCCACAATACGATGGTCTC
Source organism: Silene latifolia (assembly GCF_048544455.1). Classification (NCBI taxonomy): domain Eukaryota; kingdom Viridiplantae; phylum Streptophyta; class Magnoliopsida; order Caryophyllales; family Caryophyllaceae; genus Silene; species Silene latifolia. The sequence goes on along the minus strand of NC_133538.1, from coordinate 155,901,828 downwards.
AACGGTATAAAGAACTCCGAAATCCAACGACTCTAGCCCTTGGATTTGATAGTAATGAGAGAAAAAGAATCGACGTTGCTTTGTTTTCTTTGTAAAAAATTTAGATTTTTTGGTAAAAGGTAAAAAGAACTGACGAAAGTAGTTTATATATTATTTCACACATTGCTATCAAAACCTGGCAAAACCCATATAAAACCCGACTTATCGATCGAGTACCTTTATAAAACCCGACTTACTCGATCGAATAACTAAGGTACTCGATCGAGTAGCCCCTACTCGATCGAGTACCCAACAGGCAGTACTGACTCAAGAACGAAAAACTGACTTACTCAACAGAGTAAGCCCTACTCGATAGAGTACCCAACAGCATATACATCTGAGGTATTACAGTCTTCCCTCTATAAAAATGAACTCCGTCCCCGAAGTTCAAACCAATACTGAAAAACACACTTACTAACTCAACTATAACACAATGACACAACTTAATTTTACAAAAAAAACAAACTTAAACACAACTCATACGGACTCAATACAAGCACTAACTGTACCAAAACCGACATAATACCGTACCAAAACCTTATGCGATCATCTCCTATCCCCCCTAAAAGACACATGGTTACGTCCCCGTAACCACACTTACCTAATCAAAAAGAGACGGGTAGCGCTCCTTCATAGCTTCTTTCGCCTCCCAAGTTGCTTCATTAACATTGTGATTGGACCATAAAACCTTGAGCAACACTGTTTCCCCATATCTAGTTTTGCGAATCTTGCGATCAAGAATCTCTTTTGGCACCTCTAGATAAGACCAGTATCTATCCAACTCGATGTTCTCCACCTCTAACACATGGTAAGAGGCACTCACGTACTTCTGTAACTGAGACACATGAAATACATTATGTACACGATCCAAAGCTGGTGGCAGAGCTAACCGATAAGCAACTACTCCCACATGATCCAAAATCTCATAATGGCCAATGAACTTTTGGCTTAGCTTCCCTTTCTTACCGAACCGCATTACCCCACACATAGGTGACACTTTCAAAAGAACCTTATCCCCAACCTGAAATTCGATGTCCCGACGATGTAAGTTTGCATAGCTCATTTGTCGATCCTGGGCCGCTTTCATCTTTTGCCGAATCACTTTCACTTGCTCTATCATATCTTGTACCATATGTGGTCCTGAAACCACTGCCTCAACACTATCATCCCAGCAAATCGGACTCCTACACCTCCTCCCATACAAAGCCTCAAACGGAGCCATGTCAATACTCGTATGGTAGCTGTTGTTGTAAGAAAACTCAATCAAATCCAACCTATCTTCCCAACTACCACTAAACTCCATCGTACAAGCCCTTAACATATCTTCCAAAGTCTTTATTTTTCTCTCTGTCTGTCCATCTGTCGCAGGATGAAATGCAGTACTCATCTTCAAGGTAGTTCCCATAAACTCCTGCAACTCTTGCGAAAACCGAGAAATGAACCTCGCATCCCGATCTAACACAATGTCCTTTGGCATCCCATGTAACCTCACCATATTCTTCTTATACCCATTTGCCAACTGCACCGTACTCCACGTAACTTTCATGGGAATAAAATGAGCTGACTCGGTCAAAAAATCAACGGTCACCCATATCATGTTATTACCTTGCTGAGTCCTCGGTAACCCCACTATGAAATCCATGGAGATAGATTCCCATTTCCACTCAGGTACCTCAAGAGACTGAATCTTACCTTACGGTCTTCGCTGTTCCCCTTTGACTCTCTAACATGTCAAACATCTAACCATAAACTCAGTTGTCTCCCTTTTCATCACAGGCCACCAAAAAGTCGTCTTAAGATCCCTATAAAGCTTGCCACCACTCGGATGCACTAAATACGGAGTGCAATGAGCCTATGTCATGATTGTCTTTTTCAACTCCTCATCTTTAGGCACACACCATCTCCTATCAAACCGAACACTCCCATCAGAATGAATAGAAAATCGAGACAATGTCCCTTTCTCTATCCAGCCCTCCACTCCTGTGTCTTAGAATCAAGAGCCCGCTTCCTGCGAATATCATCGTAAAGATCCGGTTCCACTGTTAAGTCTCCCCTAGCATCCCCATTTTAAATCACATGTATCCCCATCTTACCTACCTCATCTTTCAACCTCATCAAAGACATAGCCGTGCATAGAGAATGCACACTCTTCCTACTCAAGGCATCAACAACCACGTTTGCTTTCCCTTTATGGTATATGATATCCATGTCATCCCCGGTAAGCTCCATCCACCTCCTATGTCTCATGTTCAGCTCCTTTTGAGTAAAGATGTACTTTAAACTCTTGTGATCAGAAAACACCTTAAAGGTCGCCCCATAAAGATAGTGCCTCGAAATCTTGAGAGCAAACACAATTTCACCCAACTCTAGATCATGCGTTGGATAGTTCTCCTCATAAGGCTTCAATTGCCAAGAAGCATAGGCAATGACTTTCCCATTTTGCATCAATACATAACCCAACCCATTCTTTGAAGCATCTGTATACACCTCAAAATTCTCACTCCCCTCAGGTAAAGCTAAAACTGGAGTTGTGGTCAAACGCTCCTTTAATGTTTAGAACGCCATCTCACAACTTTCATCCCAACGAAACTTGTTGTCTTTCCTCATCAACACGGACATGTTCTCAAATTATAAGCAAGCAATTATTGTTGTGATGGATTGAGTTGGGTTATATCTTACAATCCTAGGAAAGTTTGGGTCCCGGAGCCGAATCGATTAGATTGTACAACACCTACAAGTCGACTTAATCTTCCCTACTCAACAACATGCATGGTCTAATGAGACTCGAGTTGGGTTATGTCTTACAAGTCTCATTGAAAAGATAGGAGATGATAGTAAATGCAAGGATTCATAGGCTTAGCATTTCATCAAATATAACATGTGCATGAGTTGAGATCAAAACAAGCAAGCAAATAAGATAAGAAAGCATATTAATTTAAGCATGAATCATTCCCCATGTTGGTTTCCCCTAATCACCCATTAACCCTAGCTAAGAGACTACTCACTCATTATCATGTTGATCATGCTAGCAAGGTTGTCAATCATACCAACAATATGAAACATGATGAATAAATGAAAGTAATTAACAATAATTAAAAAGGGATTAAGAGATTATACCTACTAATGATTCCAATAATAAAGCAAGAATAATAGAAGTACTTGAATGCTAGATTGAGAGGTTGTCAATCTCCCAATAATAACCCAAATAATCTTCAATTACCCAAAATAAAGGATGAACAAAAGAGAGATTAAAGAACTAAAACTTGGATTAAAACTTGATTAATACTTGATTACAATATTGAAGAGAGATTTGATTGATATTAACTACACTAATTATTGATAAGAAGAACATGCTCCTCTAATTAGACTAATGGGGTATTTATAGTGAAAATTAGGGAGGATGCATTAGGGTTAACTAAGGGCTAAACTAGTAATTACACTTTTAAGTTGAGCAAGGAGACGCCGGTATTTTTGGAGAGAAGGGCTTCTCTTTTCGTAGCTTGAAGAAGACAACCCGTGCTGTGAAGGAATCCGGACGGATTCAGGTCGGGACGGCCGGATTTGGGCGATGGAATCCGAGCGGATTCTGGGGAATCCGGGCGGATTCTTGAGGGGGAATCCGAGCGGATTCACTGGGACGCTCGGATTGTGCAAGGGCAGGACGGGCGGATTGTTGACAATCCGCTCGGATTGTCGATCGGCGTGGTAACTTCTTCTTTTCTTCCCTTTTCTTCATAAATTCCTTGGGGATTTCCTTGGGGACTCAAGGATCTTTTCTCAACATTGCTCTTCTACTAAGATATGTACAAAGGCCTTCTAATCTTGTCTCTCCTTGATGCTTGGTCATTGAATTTGATCAATTTAGTCTCGATTTGCTATGAAAATGCAAGATTCTTACTCCTTTCCTACCAAGGGATCAAAATCTCAAAGAATATGCAAAACAAAGAACTAAAGATAAGAAATGACCCAAATAAGCACTAAAAAGCATGGAAACAAGGGTAATTCGGGGGCTAAATATGCGCCAATTATGGTCACATCAAATATCCCCAAACCGAACCTTTGCTCGTCCCGAGTAAAGAGGTGACAAAGACTAGGACCAATACTAACCTATCCTAATAATATAGCCGATATGAGACAATTAGCGGGTCTCACTCCGCCCCTTCAACTCACAACAAGACAACCATGAGGTAGGATGCCTTCTTGCAAGGCAAGGTGGGTCTTGCCAAAATGGCGACACATCCAAACATTAAGCACGTAAAATCAAATAATGGATGCATCTACAAAAAGAATAGCCACTCCCTCATCAAGTGGCGGAAATTATCTACAAGGGAAGCAATTCAAGGGTACTCAATCCTTCATAGATGCAATTTGTTCAAACTACTAGGCCTAGAAGGATACCAATAAATCAACTCCAAGTTGTGTCAAGCTAGGGTACCTTTGTCCTCAATCGTTAAATGCTTTTGTCAAGAGTGGACTCCCTATGGTGTTAGAAACACTGGAGGATCGCGGAATTCCCCCTCTTGCCTAGACAAGAAGAAGGGTCGTCCCCTCTCTACCATGCACAAAAATGGATATGATGGATAAAGGGATCAATAGATATTTGAGCTTCACTTTGGGAGTTTGCTTTCGTTTTTGTTTTTCCCCCCAATTTCTTGTGGCATATAACATTTGAGAACACTTTCTTTGCCATTTCTTTTTTGATTTTTGGCATTTCAATACTTGACAATTTTTTTGCATTTCTTTTTGAACATTTTCAAAGTCACCCCAATTAGTAACGAGGGTGGCTTGTATTTGAAGCTTAGGAGTTCTATTTTTTTGCTCCTCTTTTCATTTGATGCATTTTTGCAAACTTTCTTTCACTTTTTCATTTCATTGAACTCAAATTGATTTCTTTTTGTGCCCATTCCCTTTGATGACAAAAATATATGGTAGAACATGGATGAATGATGGTTGTATGCATGGTTTCAAGGGTCACCTTGGAATAAACGGTAGCCAAGGAGTTATCACACCACAAGGTACTCTTGACTCGGCCTTAATCCATGGGTCAAAGGATACTAGCATGACACATCCTAGGGTGTTTTACAAGTATTCTAACAAGCAAAGTCTTAAGAATAAAAAGCATCTACTAGGGCCTATATATACTTGTCAAGCTTCCGAAGTAGACGGTTTCGCAAAATTTTTCTAACATACAACTACATGCCATGATGCAACTAACATATAAACATCCTAATGCATATGATTCTACCAACTAATATGACATATAATCTAAATGCAAGTCCTAGATTCACATTGTTTTACCGCATCAATCAAGATAAAGCCACATAGTCATTAACATAAAGAGGAAAAAGGAGATTGGAAAGATCATACCATGCGGTCTTCAATATCCTCATGTCTCGGATGTGGCGTAGTCAATCAATGTGAACAAGGATAAAACAAACACAATATATACAAGACAATATATACAAAGGAAATGAACTTGTTTTTGGGTTTTCAATTTTTTCAATTTTTATGGGTTTTTGAATAAGAGTTAAATGTTAGAATTCCAATCCCCACACTAATATGGGCATTGTCCTCAATGGCCAAAATGATGGAAATTATGCAAAGATGATGCATGATTTCTATACTAAATGCAATTCTATACTAAGCTACACTACATGATGCATGGTTTTTGTTATGACGGAGAGGATAATTTAGATTACCTCCCGTTGCGTATGCATTAACTTCCCCAAACCGAGTGAGAAACTATTGCTAATGTCCAATGATGGGTATAGTTCATGCACACACTATGCTATGCATGAAACTAGTTTGTCATTTTGGATTTTACAAATGGGAACAATAAGATAAGAACACCTCAATGGTACCGAGGTGTGAGTCCTTTGATGTTGCTAGGACTAAACCAACAATGATCAAAATGAAATAATATACAAAGAGACAAGACACAAACTTCTTTTCATGAAAAATAAAGATAAAGAGAAGAGATGAGAGAACTTCACTTGAACTTAGGTGGCCGCTCATGCTTGCTCCACCTAGTGATGAAGTAGTCTCCTAGGCATCCGCATCATCTCCCTCTATATCGCTATCCCAAATATCCTTTGAAGCATCACTTAAACTTGGATCCATGAATTCATCTTCACTCTCAAGCTTCACCGTATCACCTCCACAAGAATCCCCACTCTCTTCCCCTTTGCGACCGTTCGCCTCTTCATTAGCCTTCTCCGAGTTGGGAAAGAGCAATTCCATTTGAGCCCATGAGGGGAAAGCTCCTTCCTCACTAATCCGTCCTTTTTGAGCCATCTCATAGTATTGGGGGTAAAGAGCATAATAAGTGTCCACGGAGGTCTCATATTGACGGTAGTGTAAATCTTGCAAAATTCCCGTGACAAAGTCGTCACGGGGAGGATGAAGGGATTTGGATGGTTATATGGTTGGTAGGGAAAGGGGTAAGGAGGCACTTTTATCTTCTCATTTTGAGTTTGTTGTTCTTGTTGGTGTGGTGGTGGATTTTGTGGAGGTGGAGTTTGCCTTGTTTGACTTGGGATGAGGTAGGAGGGCATTGGGGACAAGCTTCCTCTTCTTGGGGAGACCCGTGGTAGATCGGTTATTGGGAGATAGAGTGGATCGCTCCCTTTTGTCAACCACTTTATCCGCTTATCAACCCCCTCAAGGGTTATCCAATGGTGTTGGACGACAAGTAGATCTTCATTAATTCTCATTCCCCCCGTAAGTGGAGTGTACTCATTGTTCTCATTGAACCTTGGGTTAAAGTGCTTTGCAAGTCTAGTTATGAGTCCACCATTTACTATGTGCTTCATTCCATCATCATCTCCATTTCTAAACCTTGCCCACTTCTCTAGCAAAACTAGAGGTGCATTGAAGTGATACCTATCTCTCCCTTGAATGTTGAGGTATGATTCCATGAATACAAGGTCCAATTGGTTGACGATGGCCGGATCTCGGCGGGCGAAGAGGGTACCCGAAAGAAATCGATATGTAAACCTCAAGATCGGGTTTTGGATGTGAAAAGCAAGGCATTCCTTGGTAAGAATGAAATCCCGGCCCGTCATGGCCCTCCACAATGGTGCGATATTATACTTTTTGGGTTTTGATGTTCGGGTAGGCGAGACATCAAGTCCGAATACATTGGCAAACTCGACAAGGGTCATCATCCTAGAAACATTTTCCAACCTAAACTCTATGCATATCACTTTGTTTACGGTTGTAATCTTCAAAAAGCTTAAGAATTCTAGCACAAGGGACCGATAGGTTGGTTCATACATGCGAAAGAGAGTCGAAAGACCAAAAACCTCAAAGAGTGCTTCTACTTGGTGAAAAATTCCAAGCTTTCTTAAGGTATCATGACAAAGAAATTTAGTGGGAAGAATATTCTTACTTAAGAGTCGGTGGAAGACCAATCGCTGCACATCATCAAGGAATTCCACATTCGAGAAATCATCGAGCCTTGTGAGATCTACAATCTCTACATGTTCCCTTCTAATGGTGTTGAGATGAGAGGTAGAGGAACTTCCCACCATCCTTGGTCTTCTTGCACTTCTAAAGGAGGATCTCCTTGGTTCCATTCTTGCTTCTTTTGTTGGGTTCTTTTGATTTGAAGATTGCTAAGGATGTTCCTTGTTGATTGAGAATTGGAAACCCTAGAAAATTGGGGATTTTTAAATTTGAGGGTAAAGAGAGTGATTTGGATATGTATGGGAGTCATAAGGAGGTGGGTTTTATAGGGTAAGTTGAAGGAATAGTGATGTGTCAAAGTATGTGTGGTGGGGTGGTATTTTAATTGGAAAAAGTCGGGTTGAAAAATAGCGAGAAGACGAGCGGATTTAAAGCGAAGACGCTAGGATTCTCTCTTCACGGGACGGGCGGATTCTGGGCAATACGCCCGGATTCTGCCACAGAGTAAAATCCCAAAATTTTGACGCCACAAGGCGGGCGTCCCGAGCATAAGACGCTCGGATTCTTTCAAGGTGGGATGGGCGTCTTTTTTAGAAGACGGGCGGATTCCAGTACAGAGATTTTTCCTTGAAATGCATAGGTGAAAAGACGGGCGTCTTTCTTCAGATCCGGCCGGATTCTTCAAGACGTACGGATTCTTCACAGGACGCTCGGATTTGACCTCAGTCCAGAAATCTTCAATTTCTCAGCGTAGCTGGACGTACGGTTTCTACCCTATACGCCCGGATTCTGACAAGACGGCCGGATTCTCTGGAATCCGCACGGATTATGGCTGCGAGTTTTGACTTCTTTTCCCTTTTTTTTTTTAGATGCATCCCCACACTTGGGCATTTGTTCCTTCCTTCATTCAAAAACTCATTAGTGACCCTCCCTCACTTACACTCATGAAAAGAGTCTATGCTACTTATTAAAACGAATGCAATAAATAAATACAAGTTAGAGGGTTAGTATATTTACAAGTGGTGGTTTAGGGAGGACTCCACCAAACTCTCCCTTAGATGGTCCTTTCAAGGGGGAGGAGGCCCGAGGTAGGTAGCCTTGACCTCTCCAATGAATGCTCCTTCATAGTATGGCTTCAACCTTTGACCATTTACCTTGAACTTGCTTCCATCTTCGGCCTTGAGTTCGAAATCTCCATATTTCCCAACTTCGGTAATCACATAAGGACCCATCCATCTAGAGTTCAAATTTCCCGGAAAGAGTCGGTAGCGGCAATTGAATAGAAGGACTTTGTCTCCCTTGAGCAAGGCCTTTTGTTGAATATTTTTGTCATGAAGTAGTTTTGTTCTTTCTTTGTAAATCTTTGCATTCTCATAGGATTGTAGTCGGAATTCTTCCAACTCTTGGATTTGAATCATCCTCCTTTGACCGCTTAATTTGAGATCAAGATTGAGTGCTCGGATTGCCCAATAAGCTTTGTACTCCAATTCAATTGGCAAATGACATGCTTTTCCATATACAAGCTTGTAGGGTGAGGCTCCTATGGGAGTCTTGTAGGCCGTCCTATAAGCCCAAAGAGCATCATCAAGCTTTGTGCTCCAATCTTTCCGAGTCTTGTTCACAACTTTTTCAAGGATTTTCTTGATCTCTCTATTTGAAATTTCCACTTGACCGCTTGTTTGAGGATGATACCCCAAGCCGGTTCGATGTTGAACACCATATTTGGTCAAAAGGGATGCAAGCTTTTTCTCATGGAAATGTGTTCCTCCATCACTAATGATTGCTCTAGGAACTCCAAATCTTGGGAAAATTATCTTCTTGAAAAGCTTGGTGACCGTTTTCGCATCATCATTTGGGGTGGCAATTGCCTCCACCCACTTTGAAACATAATCGACGGCCACAAGGATGTACTTGTTCCCATTGGATGTCACAAAGGGCCCTTGGTAGTCAATTCCCCAAACGTCGAAGATTTCTACCTCTAGGATGCCTCTTTGTGGCATTTCGTTCCTCCAAGATATATTCCCCGTTCTTTGACAAGCATCGCAATGAATGATGAACTCTCTTGTATCTTGAAACATTGTAGGCCAATAGAAGCCCGATTGGAGAATTTTTGCAACGGTTCTCCTTGCTCTATGGTGCCCACCATAGGGTGATGAATGACATCCTTCCAAGATTCCTTGGATTTCCCATTGAGGGATGCATCTCCGGTAGAGCCCATCACTACACTCCTTGTAGAGGTTTGGGTCATCCCAAAAGTACCTCTTCACTTCGAATAGGAATCTCTTCCTTTGGTTGTGGTTCAAGTTTGGAGGGAGCACTTTTCCAACAATATAATTGGCATAATCGGCAAACCATGGGGTGATGTGCCTTTCAAGTTGTGTTTGAATAGCCATCAAAATATCGTCGGGAAATGAGTCATTGATCGGGGTTTCTCCATTTTCATCATGAAACCGGATTCTTGACAAGTGATCCGCCACTACATTCTCGGCTCCTTTCTTGTCTCTTATTTCCAAATCAAATTCTTGAAGAAGCAAAATCCATCTCAACAATCTTGGTTTTGCCTCCTTCTTTATCAAGAGATGTCGAAGAGCACGGTGATCCGAAAATACAATCACCTTGGATCCAAGCAAGTAGGAACGGAATTTATCCAAAGCATATACAATGGCAAGAAGCTCCTTTTCGGTTGTATCATAATTTACTTGAGAAGGGTCGAGGGTTTTGCTTATATAATAGATGGCATGAAGAGCTCTCCCTACCCGTTGGCCAAGAACCGCTCCAACGGCGTAGTTGCTAGCATCACACATAATCTCGAAAGGTAACTCCCAATTCGGGGGTTGAATGATTGGTGCCGAGATTAATGCTTCTTTGATTCTATTAAAAGCTTCAACACACTCGTCAGTAAATTAGAATTGGGCATCTTTAAGCAAAAGTTGAGTGAGGGGTTTTGCTATTTTCGAAAAATCTTTTATGAAACGACGATAAAAACCCGCGTGACCGAGAAAACTTCTCACCCCTCTAACATTCACGGGAGGTGGGAGTTTCTCTATCACCTCAACTTTAGCTTTATCGACCTCGATGCCCTTTTCCGAAATCAAGTAACCCAAAACAATTCCTTCATTGACCATGAAATGACACTTTTCCCAATTTAAAACAAGACTAACATCTTCACATTTTTGCAATACAAGAGAAAGATTATGCAAGCATGAGTCAAAGTCCTTTCCATAAACACTAAAATCATCCATAAAAACTTCCATTATGGTCTCTAGGTAATCGGAGAAGACACTCATCATGCATCTTTGGAAAGTAGCGGGGGCATTACATAATCCAAAAGGCATCCTCCTATATGCAAAAGTGCCATAAGGGCATGTGAAGGTGGTCTTATGTTGGTCATCCGGGTATATAGGGATTTGTAAGAATCCCGAATACCCGTCAAGGTAACAAAAGAATTTGTTAGAGGCTAACCTCTCAAGCATTTGGTCAATGAATGGTAAGGGGAAGTGATCTTTTCTTGTTGCGGAGTTTAATTTCCGGTAGTCAATGCACATACACCAACCGGTGATCATTCTTGTGGGTATTAATTCATTCTTTTCATTTGTCACTACCGTGGTACCTCCTTTCTTAGGTACCACTTGAACGGGGCTAACCCAAAAAGAATCCGATATGGGATATATGATTCCCGCATCAAGTAATTTCATGACCTCTCCTTTGACAACTTCTTGCATGTGGGGGTTCAATCTTCTTTGGGGTTGAATGGTAGGTCTATGGTCGTCCTCTAGATGAATTCTATGCATGCAAAAGTCGGGACTTATCCCCTTAAGGTGATCTAGACTATAACCTATAGCCTTCTCATGTTGTTTCAACACATCAAGCAATTTTCCCAATTGGTCATCATCAAGTCTATCATTAACAATCACGGGTTTGGTCTTTGATTCATCAAGGTAAGCATATTTCAAATTTGGGGGAAGGGGTTTCAAAGTAGGAGTTTGTACCTTACTTTCTTCCTTTGGAGTTTCATTGAGAATTTGCTCCATCTCCATTAGACATTCCATTCTCATAGCATACTCAACTTCACTTTCATCAACCTCATCATATTCAAATCCCATGATGGGTTCCTCTTGCTCTTGAGTTTGCAAGATATCCTCTAGGATGGATTGCTCATCCTCTATGGGTTGACATGCTTCTACTAGAATATTATGCACCAATTCGGATTGTGCATGAGTAAGTTCCTTGTTAGCTAGAGCGGCCTCGAAGAGATCCACCTCCAACTCCCAATACATGCTCTTAGCCTCACTTGCTTCTAAGGCTTCTAGTGCTTGCATGGGATCCTTGAAGTAAGGGATACTCAAGTGGTCCTCTACAAAACAGTCTATGAAATCCATCTCGCAAAATATCAAACGACTTGAAAAATGATTAGAACAAACCTTGAGGAGTGTTACTTCCTCAAGGTGAAGAAAGACACAACTAATAACAAAAAGGAAATCTAAATCAAACAAACACCGTCCCCGGCAACGGCGCCATTTTTGATGCGATCCCGCTAAGTATTCACAAGTAAATAGATGTGGTCGTTGGTCACGGTCGAATCAAAACACAATTTATAGCTTAACAAGCAACTCTACAATTAGTAAAGAGGCAAGTAAAGGTCGGATCCCAAGGGACGGGAGTTGAAATGAGATTTCTATAGTAACTAGCGGTGTCTAAGGGGTGTCACAAATTGGGTTGATGTAGAAGGTTACTAAACTAAAATAACAATGAAAATAAACAAGCAAGATGAATAAAAAGGGGTGTAAACAATTGATTAAAGGCACTAGGGTGTCATGGGATCATAGGGGAATCATGGGATATGATCATACAAACATGTTCTCAAATTATAAGCAAGCAATTATTGTTGTGATGGATTGAGTTGGGTTATATCTTACAATCCTAGGAAAGTTTGGGTCTCGGAGCCGAATCGATTAGATTGTACAACACCTACAAGTCGACTTAATCTTCCCTACTCAACAACATGCATGGTCTAATGAGACTCGAGTTGGGTTATGTCTTACAAGTCTCATTGAAAAGATAGGAGATGATAGTAAATGCAAGGATTCATAGGCTTAGCATTTCATCAAATATAACATGTGCATGAGTTGAGATCAAAACAAGCAAGCAAATAAGATATGAAAGCATATTAATTTAAGCATGAATCATTCCCCATGTTGGTTTCCCTAATCACCCATTAACCCTAGCTAAGAGACTACTCACTCATTATCATGTTGATCATGCTAGCAAGGTTGTCAATCATACCAACAATATGAAACATGATGAATAAATGAAAGTAATTAACAATAATTAAAAAGGAATTAAGAGATTATACCTACTAATGATTCCAATAATAAAGCAAGAATAATAGAAGTACTTGAATGCTAGATTGAGAGGTTGTCAATCTCCCAATAATAACCCAAATAATCTTCAATTACCCAAAATAAAGGATGAACAAAAGAGAGATTAAAGAACTAAAACTTGGATTAAAACTTGATTAATACTTGATTACAATATTGAAGAGAGATTTGATTGATGTTAACTACACTAATTATTGATAAGAAGAACATGCTCCTCTAATTAGACTAATGGGGTATTTATAGTGAAAATTAGGGAGGATGCATTAGGGTTAACTAAGGGCTAAACTAGTAATTACACTTTTTAAGTTGAGCAAGGAGAAGCCGGTATTTTTGGAGAGAAGGGCTTCTCTTTTCGTAGCTTGAAGAAGAAAACCCGTGCTGTGAAGGAATCCGGGCGGATTCAGGTCGGGACGGCCGGATTTGGGCGATGGAATCCGAGCGGATTCTGGGGAATCCGGGCAGATTGCTAAGGGGGAATCCGAGCGGATTCCAGCTGGGACGCTCGGATTGTGCAAGGGCAGGACGGGCGGATTGTTGACAATCCGCTCGGATTGTCAGTTAGCGTGGTAACTTCTTCTTTTCTTCCCTTTTCTTCATAAATTCCTTGGGGATTTCCTTGGGGACTCAAGGATCTTTTCTCAACATTGCTCTTCTACTAAGATATGTACAAAGGCCTTCTAATCTTGTCTCTCCTTAATGCTTGGTCATTGAATTTGATCAATTTAGTCTCGATTTGCCATGAAAATGCAAGATTCTTACTCCTTTCCTACCAAGGGATCAAAATCTCAAAGAATATGCAAAACAAAGAACTAAAGATAAGAAATGACCCAAATAAGCACTAAAAAGCATGGAAACAAGGGTAATTCGGGGGCTAAATATGCGCCAATTATGGTCACATCATCGGTTGCGAGCATAGCTCTGTGACGGATCCTGCGAAAATCTCCCCTGTGATGGCCTCTAAAAACCTCTCCCCACGGCACTAGTAAAATCATGCCTCTTGTGGCCCATACTCCGCCACTGTCATATCTGAGGTCATCTTGAAAGAATCGAACTCCTCCCGCAACTTGCTGCGAACTGCTTTTTTGAACTCGATCCACGGAATAGCAGGCTTACACTGCTTCAGATAAAGGTCTAGGGCACTCTCTCTCTCACTTTGTCCTACCACTCCCCCGCTACATCTCTCAAGTAGAACGCAGCTTGTTCTACCTTAAACTCTTTGGGACAATGAACCACTCAAAGGATATTCTCTATCTCATGGTGCCAGTTGTTGAAGAAAATCAACGCACCTGTACCCATATAGTTCATTGGGTTGAAACAGGATATCGTAGTGCTCATCTTGGCAAAGTTTACCCCGACATCCTTATCTTTCCCAAACCTCTTGAGGGTTTCGGTAAGCGCATCCTGATGCTCAAGCATCTTGGCAATGTCGTCAATACTCATCTCCTGAGCCCTAGCATACATAGCTGACCTCTTTGGCGGCATATCTTTGAGCTATAAGAGAGGAGATAAACGCAAGCACAAAGCCTACGACTCAAAGAAATTATTACCCGCACAAAACTTATTCGATAGAGTAACCACATATACTCGATCGAGTAGAGGTCACTGAATCGAGTTGCACCTACTCGATCGAGTACCCCAACTCCAGAACCTGACCACAACTGACATATAACACACTCGATCGAGTCACATACTGTAATACTACGGATTTTATAAGCTAAGTACTCGACCGAGTAGTGCCAACAGTGTAGTTTGTTTTGGTTCTGCCGAGGAATACTTGGCCGAGTATGATGAATACTCGACCGAGTAGAGGATACTCGGCCGAGTATACTCTATACTTGACCAAGTATCCGGTCTGGCGTGTAATTATTCAGCGGTTGATGCGGGAGTGTTTAGGGATTATTTATTTGTTAAAACAGTTTCTAAACGCCATTTCACAACCCTAATCACTTTTACGATATTCTAATCACTCCCAAATCTTCAATTGTGTGTGTAATCATCGTAGCTTTTGCATTCAATCCTTCATCCTTTCGTCGGTAAGTCTTTAGTCCCATGTTTGTTGATGATTAATTCTAGGGTTTGCCTTTAATCATGATTTGGGGGAAATGGGGTTTTGCAGTTAGTGATTGGAACTATATGATTGTTGTTGTAGGTGACGATGTGCTAATTGTTATGCATTTGTATGGTTGATTGCAGCGTAAGCAGATTGCGAAAAGGTAGGGTTTCCCTACTCAGTTCTTGTGTAATTGATTTGAGATATTTGTTGTATTGTGTATGATTGTTGTCTGCTGATCATCGAAGTGTTGGTGTTGTGGTGACGGTGGTGATGTGGTTGTGTTGTGACGGTGGTGGTGTTGTGATAGCTGTAATGCTGTGGTATGTGTGATTGTGGTAGAGTCACTTACGGGAGTGGCTTCACACCCTAGTTCGCCCTCCGTGGAACCCGTCACGGGAGGGGATGTGCACATTAAGGGACAGGGATTGTTAGTCGCTCGTTGATGAGCTGGACTAGGTGGGGACGGGCTGCGGTCACCCACTGGCGGCGAGGATTACCTGTTGCGATGGGTAATCTGGCAGGGCTACACACTTCGGTGTGTAGTCGGTTAATGTGTGAAATCGGGAGAGCGGGGATGGAGGATGATCAGCCGGTTACATTATTTGTTTGTCTTATTTGAATTATGCGGTAACCGACCCCGTGTTGTTGTTTTGTAAAACCTGCGGTGATCCATTCGGGGATGGTGAGCAGATATGACAGGTAATGCAGATGGTTAGTTATGGGACAGACATGGGGAGACATCACTTCGAGTCTAGTTTCCGCCGTTACGAGTTTAGCCATCAATGATTTCAGTTGTTTAAAGTGCTTACACTTTTAGTTGTAGTTGATTTGGGATAATGTATTCGCTAACTCTTTATACTTTAATAAATGTTGTTTGGAAATTGTAACTTTGATATACTAACCTCGGGAAACCGAGATGGTAACAGCCTTTCATGCTAGGGTAGTCCTTGGTAAGGTATCTTGGTATGAGGGGGTGTTACACATACGTACTCGATCGAGTAGCCGATACTCGATCTAGTACTCCCCTTACTCGATCGAGTTACACACAACAGTAGCTACTGCCCAACGTATACATATACCCACTCGATCGAGCTCAGCCCACTCCATCGAGTCCAACCTACTCGATCGAGTTACTCCCACTCGATCGAGTCATTTTGATGCTACTACACTATCTGCATGCTTTTAACTTTATAACTTTTCGTAAAAATAAAACATACGTATACAACAACTCCTATTCTCATGTTACTAATATCACAAACAACACTTTTACTCCACTTTAATCACATAATCATGCTTAAACCACCAATCATATTATCATGCAACAATTACTTCTCATCCTTTCCTCCTCATCCTCGATTCAACCACGTATTCATCCAAAATATTCATATGAACAATAGTAAACACATAGCAATCCCCATGACACCCCATAGTGACCGGTTCAAAGTTGTAGGGCGAGTTCTCGACTTTAGGACGTCTCCCAAGTCTTTGCATTAGCTACTAACAACTCCTACCCGGATTCATTTTAATATGACTCTCTATATTCATTGGGTTCATTAGTTACAGGTTCCAAATTCGACGCTCTGATACTACTTTGTAACACCCCCATACACCAAGGTGTCTTACCAAGACCACCTAACGCATGAGAATGCCACCATCTCGGTTACCCGAGGCATGGTGATCAAAGTGACCATCAAGAAACGTACTTTAAGTAAATAGTTTAAAGTGATTACATTCAAACCAAAACTGAAAGGTACAAGACAACTGTTCCAAACCAAAATCCAACTAAATAAATAAAATGTCAAGACGCAACAGCGGAAGACTACTAACTGACTCATGGTGACATATCCTCAACTAACCCGCGCGCATCCAGGCCATACCTGCTAAACACTGCTCACATCCCCGAATGGATCACCATAGTTTTCAAAACAGTTAAATGGGGTCAACTACTGCATACAGAATATAAGACAAAACAACAAACAGATGCACAATCCTCCACACCGTCACATCACCAATCATCTGGCTACACACTAAACTGTGTAGCCCTGCCAAAATATCCATCGCAACAGATATTCCACACCGCCAGTGGGGGACCGTAACTGTTCCCACCTAAGCCCCGATCATCTCCATCGAGCGAATAACCCATGTTCCTTAATGTGAACATCCCCCTTGTGACGGGAACCACAAGGAGCGAATCTAGGGCGTGAAGCCACTCCCGCAAGTGACTCCATTCAGCCGAGGACGCACCTCGCGAACCACGGACAATCAACAACAACCAGTTATAATATCAACAATACCAAAACCAATTACGATATATTCACATGTCAATAAACCATCCACCATCACATAATCATGTGTATAATAACTGAGTAGGGAAACCCTACCTGGAATGCAATCACAAAAATCAACACAAGCACCGGATCAAAGTTCCTTTACAAAATTACCTCTTATCAACACATAATCATACAATTACAATCTATCATCAACAATACTCCCAAACACCCCCAATTCACCCAATTAGGGTTTAACCAAAACTAACGAATTAACATAAAAATGGTACAAGGATCTTACCCACAATACGACGGTCTCAACGGTATAAATAACTCCAAAATACGTCGACTCTAGCCCTTGGATTTGATAGCAATGAGAGAAAAAGAATCAACGTTGCTTTGTTTTCTTTGTAAAAAGTTTAGATTTTAGGTAAAAGGTAAAAAGAACTGGCGTAAGTAGTTTATATATCATTGCACGCATTGCTATCAAAACCCTGCAAAACCCGTATAAAACCCGACTTACTCGATCGAGTAACTAAGGTACGCGATTAAGTAGCCCCTAATCGATCGAGTTGCCCCTACTCGATCGCGTTGCCCCTACTTGATCGCGTACCCAACAGGCAGTACTGACTCTAGAACACAAAACTGACTTACTCGACAGAGTAAGCCCTACTTGATAGTGTACTTAACAGCTCATAAAACTGAGGTATTATAGGTCTCTCGTTCTCTCAACCTCTGAAGGCTCCCTAAATATCGTCCATGGAAGGTCGATCGGAACAACAAAGACGTCACGGAGACACTACCAAGCCAACCGCTCACCCAAGTACCAGACAGGACCCATGGGCGTCGTCAGAAGTAGCCTACTCGAACTCCTAGGTCGGAGAACGTCGGCTACCAAGGCTGATGCGCTAGCATAAGCCTCCCAGGGTGTTGGCACCCACTAAAATGGATAACAGGGATCATTCATATGGTCGTTAATAACCAGGAAAAGCAAAGTAAAATCGAAAGAAAGCAAGGTAAAGTGATTACATTGTCAAGCTGCACGGCGTTGACACTCCTCCTACAAGTGTCATAGAAAGACCTCTAACTCTTCTGCCGACACATGATCCAGTCTCTGACCACGGGGTACTCTATCGCCACCTCCGCGGCCCTCATAGGAGCAAAGTCGGGGAAGTACGAGTACACCCATACCTGAAAAAAAGAAATGATCGTTTATGATCATTCATTCAAATAATCCTTTATTTGATTCTAATTTTCCAAGAATTAAATTCATATTCAAAATGATCTTTCACAATTCAATTCATTTCAAATGATCCTTCATTGTCTGTTTTCGAAATGTATTTCTAAATGATCTTTCATTTACAAAGTGATCTATCATCTCTATATTCGTAAATAAAATAAAAGAGAAATAAAGGAACGTTCATACCTCTAAAAAGAGACCTGGACCGACAGTGGCAGGAGAAGTCCCGTTCTCCATCAGCTCAGGACAAACCATGGCCCTCATGTGCCGCGTAAGGACCGCAAAGCTAGGAGTAACCCAGACCAGATGACCCAGGCTACTCAAGTCAGCAAGAATAAGAAGAAGTTTCGTCGACAACCTCTCTCCCTTGTCTTCAAAGTAAATCGAGGATACAAACCACTAGAGCCACAGACGGGCTCGTTGCTCAGCTGAGCACGGTGGAGGAGGCACCATGCCGCCATCTGCAGTCATCTACACCCTTGGTGGAACCTTATCGTCAAAGAAATCTCTGACGTAAGAACTTGGAACTAGGCCGGGTAACCTAGCCGCGACCTTGGCCAAGTTCCGGCCGATCAAACCCCTAGCCTCAGCCGAGTCTACTCTCATAGTCGTCGCAGGCCACACTATCGACTCCTCTTTTCAAGGCAAGCCAGAGATCATGCCGTAGTCCTCCAAGGTGACCCCGACCTCTCCAAAAGGCATATGTAAAGTGTAGGTCTTATCCCAGAAGCGATCCAGGAAGGCTCGAATCAGGCACATGTTGGCCCGAATCTTCTTCCTCTTGATCTCACGCCAGCCCCTTACCAAAGCTCCGAAGATCCCACACTCGATAATCGCCTTCTCCTCCGACAACTTCTCAAAGGCCTCCTTCATGGTCGTATACCCAAAAAACGACCTCATATTCCCGACCTCCGGCATTTTCAAAGGATTTATTAGCTTCTAAGCTAAGTAAAGCAGACAAAATATAAAGAAACGATTCAACGTAAGACCGGGTCGAAAGCTCACCGTGCTTCTTGCCATAGAGAACGACAAGTGGCTCTCTGCTACCCAAATGAGATGCCGACCATCCCATTTATCGGCCCACTCAGGCGCAGGCACAAGCTGACGCCTCCTCCTCCTCACGGTGACCCTCCTGGGCACCTCTTCCTCTTCCTCTATCTCCTCCGCGACCCCTGTGTGAACTACCATGGCCAAAAGGGCATCGATATCCACCTCCATGGGGTCTTACCCCGAAGTAGAAGGCACGTCCTCTGCAAAAAAGTAGCAAACCGAGGCATTTAGAGGTCGTTAAGTCGTTCTTTCGAGCTATTTCTTCATTATCATCGAACAAGTCTAGAAATGTAGTAAAGTCGCGTTCCTACGTGCCTAAGTCAAGCCTACATGGCTACGAGTCAAAATTTTTGCAGTATTTGATTACTATAGCCTAAACCCATGCAAAAAGTGTCCCGAAAGACCTGTCACAAACCGAAATTCCGACAGGATATCAAGTTTACCCATCATTCAAGGATTCCAAAACATCAAGTTTTATCAAAAACCGACTTGTATAAATCTATTTTCGAGCCATTTGAAGCGGTTTAGCAAAAGATCGTCTCATTTTGGTCTCATTCATCAATACTCAACGAAAATTCAAAATGAATACAAGGTTAGCTCCTAGCATGCTCAACTACGCTTTTCTAATGTCAATTTCAAGGGACAAATTCATTTGGGACGAAACCCCAATTTTCGACAATTTGGGCAAAAAACCCAAAATTTCTACCTCTAATTCAAGATACAAATGCAAGTTTAAAGCAAAGATGAGATGCATACATAGATTAGTCATGATTTATGGCGAGTTTTGATCAAATTTTGATGAAATTTGGTTGGTTTTTTGGGTTGTGATGAAGAAGAAGAAGTAGAAGAAGAAGAAGAAGAAGAAGAAGAAGAAGAAGAAGAGTTTATGTTTGAATAAGCATAGAACTCGCACTGAGTTCTGCAGAAGAAGAAGAAGAAGAAGAAGAGTTTATGTTTGAATAAGAATAGAACTCGCACTGAGTTCTATTTTACTCGGGTATGGACGAACTCGGGGAAAACGCGGCATTTGCTGCGCCTCTTCCCCAAGCCGTATGCCTGCTGCGCCTATTCTCTTGCATGTTTCACAGAAGCTTTTTCCTTCAATTCGTTACAAATTCGTTATTGGTGGGCCCAGGCCCTATATTTTCCCGCTTTTGGATATTTCCTCTAGTATTTAGAGTATATTTACTCCGTATATTTCCTAGGGGTTTATTTCTTCACCTTGTCAGTCTACATTTTCCCCAGCGGCTGCAACATTTTATTCCCCATCGAGAGTTCATTGCCGCAATACAACCCATATGTTTCTTGATCAAAGTACGAATTTGCTTGAGATGATGCAAGCAGATTATTTTTCAACGGTTCTTAGAAAGTCCCGCCTTCGACCAAGCAGATTATTAATCAGCGGTTCTAAGAAAGTCCTGCCTTCTTATCAGCACTTCTCAGAAAGTCTCGCCTTCTATAAAGTCAAGTTTCTTCAAACGGTTCTCGAAAAGTCCCGCCTTTTACCCAATTTCACTATTTATCAGAGGTTCTCAGAAAGTCTTGCCTTATTATTCTCCAGCCGCACTCGGAAAGTCCTGCCTTCTATAAAGATTGATTATTTTCTCCCGGCGGTTCTCAAAAATCCCTGCCTTTGTTTCCGGCGGTTCTCGAAAAGTCTTGCCCTTCTATTCGGCGGCTCTCAGAAAGGCCTGCCTATGTCCCAACGGTTTCTTCTAACGTCCTGCTGTGGACATCAGATGTTTTCGTCCCTGTGAAGGCCCAGGTATGGTTTCTTCTTATAGCTGGCAAGCTTCTTTACGTAGTCTAATGGTTTTTAAACAACCCTCCCCGATAGTCGACATACTCTAAAATGTTCCCCACGACAGGTCCTTGGCTCAGACTCCTTGAGCCGCCTCGCGTCGCCATAGTCTTTAAGTTGTAATTTTCGATTGACTTGAGGGCTATACTTTGACTTTTGCCTTGTACAAGCCTTAGTCAAACTGGGGGCTCTGTAGACACCTCGTTTCTACACCTTCCGCCAACCACCCAGTAATGATTGGACCGCATGTTTAATCATGCGAAGATTTTTGACATTTTGTAAGTTCATCGACACGTGATAGCTCAAACAGTCGAGTCAACCTCATGGTCGTCATCTAAATATCGATATGGTCGTTTTGACACTAATTAGAGTACATTTGGAGTCCGGGTCAAAAACTGTTTCCATTTTCTAAAACCGTCTTAAAACCAACTCGGAGTTTTCTAGAATTTTCTAGAGTATTATTCCAAAATTTTATCTTTTATCACGGAAATATCTTCCTTGCAGAATAAAGAAGCATATATCTTCCCTAATTCCTGTTTTAACCGTGGAAATCTTTCTTGCTGAGGAGGAAGCCACCCAAGAGAAAACGCAGTAGGAGCTACGCCTCTTGGAAAGATCGCAGTTCCTGCTGCGCCTCTTCCTGGGCTGGTTTTTTCCGAGTTTCCAGATATCTTCCGCATTGTAACACCCCGATTATCCGGCCAAGAAATTGGAGCGTTACCATATCCGTTTCCCGAGGTAGTGTTTCAAAACTTCAATCAAAAACCATTTTATTAATATAAATGTTTAGTGAATTAACATAAACGTAAACAAATGAATAAAAGTACAACTCATGACAACTATACTTGTCTAGCAAACTAGACTCGTCTCGTGACTCATCAAGCTCGTCCCGTCTCCCGTATACTATCCAAACAACATGTACTTAACCTGCTCCCCATATGAGCAAAGTTTATCATATGGATCGACACGGGCCACCCAAGAGATAGGTGACAATGCATAGACACAACAAACGTCAGTTTCAACAAATAAAAAATGTGTGACACGACTCGAGTGTGTGAACATACAACATGACTATGATATGAATAACATGATATCCAACAACCGCCACCCCAGTAACGGGACACGCCCAGGCATACCGACAACCTCACTGGTACTGGGACACGCCTAGACATACCGTCAACCACACTGGTAGTGGGACACGCCCAGACATACCGCCAACCACACTGTTACCGGGACACTCCCAGTCGTACTGGGTCGGGAAGCCAATCGGATCCCTGCCAGACGTCGTGTCTTAACCACACGAGTCTCTCCAAACTCAAGTCATTAATGTGCACATCCCTCTTGGAGTGGGAAAGCTCCAAGAGGCGACCCAAGTGGAAGACGGTCTCCTAACCGCCTTCCGTCTCCTCGAGAACAACCAACAAACAAAACCGCATATTATCCAACATATATGACAAATACGATGATGCAAGATACCACACAATATGTCAATTACCGACTCATCCAATCATCTTAACCGATATCATGTTATAATGCAATAACCACTAAAACACGACTCACATGACAACTCAAATGCATATTGAAACTGAGCAGGATTAACCTACCTATTAGCAATCCGCATTCGGAATCCGGCAAACAAGCTAGGCCCGTCTCGTTAAACCGTCTCACAAAACCCATTTCCTAAAATACGTTAATAATACAAATACGTATTAATATACTCATATAATCATACAAATAGGTATACAAATACGTATAATTATACTAATCTAATACGTATACAAATACGTATGCATATACTAATCTATTTATACCAATACGTATAAATGTACTAATTAAATACGTATACACAAATTAAACCCATCTTATACAACTACCCAAACCCGACTCACTACACCCCACCAACACAACGCCTCCCCACCGTGGGCCACCACCCAGCCACGGTGGGCCCGACCTGCCCAGCCGCTACCTACGGCTGCCCTTACCCCCACAACCCGCACCAACAACAACAATAACACCAACAACAACACCACAAAATTCCTCCACCGCCACCCTACTACCGCCTGTTACCACCGTGGTCCCCCTGACCACAGTGTACCCAACACTCGACCACCATGTCGGTGGTGTCGCCACCACAACGCAACAACAACAACAAACAACAACACAACACCAACTCGACACCACCCTTTTACCACCCATTTCCGCCGCCCTCAGCACCACCAAAGACCACCCCTCAACTCGCCCCTCCACCCTCAACCCAGATTTTCCCAAGACATGACCCAACCAACCCGAATACCCTCTCAAAACTCAGCCCTAAAGCCGCGACACCAACACCCCCAAATATCCCTTTTTTTACTCGCTCAAAGCCCTTTATGGGCGGTCAACGACGGTCCTATGGTGGTCACGGTGGATCATACAGTGGGTCCAAGTCGCGGGTGAGTCAACGGTATAAAAATAATAACATAAAGGCTAGTATAAGACGGTTTACCTTACAATCTCTAGACGGAGGGACAAAAGGCGATCTCCCTTTTTCTTCTCTTTTCTCTCTTCTTTCCTCTCTCTAATTTGATGGTGGATTGGGTGGATTACAAATGGATAGGGTTGGTTGGATAAGGTAGTATGTAATATATGTGTGGTGGGGTATAATACATGTATAATGTATTATTATTATTATTATTATTATTATTATTATTATTATTATTATTATTATTATTATTATTATTATTATTATTATTATTATTATTATTATTATTATTGTTATTGTTATTATTATTATTATTATTATTATTATCATTATTATTATTATTATTATTATTATTATTATTTATT
Organism: Silene latifolia; assembly: GCF_048544455.1. NCBI lineage: Eukaryota > Viridiplantae > Streptophyta > Magnoliopsida > Caryophyllales > Caryophyllaceae > Silene > Silene latifolia. The sequence continues at coordinate 155,877,767 of NC_133538.1, read as the reverse complement.
ATAATCATTATTATTCTGTCTCAACATAACTCGTATAATTAAAATATTATTATTTTATAATTATTAAAAACGGTGTATTACAATCTTTCCCCCTTAAAATAAACTTCGTCTCCGAAGTTTCACCTCACTCTTCTCTTTTCGACTATTCCCTCAAATCTCATGTGTACTCTCTTCTCAAAGTTCGGTGTTCCATTCTCACTACTTCCACACAACTCTCATTATTTTCTCACATTCTGCACTTCCTTTTTTCTAAACTTCCGAATTTTTATATTCACTCCCCCTAAAAGAGAACTTCGCCCCGAAGTTCAACTAGCAACCCCAAAATGCGGTCTCATACTCACATTACTAAATTCCACCAATGACCATGTTCCAGGTTCAACACTCTTCCTATTTATTGCAAATCCATACTAAATCAGATATGGTGCTAATGCCATTGGTATAACCCTACTCTACGAGCCTCCCAAACGTCAAGGTACAAGGTCCCACCCACGGTTCGAAACCCTAATCCCATAACAACACCCAACTCAATTGGTTCTAAGTCTATGCATAAGTCTCAGGGTATAACTCGATCATTACTATACACACATAAATCACATCTAATCTCATGCATACACATGTATGCAAATCAATCATAAGCATGCAGACTCTATGAAACAACTAAATAATGCAACGTCACTCGCCATGTGACCCAACTATGCTCAACATTTCCATTTTCCGAATACCATGCCACGCATATACCACGTCAAATCCACAACATGATCACACATGTGTTTTCAACATCCATTCCGATCTATTCCTGACACTTCCGCTCATACGAAAAACCGCAATCACAATCATGCAAATGATCACTATGCAACACACAACTTGCATTTATCATCTTACTTTTACGCAAAAAAATGAACTCATGTCAATTAACATACATCAAACAAGGTTATCATATCATTAATGTCATAAATCCACCAATTCCGAATCAACAACTTCCATTACTTTGAAAAAGGTCACACCACGTAGTGAAACGTAAACAATTCACACATCTCACCCATGTAAGGTCAATCATGGTCATCCAACCCAAGTCAATCAATATAAACCGCGAAATAAGGGTACATGCTCAATATTTGGTCAATTGTCCACAAACCAAGGGCCAAAACAGTCCACTCGGTCGAGTGTAGAAGGCAACTCGGCCGAGTAGGCGACCACTCGGTCGAGTGCATGGTACACTCGGTCGAGTGTCACCTGGGGCAGAATGTTTTCATTCTCAACTCGGTTCCAAACTTCCTATTTTGCCACACAAATGCTAATAAATCTCGATGGTGGCTTGTATACCATCAAACAACCGAATCAAACACAACCATTGGCCTTATGGCCATAATTACTATGCAATTTAGATGAAGCATCCGAGGCATACTACCAACACAAACCTAATATTTCATCACCAACAACTGCATCGTAGTGCGACACTCTAGTCACAACGGTAAACACAACGCATTACACTATCTCATGGACATGGCCTAATCACTCATCACTCTCAAGTAATAGTAAAAACATCATCACTCACTTAAGCACTATAACAGAATTACGATACACACCGTGGGCATTTCACAATAATGCTTGGGAGGCAATTTTACAAATAAGATCTATACTACTACTCTCGGGGTCAGAGTCCAACACAACCATTTTCATGCATCATTCCTATGTACTTAGGTTAACAGTTACCTTATGTATCACCAATGATCAAACTCATCCACACTTATGCCTCTTCACACGGGTTCGCTTGGAACTTACAACAAATTTTTCATTGAATAACGGGTTATCACTTGCAAAATTTCCAACTCATCTCTCGTTCTAGTACTTTCTCTCTCGTATTCCAGATTTCTAAATCTTATCACCATTTATTCAACTCACATCATTCCCTAGGCCAAATTTCACATCCCCCAACTAATTTTGCAATTCCTATTATCACTCTCTTTTCAACTCTTTGAGTGCCTTAACTATTCTCTCATCATTTTACAAGTTCTAACTCAATCATATGCTAACCAAAACATTTGAGTTGTGCTCAAAAGGTCACTCTCACAGGTTCTCAAATTGTGTTCACTATCTATAAGTCTATACCATCGCTAAGTATCTAAGTTCTGGTGGTATTCCACTACCGTCCTTGTATTCCTAACTTATAAAACTTGATAACTATGTCTAATTCCACATATCTTGTTGAAAACATATGCCTAAAGCTACATTGAGAAAACGCTCATTTAGGGCTTACACAGACCTCTATGCCCGAATATCCCGGGTTAAATCAGCAGATAAGGATGAAGGGAATTAAAACAATTCAGAACTGATATAAAAAAGATAGGGAAATCAAATAAGATTGAGGGGATAGCAAATCAATGACCGACACCTTAAAGATTGCCCTAATAGCACATTTGAAATATAATGAACTTTGAAAGGCGATGCAATTACAAAACTCAACTCTAATGCAATTTTACTCCAACTTGATTCAAAAGCGAAATACTATAGTAAAATTTTAATATAAAGGTCATTTGTTTCAAATTTCTCGAAAACTTGAATACAAAATAATTCGTCATAGGATGGTACATGTCATTATAGGCCAAGTTCAAAGCATTACTATTCAGTTGGTGTAAAACATAACTTAGAAAAGTAAAAATCCGGGTAGTTATATCGTTCACTTTCAAAAAGAAGAATTTCGAGACGGCAAATTTCTTACATACGAATTCACAAAACGTCAAAATCAAATATTAGAGAAATAAGGTGCGAATGAAGAACGCCACAAATGAAAAATCGAAGCTTATGTATACTTTTCACAACATTTTTGGGAAATTTATCAACCTTTAAGACGAGAAAATTTTGATTCACACATTTTTATTGCAAAATACCGAAAACAATATAATAGTTTTACAATACTATGAAACCATATTTGGGAAGAATCAAAATTGTTCATATTCCTCACTTGGTTCAAAATTTACGGCTAAAATTTGCAGCGAAATCTTCATTTTTAAGACAATATACCACACTATTAGAGATAACGGTTGTCTTTGTAAGACGATTAAAACAAGTTTCACTCAAAAAATTGAAAAGTAGGTCAAAACTTTTAAATTGAAATTTTCGTATACAATGTAAAATCCGACATTAACAAGTGTTAAGCCTTTCTTGTTCAATATGACCCAACCACAAACATGAAAACCCGGTTATCGACTTCAAAAGCAAAAGTTTCTAAGCTCATCCACGGTGGAAAAGAAAAATTTATCGTAAAAATCTGATTTTTGAGTACTCGAATGACATGGAAAATGAATCCTTACTATGAATTTGAACAAGGTCACGCAATTATTTGATAAAACTTAAATAAACATGTGGATATAAAAAAAAATCATATCAATTTGCAAAATGAAGAAGATGAGTTCACTACATGGTCGAAATTTGAGAAAACGGTTCAAGAAAAATGGACTAGCAAAGTGTAATTCAAACATTAAATCACAATATGAAAATTTTGAATTATTTTAAGATAAATCGATGCCAAAGTTACGAGGTTTGATATAGAAATGACAAGATAAGGTAGAAAAAACAAATTTCACACGAATTTATCACCTAAACAGGCCCACTCGGTCGAGTGCTTAGGGCACTCGGTCGAGTGGAACTCCACTCGGTCTACTGACAGGTTACTCGATCGAGTGGAAACCTTCCATAAGTTTTCCAATTTCTTAAATTTGCCCACTCGGTCGAGTGACAGGTCCCCTCGGTCGAGTGAACTGTCCAATCAGTCGAGTGACACATCCACTCGGTCGAGTGACTAGTCAACTCGCTCAAGTACTACTCTACTCGGTTAGGTTTGGCCTTATAGTCACTATCCTTGGTATATTACTCCAAAAATCATAACTATTCTATCAACAATCATCACCATTCATGCTTTAATAACAACACTAGCAAGCTCAAACACGTAAATAATGCCTACATGCTAAGATTCAGGACTAACGTCCCTCATATCAAAACACATCAATCCTATCTACAACATATTACTCGCATTAATCCACTTATCCATCCATCAGAAGTTATCACGTTTTACACAAACGGTTCTACCATACGATAACATATAACGAGTAATAATGCACACGTATTCACATCACATTTTACATATTGTCATGCATCAAATGGATCAAGATATCATGCAAGGTACTCAACCATGATCAAAACTACAAGTAATCACACAACACTTCATAAGTAAATCATGCAAGAGGCTAAACAAAATTCATATCACGCATATAATCATGCAACATATCATGCTACGTTTCCCGACTCGTAACCACCCACGTAGTGACCAACTGTGACGATATGCACTAGCTTTGGCATTAGGGTGCCTACCCATCCAAAAACGATCTCCTATGGTACTCATGTCGGGTTCATTTTACTTAGACTCTCCTAGATTCATTTTTGGTTCTTTAGTTTCAGGTTCCAAAATCATCTCTCTGATACCACTTTGTAACACCGCGATTATCCGGCCAAGATAATTGAAGCGTTACCATCTCGGTTTCCCAAGGTAGTGTTTCAAAACTTCAATCAAAGAACATTTTATTAATATAAATGTTTAGTGAACTTACATAAACGTAAACAAATGAATAAATATACAACTCATGACAACTATACTTGTCTAGCAAACTAGACTCGTCTCGTGACTCATCAAGCTCTTCCCATCTCCCGCGTACTATCCAAACAACCTGTACTTAACCTGCTCCCCATATGACCACAGGATATCATATGGATCGACATAGGCCACCCAAGAGATAGGTGACAATACACAGACACAACAAACGTCAGTTTCAACAAATAAACTAGTTTTAAACCCGTGCAAAAAATGCACGGGTCGTAATTGATAATAAACATTATTAATGAATATAGGAGCATATAAATGAGCATGATTATCCTTGATTTTAGTTTATTGTCATCATAAAACGAATAACAGTGTGGATATATTCAAGCAAAATATAAGTATATTTTATCAAATGAATTTTAAATTCACAATCAAATAAAAAATCGGTAAAAGGTGAATATATTTAGTAAATATATTTAGAAAAATATCATAAGGCTATATCGGCTGAGACGACTATATGATTTTAGTACATTTTTCTTAGTTGTTTATATCGGCTTAAATGTACTAAAATCATGTTATATTTACTAAATATATTCACCTTGAACCGATTTTTTATTTGGCTATATGATTATATGATGATTTTAGTACATCTGCCAAATTATATTGGATCGACATTCTCTCTGATTTAAAAGCTCATACGACTATAAAATGAGTCTGAAACTATTACTTTCTCCGTCCTGATCGTTTCTTATCTAGCTATTTTCATTTTATGTATAATTTTCGTTTATAATCTATTTTCATATTAGGTAATTTTTTACAAAATGACAAAGATGCCCCTTACACAAATTTATTTAATGCTAATAAATAATTTTCCCTTTTATATTGGGCTTATAAAAAAATTAGTACGGAGTATAAAAAAATTTATATATTGAGTGCAACTCACTACCCGGTGTCGCGGTAAATATCTCAATTCCTCACTCAAGTAACTAATACTTTGATTTTAACTTGTATAATAAACTCGCTACATAACCTGATTCGCGAGACTCGATTGAAAGGTCTAAAAGAGTTAGTCGTACTTGTTTTTTCTTTGGTATAATGTAAGCTTTCATTAATATCACAAACATAAACGATTACAGCAAGAAATATATTCGTTACATATCAGCTACATATCACAAAACAAGATTTTAACAACAAATGTGAATGCTATTGAACCATCTCATATCCTTAGAGCCAATACGAATAGTTATTCTTACCGACGTTTCCAAAAGATGGATTACATCGAGACGGAGTCTATTTTTGGAAGGTGTTCCAAATCCCACAAGAGGAGCCACTTTTGGAATGAAGAGGCAAGGGACCAAGGAGTTGGTTTCGGATTTGTAATAGTCTAGTTTATTTTAACTAGGTGGCCATACTAGGATTATTCATATGCTTACTTGCTTGCTTGTTTTTACTTTCGCGCATGCCAAAATCGCCATTCACATGCATTTTATTTTCCGGTTGTCAATTCACGTCATTTACATTCACCAACTTGGTTCACTTATAGGGAATTTATGACTAAATTGACAAGATCTCTCACATAACTAAAATTGAGATTAGCCTTACCACTACACCTATGAATCCCTTGTTCATTAGAGCCACGCTCGCCCAAGCGGGGTGTTTTCTCTTTTTACCTTTTGTAAGTAGGGTGGTAAACGGTTATCACGCGCCAAAATTGGTTGGACTCAACGGAGTATAAGACGGTCTTGTATTCCGGGGCTAGTAGATGGATTTGAGGAAATCAGTCAACCAAGAGTTCTAGAGGTAGAATTAGTCAACTGTTGACTTACCGAATTTACACGATTATGGGATGTTTCACCCAAGCGATGCTCATTTTTGTGTAATATTTGGGTCTTGAAATCATTTATATAATTTAGTGGGAGATCATTATATAAATGCTAAAACTTGTTAAACATGTTTTCACAATTATTTTTAAAACAATGGATGTTAATATTTCCTTATTTGTTGTAGCATTTTAATTCGCAATGGCAACTTCTTCAACTCCATCAACTACTTCACTAGGCAAAGATTCATGGCTAAGGTCCGTAATGGACAAATGTATCTTAAAAGATGACGGTAATAACTTTCTTGAATGGGAATCCAAAATTAAAAGTGCCGCGTTGCGCTACAATGTGCTCACTTACTTGACCGATGCTCCTCCCATCGAGCCCGGTCCAAGGGCTTCATCGGCGGTGCAGACCGCCTATGATGACCATGTGAGGATGTCGAATGATATCAAAAATGTGTTGATATGGTCGATATCCCCAAAGCTCAAGCTTTCATTCATATCTTTAAATGCGTACGAGATATTCACTCGTACGATTACTATGTTTTCACAAACACCAAAAGTCCGCAAATACGAAGCGGTGGCACGCTTCTTTGATGCTAAGCTTGAGAGGGGCCAAAAGGTTGGTCCCCATGTGCTAAAAATGGTCGAATATGTCGACATCCTAGAGCGTCTAGGGTGTAATATTCCTAAGACTTGTGGTGGATCGTATCCTCCACTCACTTCCCACCAAGTTTGCCCACTTTAGGGTAAACTACAACATGAATGACATGGATAAAAGTTATCATAAAATTCATGCACTCCTCACCCAAGCGGAGAGGGATATGGAAGCAAGTGGGAGTGAAAAAGGGGATGTTCTAACCATGAAATTAAAGAACATGTCCCTTGGAGTTAAAAAAGGAAAGGGGAAGGAAAAGTCCCAATTCAAGAAATCGTCAAAGAAACATGACAAGGGAAAGGGAAAGGCCGTTGAGAATGGCAATCCCAAGGTAAAAAGTGTCAAACTCTCCGAGGATGAATGTTTCCATTGTAATGGGAAGGGGCATTATAGGAGGAGTTGTCCCAAATACTTGGAGGATCTCAAGGAAGGCGTGTGACGCCTATTGGTATGATTTCCTCTCTCTATGTGATAGACGTTAATTATGCTTGCACTTCCACTTGGGTACTTGACACCGGATGTGGCTCTCACCTTTGTAATCATTTGCAGGTGTAACACCCCCATACTCCAAGTGCCTTACCAGGACCACTCAGTTATAAGGATGCTACCATCTCGATTGCCCGAGGCAATTAATATCATAAAACAATAAAGAAACGTACTTTAAAAGTAATTATAGTTTAAGTGATTACATGTTCAAAACCAAAACTGATAAAAGGAAACACAAGTTCTCAAAACTATCTACTTTCAAAATACTATCAAGCGTCAGACACAGCGGAAGACTTCTAAACTGCAACGTGGTGACTCATCCCAGCTATCCCATACGCATCGTCTCATACCTTCTCAATAACTGCTCACCACCCTCGAATGGATCACCACAGTGTTTAAAACATTGAAACGGGGTCAGTACTAATCACACAATTTATATGATCCAACAACACAACAAACAACATAGCTCAAACAGTCACACACACAATAACACCCACTCCAACCAATCTCCGTCACCGATCGTCCACCTTTGGACCAGCCACGCCCGAGTGGGGGACCGCGATCGTTCCCACCTAAGCCCCGCTCATCATACCGAGCGATAACCCTGTCCCATTAATATGCACATCCCCTCCCGTGGCGGGTTCCACGGAGGGCGAAACTAGGGCGTGAAGCCACTCACGCAAGTGACTCCAATCAGCCAAGAACGCATCTCGAGAACCAGAGACAAACAATCACAACCATCAAACAACAATCAATCAACAACCGTCTCAAATCGAATACGATAACAATCAACAATCACACAACACCAACAATGCATTATGGGACTAATACTGAGTAGGGAAACCCTACCTGGAATGCAACACAAACATCAGACGATATAGCAGCTGTCTCAAAACCTTTCCTCTACGAACCCTTCTCCTAAACACATAATCATACAATTATCACCTAATCAACATAACCCTCCCAAAACCCCCAAATCTACCCAATTAGGGTTTTAAACAAACTCAAAGAAACAATATAAAATTGGTATGTAGATCTTACCCTTGACGCAAGGGACACTATGATGCAAAGAACAATATGATCCGACACTCCTAGCCTTGGGGATTTGCCAACAATGCGACGAGAGAGAACTACGTAACTCCTTTTTCTTTTGAAGTGTTTAGAAAGGTTAAAAGTGATTAAATAAACTGACGGAAACCTTTTATATCAAACTCGCGTTATTAGCAAAACCCGTCAAATCATTCCCCGTAAACCGGCTACTCGATCGAGTAGCTAAGGTACTCAATCGAGTGCCCCCTTACTCGATCGAGTATCTACGTTACTCGATCGAGTACCCAACAGGTCAGAAACTATTTTAAAACGCAACACACCCTTACTCGACAGAGTAAGGCCTACTCGATAGAGTACCCAGAGACTCATAAAACCGTAGTATTACAGTCTTCCCTCCTTAAAAAGAACTTCGTCCCCGAAGTTTAACCCATACATAAAAACAAACATACTAACTCGGTCAAGACGCAACAAAGCTACTAAGAACTCAAAACAAAACCCCAACTTAAAAAACATGAAACCATGAACTCTTAACACCAACTCTACCAACTATTCCTACCTCCACACCTCGCTCACGATGTCCACTACTACAAATACAGGCTATAACAACGGTCAAAAACCGTTGTTATATAAAAAAGCGGACGTTCTTAAAGCGTCCGTTGTAGAAGGTTTTAACAACGGTTGATTTTCTTAAAGAAACCGTTGTTAAAAATATTAACAACGGTTTTATGTATAAAAACCCGTTATGGAAAGTGTGACTCAATTTTGGGGGGAAAGTTATAACAACGGGTTTTAATATACAAAATCGTTGTTATAACTAAAGACAACGGGTTGTTTGTAAATAACCGTTGTTGTTTGTTCTTAAAAAATAAAAATAAAAATTAAATATTACTAGATGCATGCATAATTACGGCCCGTTAGAATTCCGATGCATGCATTATTACTGACATCACTGTGCATATGAACGGACAATATGGAATGAGAAGGGTTAGTAATAAGATTTGAAGCAGCATTGAGATATATGATGATTATGGCACAACTTCCTAACATATATATTAATTAAAAAACAACTCAACCCACACATTGCTTAGTATAAATACATTGCATTATCTCAACTAACATTTCCATTATCTCAATATATACATCTCCAAACCCTAACTGCTAAAACAAACTCCAACTCTACTTAATCTTTCAAAACAAACTCCAAACTCCAACAAAATGAATGATTTCATCCTTAAGACTCTTACTATGATCGAGAACAACAACAACTTCATTCGCCGGTTCCTCCATATTGAGGAAAGTTTCAGGAGCTACCTTGCGGATGCTCGATCCGCACTGAAGCACGCCAAAGAAGATGGCTTGATGGAGCGGCGATTGCGGCTATATGACGATATAGCAAGCTGCGAACGGAACCTCCAAATAGCCAAGGAGGAGAGGACGGATACGATAGAGCGGAATAAGATCCTCTATGAAAATATAAGAATTGCATTTTTATATATGTAATTTTTTTTTAATTTATGTATTTTTAAATATATATATATATATATATATATATATATATATATATATATATATATATATATATATATATATATATATATATATATTAATTATGTTTATCTTGCTTCTTCATCGTGCTTCTTCATTGTTTTACTAACTAATTATGCGAACAATACTTAAACAAATAACATAATGGTCAATAAAAACACATACATGCAAAAGAAATAAATAGAAAAAGAAAATAATGACGATAAAACTAACAGTGACGGCGAGATTTACGATAAATACGAACGTAAGAGACGATGAAATCAACAAAGTGACGGCGAGAAGATAAAGCGACGATGAGAAAGAGAGAAAGAGAAAGTGTGTGTTTTGTGTTTGTTTGTCTGTTGTGTTTGTGTTTGTGTTTGTGTTTGTGTTTGTGTATTAAGGGTTGTGTTTTGTGGTCTGCAGAGACTTGTGTTTGTGTGGTTTATAGTATGGAAGGTATTGACAATGATTATTAAACAACAACCGTTGTGAAATATGTTTTAACAACGGTTGTAAAAAACACCCGTTGTCAAATATGTTTTAACAACGGGTTACAAAAGTAACCGTTGTGATTACTTTTCACTAACTTTGCGCCAATTTTGCGCCAAATTATTAACAACGGTTGTGCATGTGTGACCCGTTGTTAAAACTAATAACAACGGTTTTTATAACCATACCCGTTGTAATTAATTTTAGTAAAATTCGCGCCATACATTCTACAACGTCTATTGTGATTTTCGTGAATAATTGTTGTTAAAGGGGCGTTGTAGTTACCTGGATTTGTAGTAGTGGTCGTATCAACTACATCATAAACTCTCCCGACATTAACTCCATACATAACCAACTACATAAACATCAAACGGAATGTTACATTCTACCACCCTTAAAAGGAACTTCGTCCTCGAAGTTTACTCACACTCATAACCTCATCATCCAACTATCAACACTATCGAAGTATTCTCGCATTCCTAACATCGAACTACTACAAGCACGTCCATGACCTTTTAACACTATCAACCACAACATATACAAATCTATACCTTATGCTACACCAACACTCTACTTCCAAATATACTACCATATGTACAACCATCAAAATATCTTTTATCGCATCCTACTCCTCTTAAGATAAATGTTACGTCCTCGTAACTCACTAATACTAAATCCTAGATATATCTTTTCATTATCCTCATCACCACCGCATGTCAAAGATAACCACCTAGAACCTAAACACTCGCCATGCACATATCCAAGGCTCTCTTACTTAAACAACTCACATACTTCACTTCACTCGTCACACCACCTAACCTATACCACAAAATCCTTAACTTAACCCAAAACTTCACTTGTTCCCTATTACCGCCACATGACACACCTCTCTATATAAACTACATACAACTCTTATCGCCAAAAGCATAACTCACGATCCACACTTGTTACGTACACTCACACTAGATCCTCAAGTTCCTTTCTTTCATTACCGCCAGACTCATACATAACTTAACACGACACTAATTACTCAACACCCTACACTCACTGTCTCAACAAAGGATTATGAACCACCTGCATATATCAGATCATGACTATGACTACTGATGCCTCAACTTAAAACAAGATCAAAATTACTGTAACAACTTCTCACAGCTGTGTCCCATCAACAGAATCTCACTATACCATGATAACAACGAAAACATATACAACTCTCTTTCGTATCATACTCTACCCTCATACCAAAACTTAACTGGTAAGAAACATCAATCTACAAAACAACTGTCTATCTGTACAAACTGAAACTCACAGGAGGCAACAGCAAACAAAACAACAATCTATGTATGACTGGTATGTACTTTTGAAAACTCGTATCATAATCATCCCGCCTACTCCACCATAACCGGTGACGGCATCGCAACACCGCCGCCAACAGCCACACCGCAGTGCGAAAATACCCGCATCACAACACTATGTACCGTGCCCGGATCACCACCCGAGGCACAACAACCACATCGATAGACATCACAACTACATACAATCCCCATACACACTGACTCAGAATAACTTCTCAGACAAGTAAAACTTACTCAAATCCACTTTACTAAATCACAACTCAACATATTTTATGAATTAAACAGATAATGACCTCATGAATATCATCCCCTTACCATATCACGGAATAACGTATATCATGAATACATACAAGTATAACTAGTCATGCCAGATCCATCAAATTATTACCTTCTTGAATATCATTCAATTAAATTACCGTGTCCAACATATATTTTGAACATTGGATCACGACTTTATAACTATCACACCGTACCACTTCCCGTGAGGTCAGAACCTCACACAAACATTTATACACATCATATACCCGCAATCACATCCACCTAGTCAATCCTGATCACGTAAGTTACCACTCAACAAAGGTTACCTGTCGCCCGAGCTTAACTCATATGCCCCTCATAACATATTCTCCCATTCCCATATCCATCACCCCCTGCCAAATGTAACCATACTATTAGTACTCAACTACTAACAACCGCCTCATATAACCACATCTTACACTCTCTCACAACCATACATATGTACCTGGTCTCTGCAAAATCAACCGCTTCATAATTGTTACCTTTCTAATATACCATTACCCTTAACCACTAGTAACAAACCATAACACTACCGCTGTCCGGGCATCAAACCTCTTACACTCATCTCTAAATATCACGATTTCTTTCCTATCTTTGGTTAACATCCCAAATAATGAACATCAAATCCATCAACAAAATTACTTCAACATTCTTCCCAATACCATTCTTAACTGTATCATCATCTAAATCTCCACCAAAATCTCATATCATGCAGATATTCTACCAACTTCTTACTTTCCTGAATTCCTCAAAACTCCAGACTAATCATGTTGTCCCGAAACTCCTCTATAACCATTAACTAACATCCTCATGGTTGGTAGCACCCATCTCGACGACTCCTTACCTCTATATCACATAACTCCGGTCAAGATTTTCTTAGTTTTATTCCCCTCGTTCTTTCCTTTTACACTCTACAAAATCAATTAACCATTCAACTCCTTATCACTTCTACCTAACTCTTTAGTGTTTTTTACTTTCTCACCCTCCAAAACTCACATCTAATTATTTCATATCGATATCATCTCACTCTTTCTTACCACAAATATTCTCTTATTATGTCATCAATAACCCTTGCCACTAATCCATCCATAGAATCAACGTTTACTGTTCAACAATTGCATCTCCCTCCTATCATACCGCTAATTGCCCAAGGAAATCACACAGTAGTTTCATCTCTTAATAAACCAAATCTCCCAAACTCACTCACTGTCTACAAATCCACCTCGCGACATGTCTCCACAAAGTTCACTATATACTACTCTTCTCAACCCCTTTAAAACGAACTTTCACTATGTATTTTCTTAACCCACACGACTCCTAACCATCCCCCTCCATGATGCTTTACACATCTCAAGCTGCCACCATTTGCGTCCCTCATTTCAATCTTTTCATTCTCACGTTCCATAAACTCACATCATCCCTTGCCCACCTTCAATTACTCTTGCATTACTCAACATACAAACATATCGCTCATCTCATCTCACAAAACATGCTCTATGTCTCAATAAACCATACCAATCTGTCTTTTCTTTTTCCACTATCTATCACAACACATATAACTCATGTCCTCCCACCGAACTCCTACTCACCACAGGTGCCACTCACTTCACCATAAGATTGGGTAACTTACGTATCAAGACCAACATACATGTAAAACAATGCATAAAGAAGTAAAATAACATCTTTGAATTAAACATAATATGCAACGAATTCAAAAGATAAGCATATGACCCAAAACATGGGTCACTAGATCGAGTACAGGCCACTCGATCGAGTAAGTGACTTACTCGATCGAGTAGGTGAAGATCAGAAGCATGTAAAACAAATTACCAGGGCCACTCGATCGAGTAACTGACGTACTCGATCGAGTCCCCCCCTACTCGATCGAGTACCAAGGCTACTCGATCGAGTACCTACGCATTTCTCAGCACTGTCCAGTTTTCGTAAAACAGTCATAACTCACTCATTTCTTGGTCGTTTTGGGCGTTCGACCTATCGTTAGAATCGTAAAAGGACAAGCTATCACCTCCAATTAGAATCACATTAAAATCATTTATGAATCTCAAGTTATAACAATTTAAAGACAACCTCCCTATAATCGAAAACACAACTACTTGATTTTACTTCCCAACAACTTAAACGACAACATGGTAAACAAAAACAACTCGATGCTCATAAAACCAGTATCCCTAACCACATGTTACTAACTTCAAAAGCCAAGCAACAAATAACTCGATGCACATATATCATTCAACTTACCAATCACATATTACCCACATGTTTTTATTATATAACTTTACGTAAACAAAATCACAATTATATGACATCAAGTATCATATTCACATGTTACTAGCATAACAACCTTATAAAATCTCTTCCATCATACAACATGCGTTATAAAAAAAAATCATATTATCATGCAACAATTATCATCTTTTCCACCAATTATTCATGCTCTTACTCAAACTTTCAGCTATATAAACTCGTACAACACTACCAACAACATATATGTATACATAACTCTATGTATAACTCAAATCAAACAAATTTTCTTTCCGTATTTCTATAAACAATATCGTAAAACAACTATCATGCTTTCAATCAATAACTTACGAAATCACATCATCACCATCTTTTCTACACATTCCCCATTATCAACATACATACATCCACTGATTCATGACACACATCACTACATAGGTACACAATACACAAGGTAAACACATAGCGATCCTGACTCATATCCCATAGTGACCGGTTCAAAATTGTAGGGCGAGTTCGCGACTTTAGGACGTCTCCCAAGTCTTTGCATTAGCTCCTACAACTTTTACCCCGGGTTCATTTTATTTGACTCCCTATGTTTATTGGGTTCATTGGTTACAGGTTTCGGGATCGTCGCTCTGATACCATTTGTAACACCCCCATACTCCAAGTGCCTTACCAGGACCACTCAGTTATAAGGATGCTACCATCTCGGTTGCCCGAGGCAATGAATATCATAAGACAATAAAGAAACGTACTTTAAAAGTAATTATAGTTTAAGTGATTACATGTTCAAAACCAAAACTGATAAAAGGAAATACAAGTTCTCAAAACTATCTACTTTCAAAATACTATCAAGCGTCAGACACAACGGAAGACTTCTAAACTGCAACGTGGTGACTCATCCCAGCTATCCCATACGCATCGTCTCATACCTGCTCAATAACTGCTCACCACCCCCGAATGGATCACCACAGTGTTTAAAACATTGAAACGGGGTCAGTACTAATCACACAATTTATATGATCCAACAACACAACAAACAACATAGCTCAAACAGTCACACACACAATCACACCCACTCCAACCAATCTCCGTCACCGATCGTCCACCGGACCACCCGATGGGGGACCGCAGCCGTTCCCACCTAAGCCCCGCTCATCATACCGACTGATAACCCTGTCCCATTAATGTGCACATCCCCTCCCGTGGCGGGTTCCACGGAGGGCAAAACTAGGGCGTGAAGCCACTCCCGCAAGTGACTCCACTCAGCCGAGAACGCATCTCGAGAACCAGAGACAAACAATCACAACCATCAAACAACAATCAATCAACAACCGTCTTAAATCGAATACGATAACAATCAACAATCACACAAAACAATGCATTATGGGACTAATACTGAGTAGGGAAACCCTACCTGGAATGTAACACAAACATCAGACGATCTAGCAGCTGTCTCAAAACCTTTCCTCTACGAACCCTTCTCCTATACACAGAATCATGCAATTATCACCTAATCAACTTAACCCTCCCAAAACCCCCAAATCTACCCAATTAGGGTTTTAAACAAACTCAAAGAAACAGTATAAAATTAGTATGTAGATCTTACCCTTGATGCAAGGGACACTATGATGAAAAGAACAAGATGATCCGACACTCCTAGCCTTGGGGATTTGCCAACAACGCGACGAGAGAGAACTACGTAACTCCTTTTTCTTTTGAAGGGTTTAGAAAGGTTAAAAGTGATTAAATAAACTGACGGAAACCTTTTATATCAAACTCGCGTTATTAGCAAACCCGTCAAATCATTCCCCGTAAACCGGCTACTCGATCGAGTAGCTAAGGTACTCGATCGAGTGCCCCCTTACTCGATCGAGTATCTACGTTACTCGATCGAGTACCCAACAGGTCAGAAACTATTTTAAAATGCAACACACCCTTACTCGACAGAGTAAGGCCTACTCGATAGAGTACCCAGAGACTCATAAAACCGTAGTATTACAGCAGGTTTTAAGGGACGTGTAAGCACTAGCAAAAGGTGATGTAGATCTCCGCATGGGCAATGGAGCTAGAGTAGCGGCCGTTTCCGTGGGGACCTATGTGCTCACTTTAGCTAGTGGTCTAGAGTTGTATTTAAATAAGTGTTATTTTGTACCAACTTTAACCAAAAACATCATCTTCATTTCCGCGTTAGACGCGGAAGGCTTTTGTTTTATGATTAAGGACAATAGTTGTATTTTTTCATTAAATGATGTGGTTTATGGCAAGGCCATTTCAATTGGAGGCATTTATGTTTTAGATGATGTTAATGACGTTTATCATGTCGAAACTAAAAAGCTCAAAACGGGTGATCCAAACGAATCCTACCTTTGGCATTGTCGTTTAGGCCACATAAACGAAAGATGCATTAAGAGACTTGCTTCATCAAAAGTGCTCAAACCATTTGGTTTCGAATCTTATGGTACATGAGAGTCTTACCTTTTAGGCAAGATGACTCGTGCACCTTTTGCGGGAAAAGGGACACGAGCTAGTGAGGTTTTGGCTCTCATACATACGGATGTGTGTGGACCATTAACCATCACCGCTAGAGGAGGTTTTCACTACTTCATTACTTTTACTGATGACTTAAGTAGATATGGGTATATCTACTTAATGAAAAACAAGAGTGAAGCTTTTGACCAGTTCAAAGAGTTTCAAAATGAAGTAGAGAACCTATTGGATCAAAAGATTAAGACCCTACTATCCGATCGTGGTGGTGAATAACTAAATTCTGAATTTGATTCACACCTAAAAGATTGTGGTATAGTATCACAATGGACTCCTCTTGGTACACCACAATTAAATGTTGTGGCCGAAAGGAGAAAACGAACTTTAAATGGTTCGATCTATGATGAGTCTAACCGAGCTTCCTAGTTCATTTTGGGGTTTTGCCCTCTTGTCTGCAATATTTTCACTAAATCGAAGCCCGAATAAAGCGGCCGATAATACTCCATAAGATATATGGACAGGGAAAGTCCCTCATTTGTCATTCATGCGTATTTGGGGTTGCGAAGCATACGTCAAGATCAAGTCTGACAATAAGCTTGCACCCAGGTCTGACAAATGTCTTTTTGTAGGATATCCAAGGGAAACACGTGGCTATTACTTCTACAATAAACACGAGAACAAAGTGTTTGTGGCTCGTGATGCTGTCTTCCTAGAAAAGAAGTTTATTTCTCGAGAAAATTTAAACTTGACGAAGTTCAAGAGCCACAAACCGAGAATAAGGTAGAGGAGAACGTGGAGGATAGCATTCCCTGTTCCTCTGAAACGGTAATTGTTCCTAAAAAGTCAATTAGGATTTCTAATCCACCTGACCGCTACCTTGGTAACATCGAAGAACATGGTGTTTTATTACTTTTGGAAAGTGATGAACCCACTACCTACAAATCGGCCTTGTCTAGTCCTGACTCCTCGCGTTGGCTAGAAGCCATGCGGTCCGAAATGGATTCCATGTACGAGAACCAAGTATGGGACTTGGTGGATTTACCTGAGGGAGTGCGACCCCTTCAGTATAAATGGATATATAAAATTAAGCTCGGCGTGGATAAACATGTAGATGTTTACAAAGCTAGATTGGTAGCAAAAGGTTACACGCAAGTTCATGGTTTACACTATGACGAAACCTTCACTCCAGTCGCTATGCTTCGGTCCATTAGGATAATCTTAGCGGTTTTCGCATTTCATGATTATGAAATTTGGCAAATGGATGTCAAAACCGCTTTCTTGAATGGGATTCTAGTAGAAGAGGTGTACATGATATAACCTGAAGGTTTTATGGATACATCTGACCCTAAGAAGGTGTGTAAGCTTAAGAAGTCCATCTATGGTCTTAAGCAAGCATCTAGGAGTTGGAATCATCGCTTTGATCATGTTATTCAACAATACGGTTTCACTAGAAGTGTGGAAGAACCGTGTTTATACATGAAGTTTAGCAGGAGTAAGGTTGCATTCCTTGTCCTATATATGGATGACATATTGATCATCGGGAATGATGTTCCATCGCTCACTTCCGTTAAGGAGTGGCTAGGGAAACATTTCCAGATGAAGGACTTGGGAGAGGCACAACGAATCTTAGGGATCCGGATCTATAGGGATAGGTAAAAAAGGATACTAGCATTGAGTCAATAATCTTATAAAGACAAAGTTCTTAACCGGTTCAATATGAAAAACTCCAAGAGAAGATTTCTACCTATGGGCCAAGCGATTACTTTGAGCAAGTCACAGTCTCCCTCTACCCCTAAGGAGATTGAACACATGAAGACCGTCCCTTATGCTTCCGCTGTTGGGTTTATCATGTATGCTATGATTTTCACTGGTCCCGACGTTACGTATGCCTTCAGCATGACAAGTCGTTATCAAGCCAAGCCTGATGAGAATCACTGGATAGCCGTAAAGAACATCCTTAAGTACTTGAGAAGGACTAAGGATTCATTCTTAGTGTTTGGAGGAGAAACTGAGTTGCGTGTAAGGGGTTACACGGACGCAAGTTTCCAAACCGCTCGGGATGATATGAAATCCCAATCCGGCTATGTGTTTATGTTAAATGGAGGAGCTATTTGCTGGAAAAGCTTCAAGCAAAGCGTTACTGCGGATTCTACAATAGAGGATGAGTACCTTGCAGCGTCTGAGGCTGCGAAGGAAGCTGTTTGGATTAGGCAATTTATGGAGGAACTAGGAGTAGTCCATTCCGCCAAAGATCCTATCACTCTATATTGTGATAACAGTGGAGCTATTTTTCAAGCCAAAGAGCCGAAGTCTAGTAACAAATCTAGACACATTGAAAGGAAATACCATGTAATTAGAGATTATGTGGAAAGGAAGGAAATTGACATTTGTAAGGTTGGGACAGATGATAATATTGTTGATCCTTTAACCAAGTCTTTATCAAAGGCTAAGCATGATGGTCATGTCGTCGCAATTGGATTTAGACGAATACCAGATTTTCTTTAGATTATGGATATGTAATAATTGGATAGTGTATCTTTTATTATATATATGATAATCACATTCATTATTTTTTTATTCATTTTTGAGTCTATTATTTAGTGTGACTAAATTTTTTAAATACCTTGTTTATCTGAATAAGTTGTGGAGACAATGTTGAACACTATTCAAGTGAACAAGATGAACATTGTATATTGTCCCTAGTCACTTAATGAGGTGACGTCTCGGAGTGACTAGATTATAAGTCGATTGATGGTTGTTCAACACCATAAGGTCATAAGTGATGACTAGACGATTACATAGGCAGAGTGTGTGACACTTTGCCGGACAGTGACCATTTAGAGAGTCCCTCAGTTCTATCATAGACGCCTGGTCGTGGCAGGGATCTCTAAGATGTTCCTATGAGTCGATTCTTTTGACTGGAGACTATTATCTGAGCAAGTGCAGTTTTCGAGTGACTTTGGTTTTTGTCCTAGGTCGTGCCGTGAAAGGAGGCCAAAGGGCATTTATTGGGTCATGGTGATCTGTATTGTGCAATAGGATATATAGGGCAGACAGGAATTGTCCATCCACGTTGGGTTAATATATCTCAAGGCCACTCGAGGAGTTAATGACTATAAATGCGTGGCCACCCTCGGATGTAATATGTGGGAGATTTTTGCGGTCAGATAGTCACACTCCCGATCGAGAAAACCACTCGCGATATGTTCATGTGCAAGAGCGACCTGAAAGACAACTTGCATTGAATGGGAGATTAAAAACGGACAAGAG
Source organism: Silene latifolia (assembly GCF_048544455.1). NCBI lineage: Eukaryota > Viridiplantae > Streptophyta > Magnoliopsida > Caryophyllales > Caryophyllaceae > Silene > Silene latifolia. The sequence goes on along the minus strand of NC_133538.1, from coordinate 155,857,467 downwards.
AATTGGTAGCGCACACCTTGTGTCGGACAAGTGGGAGTTTGTTGGAGTTAGTGTCCTCCACAATAGTGCGTTTACATAATAAATCTCATTAAAAAAATATCATCAGATATTTAATTATTTGATCCTCGTCAGTTGATTAACGTAAATCGATAACGGTTGGCTGACTAGAGTTTGACGTTATTGTCGTGAGACGGCGGTGATCAACTGACCCCTTTCGGTCACACCTATCGCAACGAACCCCAATTTATAACTAATTAATTGTATGAGATACAATTTATTTAGTCCCTTGATTTATTGACTAATAGGTTAGTCGATTATTTTTAGAGAGATTTTGAGTTGCGAACTCGAGGAGCGGCAGTTATTATTTAATTATGCGATAATGAAATAATAAATTTTATGAGATGGTTTTAGTCAATTAAGTATTAATTCACTAAAATTGTACTAATTCATTAATGTGATTAATATTAGTACGTAAATAATATGTGTAGCGGCACACGTATATTTACGGAGTAATTTGAACGAAATTAATTGGAAGCATTTCAACATGAAACGATGTTTAAATAAACTTTACACGTATTTGTGCGACAAATATAAGAACCAAAATGGACCCGTAAATGGGACATTGGACCGTGTAAATGGAGTGTAGTGGATGATTACAAACATAATCATTACACTTTATTCTTCCACAAGTTATCTTATGTCTTTTACATGTGATATGTAATTGAACATAAAAATAAGACAACTCCTTCACTCCACTATATACCACCCGTCCACTCCCTCCTTTACTAATCCATCATATGTTCATTTTTCCACTAACTTGAAAATCTTGCATGTGAACATTATTTTCTCTCTAATAATAATAAAAGCCTTTACTAAGACTTGTTAGTAAATAAAAACAAATAATCACTAAGATTGTTAGTATTATTTACATATTATCAAGGGTTAATTTTACAAGTATCTAATTAATACTTGTATGATTATTTTGGGTGTAGTTATTGGGTGCAACTTGAAGGAGACTTTCTATTTGAAGGTTTTTCTAGGAGGATCATCCATCTTTATTTAGCTCAAGAACAAACTAGATAGGTGATCTAGTTTGTGCCCATTTTTACCATAAAAATCAATGTAAGGAAATTGTTTTTCCTTAATCTTTATTTTTATGCTTTTATATTTGCATGCATGTTACATAGATCACTAAATGAACATATTATGAGATAATTTGTTACTAATTAGAGAGTCTAATTAGGATCTATGATCTTTCAAAAACCTCTATCAATTCAAAAGTTCAAACATATAGGAGACCCGATGAATAAGAAAGCAAACTCAATCTTGGAAAGAAGACAACGTAGCCGGCATAGACATATAGTAAGAGCGTGTTGGCATTATTGTCCATAGATTATACATTACGGAGTATTATGCATATGAGCAATGTAATATATTGGTCGATGCAGAACTACGTAGCGTCCAAATGTGATGCAATTGGCTGGATGCTTATAAGCAACGTAAAAACAACAATGTGAGAGCAAGACATGGTAGATATGGCTGATAATGTGTATATATGTATAGTACATAGCCATGAATTTTCCAGTGACTATCTATCGAAATGGTCAAGGGTAAGTCGTTTTTTTTGTAGCCACCTAGGAAAAAAAATAAATAGCCATGTATATGTTTATGTAAATAAATGGTATGAGTTATATTTGTTAACGTTGTATAATTTGAGGAAAAATTTGAAACTTGGGTTACTAATTAATAATAAACGATCGAACACGGGTCTTTAACCAGAGGTTGTCCATGAACTTTGTGCCTTTGTGTTTATTATTTTTCGATTTGTTATTCTATATGTAAGGAAGATAGGAAATTAGGAATATAGAGATATAGGTGTTGCATATGTAAAAAAAAATAAAGTGGAGAAGAATGCACAAGAAGGTGGTTTCATGGCTCATATTAATGCATTAATATAGTTATAGCAAAGACAATGGTAAGATTTACACATTTTTATCCGTAAGATTTACAACAGTTAGTCTTTACATTTATTAGTAGTGGTGATAATTGTTAAGATGGTTTTAATGTTTTCATAGTGGAGACCAAAATTTGAACTTATAATTGGAGATTAGATAAGATTTTTTTTTTTTTTGGTTAAAAGCATAGATAAGATTTGAAACCATGTGTTGTTCACCTTTGTAGAAAATACCGGGTCACAACAAATAAGAAAAAGTAAATTAATGATCGATACGGGAAGTATTCATATAGAATTATCGATACGGGAAGTATTTATATAGAATGGATACGATTATACTAATACAATGAAGAGTTGCATTGTTTCACATAAAATTACACAGCTTCTTGCTTAACATTCTTATCACTTTTACACAATTTCGTAAAGAGTTGTCAAAAAAAAGAAACGAGGTGCAAGTACAATGGCAATATGGCACGTGTTCAAAGCTTTGTTAAGTTGGAAGTGCTCAAAAGTTTATCATTTTAACCAATATCTCCACAGAAAAAGTGCACAATTGGCAATACAAGAACATGATAGTTTGACTCACACTATCATTTAGTTTTATATTCATGATAAGAAATTGTCAATTTGACGAAATTATCAAGTAATAATATTCTTGTTCTAAATTAAAGTTCGTCATTAAATGAAATAAGCAGAAGACAATATTTCATTACATAGAAACAATCTTACTTTATTCCGATATTGAATTTTAGAAAAAAAAATATAAATTAGCTAAATTTTTTCAAGTAATTTCATAATATATATGAGATCATGAGTAATAGATACTAAAGAATTATAAAAAAAAATCAAATTAAATACTTAGTATTATTTTCAATTATATAAGTTGGAGACTCTTTACAAAATTATCTAACAATTAATGCATAATATTAAGACATTGAAAGATAATGAGTATATAAGGGTCATGTTTGGTAAACAACAGAAGAAGATTTTTGATAGCATATAGCATTACCAGAATAAGACTGCATATTTTTGTAGCAGGTTTGACCATCATGTTAAATTAAAATAAATAAGAAAACATGTTTGATAACTAGCAGATTATATGACAAATCTACCATTTTTATGTATAAACTCAATATACTATTACAATATGCAGCTAATAGTAGCATATTCAAAAACAATAGATTACAGTCAATATGTTATTTGAATATGCCGTTAACCAAACACATTAAATTAGTAGATTGATCGGTCAAATTACTATTTTTGCTGGAATCTACTAATTTCTCATAATATGTTGTTTCTCAAACAGGGCCAAGGCGTTAGCAAAAAATTACTTTATTCATTTTAATTTTATTGTTCAATCTTAAATTATCCCAAATTAACTCTGTTGCATGACAATATGATTTACAATATTGAGAGGTAAGTGTTAACATTTCTCAATAAACAAAAGAAAAGAAATAAAAAAAATAGTATTTGGGAACTTAAAAAGCGAATGAGTGGGTGGTGCTGACGGCGTGAGGTTGTAATGATTGGGTGGGGAGTCACATAAGGTTACGAGAAGGGTTAGGGGTTACGCATGGGATGGGGGCCGGGCGGGAATGGTGGTTATGTTGTAGGTACGGTGGGAGGACGTAGGGGATGGCGGAGGCATGAGGGGGTAAGGTAGTTGGAGGACGTGGAATATAGATTGCATGGTGGTGGTTAGTTGTAAGGGGTTGTTGAGATAAGGGATGTTGAGAGGGACGTTGTGGTCCGAGGTGTTGGGTCCGGTTACCACTGTGCGTAGTGGAGGGGCTGCTGGTAGGTCTCGAGTAGTTGGTCAATGATGGCGAACGCTACTTCCATACGTCCAGGCGATGTGGATGAGAGAAGAAATGAGAGATAAGGTAGGGGATTCAAAGGAAACAAACAAGAGGGGTAATATGATAAAAACCGTAGACAGTGAGTAAAATTAAAACGTATATTGCGTGAATAACATAGGTTATAAAATTTACAATAATTTTATATCCACTTTTCAAATTTCATCTCTAACAAGTTAAAAAAAGTTGATGAAAAAATAAAGCAGAGTACTCCGAGTAAAATTAAGCAATATAAACTTATTAAAAGTGTATCTGTGTATGGGTAGACAAAGTGAAAGTTTCTAAAATTTAGTAGTTTAGTAGATCCAAATATACACAAGTTTTTACTTTTAATAGTAATTTTCGTTACCGCCCGTGCAGTGCACGGGTTCAAAAACTAGTTTACACATAAACCGATGCAAGTAATGCATATATTAAGAATTTCTTTTCTCATTTAGTTCCTTAAATACAACTCATAGGGTTGTATTTATCATTTCTATTATTTTTATACGGTTTTAATATAACTTATTATGAGACAATGAGCCAATTAGTAAAAAAAAAAAAAAAACCATTGGTTCCTCAAAAAAAAAAAAAAAAAAAAAAATAAAAAAATAAAAAAAAATTCCGTTGGAGTAATTCTTACTCTATATTAATAGACCCATATCAAGTGGCCCATACTCATACTCATACCTATTAATATAAGATCATGAGTCGACTCAATTTACTACTTTAGCAACCCAACACCAATTAACCCTATTTCAGCCTATGCTTATCCCTTGATCACTTAGTTATTACTCACCCTTTCATTCATTGATTTCACCTTCTTAAATCCAAAGTTTACTTTTTCATTAAATAAAATCGTTCATCTCACAAATTTTCTAAGTTTGTACGGTAAGTAACAATTACTCTCCTCAAATCCAAAAGGTTACTGTTTATGGTGTGAAGGATTAATATGATATATATTGAAATGAATAAAGTTACACAGAATATGATACATTATATATAATACAAGGTATATGGGATGCAACGTAAAACCTAGTAACAAACTACCTAAGTTACATAATGAATGGCTATATTCTAGGAGAAGGATAGGGAAGATATTTGAATAATTATTATGAGATAATCATTCCCTTAATTGTAGTGTTGACTATGATTTTATATCCTTGATACGCTCCTTCAAGATGGACGGTCGTAGAGTTAGTCCGATCTTGGATATTAACAGTGAGTAGTGCGGCGTGGGTAGAGGCTTGGTGAACGAGTCAGCCAGTTGATCATCGCCATTAATGTGTTGAACTCGAATTGTACCAAGGTTAACTTGTTCGCGAACAAAGTGAAAAGCAAGTGCGAGATGCTTCATTCTTGAGTGGAAAATTGGATTTGCGGAATAGTTTGTTGCACCCAGGTTGTCACAAAATAGCACAGGAGTATGGGTAGGACGAATACCAAGTTCAGACAACAAGGACTTTAACCAGAGGACCTCAGTAGTCGTATCAGCAAGTGCGCGATATTCGGCTTCGGTTGTGGAGCGTGACAGAGCCCTCTGTTTTTTAGACGACCAAGATATGGGATTTTTGCCAAGAAAAACAATATAACCTGTTGTTGAAACGTAATCATCTTTGTCGCCACCTAAATCCGCGTCACAGAAGGCATGAAGAGTAGATGAAGTATCTTTGAGTAAGGTAATGCCGAGATGAATTGTTCCACTGAGATACCGAAGTAATTTCTTGAGAGCAACCCAGTGAGCGGATGTCGGGTGGGTAAGAAATTGAGCCAATTTATTTACCGGATATGCAATGTCGGGGCGCGTGAGAGACAGGTATTGAAGGCTGTCGATGATAGCTCGATAATTTGTTTCATCGTGAATAGGTTGATCGGGATGTTTTGTAAGTAACTGGTGTGATTGCATAGGCGTAGCAGAGGGCCGACAATCTGACATATTATATCGTATCAACAGGTCGGAGATATACTTCGATTGATTTAAGTGAAGACCTTTCGTTGTCGGGGTAACTTCCATGCCGAGGAAGTAAGAAAGTGGACCAAGATCCTTGAGAGAAAACCGAGTTGAGATTGTAACACCCCGTAATTTCGGACCATTATTATATTGCGGAAGTAATTTATTAATCAAGTAAAATTTGATATCAATGTATTTGAAGTAATAATAATTCAAAGAAATATAATTTTATTATATTTTGAAGAAAATTATTTATTTTGATAGTTTCGAAATGTTTAAAAATAGTTTAAACCGTGTAAAAACCTTTTATTTCGAAATAAGGGCATATCGGAGAAAAATGACAACTCTTTTGAAAATTGGGGAAACGATTTTGGAAATGGGTCGTATGAGTATTCAATTTTCTTGTAATCTCGTGTTTAAGAACTTTGGTCTTGTCGGAATTTGCAATTGACAAGCGGTTCTAATTATTATCGAAACGAGCCAAAACCGACTCGTGAAAATCCCGACTTAAACCCGCTCCCTTCCTCCTTTCCTTTCCTTTTCCGCGGCACCTCCCTTCCCCCTTCCTTTTTTCTGATTTTTCTCACCTAACTTCATCTTCCTTAACATTCTATCCTATTCTAAACTAAAATACACCATTTTCTTACCTTTCTAAGCCAAATTTCACCATAACTCACTCGTTTCTTGTCGGATTTTCGCAAAGTTTATATTTTCGGAATCCTCTCTTCGAGATCTACGTCCTAGTATGTTTTAATTTCAGTTTTCTTGATGTTGATTTAAGACGAATTTGGGCATATTTCGGTTTTTATACTTATTATTGTGTTTTTATTGTTTATTTAGGTGAAGATTTGGAAGACGAGTTTGGGGAATCGTATATTGTTGAAGATAGTGGCTAGTGTATATTAGGGTTTGGTATTCAAGGTGCTAATTGCTCATTTTCTAGCTTAAGGTAACATATTTCGAGTTACTCGACGAATAATCGTCACATTCTTTGCTTTTTGTATGTTTTTGTGATTTTTGTTTGAGTAGTAAATTTTCACATGATAAAATGGGTTGCATGCATGTCTAATGCTTGTCTTTTGTTAGTTTAAGTTAACATATTAGTATAGGAATGATTAATTGATGTTTCAGACGATGTTAAACTGAACAAAAATGGAGAAACGGAGGGATGGGGGTGGCGAGGCCAAGCAGTCGACAGTCCAGCAGCCCACGGCTGCCTTGGGGTTGGCCCGGGTTGGTCCGTTGCTTGTTTCGCGGATTTTCATGCATTACTTGTAGTTTCGGGTTTATTAATGATATGCTTAGTAAAAGTAACATGTGGGTAGTCTTAGGAAATGAATAAGGTTAGTAGTAAATAAAATTTTGATGATGAAGTATGTTTATTATGGTAGTTGACACATGTTAGGTTAGATTATAAAATGGAATTGTAATGAATAGGCTCAAAATGAATCTTATAACAATAATTGCAATGTTTTGATGATTGTGCAAAATCGAGCCTTAGTCCCTTTGATCGATTCGATGTCAGTCAATTGAGTGATTGGTCAGCCGCAATTTAACCCGTATCTGTCGCAGGACTGGGGTTGCGGGTAAAAATTCGGTTGGATGAAATTTTAGATGAATTGGATAATCGGCCTTTTTCTTGTTTTAGGCCATTTATTAAGTTTTTAGTTCACATGTGATGTTGGTTGAATTTAATAGTTTCTTATATTGTAAAAATGGCCTTAGATTCCCTGAAACCTTTAATATTGTTAAAATTGCTAGAATTGGAATGGGTATTGAATATTTCTTGCAGGTTGTTGTGTTTGTCATAGATAGGTCTTTATAGTCTTTGACGAGTATATGTTCACTGCTTAATAACCTTTGTGTTCCTGACTTGGTGGGATTATATCCAAGTTGGGGCATGACCTCGTTACTTATTTTGATAGTAAGTGGTCAGCTTAAGTACTAGCCAACCCTTTGGTGGACTCCTTAGGGTACTCACTTTGTTTTAGAAAAATTGTGGGTCTTGGGTGCGGTGGTGTGTATCCGCATGTCTAGGTCTGCGCAGATTTTAGGCTAGGGTTGTGTTGTGTCTTGGCCATGTTTTGATAGAACCTCTGAGCCAAGATACCGGTTCGATTACCTTCCCTAACTCGTGGTATAGACTCGAGTTACAGAGTGACTATTGACGGTGCTAAGAACTTATGCCTGTCTTTGATATATTGCCCTTTCTTGTATGGTGATTTTATGAATTGTAATAGGTGAGATGTAAGCCGGTTACAATTGATAAAGTTTGGATTACTATTTGTTATATGTTTCACATGATAGTTTAATTTGGTCAGTTTAGTGGTCATATGTTAGAATACTCGATAGTTAATTGATTTATGATGTTGTTTACATGTTACACTACATGTTACATTAAATATGACATTTCGTGGCTGGGAGGACTCGAAGTTACTCCCCACTGAATTGTGGCTTTCGTGTTTGTATAAAATGCGATTGACAAGTTGATGATGCTTAGTTGGGGTACACGGGCGAGCTAGTGAGCAAAAGAACCTTGGACCTAGTTTGGCTATTTTTGTAGTAAACCTTTTAACTTTTGGTTGACATATGTCTCCCTCTTTTACTTTGGTTTGTATCTCTATATTTTCTTGCCTTTAGCATAGTTATGTAAATTAGTTTGTTAGTATTTACAGGTTTTGGCACCCTCCTCTTGGAGATGTTTGTGAATGGTTTAGAAAAGTTTTTAAAAATTACAGGTTTTGTCTAGTTGAACCAATTACAAACATATCCTGTCAGTTTTTCTGTAGAATTTACGTGTTTAATTAACGCTTTTTATAAGGGTGTCACAGAGATGGCTGAAATAAATCGATTAACTTCGTTGATTGATGGACCTGTAATAATAATATCGTCCACATATACTAAAACAAATAACTTCACATTAGTTTGATCAAAAATAAATAAGGAAGAGTCAGCAACTAATTTTCGAAAACCATAGTGAGTAAGGTAATTTTGAAGTTCGGTATACCAAGCACGGGGTGCTTGTTTTAAACCATAAATCGCTTTACTTAACTTGCAGACGTAATTGGGTTTGTCGGGATTTATGAAACCAGGTGGTTGGACCATATAAACAGACTCATGTAATGTACCTTGAAGAAAGGCGTTATTCACGTCAATTTGGCGCAGCGACCAACCATTCGTAGTGGCAAGTGATAGTATAAGGCGGATGGTGGTAGGCTTAATAACGGGGCTAAAAGTTTCGGAGTAATCGAGACCGGGCCGTTGATGAAAGCCTTTAGCAACAAGGCGAGCTTTGTGTTGCTTTAAGCTCCCATCGGGATTATACTTGATTTGAAATACCCATTTACATCCAATAGTATTTGGAATGGATTCAGGAGGAACAAGTGTCCAGGTCGCATTGCGGGATAAAGCATCGTACTCAGCTTGCATTGCAGCGCGCCATAGCGGATCAACAAAGGCTTGTTTAACTGTGGTTGGTGTAATGTATTGAGTAGGAACATTGGCTAATTTGGCATATTTCGGGTTCGGCTTTCGGATATTGTTGGACAGGCGTGTTGCGTGGTGAGGTGGGGGAGGAGGTGGAGGAGGGGGTGGTGGGGACGAGGATAGAGTGGATGTTGTGTGGGCGGGGGAAGGTGTAATGACGGGGTTAGAGGACGGGCTGGTATTGTTGGGGGCAATATGTGACGAATTGGCAGGAGGATTAGACGTAGAATAGGCTGAGGTGTTAGTGCAATTGGAGGACAAAAGAGGAATAGACAGTTGGCACCAATCAGTGGGTGTTATAGATGTAGGTTAAGTGGTGATGCCCATGAGTCGAGAGTATGGAAATTGATCGTCAATATATTTGACATGTCGGGAAGTGTAAACACGAGAAGTAGTCGGGTCAAGACAAAGATAGGCACTTTGAGTGGGTGAGTAGCCAACAAAGACACATTCAACAGACCGGGGTTGGAGTTTATGATCAGTATATGGACGCAACCAAGGGAAGCACAAGCAACCAAAGTTATGAAGTTTGAGATAGTTCGGTTCTTGGTGAAATAATTTAAAATATGGGGATTGGTTATTTAGTACTGGTGTGGCCAAACGACTGATTAAATAGGCAGCCGTGGAGAAGGCATAAGGCCATAGAGAGAGAGGAAGACGGGCATGGGTAAGTAATGATAGGCCGGTTTCGACAATATGTCGATGCCGTCTTTCAGCGAACCCATTGTGTTCTGGCGTGTGAGGTGGGGAAGTGAGATGAGTGATGCCAGCATGATTAAGGCCGGATGTTAGGGTCGTAAATTCTCCACCATTATCGGAGTAAAATTGACGAATTGGTTTGTCAAAGTATTTTTCGGTAATGGCTCGGAATTTATTAAATGTATCTTGTGTATCGGATTTGCGTTTTAATGGGTAAAGCCAAATATAATGGGTAAAATGGTCAACGAAAATTACGTAATATTTAAAGGAGTCGTGGGAGAGTACTGGAGAAGTCCAAACATCGGAAAAAATTAAATCAAGAGACGTAGTAGAACATAAAGACGATTTGCCAAAAGGAAGTTTGTGGCTTTTATTTAAATTGCAAGCAATACATGGTGCTAAATTGGAAAAACTTAAATTAAGTTTGGAGCTGAGAAGTTGTAGAATTTTAGAGGACGGGTGACCAAGTCGGTGATGCCACGATGCTTGACTCGGGGACGTGACAAGATTGGCTTGTGGGGAAGTAGGAGTCCAGATATAGGAACCATCAACAAGCGGGCCTTGAAGAAGAACCGCTCCCGTCTAAATTCCCTTAACATAAAAAGTGGACGATGAGAAAACCGCATAAGCATTATTATCGTGACAAAAATTAGAAATAGATAATAATTTACGGGAGATGGATGGAACAACAAATACGTTTTTAAAGCAAAGAGAAACAGGAGAAGATGGAATAGAAAAAGAACCAGAATGAGTAATTTGTAAGGCTGATCCGTCACCTATGACAAGGTCATCCGGACCGTCATAGGGCTGATGGAGAGACAAGGTATTGAGATCATCCGTGATATGGTGCGAAGCTTCACTGTCAATGGTCCAAGAGCGGGTTGTGGGTGGAGTGGAGTGTGAAGCCGTGTGTGCCTGGGGTGGAGGTCCTCTCGGTTTGCGTGTGGGGAACACAAAGGTGGGGTATTTGGATTGAAGGTCGGGGCAATCAGAGGCAACATGACCCACTGTATCGCAATATTGGCAGCGGCCTTTGAAGGGTTTCGAATAGGCAGGTGGCGTGGTGGCAGTGGTGTTCGGTTTGGAGGACGAATGTGGGGCACGATTTTGGTAATTGTTTCGATTGTTGTTTCGGTAGTTAGCAGCGTTGGCAGAAGGGTTAAAAACAGAGGAGGAGGGTTCCTTTTTGATACGGAGGTCATGTTGGATAAGTTTTTCGTGTAATGCTTCAAAGGAGATGGGCGTATCACGAGCACGAATTGGTTCAATGACAGCACGGTATTTGCTGTAATTGAGTCCATTGAGGACCTTGTTGGTGATGTCATCGACATCCATGGGGTGTTCAAGCTGTGCCAAATCATCGGTACATGACTTTATGGCTGTCATGTAGTCGGTGATGGTCATATTGTCGGTGTGTGTGATATTTTCAAGGCGATCCTTGATTTGCAAACGGTGACCACGGGATGAATTGGCAAACGTTTTGGTGAGTGTGGTCCAAGCATCGTGTGATGTCGGGTCATTAGCAATAAGGGCAGCAATTGGAGGGGCAAGGGTTCCAGCAAGAGCACCGAGGATCAATTGATCTTGACGGTACCATGTCGTGTAGGCTGGATTGGCTTTAGTTGTGGTTTGGGTCTCGGGTGGGGTGGGATTAACTGTGATGGTTTTGGAGGGGATAGGTGCAGATCGGTCAAGAAAGGAGAAAAGAGCAAGGCCATTTATGATAGCCCTGACTTGGAACCTCCATTGACGGAAAGTGACCGAATCCTTGAGTTGAATGCAATTGGCAAAGGTGACAATGGTGAGGGGTTGGTTGGGTTCATCGGGGTTGACAAGTTGAAGTTGGTGAGGTGATACGTGCATTTTATATAGTCTTTTTAGCCTATTTTATGCACGTATTTCTATGCTTTTATCGTGGTTTTATGCTACGAAATGCCCCGAATATGCTACTTTGGGTTATTATGTCTTATTTGCAGGTATGGACCCGAAAGGAGTGAAATCAAGCCATTTACCGTCCATTTTGCATGCATTTGGAGGAAGAGATGATTTGGAGCGGGAATTATAGCTGTCTTGGGATGCGTGAAGGTGTTTCGGGAGCTAAAAGGACAAGTCAAAGTCAAACTAACGAGAATTGTAGTCATTGAAGTCAAGACCCACCTGATCGAGTGATTTATTACTCGATCGAGTGGTTTTAGGTGCAATAAATAGTCGATCGAGTTGCTTCCTTAGTCGATCGACCAGTCCCTTATGTGTAATCAGTCGATCGAGCACTCTACTTGGTCGATCGAGCTGTTTTCTGGCTGAGTTTGCTCGATCGAGTGGTTCCCTTGCTCGATCGAGTGGATTTTGCTACGGGCTGGGCTTTTAAGCTTTATATTCCGTCATTAGGTTTAATCCTACTCCTAATTTCTTATAAATAGGAGTTAGGGATGTCATTTGTAATCATCCAATAATCCAAGGATCACGTTGCTCTTCTCTTTTCTCTATACACTGTTATTTTTCTGTTCATTTCCGGATCGCTTAATTTCAGTAATTCTTCTTCCCTTGTTCACTTTTAATGTTTATTTCTTCTTTTATTGTTCTTGCTTCCCCTTTAATTATGCGTAGCTAAATCCCGTAGTATGTTAGGATTAGGGAAGCCGTGGTAGCGATGCTTTAACTGTACTAAATAGGTTAGCCTTGCGATAGGAATTGTATTAGGCAATTTAACTGTTATCCGGTCGAATGAATGCATGCAGGAGACCATAAATTTAGTTAACCCCGACCTAGATCGAAAGATTGGAAGGGAAGGCTTGCTTAATTACAATAGGGTACTGCAGTGAGGGCGAAAGTTAAGCTGTTTACGCTCTAGGGCGGTTTAAGGACCGAAAGGTGACGACCATAGCTCTTCTTATCAATAGTCTAATCGCCTTAGTATTCCCGATAGTATAAGATCTGATAGCTGCCACGGTGGACCGACTCCTAGCATACTCCCTTCTCTCTTGTTGTTAATTTCTCTCATCTTTTTCCCTCGCTTTAGTCTTTAGTTTAGTCAACACAATCAATTCAACCCCCAATTGTGACATCAGACGGATAGAATAGACAAATAGATAGTACACCGCCTCCCTGTGGAGATCGACCCTACTTACCGCTGACTTCTGTTAGTAGTACTTAGGTATTTTATTTTTGGTACGAAACGACAGTATCAAATTTTGGCGCCGTTGCCGGGGAGGCAATCTATCTATTTATTTGTTTAATTTTATCTGTTTTTAGCTTCAAGGGATTTATCCCTTGAAGCCGTTTTAATCTTTTGTTTAGTGCTGTTTTGATAGGCCTTACAGGTACTACCTAGACAGTTCTAGGTGAAAGACAGTCAAAGGGAAGGCTTGAGTACCTTTGACCCACCACCGATGTCCCATTTTATGGAACAGACGGTGATTTACGGCGGGAGATGTGGTTCTGCTGAGCACAATGCAGCTGTAGTTGTGCCGCCACATCCGCCCTGTCAATGGCCACCGCAACAAGATTCCCCTGATATACAAGAAGAAGACCTTGCGGAGCTGAAATTCTTGATGGAGGAACTTGCATTCCAAGTGCAAGAATATGTCTCGCGATTTGATGAGCTCGAGTCTGCAGTTGCTCAATTAGCAGCTGAGATGGAGAGAGAAGAGATCGCGGAGCTGACATATTTGATGAGAATGCTTGTATCACAAATGCAAGAGAGTGATAGATATATGGACGCTCGAATCCCTGAACTGGAGTCACAAATAGCTCAGTTAGCAGCTGAGATGCAAGAAGAAGAAGTTTATCTTGATGAGAGCGGTTTTTCTCGTAAGGAAACCGTGTTGCCCAATGATGAGGATGACTTCTATGACTCGGACGACGAGTTCCTATCATATTTCACTACCCCACGCGAAGATTTCAGCGCTGTACAGGAGGAATCACTCGATCGAGTGACAATTATTGGTCGATCGAGTGATTTTCCAGGAGAACTTGCTCGATCGAGTGATATCACTGCTCGATCGAGTGGATTTCAGGAGGATAGTTCTCGATCGAGTAATTCTGCCACTCGATCGAGTGAATTGCGGAAAGAGATTGGTCGATCGAGTAGTAATTCTGCTCGATCGACTGATTTGGTCATTGGGAGCTGTAATTCGTCATTTGGGCTTGATTTAGATGACGACTTTGATGATGACAACGGTTATGGTGAGTCTCCCTTATTCAAAGCCGAGCTGGATGCGCTTGAGGCTGAGATTTACGGGACGGATTCCACTGAGGGCGACGAAAGGACAGCTAAGTCGGTAATTACTCCTAGCACGGAAGAGGTAATAAATTCTTTTATCTATGATTCCGTCATTAAGAGTGATCCACCTGAGGTAGTAAACGGTAATTTTATTATTATTTGTAAATTGCCTCATCTTATTCATGCTTCCTTTTTCAAAGCTACACCCCCTCATATGTGGACGCATAAATTAGCAATTTCTCACCATCCTTGTCATTTTAAAATTGTTAATCTAATTTGGAGCCCTAAATTATTGACAATTGCTCCCGCGCTCCTTTATTTGGTGGATAAATTTAGGAGCGCCCATAGGAAATTTGTTAGACTTAAATGTCTGCATATCTTTATTTCCTACTTCGCTATTCCACTTTTGTGCTACTTATGCTTTTGTGTAGCACATGCGCAGATGTATGATTTGATGCTGCGCGCTTTGAGCTGTTTTGATTGTATTTGATTAGATAGGCTTGAAGAAAAAGAAGGTCGAGCTGGGACCTGACTGAAGCTAGCGCTACCCGGGAGGCAACCCGGCGATTTTATTTTGTTTTTATTTCAATTTCAGTTGTAATAAATGGTTCTTATACCATAAAACTTTCTCAGCATGCTTGTTTTGGTTAGTTGCGGGCTGTTTGAATTGCATTTTGCAGGAATTCATCGAGCATCATTCGATCGAGTGTTTTGCTTACTCGATCGAACACTGTAGCAATTTGATTCACTCGATCGAGTGATTAATCACTCGATCGACCACCTGCATATTAGAGAACCACTCGATCGACCACTATTCCGATCGATCGAGCGTTCGTGGACGCCCACTCATTCGATCGACCCTTTGTTGGACGGATATCGAGTGTTATTGACTTGGATTAGCTTCCTGAGACGGTTTTCCGGGCCCTTAGTAACCTCCCATTTCATGGTCGGTTTGGGGAGGTCCCCTTATTCGCGCTATCTTGTAAGTTTTCCGCTTTTACTCTCTTTCTCCTTTAGTTTGCATTTCCTTTCCATGTTTTGGTACAATGGGGGCATTGTACAGTTTGGTTTGGGGAGGTTATGCATCCATATCTGTGTCTGCATATCGTTTTATCTGCATTTCAGTTATCACGCTTGCATTGTTGTTTATTTTCATTAAAATTCAAAAATTCCATAAAAATTGAAAAATTGTTAAAATTCAAAAAAAATCACGTTTATTTTTAGCATATAGGTTGAGTCGGAACGGTAGATTTCAATGATGATATTGCACTGCGATTGTCTTTTTGCTTAAGCCTTGCATTAAACTGTTATCTTTTAGCTTTGTCTTATTGCATAATCTACGAGTTAATGTTAAATTTAGCTGAACGAATAGACTTGACCTTAAATTTTGGCAACCTACTTATAATTTCTAAGATTTAGAGCCTTATAAACTGGTGTCATTTATGACCAGTTTCATGTAGGATTGTGAGTAGTTACTCCTTGCATAACATGTATCATCAATTTGCACATATATGAGATTCAATTGCTTTTTGCCGTCATACATTCGGGTTAGTGGTTGGTGTCACATGCAGGGAGGTGCTTACAATTTCCCTTTCTTTCATTTTTACCCATTTAACTCCACATTAGCCAAATTTGCCAGTTGACCCTTAGCTACATCCCAAATTTAGCCTGCCTTGTCAAGCTAGTTTAGTGTATGTTTTGCGGTATATATTTTATTGTATCAAATTTGGCTCGTATTCTTTTGATTTTGGAGTTGGTAATTTATGAAGAAAAGGAGTTGAAAAAACGTGAAAAAGAAAAAAAAAAAAAAAAAAGAATTGAAAAATGAAAAAAAAAGAAAAAAAAATCAGAAAAGAAGAAACCGAAAGAAGAAAAATAGAGAAAGAAAGGAAAAATTTGAAAAAAGAAATGTTGTTTGGTTGACGGTTTGTGCTCCTATGTTCCATCTTATATCATATGAGGAGTGTTTCTAGTTTGGTTTGGTGAGATTTTATGCCAAATGAAGGGCATGTGCTTATTCAATAATTGAGTTGGAATCGGATGATTGTCATATGGTTTTGTTTAGGTACTAGCTTGATCACCTATACCTCCACATTCCCGTAAATGTTTTGCCTTTTCTTACCCATTGCCTCACTTTACCATATTTTTGTAAGCCCTCGGCTGTGACAGGACCTTGTTTGGTTGGAATGTGTGTACGGTAGCTAGAATTGTCTATCATATTAGTTGCATGCATGTTTATGTGGGTCGTAGTTTAGGTGAGCGGCTATTTTTCTTTCTCTCTTACATATATATGTTCACCCTTTGCTTCATGAGAGAAGAGTGACCCGTGAGAGTCCATTATTGAAGGTCTTGCAAGGTCGACGGTTCAGCTTTATTTATAAACATCTTACAACTCGTTTGCATTTGACTTTTTGCTATAAGTGTTTAGTTTGCTTGCATTAAATTGGCTTAAGTGGGCATTTGTAGCTAGCTCTGAGTTATTTTTCCGTTCCATTAGCGTATAGTTTTTAGTTTACTCGGGGACGAGTAAAGGTTTGGTTTGGGGAGATTTGATACGTGCATTTTATATAGTCTTTTTAGCCTATTTTATGCACGTATTTCTATGCTTTTATCGTGGTTTTATGCTACGAAATGCCCCGAATATGCTACTTTGGGTTATTATGTCTTATTTGCAGGTATGGACCCGAAAGGAGTGAAATCAAGCCATTTACCGTCCATTTTGCATGCATTTGGAGGAAGAGATGATTTGGAGCGGGAATTATAGCTGTCTTGGGATGCGTGAAGGTGTTTCGGGAGCTAAAAGGACAAGTCAAAGTCAAACTAACGAGAATTGTAGTGCTTTGAAGTCAAGACCCACCCGATCGAGTGATTTATTACTCGATCGAGTGGTTTTAGGTGCAATAAATAGTCGATCGAGTTGCTTCCTTAGTCGATCGACCAGTCCCTTATGTGTAATCAGTCGATCGAGCACTCTACTTGGTCGATCGAGCTGTTTTCTGGCTGAGTTTGCTCGATCGAGTGGATCCCTTGCTCGATCGAGTGGATTTTGCTACGGGCTGGGCTTTTAAGCTTTATATTCCGTCATTAGGTTTAATCCTACTCCTAATTTCTTATAAATAGGAGTTAGGGATGTCATTTGTAATCATCCAATAATCCAAGGATCACGTTGCTCTTCTCTTTTCTCTATACACTTTGTTATTTTTTGTTCATTTCCGGATCGCTTAATTTGTAATTCTTCTTCCCTTGTTCACTTTTAATGTTTATTTCTTCTTTTATTGTTCTTGCTTCCCCTTTAATTATGCGTAGCTAAATCCCGTAGTATGTTAGGATTAGGGAAGCCGTGGTAGCGATGCTTTAACTGTACTAAATAGGTTAGCCTTGCGATAGGAATTGTATTAGGCAATTTAATCGTTATCCGGTCGAATGAATGCATGCAGGAGACCATAAATTTAGTTAACCCCGACCTAGATCGAAAGATTGGAAGGGAAGGCTTGCTTAATTACAATAGGGTGCTAGAGTGAGGGCGAAAGTTAAGTCGTTTACGCTCTAGGCGGTTTAAGGACCGAAAGGTGACGACCATAGCTCTTCTTATCAATAGTCTAATCGCCTTAGTATTCCCGATAGTATAAGATCTGATAGCTGCCACGGTGGACCGACTCCTAGCATACTCCCTTCTCTCTTGTTGTTAATTTCTCTCATCTTTTTCCCTCGCTTTAGTCTTTAGTTTAGTCAACACAATCAATTCAACCCCCAATTGTGACATCAGACGGATAGAATAGACAAATAGATAGTACACCGCCTCCCTGTGGAGATCGACCCTACTTACCGCTGACTTCTGTTAGTAGTACTTAGGTATTTTATTTTTGGTACGAAACGACAGTATCATGAGGCATTCGGAATGATTGATCGGAGTGCACAGGAGACGTGAATTAGGCGTTTAAGAGTTTTTGTTTCGATGATCGTGAGGATCGATTAGGCTGATACCATGTGAAGGATTAATATGATATATATTGAAATGAATAAAGTTACACAGAATATGATACATTATATATAATACAAGGTATATGGGATGCAAGGTAAAACCTAGTAACAAACTACCTAAGTTACATAATGAATGGCTATATTCTAGGAGAAGGATAGGGAAGATATTTGAATAATTATTGTGAGATAATCATTCCCTTAATTGTAGTGTTGACTATGATTTTATATCCTTGATATATGGTACTCCATTTTTTTTTCAATTTGAACCTTTTTTTTTTCAAACTTTTTAATTCTATTTCAAAAATCATTTATGTGAATGTTTTATTCTCTTGAACTTTGTAGATTTAATGACGGATTTATCATGAAATTCTTTTCAAGAAATACTTTTTTGTATATTTTTTTTTTCGTTTTTATATAAAGTTTTTCCTTTTCTGTTGTTTTACGCCAATTTTGTTTAGTATTAGTTGTTTTAATAATTTTTTTAACTGATATTTTTGTGTATTATGAATATGGTGGTGATCTAATTTTATTTTCGTATCAACAATTTATTTTCCCCAAATTTGTGATTTGGGGAAAATAAATGAGATATAACATTTGTAATACACATTTTATTTGTAGATTTTTTTAATATTTGTAAATTTTTTTTTTGGTACACATTAAATTTCTAATTAATGTTGAATGAATGATTTATAAAAAGTAGGCAAATGTAATAGATTCGTTCCATTTTCATTAGATTTTATACAATTTATATCAATAAAATACAATGTATACTGAAATTAAGAGGGAGAGTAATTAAATATAGATGAAGATGTGGGGGGTCCAACCTAAACAAAGTGTTTTTCAAGCACTAAAAATCAGAAGCCAATAAGAAATGCACGAAATTACTTAGCTTTTATACTATGTAGATAAAGTGTGACACGACTCGAGCGTGTGAACATACAACATGACTATGATATGAATAACATGATATCCAACAACCGCCACCACGGTACCGGGACACACCCAGACATACCGACAACCTCACTGGTACCGGGACACGCCCAGACATACCGTCAACCACACTGGTACCGGGACACGTACATACATACCGTCAACCACACTGGTACCGGGACACGCCCAGACGTACCGGGTCCGGAAGCCAACCGGATCCCCTGCCAGACGTCGTGTCTCAACCACATGAGTCCCTCCAAACTCAAGTCATTAATGTGCACATCGCTCTTAGAGTGGGAAAGCTCCTAGAGGCGACCCAAGCGGAAGACGGTCTCCCAACCGCCTTTGGTCTCCTCAACAACAACCAACAAACACAACCGCATATTATCCAACATATATGAGAAATACGATGATGCAAGATACCACACAATATATCAATTACCGACTCATCCAATCATCTTAACCGATATCATGTTATAATGCAATAACTGCTAAAACATGACTCACATGACAACTCAAATGCATATTGAAACTGAGTAGGATTAACCTACCTTTTAGCAATCCGCATACGCAATCCGCCAAACAAGTTAGGCTCGTCTCGTAAAACCGTCTCACAAAACCCATTTCCTAAAATACGATAATAATACAAATACATATAAATATACTCATCCAATCATACAAATATGTATAATTATACTAATCTAATACGTATACAAATACGTATGAATATATTAATCTATTTACACCAATACGTATAAATGTACTAATTGAATACGTATACACAAATTAAACCCGTCTTATACAACTACCCAAACCCGAGTCACTACACACCACCAACACCACGCCTCCTCATCATGGGCCACCACCCAGCCACGGTGGGCCCGGACTGCCCAATCGCCACCTAGGCTGCACTTACCCCCACAACCCGCACCAACAACAACACCAAGAAATTCCTCCACCGCCACCCTACTGCTGCCTGCCACCACCGTGGTCCCCCCAGACCACGGTGTACCCAACACTCGACCACCATGCCGGTGGTGTCGCCACCACGACGCAACAACAACAAAACAACAACCTGACAACTCCCTTTTACCACCCATTTCCGCCGCCCTCAGCACCACCAAAGACCACCCCTCAGCTCGCCCCTCCACCCTCAACCTAGATCTGCCCAAGATCAGACCTAAACTAACCCGAATACCCTCTCAAAACTCAGCCCTAAACCCGCGACACTAACACCCCGAAATATCCCCTTTTTTTACTCAGTCAAAGCCCTTATGGGCGGTCAACGACGACCCGATGGTGGTCACGGTGGGTCCAAGTCGCGCGTGAGTCAACAGTATAAAAATAATAATATAAAGGCTAGTATAAGACGGTTTACCTTACGATCTCAAGACGGAGGGACAAAAGGCGATCTCCCTTTTTCTTCTCTTTTCTCTCTTCTTTCCTTTCTCTAATTTGATGGTGGATTGGGTGGATTACAAACGAATAGGGTTGGTTGGATAAGGTAGTATGTAATATATGTATGGTGGGGTATAATATATGTATAATGTATTATTATTATTATTATTATTATTATTATTATTATTATTATTATTATTTATTATAATCATTATTATTCCGTCTCAACATAACTCGTATAATTAAAATATTATTATTTTATAATTATTAAATACGGATTATTACACGCATTTATTTCCTAATCCAACTTTTATCTAAATCCCTTCACGTGATTAGTATAAATAGAGGCCTCTGCCCCATATATTTTTCATGCGAGTGTCCGCCCTTTCTCTTCTCCCTTTGCATTCTAAGACCGCGCTCTTGCTTTTCGTCGCCTACGTGCTTGCTCTACGCGGTCATGTAAGCTCAGATCATTCTGAGTACCAGTCACGTTTCATAGACCGACCAATTTGACCAACTCTACTTAATCAATCTAATCAATCTGTTTTAAATCCTTCTAAGGGCACTTTCATTCATACATCGAGTCGAGCAATCACTAAACGATAACTTAGTCAATCTCGTTTCGTCAAACATGTAAGTCTGAGGGTGTAAATCCCAATTTTATTTATTTTATTTTCTGTATATAACATATGTAAGAATTTATGTCATTTGTATGCTCAAACCGTCTCTTAAAATCATCTTTTAAAACTCTTTTGGCGGAAACAGCAGAGAAACGACGTGGGGAAGAATCGCATCAACCGATGGCCTTCTAGAAAGGCCGCAGCATCTGTTGCGTCTCTTTCAGGGGCTGCCTTCAGTTGTTGCACTTCTTCTTCTTCCTCGGGTCTTTAATTCTTATGTCTTTTGTTTCCTTTCTTAATTTTCTACATCTTATTTCGTTTATCATCTTCAAATTAATTTTCACAAATCTTTTCAACCTTTTTCCGACTTAAATCCCTTATAATCAATATTTGAGGGTTTTCGCCATCTTATTCAAACACGAATTTAAGAGGCTCGATTTATCCATATCAAGTCTCTAGAATTCATCTTTTGTCCATGTTTCTCCTTTACTTTCCAGACTTCGTTCTGTTTTGTTCTTGTTTTAACTGTCTTAAGTTCGAGTTTTGTATATTAAATCGATTCCGACATCGTATCTTTGTAATCCAATGTAATATCTTCTTGAATTCGTTCTTTTAATCTGGCCTATGAGGATATTTGTGTACATAAACACGATAAACCACTTCAATTCGAGTCGTATATCAATAATTGACATAAATCGATCAACGAACATTAATAACCCGCGGGTCTGACACAGTCAGAACCCAACTCTAGAACAGCCGCAACAGGTGATGCGCCTCTTCCACAGGACGCACCAGTTGCAGCACCTGTTCTGGGTTGGCTTCTGCCTCTGAACTCTTTCTCGTTTTTACGTAGTTTTCTAATTAGGTTTCTAGTCGATTATTATTCGTATTATCACTTATAATTCGACGTATTTTCATATTCTAATTCCTTTTTTTTTTCTTTTCCTTTTCAAATCTTCCTTTTTGGCATATTTATGACGTAACTTCAAGTAATCCATTGCAAGCAATTGTAATTATTTTATTGTATTTATCTCATATTGTTCTTCAATGATTTATTTCTCCAGCATATTCACATGTAAACAACCTAAATTCCAACTTCGACTTAATTGAGTCCTAAATTGCTTGTTAACCGGCATAGTCTAATCTCACATGCTAGGATTAACCCATGGATGTTGCATTGCGTGCATACAATTGACAACATATCGAGTATAAACAACTTCCCTGATCATTAGTAGAGGCCGCTATCGAGGCGGGCGGGATTAGGTGTTCGAATAAAAGAGCTTCCTAATACATACCCTCACCCCTTACTCAAGATCTCTATGAACATCCGTATTCATTGGCATCACGAGGGTTATTCTAGACATAGAATGCTAAGGGTAACGAATTTCATAGTGTTTATGTCACTACTTTGTGTCTTGACATGACGCGAAGTATTCGAACGGTTCCAATTTTCCATAAAAATTGGTGGTGACTCCACAAATGCAGGCTTCTCAAACCTTTCACCGTTTCAATGCCTTACAAATCGGTAACGGCCCATGACGTGCTTTAGCCTCGCACCGGAGTTCCGTGAGTGAAGTATCGCCGCCTCGAAACCAATGCACGGGTGCGCGCGGCGCGGGTGGCTGTGTCCACAATAGTAAAAACCAGTAGTCTATCACATTGTTCATGAATTGAACTCCAGGCATCAAGGTCTGAAGATCCTCACGAGGTATGCAATATGGCTCGTTATATGTGACCAATTGTTCCCTAAAAAGGATTAGCCAATTAGCAACTAAGACGCATGGATATAACATATTGAAGTCTCAAAAATCTCCAAAGTTTATTTACAGTGGGTTATAGTCGTGAAATTGATTAAAGACATAATCCATTACACCCATCCTCAAACTGAAGACCGTCACGAACCGTTTCTTATTAAAGCGCAACAACTGTGAGCATACGTGCTGATCAGGCTCGAGTGTCCCATAATCAAATGAACAACCTAGGTTCTCGGGTGCAACATCCATGCACAGAAGGGGGACAGTGGAATAAAGTAATAATGGATGGTAGATCATGTCACTGTGCGGCACATAAATGGGGCGAGGTGGACCAACCTGCTCCACTATAGGGCCATCGTTCTTATCCACTGCGCCTACTTCTTTTTCCACACTACTCACGGCCTCACTAACTCCTGCAAAGGCCTCATTCAATTCTGCGGTGCTGTAGAGAGTCAGAGGGAATTGAGAGACACTCCATTCCATTGACTGAGCCATCGGGTTGACCTTCTCACCATTATCAGCAACTACATTTTCATCCACATTGACAGATTGTTGTTCAGTTTCAATTGCGGCTTTTTGTATAGTAACCTCATCAACAGGGCCAGTCCCGACCTCTGGAGGTCCACGTAAAGCATCATTAATTTCCACAGTGAAATAAACACAATCAAGTAATTATTGTGTAGTCATTGCCGACGTGTTGACCGTAGATTCTTCCTTCTCCTCTAACGGTAGATCGACTTCCGACAAACTTGTAACAACTTCTTTCATTCCCTTGCCAGGTGCTAAATAATGATCCTCTTCCCCTTGCACAAGTCCAATTGTGGCTTCATCTGACCCACGAAAAGCTATGTCAATTTCCTCCTCTGAGTACATCGCCTCCAACAACTCTCGTTCGGTTTGGACCGGTAACTGAAAAGCTTGTTCCTCTATCCCTAAGCTATCATCTGCCACATACTCTAGACAAGCTCCAACCTCTTCAGCTTCTGTATTGCCTCCCACTTCCTCCATAATCTGTGACTATGATACTGCAATTGATTTCATAGGCAGGTCGGAATTGTCCAACCCTCCATGCTTATCAGCGCATGACTTTACAACTCTGCCACACCCATCATTAGCTAAATTATGGAGCACTTCACTTATTTGACACGTAGATGCGTCAATCTCTCCATCTTTTATTGGGGAATCATCAACCCCCTCTTGAAATACGGGTGCATTAGCAACATAATCTTTCAGTCTTTCAGCAATATCTTCTACTTCAGCGGCATATTGTTGAATCTTTTCACTCTCAAAGAATGTTTGGGTTAACTAACTAGGTAATGGGACCGTCGGATCACTTGTTGCGCATTTGATCCTTACAGTTACGTATGTGTACCATGAGTATAACACAATAGCGTTCCTTTACATCTGTAGATAAAGCTCGTGTGTACCCTGCATTGAAGAGGTACAGTAAGTTAGTTATTTTATTATAGATGGGTTCATTCAGTTTAAACAAAATCAAATTGCACAATATGTGAACTAAAGAAGACTTACAACGATAGACCTAGCTTTCAATTCTTGGTCATCCTCGACTTCTGGGGTAGTTCAATCTGAATGAACTTCTTATCGGATGTTGAGCGGGGGGCGGATGTCAAGAGAAGTTGGGGCTCACCAGAGTCGCTGATAGTGTTACTGCCCAAACTCAAAATATTAGAGGGCACCTGAAGGCACCGCGGATACTTCACCTTAGCTGAAGTTAGCCTACCCAATCCCCTGTTAGACACCTCCCCTTTTATCCTACTTACAAGTGTATTTTCATCCCAATGCTTAATCAAAGGGAGATCATGGGGGCAGGTACTACCGCGGTGATCATAACGGTGAAAGTAGATGATCATGAGAAAATGGATGAAGCCACCGAACATCGTTGGCGCATTTTTTAAATCTGACCGAGCATTGACCAAATTATCCAAAACATAAGAACACCAGTCACCGTTGTTTGGGGTCGGGGCGAGGAATAAAGACATACAGAACAAAAAAAAGAGCCGGCAAAAATGATCATCCGCCTCTTTGTAAGACTCAAGTTCTTTCAAAACTTTGCCTAAACCAATTGAACTGGAGGCTTTTTTTACTTTGTATGCTTCCCACCATTTGTCCTTCAACACCTTATTTTCAAGCGCTGTTGGAGTCCTTTTGAGGGCCAGTAGGTACAAGAGGAAGAGGATTGGGGCCAAAAGGTATCAAAAAGCAGTCATGCACGTCATGCTTACTGATCATAAACTCCTTCTTTCGAGAGGCCCTGAACATATATGACCCGTCAGAGAAGGCCTTCAGAAATAGCCGTACATGTCACAGTGGAAAATTGCTAATCTTAAGCTGCTAAAGACCGCCAAACCCAGTTTTATTTACGGCAGCCACCTAACGTTCATTAAGCTTTTAAATCAAACAAACAATCCATATAGGTCGACACGAAACCATGGTAACTTAAGCTTTCTTTACACTAGACTTGGCATCAGCCATCTAGGGAAAAAAAGATGACAAACAAAATTACACACCACGCTATTGAATTTTAACAGTATACTTTTACTAAACATTGAACTGGAGGAACTCCACAATGAAATAGAAGTTTGAAAAATTAGGAATGAAGTTACTCAACAAGTGAATAGGAGCAACAGTTGACCCATTCAACGGAGAAATAAACTCCAGAGAAGTTATACAAAAGTTATAGATAATGACCTAAAAGTTTCATAAATAAATAAATGCAGTTTCATATTGTAAATCACCAATTGAAGTATCATAGTGCATTGGTGAAGTTAGACACACT
The DNA here is from genome assembly GCF_048544455.1 of Silene latifolia. Classification (NCBI taxonomy): domain Eukaryota; kingdom Viridiplantae; phylum Streptophyta; class Magnoliopsida; order Caryophyllales; family Caryophyllaceae; genus Silene; species Silene latifolia. The sequence goes on along the minus strand of NC_133538.1, from coordinate 155,831,840 downwards.
GGTCATTAGAGTTGGTGAATAAAAACTTGAAAAAGGAGAATTGAACCGAAGGCATTACAATCTGAAATAGAACTTTCAGAAAAAATAATAAAAGTTATACAGAAAGGCCTAAGAGTTACATAAACAAAGCATTAGAGTTACACAAAAGATAAGAGTAACAATGTTAGTTGAAATTATATAGAAAGGCATAAGAGTTACACATAATGTTCGTTGAAGTTATACAGAAAAGCCGAAGAGTTATACATATTGTTAGTTAAAGTTATACAGAAAGGTATAAGAGTTACACATAATGTTAGTTGAAGTTATACAGAAAGGCCTAAGAGTTACACATAATGTTAGTTGAAGTTATACATCGAGGCCAAAGAGTTATACAAAAAGGCCTAAGAGTTATGCAAAAAGGTGTAAGAGTTACACATTAGTAGAAGTTTCACAAAGAACGACTTATTGAATTAGTCCCACTGGCTTAACTTAAAATTGGAAAATGACTTATTTCATAGTGAAAAAGAGCAAGTGCTAGATCACAAAGGTTTTAAGGGGCGAGGGGGAAGAGACACCACCAAAATGCGCACAACCAGCACCGAGTTTCTGAATCTTAGTATATACTCCGTATTTGGAATCAACTAACATGAACCGATATACTCAATTTTAAATTGATTGAGGAGAACACAAATTCATATGGAACGGGCAGAATTGACGATGTCTAACCTTGATCCAATTATCCAAGGAAGATGTAATTGAAACAAGTGGAGTCCTAAAACAAACAATGCCATTGCATTCACAAAATTGACCACATCTAATGAGACTCCAATTCACATTGATATTGTTTTGGTAATTTTTACCGAACTATGTTGTATGAGGTCAATGCGGTCTTACTCGTTGCGTATTGATTGTATGATTGTGTTTAATGCAAAATAAAAGAATTAAGTACGTATATAAAGGTTGACACATGAGAATTGGTGACGCGGAAAACCTAATGTGAGAACAACCGCGGGAAGGGACGGCACCCTTCCAAGTATGGCACTAGCTTGTTAATGAGAGAACGAGTACAATGGAGACGATATGTAAATTTAGCTAGCACAATATGTCGCGTGTATGTGTGAGATCTTGAATGCCCTTTCTCGTTTGACTCCTTAGCTATTTATAGGGCAAGAACCCTAGATATATCCTACCCGGATTATGGTAAGGAATATTAGCTGTATCACAACTCTTTCCATAAACGAGTCTTCTCCCTCCATTCTCCCTAATCTCCCTGAATTCTCCCTAAAGTCTCCCAGGCGGCTTTCCAAAACACGGGCATCCTTTGACAGCGGGCCTTCCTACCGTTGCACGCTCCTTGGCCTAACTCCTTAGGCGGACTCCACTTGCTCTTAGGCTCCTTGTGTTTGATTTATCCCCACAGCCCAGCTCCTTAGACAACAACCAAATGGGCTTATCCTTCAATAGATCTTTATGCCAATTTTGGCCCAAATAGTTTGCCCCTAATTCCTTATGAAATACATCTTGAGGCGTCGAATAAGGAATTACAGATTTTTTTTTGAAATCTCGCGCCGTCTTTCGCACAACTTACCAAGAACTCATCATTGCCCCTATCCCCTCATTTCTCGCGCTTCCCTCCTCTCTCCTCCTTTAAAATCTCAACTCCCCTCTTCCACTTCATTAATTCCAAAACTTAAACCATCACACCTTCCAAAACCCTTCTTCTTCCTTTTATCCCCTCGCTGGATTCCCTCCCTTTTGCCGCCGTTCTTTCCCAGGTATTTCTTTCTTGCCATCTTTCTTTGATCCATTATTTTTCTTTCTTCCGACTATGGGTAAAATCCGTCACGCCGCCTCGACCTCTGCCCCGGCCGACCAAAACTCGGATCCCGTTTTCCCTTCTGGTAATATCTTCATCCACCCCCATAACTGTAACTCCTCTTTGACTACCGCCGACATCCCCCGATTAAGGGATTACTTGGTCTTGGTGACGGAGTTGATATCGTTATCCCGGAGCCGGGCCAGAAAGCGGATGCAATTCGGCCAGGATGGGTCTGCTTTTACCATTACCCGTTTAGGTACGGTCTTCGTTTCCCCTTCCCAAAACTAATGCAATACTTCCTTTATACCAATAACTTCGCCGTGGCACACATTTCTGCCAATATTTGGAGGGTTCTCCTCTACTTCCTGTCTGCTAGCGAAAATACCAGCAGCTCCATCCCCTTGGGTGAGCTACCCCATATGTGCTGAATCAGGTCTCTAGGAAGAGGCCAATTTAATTTCCGGGGCTCTGGTGAGAGCCCCTTTAGGCACGTGTCAAAATCCATGGATGAGAAGTGGTTTGAGGACTTCTTCTTGTTGGAGCTTGTGTCCTCCACAAATTAGTGTGATAACATTTGTAAATCTCTTACAGGTTCACAAGGGTATACTTCGTATTTTAATCAGTTGATTAACGATTACCTAATAACGGTTGGCTTGCTAGAAAGTTTGACGTTATTATCATATAGATGGCGGTGATCAACTGGTCCCTAAAGGTCACACCTATAGGATGTGTTTGAGAGATGTGGTTATGGAAATGTAATCACATTGATGCCTTATATGACTAAACAGTTAGTCAATGTGTTGATGAGACAATTATTTAATGAAGATTAAATAATATTAGTTGAGACGAATTAACTGTCAATTCGTAAATTGAATATAATAAGTTATATTTAATTAAATGTATGTAATGTTAGCTTGGACGAATTAATATGTTAATTTGTAATTAAATGTAATCGGTTATATTTTATATCAACAAGATGAATGTGTCATAGTGGTAATAGTGAGGGTACTCAAACCAAGAGGTTATGGGTTCGATCCTCACTAGATGACAATTTATATTTAACACATTTATAATTTTTTGCCAAAACTGAAAATAAGGAGATATTACTCCTTATTAATTTCGGTCAGATGGGCCGAATTGAGGAAAAAAAAAAAATATCTCCCTCTTTCACCCTAATTTCGGTGACAGTAAGAGGAGAGTAGGGTTTTTTTCTTATCCTAATTCTTTTCCCATTCTTGCCTCCATCTCATCAGAAGAAAAACACAAAAACCTAAAAATTAATTGGTTAATTTTTGGATCGATTCTAGCATAATCAAAGGGCATTTCTCATATCGTCTTGGGTGCAACTGATAGGCGAATATCAACTTTGATATTGTTTTTAGGCCGTTTTTGCTAGGACCGAAGGTTATTTCTTAATCCTTTACAATTTTGTTTATGCAATTTATTTTATGACTAGTTTCATCATTATAAATTTCGTTATAATCCTTAAAATTAAGGGGATGCATACAGATAAATCCCACAAGTGGTATCAGAGCCAAGGCCACGAATTTTATTTTGATGATTTTCATAAAATTGGATGTAAACATATATTAGGGTTCCGAAAAACAAAACAAAAAATTTTACACGGCTGAATTTTTTTGCCGAATAAATTTTTTTTTTTTGCGCCGTGTTTTTGTTCTTGTTTTTGATGCGATATTTCCATTTTGATTTTTCATATTGTTGTTTTAATCAGTTAGAATGATTATATGAAGAATTGGTAGATGTTTTGATTTAATTCGGATTAAATTAAATTGTAAATGGAATCGTCATGTTGATGATATAAAAATTTGTTTTTGCTATATAGTTTTGGCATATACAGTTAATCATGTTTCATTAATTCATATGAAAATCTCGTTCTAATAGAATCTATAAACGATTTTTGTTCATCTTAATGTTTTTGTTTAGAGCATAACGCCGAATTAAAAAACTTGGGGCTGTTTTAATTTTTCAGCCGAGACACAAAAGGGAAAATAGGGTTTCTGTTATTTTGTTGTTTCGTTTTTTTAGCCAGAATTAAAAAAAAAAAATTTTACTGTTTACGTCTCGGTTACTGTTCACGTCTGGACAGATTTAAAAAAAAAAATTGTTTTTTTTTGGGTTTTAGCTGTAAAACTGAGAAAAGGTCTTTTTATTGGGTTGATTCGGTTTTTACCGAGATAATTTTTAAAGGATTTTTTTTTGTTTGATTTTGGCCAATTAATTATTGTGAAGCGGTTCATAATTAATAGATACCTAATTATTTTAAAGCAGTTTAAAATATTGATGGATTAAATTCATATTACAAGTTTAATATGAATTAAGTTTGAAATTAATGTGATTAATTGAGGAATTGTCACTTAATATGTTAATTTAAATAGGTGGTTTGGATAAATTAATCAACATAATTAAGGAATTGTGTCATGTATGTTTAATTTATTTTTAGTTGATGCATTTTATTTTTGTTGAATGAATCGTTGAATGAATTTATTTACGTTTTTTTTTTTTTTTTTTTTTTGCAATCGGTTGTAATTTGTAATACTTAGTGTGGCTTAGTCAAATTATGTTTTCGTAATGAAGGAAACATAATTTTTATGTAATTATGAGGTCTCGAATCTCCTTTATTTTTCCTTTAATTTTGGTTTTTGAAATTAGAATGTAATAAATAGGTTTATTATGTAAATTTATTTATTGTAATTTTCGAAGAAGACTAAAGATGGAGATTGGAGCTCACTCCCGCTACATGGAACATCGAGACAAGCATCTCGGGTCCAAGGATGGATTCCAAATTTGTATTTAATGTTCTTTTTGATAGGATAGGCCACACTAGGACTTTTTATTGTTTTTACGTTTTTCATTCCTATTGCTTTTCATTCACATGGTAGTTTATGCATCATATTCCGCCTAAAGCCAAACCACCTACTAAAATGCATGAAAATTGACACATATAGGTTGTATGTTAGTTTTCATAGACATACAGATGTCACATGTTTATTAAGCTATCATCTTAGTTTATTCATTCACGCATGCTAGATCTTAGTTCACTTAAAATGAATTAAAATAAAGTTGATGGGATCTTCCTCTAAAACGGAAATTGAGAATAGTCTTTATAAGGGCAAACAACTATGAATCCCTTCTTCGTCGGTAGGCATAATATGACCCCTTCTACGTTGGGTAAGTAGTTTGTGTTGACTTAGTTTACCTCAACATCATAGTCCGAAGAGTTTCTCGTGATTATGATGGACTAAAGATAGAATTTACAGAAATTTATCGACCAAGAATTCTAACGGTAGAATTCTAACGCTTCATTGCCCAAGGTGCGAACAAGATTTTCACCACGCTCACTAACGATTTATCAAAAGCACCGAGGATCGTTACTTATGAGCATACCTGTAGCTTCTTTGATGTGAAACTCCAAAAGGGCCAACCGGTTAGCCCACACATTCTCAACATGATTGAGAATGTCGAGAAATTGGAGGCACTTGATTGTAAAATCAGTGAGAGCATAGTCATTGACCGTATGCTTCATTCTCTTCACGATGGTTTTGCCCTTTTCAGGGCGAACTACTACATGACTGACTTGAAAAAGAGTACTCATGAGCTACATTCCCTTCTCGTACAGACCGAGAAGGATATGAAATTGAGTGGGAGCATGAAGCAGGATGTTCTCACGATTTCCAACAAGGGTAAAGGTAAGGGCAAAGCTCCAGGCGACCTAACTGTGGGTAAGCCAAAATTCAAGAAGCCAAGAAACGGTAAGAGTGGGCCCGGTGAGACTAGTGGCTCACAGGGCAAGGCAAAGAGCAAGGACGGTGACATTGAGTGCCACCATTGTCACAACACTGGACATTGGAGGAGGAACTGTCCCGTCTACCGTGAGGACATCAAAGCAAGCCGCGTCGTTCCTTTTGGTATGTCATCTTATATTCATATGATAGAGATTAACCATGCAAGCTTCGGAACTTGGGTACTTGATACTGGTTGTGGTTCTCATATGTGTAATCATTTCAGGGCCTAAGAAACATCACACCTCTCGAAAAGGGTGATGTGGACCTGCGAGTCGGGAATGGAGCTAAAGTTGCTGCTGTCTCGAAGGGAACATATGTAATCCAACTCCCTAGTGGTTTTGAGTTATTTTTAAATAACTGTTACTATGTACCCAGTTTGTCTAAGAACATTATTTCAGTTTCCGTACTTGATAAAGACGGATTTTCATTTTTAATAAAGGATAATAGCTGTATTTTCTGTTTCAATGAAATGATTTATGGCAAAGCGGTTTCCATAAATGGAATTTACATCTTCGATCAAACCACATAAGTATTACACATGAATAATAAGAAATTAAAGGTTGGTGACAAATATCAAACCTATCGATGGCACTGTCGAATGGGACACATAAATGAGAAACGCGTGAAGAAACTCGTCGATAATGGGACTATTCCCGCATTCGAATTTTCTACATATGGCACGTGTGAATCATGTCTCATTGTCAAAATGACTTGAATTTACTTAAAAGGTGTTGGAATGCACGCTAGTGACCTATTAGGACTCATGGATACTGATGTTTGTGGACCTGTGTCAATTACCTCTAGAGATGGCTATAGATATTTTATCACCTTTACGGACGATTTGAGTAGATACGGATATGTCTACTTAATGAAGCGTAAAAGTGAGTCCTTTGAGAAATTCAAGGATTACCAGAACAGGGTTGAAAACCAACTAGGTAGAAAGGTTAAAGCACTCCGTTCAGATTGGGGTGGCGAATATCTTTCAAATGAGTTTGATCAACACCCTAAAGACTGTGGAATCGTTTTGCAGTTAACTCCACCTGGAACACCTCAATTAAATGGTGTGTCCGAACGGAGAAATCGAACCTTACTTGATATGGTTCGATCCATGATGAGTCATACGGTAGTGCCTTATTCATTATGGGGTTTTGCTCTTTTGTCAGCTGCTCTTATACTTAACCGAAGTCCGACTAAAGCTGTCGACAAGACTCCATATGAAATGTAGAAGGGAACGGTCCCTAACTTGTCTTTTATTCGGGTTTGGGGCTGCGAGGCTTATGTCAAGTGGAGACACGAGGATAAGCTCGGCCCGCGATCGGTGAAGACATACTTTATAGGTTATCCAAAAGGAACATTTGGTCATTACTTCTATTCGCCTACCGAACATCAACTTTTTGTTGCGGCTAGTGCGACGTTCTTAGAGAAAGAATTTCTCGAGAACAAGACGAGTAATAGAACCTTCGAGCTGTCAAAGATTCCAGAACCAATAATCTAGGAACGGATGGAGGAAGTGGTTCCTCCAACTGATGATACGGTTAATATTCCCGAGGAACCCAGGAGGTCGAGTAGAGTTTATAATCCTCCGGACAGATACATTGGTATGGTCGAGGAGAATGACGTTTTACTCCTAGAGAGTAATGAACCCGCTACCTATAAAGGTGCTATGGCCTGTTCCGACTCAAAGCTATGGCTCGAAGCAATGCAATCCGAGATGGACTCCATGTATGAGAATGACTTATGCGATCTAGTTGATTTACCTAATAAGGTAAAACCTCTACAGTGCAAATGGCTTTACAAAATAAAGCGTTCTGTAGACGCGCAACCAGATACCTATAAGGCACGACTAGTGGTAAAAGGTTTCACTCAAGTGCACGGATTGCATTATGATGAGATTTTTGCACCTGTAGTCATGCTACGTTCCATTTGGATAATCTTAGCGATTGCCGCATTTCATGACTATGAAATTTGGCAAATGGATGTGAAAACCGCGTTCTTAAACGGTTATTTGGAGGAAGAGTTGTACATGGTGCAACCCGAAGGTTTCATAGATCCTGAACATCCTAAGAAAGTATGCAAGCTTAAGCGTTCCATTTATGGACTTAAGCAAGCTTCTCAGAGTTGTAATCATCGTTTCGACCAGGTGATAAAAGAGTATGGTTTCACTCGATCGGTCGAAGAACCATGCTTATATATCAAGTCGAGTGGGAGCAATATTGTATTCTTGATATTGTATGTCGATGACATACTCCTGATTGGGAATGACATCCCTCTCCTATCTTCGGTTAAAGAATGGGTGAAGAACCATTTCCAGATGAAAGATCTGGGTGAGGCACAACGCGTTTTGGGAATCCGTATCTACCGAGATAGATCACGACGGACGTTATCACTTAGTCAGGAGTTTTATTTAGATAAGATTCTTGAGAAGTTCAGCATGACCAACTCCAAGAAGGGGAACCTTCCAATGACGTCTGGGATGCAGTTGAGCAAGTCTCAGTCACCCACGACGCCTGAAGGGATTGAGCGCATGAGTCGTGTTTCTTATGCATCTGCAATAGGATCAACCATGTATGCCATGATATGCACACGTCCAGACGTGGCATATGCATTGAGTATGACGAGTCGGTACCAAAAGAATCCAGGTGAAACACACTGGATAGCTGTTAAAAATATCCTCAAGTACCTACGGAGGACTAAGGATAGGGTATTGACTTATGGAGGCGATACTAAGCTATGCGCAATCGGTTACGCAGATGCTAGCTTCCAAACGGATCGAGATGATTCAAAATCTCAGTCCGGGTTCGTCTTCACTCTTAATAGTCTTTGCGGTCAGTGGAAGAGTTCCAAACAGTGTTATGGCAGATTCTACTACTGAATCCGAGTACTATGCCGCTTCGGAAGCAGCTAAGGAAGCGATATGGATGCGTCAATTCTTACAAGGACTTACGATAGTTCCTAGTTCGAATGACCCGATCACCATCTATTGTGATAATAGAGGTGCCATCTTCCAGGCTAAGGTGCTTAAGTCTAGCAACAAATCTAGACATGTACATTAGAAATCTCACCTGATCCGTCATTACGTGGAGCAAGAAGAGATAGTGATTGACAAGATTGCGACGGATGATAACATCGCGGACCCTCTCCCTAAACCGTTGAATTTTGATAAGCATGAAGGCCACGTTATTTCCATGGGAATTAAACGTGTTCCTAAGTTGTAGTAGTTGATTATGAATTTGATACATTATCTATTTCATATACTATTTATAACTTCATCGTTTTATTATAATATTTTGTTTTTCATGTGGATTGTACTGACAACTTTGAACGCCACAAAGTGAACTGAATTACATTATATTTTATTTGGTCCGTAATCGCCTCCAAGAGCTGATAACTGTAGCTATTATATTGTGCAGTCGATTGATGGTGGGTTCAACGAGCCATAAGTCAAACGGTTGACTGATCGTTCACAAATACGAGATTATAACGATACCTCGTAGGACAAATTTTTTTTGCAACAACGTAATGGAGTCGTCTATGTTTAAAACATTCGGTGCCAGGTCGTGGATAGGACATCCATTGTGTTCCTAGAGTCGATTCTTTTGACTATCGACTGTCTCTTGAGATTAAGGTAGTTTTTGGGTGACTTTGGTTTCTTTCTCACGGTCTGCCGTAACTGGAGGCTAAGTAGATTTTTTCTGGGTCATTTCATATTGTACTTACATCGGCAGGATTCGAGTTAAGGAATATATCCAACCCTTATCAGGTATAGTTATTTCTCATGGCCACTCGAGGAGTTTTAACTGAAATGCATGGCCATGCTCGAATGATGATTCGTTTATCAGTTAAATTACTCTCTAGTCGGGGAAACCACTCTTGATGATGATCGCTTGTAAAATACGACCTTTGCGAATACGGATTTTGCAAATTGTTTTACATTGAGTGGGAGAAATTTTAGGATATGAGAATCGGTTATCGCACATACACTTGTGAGGACAAGTGAGAGTTTGTTGGAGCTTGTGTCCTCCACAAATTAGTGTGATAACATTTGTAAATCTCTTACAGGTTCACAAGGGTATACTTCGTATTTTAATCAGTTGATTAACGATTACCTAATAACGGTTGGCTTGCTAGAAAGTTTGACGTTATTATCATACAGATGGCGGTGATCAACTGGTCCCTAAAGGTCACATCTATAGGATGTGTTTGAGAGATGTGGTTATGGAAATGTAATCACATTGATGCCTTATATGACTAAACAGTTAGTCAATGTGTTGGTGAGACAATTATTTAATGAAGATTAAATAATATTAGTTGAGATTAATTAATCATCAATTCGTAAATTGAATATAATAAGTTATATTTAATTAAATGTATGTAATGTTAGCTTGGACGAATTAATATGTTAATTCGTAATTAAATGTAATCGGTTATATTTAATATCAACAAGATGAATGTGTCATAATTGTAATAGTGAGGTTACTCAAACCAAGAGGTTATGGGTTCGATCCTCACTAGATGACAATTTATATTTAGCACATTTATACATTTTTGCCAAAACAGAAAATAAGGAGATATTACTCCTTATTAATTTCGGTCAGATGGGCCGAATTGAGGAAAAAAAAATATCTCCCTCTTTCACCCTAATTTCGGTGACAATAAGAGGAGAGTAAGGTTTTTTTCTTAACCTAATTCTTTTTCCATTCTTGCCTCCATCTCATCAGAAGAAAAACACAAAAACCTAAAAATTAATTAGTTAATTTTTGGATCGATTCTAGCATAATCAAAGGGCATTTCTCATATCGTCTTGGGTGCAACTGATAGGCGAATATCAACTTTGATATTGTTCTTAGGCCGTTTTTGCTAGGACCGAAGGTTATTTCTTAATCCTTTACAATTTTGTTTATGCAATTTATTTTATGACTAGTTTCATCATTATAAATTTCGTTATAATCCTTAAAATTAAGGGGATGCATACAGATAAATCCCACACTTCTATGTGAGGAAGGCTTCCATCCAGTCGCTTGCTAACTTCATCTTTGAGGATTGGGTTATTACCTCGAGTAAGTGGTTCTCCTGACGCCTGATTTGTTCCTCTTAATGCTTACTGGCTTACTTTTTGCTTTCGCGTAGGTCCCTGCCACCTGACTTGTCTGGGCGACCCATCATCTACTCGTAACAAGCTATTCTACATTCCTCAGTCTGAGAGAAAGTTTCCTGACCTGCTACCCGGCTTCTCACCTACCTCTTCTTCCAATCCGCAGCAATCAGCTCACATCATGTCTTCTGGTAAGCCACTTTGTGCTGTCATACGTGCTATCTCTGTTTGCACGTAATCTTGCTGCTTATCTGGTGTTTCTGGTGTCTGAGATCTGACTGCCTGTAGGCTCAAAAGTTGACCCTTTGGAGGCCATCCTTCAGAGCGCTGATGTGTGTCTAATATATGATGTTTTGCACCTCATTTCACACGCATTTCATAGCTCAATTGAGTAGTTTATGCTACTATTTCCCTTGTTTCGTGTATTTCTTCCTTTTTGTGTGATATTGCAGAAATATGAAGATGTCAGCGGAAAATTAGCCAAATCCGTCCCTAAGTGTTTAGCATTGCCTTTGACATGGAGTAAAGACTCGGGAAGAGAACTTGGTGCGCATTTCAAGGCCTAAAAGACATATTTGCGAGAGTTTAGAAGCGAACTACCAGCTACAGTGGTCTCTAGACTGACCTACATGGTCTATAGACTGTCAGAATGCTAATCGACATTGCAGCCTACTTCAGATGGTAATATCTCGAGTTTAAAAGTTGATAATCGAGTGATTCCAATTGGAGGTGAAATCTTATCCTCTTAGCTTTCGAACGCCGCGTAGAACGCCTGATTTGACCAAGTAGCGAAGAAATGGCAGCTGTTTTAAGATCGGTGCGCGCTGTAGGAATCGTCAGAATGCAATTCTGTACAGCGCATGTGGTCGATCGACTGGTCCAAGTGGTCGATCGACCATCCCACGAGCTGTTGCGCAAGTTAAAAGATCGAGAATTCCAAAGCCCATTGTGATTAGGTTTAGGAATAGAGGTTACGCAGGATTATTCCTATATAACATAACCTTAGTTTTCAGAATAAGGATCCAGTTTTTATCATTCAGTTCTTAAATACAATTCATCATTCATTAGTTTAGTTTAATTTTCCGTCAATAAATTTCTCTTTTGCATTGGGTTGCTCTTTTCTTTGCAATTCCTCTTCACTGTATTCTTTGTTCTTTCGTTAAATTTCATTGCTTTTATTTTTTCGTAGTTAGAATTGCTAGTTAGATTTCCCAAAGCCGAATTTATCGTTTTATGTCAATTAATTATTTAGTAAATTTAATTATGAATTAATTTGCTTTAGTTGTTAATCTTGCTATTATTATTATCATCGTTATGAGTAGCTAAACACCCTTTGCTAAGATTTAGGGGATCTATGGCGTAGATGGCAGTAGAATAGGTAACCCCACATTAGGGCTTGGTCGATCGACTGGCTTAACTAGTCGATCGACTGAGCCGGTTTGTCGATCGACTGGGGTAGCTGGTCGATCGACTGACTTCGTGTTTGATTAGTATTGTTTGATTCGTTAAGTGCAATATCTAGCAATGAGACCGAGAGGAGACTTGTTAGATGCTTAGTTTTGACCAACCCGTAGATCGAGAGATAGGGAAGGGCATTAATTAATGAATTAAGACACTAAATTACTGAGATCGAGAGATAATGTAATTTAGGCTTTAGGAATAACTAATCGGGGCGAGAGCTAGCATTAGTGAGACTTAGGGACTGGTAGCATAGGCCGAAAGGAGCTACTAGTTAACTTGGACCGAGAGGACTTGTTTTACCCATCCTACATGATCGTATTTCGGACTTACCTAGGGTTATGTGCTATCGCAGCTATAGTGAACCGACCGTCTTAGTATTTCCCTTATCAATGTTTACGTCCTTATTTACTTTTAATTGTTTATTTAGTTTATGTTTTAGACTTAGCTATAATTCATATCAAAACCCCTCCCACTGTTACCGTTAAGACTAGAATTGAAAGCAACTATAAATTCCCTTCCTCCCTGTGATTCGACCCTCACTACCACTTGCTAGTTGTAGTTTGGTTTTATAAATATTATTTTTTATACTCACTTCGACAGGTATCAAATTTTGGTGCCGTTGCCGGGGAGGCAGCGCTAGTTTTAGTTGTTTTTTATTTTAGTCTGTGTTTTGCCTCAAGGGAAGACTGAGTACCTTGAGGCAGTTCTTACCATTTCCTCTAGTGTTGTTTTGTTAGGTCCTACAGGTCCTATCTACAGTACTTCAGAAGGGTGCACCCATGTTCCATTCTCAGGAGCAGCAGGTGTCGTTTTGTAGGAGATGCGGCGGAGCGGGACACACATCTGAGGCATGCAGGAACCCTAAGGAGAAGATGTTTGCTTTTCATCAACTTCAGCTCGACAATTCGTATAATTCTGATCCTACTTCACTGCATCAACCATATGTGCCTCCTTATGAAGCCCCACCACCATCCACTCCGTCACAGCAAGAGTCAAATAATGAAGTTGCAGAGTTGATAAGTCTAGTGCAGCTGCTTATGGTAGAGGTACACAAAAGTAATACGGCAAATGAGGTCTCAATCATGGAGCTGAAATCTCAAATTGTTACATTAGACAAGAATGCAGCGGAGATACCGAGTCAATTCCACTCTCTGAATCAGCGTATTGAGACCGTACATGCAATGACGCTGAGGATTGGGTCTGCTCTCGATGGACCCGAGAAAGCTGCTGAAAAGGGAAGAAGAAAAAGGGCGAGAAAAAGACGATCAGCAGTAATCACGGTCGATCGACCACATAACCCAGTCGATCGACCAGTCCGTGAAATGACACACTTCCGGTATCGTTGAAACAGTCGATCGACCGACCAACATGGTCGATCGACCGAGGAAGAATGATGACGAACCATTCCATCCTCCAATGCCGATAACTTGAGGGATTACTTGTTTCGGGGTACTACAGCTCCGAAATCATCGAGGCAAGATCCAGATGCTGATGGGTCTGTTCCGATTCCAAAGTATGACCCTACGACGGTCAATGGTTCATTCCTCAGACGGACTGAAGAAGGGTCAAGTTACATTAAAGACAAAGTAGTGGATTTTCAGCCTAAGTCCACTGATGTCGGTATGAGAGACCTAGAGGAGAGGGCAAAGCTACTTCTGACAGCTCCTTATCCGGAAAGACTAGTGCCAACCAAAGATGAGGTAACGTTCGATAAATTCAAAGATTTAGTGCGTAGTCTTAATGTGCAAGTACCTTTCTTAGAGCTAGTTAATCAAGTACCTGCATATATGAAGTTTATGAGACAGTTGCTAGCTAAGAAAAGGTCTTTGAATGTTGTCGAGTCTGTCCAATTAACTGAGGAGTCTAGTTCATATTTAACTCACAAAGTCGCCCGTAAACCGTGTCGACCCAGGTAGTTTTCTCGTCCGTAATATTGTTACCTTCTCAATTGAGAAGGCACTATGTGATTTAGGGGCTAGTGTCAGTGTTATGCCCTTGAGTCTGGCTAAGAAATTGGGATTGACTAGATTTGCTATTACTGACATGACTGTGCAAATGGCTGACCGTTCTGCAGTTCGGCCAGTAGGGGTCTTAGAGAATGTGCCTGTTCAAATTGAAAAATTCTTTTTCCCTGTTGACTTTGTTGTTTTGGATATTCCTGAAGATGTCAACACCCCAATTATTTTGGGAAGACCGTTTCTTCACACTGTTGGTGCAATAATTGATGTAGGGGAAAGAACTTTGAGATTTAAGGTAGGGAAGCACTCTATTATGTTTGCCAAGTCCCCTAGGAAGAAAGACCCCATGTGGCCCATGACCTGTAATATGATTTCTGAAAAGAAATCTTATTTTGTACTTTCTGATGTGCCTGCCCCTGTGCCTATTCCTGTTATGACACCTCCGCCCTAGAATGGGAGCAAATTGGAGGAAGATTCTTCTATTTTAACTGTTGCAGGAACTGGTTTGGGGAAGGAAGAACCGCTCGCTGCTTCAACTGTGAAGGAGCCAATTGTTCAGAGAGGTGGTCTAGAATGTCTTAGCTATGGCACTGACGAGGAGCCAAAATGAGGAGCCCAAGACGAAGGAGCCAGTCAAAATTTCGGAGTCGGATCTTGAGTGTGAGGAGCTAGAAGATGATGGCCATGCTTGGGAAGATGCTAGAGATGATCCATTGAGTATTCCAGTCGGAGTAGAGTGGAGTCCAGCTTCTGAGATGAGTACTGCGAAAGCTACTTCATGTAGACAGAAGCCTTGGTCGGAGATTTTCCACAGTTTCCGTTGATCTACGCGTTTCTTAGACCTTTTAAAAACTATTTTACTGCTTTTAGACTATTTATCGTTTTTTCGTGTGCGCGAGACTTCGCTTTAATAAGTTTGCTTAGGATTTATTTAGACTTTAGACAGTTACTTTGGGTTTTGCGCAATTTCGGGCGCGTTATTATGTGTATTTGCAGGTTCATAGACCATATTAGCTCAATTTATTGGACTAATTCGAAGAAAATCAGAACTTACAGTAGGTTTCCCAGTCGATCGACTGAGCTGCGAATTCCAGGAGCTTCTGTTCCTGTTCACTCTGGTCGATCGACTGGGTGATGTGGTCGATCGACCATGTTCGCTGATGTACCTGTTTTCGATCATTCCCCTGATGTGTTTGGTCGATTTGCGGAGTTGAGGGAGTCTTTTCTCCACTTTATTCTCCAACTCACTTCTGTTTTCTTTTGTTTCTTTATTTTACACATAATTTTGCGTTTAATAAATTGTTTTATCGGAATTACGCGCGGTATTTTCTGTCCTTTCAGGTATTTATTGTTGCACTCGCCGCTCATCTTTGAAACCTCCTAGCTCACGCTGGTTTGGGGAGGTTGCCTTTTGCTGCGCTTAAAGTCTTGTGAGTTTCCGAGTCCTTTTCATGTCTTTTTAATTAATTTTAACGCAAAATCCCATTTCCCTTTTATTTCATTACATGATTTTGCACAATGGGGACATTGTGTGATTTGGTTTGGGGAAGGGTTTTGCGTTGCATTTCATTTGCTTGCATTCACATTTACATTTTGTCTTGCATTGTTGATTATTTTCCCTTATAAATACAAAAGTTCAAAAAGAAATTGAAAATTTTCAAAATTTCAAAAAAAATATCATGTTTATTTTAGCATATAGGTTGAGTCGGAATGGTAGTATTTCAATGATGACATTGCATTTGCAGCTGTTTATGCCTAAGCCTTGCTTAATTGACATGTTATTAGTAGAATCATTTGCATAGTCTACGAGTTTTCGTTATATTTCTTGCTGGACTTGAGACTTGACTTAAATTTTGGCAAACTACTTATATTCTGAGGTTTAGAGCTTATAACTGGTGTCATTCATGACCAGTTTATCTAGGATTGTGAGTAGTTACTCCTTGCATATCATGTATCATTAATTTGCACATTTATGAAATTCAATTGCTTTTTGCCTGCATACATTCGGGTTAGTGGTTGGTGTCACATGCAGGGAGGTGCTTACAATTTCCCCTTAATTCATTTTACCCATTGAACTCCACATTAGCCAAATTTGCCTGTTGACCCTTAGCTACATCCAAATTTAGCCTGCCTTGTCAAGCTAGTTTAGATTGTTTTGCGGTATATAATTTATTGTGCCAAGTTTGGTTTGTATCCAGTGATTTGGAGTTGGTATTTAATTAAGAAAAGGAGGATGAAAAAAAAAAAGAAAAAGAGAAAAAAAACGTGAAAGAAAAAAAGAAAAAAAAAAGAGAGAAAGAGAAGTTGAAAAAAGAAAAATTCGAAAAAATGAAGGAAAGAAAGATTGAAAAAAAAAGAGATCTTTGATGAGACGGTTTCTGCTCCTATGTTCTATCTTATATCATTTGAGGAGTATTTTCAGTTCGGTTTGGTGAGTTTTGTGCCAAATGAAGGGCACGTGCTTAATTCATACTCGGATGAGAAATGGATGTTGTTATATGGTTTTGTTTAGGTACTAGCTTGATCACCTATACCTCCACATTCCCATAAATATTTTGCCTTTTCTTACCCATTGCCTCACTTTACCATATTTTTGTAAGCCCTCGGCTGTGACAGGACCTTGTTTGGTTGGAATGTATGTACGGTAGTTTGAATTATCTATCATAATAGTTGCATGCATGATTATGTGGGTCGTAGTCTAGGTGAGCGGCTATTTCTCTTTCCTCTCTTACATATATATGCTTACCCTTTGCTTCATGAGAGAAGAGTGGCCCGTGAGAGTCCAATTTTAAAGGTCTTGCAAGGTCGACGGTTCAGCTTTATTTTTAACGGCTATATAACTCGTTTGCATGATTCATATTACTAATTGATTGTTAGTTGTTGCATTAAATTGGTTTAGGCTTTACATGTTGCATTTCGCTCTGAGATTGAACTCGTTCCATTAGGTTTTAGGATCGAGTCTAGTTCTTGCTTGGGGACAAGCAAGAGTTTGGTTTGGGGAAGTTTGATGCGTGTCTAATATATGATGTTTTGCACCTCATTTCACACGCATTTCAGAGCTCAATTGAGTAGTTTATGCTACTATTTCCCTTGTTTCGTGTATTTCTTCCTTTTTGTGTGATATTGCAGAAATATGAAGATTTCAGCGAAAAATCAGCCAAATCCGTCCCTAAGTGTTTAGCATTGCATTTGACATGGACTAAGGACTCGGGAAGCGAAATTAGTGCGCATTTCAAGGCCTGAAAGACATATTTGCGAGAGTTTAGAAGCGAACTACCAGCTACAGTGGTCTATAGACTGACCTACATGGTCTATAGACTGTCAGAATGCTTCTCGGCATTGTAGCCTGCTTCAGAAGGAAATATCTCGAGTTCTAGAGCTGATAATCAAGTGATTTAAATTGGAGGTGAAAGCTTATCCTCTTATCTTTCCAACGCCGCGTAGAACGCCTGATTTGACCAAGTAACGAAGAAATGGCAGCTGTTTTAAGATCGGTGCGCGCTGCAGAAATCGTCAGAATGCAATTCGGTACAGCGCATGTGGTCGATCGACTGGTCCAAGTGGTCGATCGACCATCCCACGATCTGTTGCGCAAGTTAAAAGATCGAGAATTCCAAAGCCCATTGTGATTAGGTTTAGGAATAGAGGTTACGCAGGATTATTCCTGTATAACATAACCTTAGTTTTCAAAATAAGGATCCAGTTTTTATCATTCAGTTCTTAAATACAATTCATCATTCATCAGTTTAGATTAATTTTCCGTCAATAAAGTTCTCTTTTGCATTGGGTTGCTCTTTTCTTTGCAATTCCTCTTCACGGTATTCTCTGTTCATTCGTTAAATTTCATTGCTTTTATTCTTTCGTAGTTAGAATTGCTAGTTAGATTTCTCAAAGCCGAATTTATCGTTTTATGTCAATTAATTATTTAGTAAATTTAATTATGAATTCAATTGCTTTAGTTGTTAATCTTGCTGTTATTATTATCATCGTTATGAGTAGCTAAACACCCTTTGCTAAGATGTAGGGGATCTATGGCGTAGATGGCAGTAGAATAGGTAACCCCTTATTAGGGCTTGGTCGATCGACTGGCTTAACTAGTTGAACGACTGAGCCGGTTTGTCGATCGACTGGGGTAGCTGGTCGATCGACTGACTTCGTGTTTGATTCGCATTGTTTGATTCGTTAAGTGTAATATCTAGCAATGAGACCGAGAGGAGACTTGTTAGATGCTTAGTTTTGACCAAACCGTAGATCGAGAGATAGGGAAGGGCATTAATTAATGAATTAAGACACTAAACTACTGAGATTGAGAGATAATGTAATTTAGGCTTTAGGAATCACTAATCGGGGCGAGAGCTAGCATTAGTGAGACTTAGGGACTGGTAGCATAGGCCAAAAGGAGCTACTAGTTAACTTGGACCGAGAGGACTTGTTTTACCCATCCTACACGACCGTATTTCGGACTTACCTAGGGTTATGTGCCATCGCAGCTATAGTGAAAAGACCGTCTTAGCATTTCCCTTATCATTGTTTACGTCCTTATTTACTTTTAATTATTTATTTAGTTTATGTTTTAGACTTAGCCATAATTCATTTCAAAACCCCCCTCACTGTTACCGTTAAGACTAGAATTGAAAGCAACTATAAATTTCCTTCCTCCCTGTGGTTCGACCCTCACTACCACTTGTTAGTTGTAGTTTGGTTTTATAAATATTATTTTTGATACTCACTTCGACAAGTATCAAGCGCTAAAAGAAAGAGATCTGCTGCGAGCCCTAACGTAGCTTCTGCCTCCAAGAGAAGTGCCCCTGCTGCATCCTTCCAATCTCCTCCTACCCATGGCAGTACCATCTGTCCTGAACCTCTAGAAGTCAACTCGTTGTCCCGTTATCCTCGTACTCCATCTGCTAGTCCTCCTGTTGTGGCCAGTGGCGGCATTATTGCTCACTTCCCTGACGGTTTTTGGAATATCGACAAGGTGCCATATTGGCCTGAGATCGACTAGATTCTCTTTCCCTCTTTGGTGGTGGCTTTCTCGGAATTCTCACCAGAGGAAATGGCCGAGAATGATGTTCACAACGCCTTTATGGTGAGCGTCCTTCCTCTTTTACCTGTTCTGAATTATTCAAACTAAACCTGCTAACTCTTCTTTTTCTGCCTTCAGGCCCTCCAGTCAGCTCTATACAATAGGAAGATGATTAACGTGGTCTAGACTACCAGCAGGGCTACTAGTGCCAGGAACTAGGAGCTGACTGGGACCATTGCTGAGTTGGAGCAGCAGCGTTCTGACTTGAGGGGACTGGTGGTAGAGCTGAAAGCTAAGCTTGCTGGCGCCAGGAAGAAATTAAAGGAGGGAGCTGACCAGCTGGCGCGTACCTAGGAAGTCTGCACCACCTTCTCTGACTCTCTCAAGTGCTCTAACGAGAGAATTAGCGAGCTGATCTCCCTGGCCACCAATATTGTTGCTTATGCTACCTGGCGGGGAAAGATCAGTGGGATGCGTGCTGCACTTGACGAGCCTCCAACCTTGCAAGCTATTGAGGAAGAGGAGAGGCGGCTGGAGATCCTGTACCCTGTCCAGCCTGATTTGAGCGTGCTGATGCCTGAAGTTGGCAAGGTGATTTCTCCTACACTGGCGGAACAGACGGCTGATGGGAATGCTGGCTCGTTTCAGGAGGCTGCTATTGCTGAGGGAGCTCAAGAGGCTGTTGTTGCCGGGGGCGTGCCAGCTGGTCTTGTACCTGAAATGGAGAATCATCAGGAGGAGACAGAGGAGCTGCCTGAAGTGAAGATCATCAATGTGACCTAAAGTTAAAAGTTTGTTTTTTTTTTAACTCTGGGATGGTGGTCTAACCCTGTGTGGGCAGACTTGTAAAAATTTTCAAACATTTTCCTGTTTGCGTCCTCCCGCAGTGGTGGCGATTTTGAAACTTGGGGCCGCGTTTTTGGCCAACTTTTGAAATGTCCCTTGCCTTAGTTTGGCAAGCTTTATCATATCTTGTGTGTTTTGTTTTATACTTAGCTTAGGAAGCTGCCGTGTCAGCCTGCTGGCTAATTTAGGCTAGTCGTGTCAGCCTGAAAAGACTGATTTAGACTCAGCTAGCTACCGTGTCAGCCTGCTAGCTGATTTAGGCTTATGCCGCATTTGGGGTGAGGTGGCCGTGTCAACCTTTAAGGCTGATTTAGACCAGTCGTGTCAGCTTGAGGAGGCTGATTTAGACTCATCTAGCTGCCGTGTCAGTCTGACGACTGATTTAGGCGTGCGCCGCACTTGACTACTTAACCTTGTTCATGACGCAAGGTGTGTTCATCGTATTTAAAGCCAACGGGGGCGTACCTTAGGCAAGTTTATCGTCATTCTTGGACCAATGGAATGTTGCAGGATTCTGGTAGCTCAGAGATCCCATGCGCTCCATATGTGTGTGCATGCATGCTAGGGCCCTGATTTATTGCGTTGATTGCGAGCTACGTCCAGGGGGTGGTATCCAGGGTAGCTGGATAAGCTTTCAGCTGTCAGCCAGGCTCCCTTTCGTATGTTCCACAGGCCGCCTGGTGAGGGTGCTCCTAATGGAGAAATGTAGGTTAGGCATGTTGGAGCGCCATGTGCCTTGTCACCCCGCATTTGCAGTTGACAGTCCTGCTAGATACACTTTCAATGTACCATAGATATTAGAGTCCAGAGTGATGCATTTAAAGAAGCCTGAAAATAGAAAATCTTATCAGAGCGATGTGAAGTACCTAATGCCGTCTCATGGGGTGCCAGAGTAACTGTGGTCCCAGGAATCTTACAGACCACATAACTCCAATAGTAGCTTTTTAAAGTTGAAAGAAAGAAAAGAAAACGACACAAAATTGGTAGTATGCCAACTACCATTTTTTTTTTTTTTTGCTTTTCTTAATACACTACTCTGTACACTAAACTCTACTTATTATTAAAAGTGATACCTCTTCAGGTGAAGTATGTTCAATGGCTTTTGTATGATTTGACCGTCCATGGTCATTAATCTGTATGCACCATGGCCAACAAGTCAACAACTCCTTCTACCTGGTATGGTCCTTCCCATTTATAGGCGAATTTGCCTGCTTTTCGATTCTTTGTGTTTTGGAACACTTCACGGAGAACCAGGTCTCCTACCTCCAGGAGCCTGACTTTTACATTTTTGTTGTAACTCCTGGCGACTGACTGCTTGTAGGCAGCCATACGTACTTTTGCACTTACTCGCAGCTCGTCTACTGTGTCCAGGCTCTTGGCCATCTCTGCACTGTTCAGTTCCCATGTCATACATCCATACCTGTGCGTTGGAACTAGAACCTCTGACGGAATTACTCCTTCTGCACCAAACACCAGGCTGAAGGGTGTTTAGCCTGTCGTTGTCTTTGGTGTCGTTCTGTCTGACCATAATACTAGCGGCAATTCATCTGCCCACTTTCCTCCTAACTCATGTAGCCTCCTTCTTAAGTTATCCATGATGATCTTAAGTTAGTATTTGATGTTTTTTGACAGATTTAGTGTTTTTATTTATTTATCTAATTTAAAGAAATTAATTTATTTATTTTTCTCTCCTTTATCACACACTTTTTCAACAACCACTTTCTTATAGATTTTACCTGGTTCATTCCGGATCCTTAACTCTATTTCGGTTTTTAAAAATCGTTTTAATCTTTTCTCTCGATTTAAATTTTAAGTTTTTATAAAAGAAAGACGGAATTCGATTTTAAAACCCCTAAGTTCACCTTGACTTTCCATTACATTTTCGTTCTCCCTTTTGTTTTTTATCTTCCCCTTTTTTTATTCGCATTTTGAGGCGTGCGTTCACCCATGGACGGTTCGAAAGGATGATTCATGTCAGCCGACCCCAAATCATTTTGGGATTAAGGCTCTAATGTTGTTGTTGTTGTTGTTATTCAACTTGCCCGTTGGACTTTGGGGTCCTGGGTGCTGCTTTTTTTTAGAGTGATGTTCCCTCTGGTACAGTATCCCTCCGCATCGTTTGAGATGAATTGTGATCCATTGTCACGTATGATTTCTAATGGGATACCAAACCTGCAGATCATATTACGTTTAATGAAAGAGATGATCTATTTGTCTTTTACTTATGTGAATGCTTCTGCTTCTATCCGTTTGGAGAACTAATCTGTCATTGCTAGCATCCATATTCTGTTTCCTGTGGCTCTAGGCAGAGGACCCACTATATCCATACCCCATGTCATGAATGGCCAAGGAGAAATGATGGGGTGTAGGGGCTCTGCCGGCTGATGGATCATTGGCGTTGAGCGCTGGCAGGCATCACACTTATGGGCACATTCTGCTGAGTCTGCCCTCATTGTGGGCCAGAAGTAGCCTTGTCGGAGGGCTTTGTTTGACAGACTCCTGCCCCCTGCATGGTTTCCAAATTCGCCACTGTGGAGGGTATGCAACACAGTCTGTGCTTCTTACTTGTTCAGGCACCGTAAGTAGGGTCCTGCCAATGATTTTCTTAAAAGTATATCATCAATTAGGAAGAATCTGGAGGCTTTCATTTTAAAACCTCTTATTTCCTTCTTGTCATCTGGCAGCTTGTTGTGTCGCAACCAATCTAGGTAGGGTGTCCGCCAGTCCCAGTCATCTGACTGGTCAGCTGGCTAATCATCTATCTGGCCGGCTAGCTGGTCGTCCGGCTGGGCAGCTGCCTGGCCATCGGTAGTTGTCTGAACTGCCATCTCATCTTGCTGGTCCTCCAGTTCCCCCATGTCCACTTCTTCTAATTTTTGGATAGAAGGTCCTAGCGTGTGCGCGATGGGGATGCTGGACACTTCGGTTGGCTTAAAAGTTGCCCCCAGAGTTGCTAGGGCGTCTGCCTCGACATTTTGATCTCTGGGGATCTGCTTGAGCTTGCAATCTTTGAATTTTTGCTTTAGCTCCTTTGCCACTTTCAAGTAGGTGATCATCTTCGAGTCCCTAGCTATGAATTCATCATTCACGTGGTTAGCTATTAGCAAAGAGTCACTGGATATTTGCAGGTTCCTGACTTCCAACTCCAGAGCTAGCTGCATTCCTAGTATTAAGGCTTCGTATTCTGTTTCATTGTTAGTTGCCTTAAACTCGCATCTTACTGCTTGTGCTATCAGATCTCCCTGCGGTGATTGTAGGATTTGCCCTACACCTGCCCCCCTCTGGTTGGAGGCTCCATCGATGTGCATCTGCTAGACTTCTGCTTCCTTGTTTCCTTTGAGGGTTAGGATCTCTTCGTCTGCCAGATTCTGAATAGCTGGGCTAAAGTCTGACACAAAGTCTGCCAGCGCCTGTGACTTTATTGTTGTTCTTGGATCATACCTGGTGTCATGTCCACTAAGATGTACAGACCATTTTGACATTTTGCCTGACAGCTCAGGCTTCCACATTACGGATTTCAATGGGTAATTGGTTACAACATGTATGGTGTGGGACTCAAAGTAGGGGCACAGTTTGTAAGATGCAACTACCAGTGCTAGTACTAACTTTTCGACAGATGTGCACCTGGTCTCTGCTAGCAGCAGAGACTTGCTTACGTAGTAGACTGGCTTTTGCTCCTTATCCTGCTCCCTGACCAGAACTGCGCTTACTGCAACTCTGTGACAGCTAGATATAGGTACAATGGTTCCCCTTGCTCCGATTTTGATCGTAGTGGCTGGGTGCTGAGGTAGTGCTTCAGCTCCCTGAATGCCTTCTCGTGTTCTGTAGTCCACTCAAACTTCTGGCTCTTTCTTAATATATCGTAGAATAGTCTGCACTTGTCTGAGGATCTTGACATGAACCTGCTCAAAGCTGCCACTTTACCAGCTAGTCTTTATACATCCTTTTGTTTTTCTGGTGACTCCGGCTATAACACGGCCTTAATCTGCTTAGTGATGGCTTCTATTTCTCTTTGAGTAACAATATAGCCTAAGAATTTTTTGGAGGAAACTCCAAAGGTGCACTTGGACGGGTTTAGCTTCATTTTGTATTCTCCGAGGGTGCTGAACGTTTCTGCCAGATGCCGCATGTGATCTGTGGCTTTCTCTGATTTCACCACCATATCGTCAATATATAGCTCCATGGTTTTTCCTATTTGTTCTTTGAACATAGGGTTGACCAGTCTTTGATATGTGGACCCTGCGTTTTTCAGGCCGAAGGGCATGACATTTTAGCAGTATATATTCCTCTCTCAGACATGAATGTTGTCTTCTCTTGGTCTGCAGGATCCATCTTGATTTGATTGTAGGCACTCCAAGCATCCAGGAATGTCAACATCTCGTGTCCAGCTGTTACATCCACCATTACGTCAATGTGTGGTAGTGGGAAGGGATCTTTGGGACATGCTTTGTTAAGGTCAGTGAAGTCCACGCATAATCTCTACTTTCCATTCTTCTTGGGTACCACCACCACATTTGACAACCATTGTGGGTACTTCACCTCTCTTATCTTGTTTGTTGCTAGCAGGCTGTCTACCTTCTGGTTGATCACCTTATTTCTCTCAGCTGCGAACTTTCTTCGTCTCTGCTGGATGGGTTTGCATCCTGGGTCCACACTGAGTTTGTGTGTTATGATAGACGGATCTATTGTAACACCCACGAATTTTCCGTTTTGGCATTTATAATTTAATTAGCCATTTTATTATTTTATTTGTATTTTAAAATTGTTTTTATAAAAATGCGGCTTTACATGTAAAATAATATTAATGTTGATAAAAAAAATATCCATCTTAAGTTTGTAGTAGGTCCGGGTTGTATTTTAGGGTAAAATCGACTTAAAATGATAGTTTGAGCCTAAGATAACTTTGGGCCTTCATCCTACTCTTTTCTCTCCACCCATATAAGAGCTTAAACCCTATCTTCTCCCTCCACCATTCATTTTTCAGCAACAAACACACAACTACAACACCATTGTTACACAACTTCCACCTCTGTCACTAAAATAGCCATAAAACCTTCGTTTCTTATCGGTTTTCAACGATTTTCACGCCTATCTCTTCCTCTCCTCGCCCTCCATCTTCCTAGGGTATAAAGATCTTGACTTTCCCTCACCCTTGCTGCTGGCCGTGACTTTTGTGGCATGATTTTCGAGGTCTTACTTGGGAACTCGGTTCTAGAGCTTCCTTTTGGGCAACCGGCATGGTTTTGAGTCGAAATCTTGCATTTTGAAGAAATAATGAGGTAACAGTGATTGGTTACTCGGTATTATGTCATTTTTATGTTTATATGTTATGTTTTGTTGTTATAAGCTAGTAATTGTGATTCTTATGAGATTATATGTGTAGTTGTTTAAGATGGATTTATACAAGGTTTTACTTGCTAAAATTGAGTAAAGATGCTATCTTTGGCTTTCTTATGAGATGGGTAATTAGATGTGGTTGTTGTTATATGTCATTAGTATCATTACTTGCTTAAAGTTTCAGTTTTGAGACGGTTACATTTAGCTTGCTAAAGTTGCATTTTTGAGACTATTTTGGGTGACCTGTGTTGGCCTGGAACCGGTCGTATCTGACCGGTACGACTTCCAATGCCACTGAAAATATGACAGATAGACCGGCGTCGAAAAATTAAGTGGTTTAGCCAATTGAATCACTCGATTCGGAGTCCGTATGGGTAAATGGCGCCCGTTTTACCGTTTCAAGTTCTATAAATATATATATCCTTTGTGTATGATGGTTTTTTATACTTTTTATTCATATCATGACCAAAGTTTTCCCTTGTTGACTCGTATATGCTTATGGGTGGTTCGGATTTTGGTTTGTTTACGTTTTGCCTCGTGTTCCGTATTAGTTAATTCATTTGTTATCGGTTATTTATACTTTGTTCAAGTAACATGTAAATGAAAAATGAGACGTTTATTCATTACCGCTCATTATATTTTATAAATTGGGTTCACTATAATTTATATGGGGAATTTACATACTTCCTTCTTTTGAGCTTGTTATGTTTTAAATGTTGGACTTCACATGATTACATGGTTGGACTTTGCATGATTAACTTGATGGATTTCCTGTGACTTCAAGTATTGAGTTTTTATGACTTGTTTGATGGGCTCATAAATGAGTCGCTTGAGTTGGTCACATTTATCCTGTAGATTTCACATAACGTAAATTAGTCATTATCACTTATTATATTGTATTTAACCGGCATGTTAAATTATAAAATGGAATATTTATTAAAATAATGCAAGTATGAGATATTTATTATAAATAGTTACTTGTAGTGAGTCGTATTCTTAATAATGTCTAGTATTGTTCGGTTGTGTGAGTCTTGCTCCTATCGGACACTAGGGGTGAGCCTTAGGCCCTCTTGTTACGATATGATCGTCGGGATTGATGTTCCCATCCGTACTTATGGTGAGACGCAAGCTATAAGTATGAATGTGACAATAATCCCTTCTCTGAATCTTGGTCCTATAGGATACTAGAGGTGAGCTATAAACCCTCTAGTTGCGATATGATCGTCGTCCTACCAGGAGGTTGGAGTCTAGGATGTAGTCTTGTGTGTGGTATCTCGGACATGCTCTCAAGGTAGCCTCTGAGTCGGATACTCCGTCTACACTTTGTGTTGGTCTTAAACTTGTGAATCATATTCTTGTAGAAATGCCATAATATCATCGTATGTGCTTGACATGCATTTACGCCCTACTTGTGCTGTTCTGGCAAGTACGGGTTTGGCCTACTTGTGCTGTTCTGGCAAGTCTGGTTTTGGGCCACTTGTGCTGTTCTGGCATGTGAGTCTTATCTTAGTCTTTCCGCCACTTTCGTCTCGTTTCGGCGATTGGGGTACTCAGTCTCCATGAGTAGTCGAGTCTTGGGTGCGTGCTGTGCTGGCGCACGTCGAATCGGGATGTACACCCGAGAATCTGCAGATTTAGACTAGGACCGTATCATTATCGTAGTCCTACCCGGGGAAATTATAGTCTAAGAGTAGTAAATGTCTTGCATTATTTGGATGGTTACTTTGGTTATATCTCCTTGAAATACGTGCACGTGGCTAAGTGGTCGTGTCTGTTTCCTTGTCTTTCTTCTCCATTCATTTTATTGTTGCTTATGCTTACTTACTTGTTTATTCCATCATTTCTTTTATTCTTGTTGGTTTAAACACGTATGATCCCATGTTTAGTTATAAGTCGATTCACTCATAACTTATCTAATATGATTATTTGCTCGTGTTCTTTGTTATGTTCGTTTGGACATAATGTGGCTGGGAGAACTCTGAGTTACTCTCCGCTGACTGTGGCTTTCATGTTTACATGAATGACAGGTTTGTGAAGTTGCATTTGTGGGGTTTAGACGTGTGATCTAGCGAGCACCTTGGACTAGTAGTCGGTTTAGTAGAATTGCTTAGACTCACCTTTTATCATTTGTCATTCGAGGGTTATATTTTCCCTCACCTTGACTACCACGTTTGTATAATTTAAATATTTATTTCTGCATTCTCTAGTTATGTTTTAGGTTTTAATGAACCCGCGCTTTAAACTTTAAAAGTTTCAAAAAAAAATTCCTAATTTCCGCTTGAATTTATAAACTATATTTTCCGCGTTATAGCGGGGGTTCACAGTTGGTATCAGTGCCTTTGTTGCTCCCGACGCACACACGTGTACCCCAAATTTAAACT
This sequence comes from Silene latifolia, assembly GCF_048544455.1. Classification (NCBI taxonomy): domain Eukaryota; kingdom Viridiplantae; phylum Streptophyta; class Magnoliopsida; order Caryophyllales; family Caryophyllaceae; genus Silene; species Silene latifolia. The sequence goes on along the minus strand of NC_133538.1, from coordinate 155,804,138 downwards.
TGAATTTGACCTTGAATAATGAATGAGAGATGGGTAGACTTAAGGACCAAAGGTGGTAGTCTATAGTGTGTTTACTCTTTGTTAGGTTCTAACATGTTTGTTCATTGTCATTTAATAATTGTTGTGCCCTTTAATCAAGGACCGTGAACTTACCTATGTGCAGATCAAGACTTGGTGCCTAGTGCCGGAAACTGAAGGTTTGTTCAACCTTTGAAGAATGCTTCTTGTTCCTCGAAGATATTCCTCCTTCTTTGTGTTCCTTGCCTTATTCTTTACCTCTTGGTGCCTATCTTTCTTCTAAACTCTTTTTTTTCCCTGGGAAGCTATTCTTGTACCCTCCTAACTTGTCCTTTGTTCCTTGCTTGTCCTCCTTTGATGCCTTTTAGATAGTTCTCTTTCTTTTGTGGGATGTTAATTTTGGTTGGATACTTTGGCTTTGTGGAGTTTGTTTGTATTTGACCCATAACCTTGGTTTAGGGGTTGTGATTTTAGAAGGACTTAGGTAGTGTGATGAGACATACTTAGTGATTCTTATACCTAGTTCCTTGATAAAGTAAGTTTAATTGATTGGTGGATTATCTTTTTAATTTATTTTAACGTTTGATCGGATGTTAGGACTTGTTGTTAGAGACGTCTAATAACGGGTTCTATGCTTATCGACGTACGATTTTGTCTTTTACCTTGTCTTCGATTTGGAATGATGATGTTCTTGAATGCGCAACGAGAACTCTCCCGTTCCTTTGACGAGAAACTTGGACTTTTAGAAAATTCTTTATGAGACCTTTTTAAGAAACACTAAATTTTTATGGCATAAAATCTTGTAAATGTTTCGGATGGTCGACTTTGAAATATTTGACTACAACTTTGCGGTCTTACTTTTTCAACTTTCAAGTTTCGAGGACGAAACTTTTTAAAAGGTGGGATGATTGTAACACCCACGAATTTTCCGTGTTGGCATTTATAATTTAATTAGTCATTTTATTATTTTATTTGTATTTTAAAATCGTTTTTATAAAAATGCGGCTTTACATGTAAAATAATATTAATGTTGATAAAAAAATATCCGTCTTAAGTTTGTAGTAGGTCCGGGTTGTATTTCAGGGTAAAATCGACTTAAAATGATAGTTTGAGCCTAAGATAACTATGGGCCTTCATCCTACTTTTTTCCCTCCACCCATATAAGAGCTTAAACCCTATCTTCTCCCTCCACCATTCATTTTTCAGCAACAAACACACAACTACAACACCATTGTTACACAACTTCCACCTCTTTCACTAAAATGGCCATAAAACCTTCGTTTCTTATCGGTTTTCAACGATTTTTGCGCCTATCTCTTCCTCTCCTCGCCCTCCATCTTCCTAGGTAAGAAAGATCTTGACTTCCCCTCACCCTTGCTGCTGGCCGTGACTTTTGTGGCATGATTTTCGAGGTCTTACTTGGGAACTCGGTTCTTGAGCTTCCTTTTGGGCAACCGGCATGGTTTTAAGTCGGAATCTTGCGTTTTGAAGAAATAATGAGGTAACGGTAATGGGTTACTCGGTATTATGTCATTTTTATGTTTATATGTTATGTTTTGTTGTTATAAGCTAGTAATTGTGATTCTTATGAGATTATATGTTTAGTTGTTTAAGATGGATTTATACAAGGTTTTACTTACTAAAATTGAGTAAAGATGGTATCTTTGGCTTTCTTATGAGATGGGTAATTAGATGTGGTTGTTTTTATATGTCACTAGTATCATTACTTGCTTAAAGTTTCAGTTTTGAGACGGTTCCATTTAGCTTGCTAAAGTTGCATTTTTGAGACTATTTTGGGTGACCTGTGTTGGCCTGGAACCCGTCGTATCTGACCGGTGCGACTTCCAATGACACTGAAAATATGACAGATGGACCAGCGTCGAAAAATTAGGTCGTTTAGCCACCTGAATCACTCGATTCGGAGTCCGTATGAGTAAATGGCGCCCGTTTTACCGTTTCAAGTTCTATAAATATATATATATATATATATATCCTTTGTGTATGATGGTTGTTTATGCTTTTTATTCGTATCATGACCAAAGTTTTCCCTTGTTGACTCGTATATGCTTATGGGTGGTTTGGATTTTGGTTTGTTTACGTTTTGCCTCATGTTCCGTATTAGTTAATTCATTTGTTATCGGTTATTTATACTTTGTTCAAGTAACATGTAAATGAGAAATTAAACGTTTATTCATTATCGCTCATTATATTTTATATATTGGGTTCACTATAATTTATCTTTTGAGCTTGTTATGTTTTAAATGTTGGACTTCACATGATTACATGGTTGGACTTTGCATGATTAACTTGATGGATTTCCTGTGACTTCAAGTATTGAGTTTTTATGACTTGTTTGATGGGCTCATAAACGAGTCGCTTAAGTTGGTCACATTTATTCTGTAGATTTCACATAACGTAAATTAGTCATTATCGCTTATTATATTGTATTTAATCGGCATGTTAAATTATAAAATGGAATATTTATTAACATAATGCAAGTATGAGATATTTATTATAAATAGTTACTTGTAGTGAGTCGTATTCTTAATAATGTCTAGTATTGTGAGACGCAAGCTATAAGTATGAATGTGACGTTAATAATCCCGTCTCTGAGTCTTGGTCCTATCGGATACTAGAGGTGAGCTATAAGCCCTTTAGTTGCTATATGATTGTCGTCCTACCAGGAGGTTGGAGTCTAGGATGTAGTCTTGTGTGTGGTATCTCGGACATGCTTTCAAGGTAGCTTCTGAGTCGAATACTCCATCTACACTTTGTGTTGGTCTTACACTTGTGAGTCGTATTCTTGTATAAATGCCATAATACCATCGTATGTGCTTGACATGCATTTACGCCCTACTTGTGCTATTCTGGCAAGTATGGGTTTGACCTACTTGTGCTGTTCTGGCAACCGTGGTGTTGGGCCACTTGTGCTGTGCTGGCAAGTGAGTCTTATCTTAGTCTTTCCGCCACTTTCGTGCTGTTCTGGCGATTGGGGTACTCGGTCTCCATGAGTAGTCCAGTCTTGGGTGCGGGCTGTGCTGGCGCACGTCGAATCGGGATGTACACCCGAGAATCTGCAGATTTAGACTAGGATCGTATCATTATCGTAGTCCTACCTGGGGAAATTGTAGTTTAAGAGTAGTAAATGTCTTGCATTATTTAGATGGTTACTTTGGTCATATCTCCTTGAAATACATGCTCGTGGCTAAGTGGTCGTGTCTGTTTCCTTGTCTTTCTTCTCCATTCATTTTATTGTTGCTTATCTTACTTACTTGTTTATTCCATCATTTCTTTTATCCTTGTTGGTTTAAACACGTATGATCCCATGTTTAGTTATAAGTCGATTCACTCATAACTTATCAAATATGATTATTTGCTCATGTTCTTTGTTATGTTCGTTTTGACATAATGTGGCTAGGAGAACCCTGAGTTACTCCCCACTGACTGTGGCTTTCATGTTTACATGAATGACAGGTTTGTGAAGTTGCATTTGTGGGCTTTAGACGTGTGAGCTAGCGAGCACCTTGGACTAGTAGTCGGTTTAGTAGAATTGCTTAGACTCACCTTTTATCATTTGTCATTCGAGGGATATATTTTCCCTCACCTTGACTACCACGTTTGTATAATTTAAATATTTATTTTCACATTCTCTAGTTATGTTTTAGGTTTAAATGAACCCGTGCTTTAAACTTTAAAAGTTTCAAAAAAATTCCTAATTTCCGCTTGAATTTATAAGCTATATTTTCTGCGTTATAGCGGGGGTTCACATCTATCCCTATCATGTCGTCATGGGACCATGCGAAACAGTCCATATTGGCTTGCAGGAACTTGACTAGGTGTTGTCTGAGGTTTCCTAACCCTTGTGGGATTATACTTTCTTCTGTCGAATTTGCTGTTAGATCTAATCTGCTTACCAACTCTGCTGGTATCTGTCGAAGTTGACTCCTGCTGCTTGATGCCCCCCGGGTAAGATCTACTACCGGGGCCCGAACTTCATTCCCTGGGCCTGCTGGTGTGCTGGACTGTTGCTTCTGTAAGTCTATCTGCGCCCAGAGTTCCCTGTCCCTCCTTTTTGCTTCGGCTTCTGCCTTTCTCTGGTTTTCTCGCATATCTTCCATGACCTTTTGCAGGTTCTCCATGCCACTAAGCAGGATTTGCGTTGGACTGGGTGGTGGAGTAAGGCCTGAACTTGATGTGCCCCTGTCTGATCTAGTTTGGGCCGCCACAGCAAGAGTTCTGGGAGGTAGAGTGACTTTTGTCACGGAGGTGGTTCTTGGAGTGTGTCCGGGGGCCTGAGTTTGTGCCGCCGATGCTGGATTCTGAATTAGATTGGGTGGTATTGATGGCTGGCCGCTTCCTGACACGGCTGCGGATGCTTGTTTGTCCATTATATGTCTGAGTTAATCAACGATTGACGGCCACAATGCCCCACGGTTGGCGCCAAACTGTTTTGGTAATTTTTGCCGAACTATGTTGTATGATGTCAATGCGGTCTTACTCGTTGCGTATTGATTGTATGATTGTGTTTAATGCTAAATAAAAGAGTTAAGTACATAAATAAAGGTTGCACATGAGACTTGGTGACGCGGAAAACCCCATATGGGAACAACCGCGGGAAGAGACGGCACCCTTCCAAATATTGCACTAGCTTGTTAATGAGAGAACGAGTACAATGGAGACGATATGTAAATTTAGCTAGGATAATATGTCGTGTGTATACATAAGATCTTGAATGCCCTTTCTCGTTTGACTCCTTGGCTATTTATAGAGCAAGAACCCTAGATATATCCTACCCGGATTATGGTAAGGAATATTAGCTCTATCACAACTCTTTCCATAAATGAGTCTTCTCCCTCTATTCTCCCTACTCTCCCTGAATTCTCCCTAAAGTCTCCCTGGCGGCTTTCCAAAACACGGTCATCCTTTGACAGCGGGCCTTCCTACCGTTGCACGCTCCTTGGCCCAACTCATTAGGCGGACTCCACTTGCTCTTGGGCTCCTTGTGTTTTATTTATCCCCACGGCCCAGCTCCTTAGATAGCAACCAAATGGGCTCATCCTTCAACAGATCACTATGCCAATTTTGGCCCAAACAGATATCCTTACGAAAATGAAATCCGGATGGATCAACATTATGAATACCTCAATGCAGCTAATCGCTTTTGAAAATACTTGCGTAAATTGACCTAACACTGCCCATAAGGAGGAGAGATAATTCGCTTAAGCTCTAAAACCAATTGGTGATAAGACGAGTAACTCATTGGTTTATAAAGTCGCGAAATCTCTCGTTATTTGAAGAATGTGAAACCACAACACAAACATGAATCCGCGAAAATAAGGAATGATTAATGAAGCTATTACGGGGGATAAAAGGAGTGGGGTAGATTATAGATGAAACTGTGAATTAAAGCAGTAATAAAGATAAAGAATGAAAATAGAGACGGAAAATATACCGAAAGATGAAAGCGATTCAGCTCTATGTGGTGCAGACTGCGCAGTTATCATCTTCGACGTCAATGTATGGAACTAATCAGGTTTTGGCGCTTTCATTATATTGCTCACAAATTTCACATTTCGTTTCCAACTTTAGCTTTGCCCATTTCTTTTGGGTTTTGGGTTATGCTTTTTTAGGGTGCGTTTGGATTGAGGAATTTAGAGGGAAAAGAAAGTGGGGGAGAGTAGAGGATTTGGAGGGATCTAATTTCCCTCCTCCAAGCCTAATCAAAATCTCTCCACAATAGGCAAGATTTGGAGGGAAATTTTATCCAAAAACCTACACCCCATTTCACATCCCCATCTCTTCTCTCCCTTTCCCTTCCCTCATTCCCCCTCCCCTCCCTATCCCTTTACTTTTGCTATCCAAACACACCAATCATGAACGACATTATTAGGGGCGAACCAAGCCCATTTTTTTTGTTATGTGGGCCTTCTTAGGTTTCTATCCTTTGTATGTTGGATCCTATTAATTATCACAAATTATTATATAAGGCGGTCTCTTACTATGAGACCAGCCATATTAACTTAAAAGCCCAAAAACTCAAATAATTAAGAAGAAAAAACGAAGCCCAAACTCTTCCACCCATCTCTCATCGTCACTTATCTTTCCTTTTTATATGAACGACAACTCGACAGAGGACCTGCAAGTTCTCCACCTTAAGCCACCAAGTGTTATTCATGAACGACGATCTTCCTACCATTTGGCTCGCCAATCTGCCATGAACGACGATCTTATTCTACGCATCCTAGTCTCATATATATTCATCTTAAAGTTGTGAGTTTTGAACTTAAAACTCTAAATTATAAAAATACCTTCCATTAAACTACATATCATAAATTAGAATTTCGACAAGTGAAAGTTTAAAAACATCACTTTGTCAGACTAAAGTAAGTAGTCGTGAAATTATAAACCCTACTTTGCAAAAACATTTTTCATCACAATATAGAGAGTTTTCAAATTAAAATTACAAGTTTTGAAGATAGAACTAAAATTTATCAAACTAAATACTTGGTAAAAAATACAAATCACAAGGTATATCTTGAATACTTGATTTTAATTTAAATCTCATAACTTTAACTTAAAAGCACAAAGTTTTCAATTTTAAAAAAAAAAAGTTGAATACTCAAATTAAAGCAATGAGTTATCAAAAGTTAGAAAACTTGATTTTTATCTAAAAAGTTGGCACTTCTAAAATCGAATCCAAACCTTCTTGTTGTTGATCACTGTGATTGTCCATGTTCTTCTTCGATATGGGAATTGATTGGCCGCAGAGATGATGAATTTTTTGGTTGCAAGGTCGTGATATGGGGACTATGGAGGTGGTGGAGATGGGGGTTGTGGCTTCGTGGTAAAGGCTAGAAGAAGACAGAACATGGTTTGGTTCCTGGGAGAGTTCTAGGCTTTTTAATCTCTGTTTTTCCTTTAGTGGTTTAATATTCTATTTTAGGCCCGTCCTATGCTATAAGACGGTCCTATAGGAGAGTTACTTGATTAAGAGGGCTGAATTATATCGACGACGTTTTAGTAACTATCGACGACGTTTTCATTCCAAAAGATGATAATGCCCTTTGCACAATTACATTACTTTCTCTCACTACACTATTTTCTCTAAAATTCTAGTAAAACCAATTAAATTAGGAAAAAAATCAACAACAATTAAGAACATCGATTAACATGACGGAACCCGAATCACCGGTACGTTAACAACTTAATCGCATTATTAATTTCGTATTAATAAGAACATCAATTAAATTAAAAGAAAAAAATTGAACGAACCATTGACGAAAAGTTGAAAGTCAACATTCATCCATGGATCAAACATTGAGATTTAACATTTAACCATGAGCAAATGTTGAATCTCAACATTTAACCATGGAAAAACGTTGAATTTCAACATTTGACCATGGAGCAAACCTCAAGACATAACGTTTTTATCATGGAATGAAAGTTAAATTTCAACGTTTGACCATGGAGCAACCTCAAGACGTAAGGTTTGTCCATGGATGAAAGTTGAAATTCAACTTTCTACCATGGAGCCACATTGAATCCCAACATTTGCACCATGGATGATAGTTAGATTTCAACTTTTCGTCTATGGTCAGCCAATCTCCACCACGACAACAACCCACAACACACCGGTTCGACAACAAACAACATCCCATCGACAACAACAATACAAACAACTACTGGAAACAATCAACAACAATAAATACTTGACCAACAAAAAATAATTGACAAAAGATAAAATAATTTAAACATTCAAAATTCCGGGTGAAATCGAAAACAAAATACATGAATTAAAACTAACTACTATTAAATGTATACAAATTAATTTGACAATAAAATTAATTAAACACAACAAAATAACCAAATTCTAACATAAATTAAATTAAAAAAAAAATTTAAAAAAAGTCACAAACTTCTTGAACGGCGGCTGGAAGGCTGGTGGTGGTTGTCCTGGTGGTGTGGTGGTTGTCCTGGTGGTTGGGTTAGCGCTATGGTGGTGGTGGTGGTGGAAGGTGTGTTGTGTAATTTTGGGATTTTTAGAATTAGAGAGGAATATGGTGAATTAGTGAGAGAGTAAGGGTAGTTCGTCTTTTGGAATGAAAACAATGTCGATAGTTACTAAAACGTCGTCGATGTTTAACAATTGGGCTGATAATTACATACCATCTTCCGTATCCCATACTATACTCTACCCATATGCTTGTTGTTTTCCAAGTGTCACTTTTTGATTGGGGACGGGGTTTACACAAGGCTTTTGATTTAAAACTAGTTTTCATACCCGTGAAAAATCACGGGTGCGTTTGAGTTATTTGTGTAAGTGCGCGAAAGAGTGAAAGACAATCTAGTACAATTTTCAAAATTTGTCAATCAATATGTCAAGGGTTAAAATATATAGTGTAACAATGTCACCACTTATCATAAATTCATAGTACCATCTAATATTGCACATACACTATAACAATTAAAAAAAAGGGAAAAACCGACAGAAATGAAAGAGTATACAAACTAAAAGAAGAGTATAAAGAAGATTCATAACCATTATTTTCCAATTTCATGCAATGTTATTGATATGTGAGTATGTCATCCTCCTCCAATTTAAATACACCCACAAAAACAATAATTATATAGATTCAATCTATTAATTCAAAACAAAACAGGATAACAACCGAAATAACTCATTTAGTTTTATATGTATACTTTACATACCAACTTTTTGAATAAAAATGAAAATTACGATTATTGTGATAGTTATATAAGAGTATTTTTGTAATAGATTCTCGCATTGATTTCAACCATTTGTTTGAGGGAAGAAAAAAGATTTTGTGAATAAAAGGGAAGATAAAAAGTTTCTACTATAATAAAATAAATCAAAGTACAATAATGGTGAGGGAAAAAATAAGTCATCCCAGTAAATAAAAGATTTATAGGTTAAATAAGTAGGGCAGATGGATAACCAAATTTATGATAGGAAAATAAAAAGTTTGTATTAACTTATTTTTGGGTTTGAAACTAATAATCTTTTTATTTTTTTTTATTTTTTTGTAATTATAAACATGTGACATATAGCATAGATAGATAGATTAATCATGTGTATTTAATTGTTAGGATAAGTATGGCTTAGCCTCATGAAAAGTACCGCGTATTATTTGGAGAATAAGAAGAGATTAGCTCATTAATCCATTGATTTTAGCATTTAGTATCGTTTGTTATTTATTTCTTAGTTTTTATTTATGAGAACATTTATAAATTTCTGATGTTTGTAATTTGTAAAATAGAATAAAAATAAACTCACTTGTAGAAGTGGCACATACGATTTTGAATTATAGGAGATTGTCACGTAAAGTATTTAATTTTACCTTTTTATATTATTTACTAGTTTGACACCCGTGCGTTGTAAGGGGTTAATTAACTTACTTATAATGTTACATTTATATCTAATTATTTATTTACATATAATTAAAAATATTTTTTTAAATAAAATAAAAGATAAAACACTATGTTAATGAAAGAAAGGTGGTAAGGCTTATCATTTGTATGTTATTGTTGTAACCAGGGGCGTCTTAAAGTAAATGGAGGCCCGGTGCAACAAAAAAAAGAAGGCCCTAAATATGAATGTAATTAAGTGTACTACACGTCGAGGTTTGTATTGAATTTTATAAGTAAAGCTTATAAATTCAGTGGCCAAAACTGGAGACCCGGTTCCGCCGCCCATGGTCGCCCGAGGTATTAGATGCCCCCGGTTGTAACTAGACCTGACAAAAGCAACCCGACCCAAAAAGGCTGACACGAGACCCGAAGTGACCCGAACTAAATCACCCGAATATGACCCGAAAACCCGAATTGACCCGACCCGACCCGAACATGACCCGATATTTCTTGACCCGAACTGGCCTGACCCGAAAATAACCCAATCCGAAACCACAAAACCCGAAAATGACCCGACAAAATATAACTTTAATTGAACCGAAAAGACTTGAAATGACAGTTTCTCTATTATTCATTGACCCGAAAATGACCTGACCGAAAACAACCCAACCCGCTTGACCCGGAACTGACCCGACCAACAAACCCGAAACAGACCCAAAACCCGAAATGACCCGTCCCGACCCGAGTTAACCCAAAATCAATGAAAAACCCGAACTGTCCCGACCCGAATTGACCCGGCCCGATCCCGACCCGTTGACCCGTTTTGCCAGGTCTAGTTGTAACTGAAGCGTACTGTTAATATCAACTCTTTTAAGAGCTCTCTAAGACAATACTTGAAAGTCTTAAAAGATTTTGAATTGCTACCTAAGTTCAATGATACCCTTATTTATAGTAATCGGATCACCCCGCCTTATGATAATTTTTTGATGTGGGACAATTCAACTATTTATATGTAGTATATTTGTCACACCTACATTATTTTTGAATGTGGTACAAATAATATACTTATAGGTACACCATATTTTTCGCACCTAATTTGACATCAAACTCGATTTAATAATGAGCAAATACTATATTATCTTTGTGGGAAATAATCTGTATACTTCCCTTAAAATTAAGGATTATAACGAATTATAATGATGAATGCTAGTCATAAAATAAATTACATAAACGAAAAGGTAGATAATTAATAAATCAACCTTCGGTCCTAGCAAAATCGGCCTAAGAACAATATCGCAATGATATTCACCTATCAGTTGCACCCAAGACGATATGAGATATGCATGATAATAACGTCAAACTTTCTAGCAAGCCAACCATTATTAGGTAAACGTTAATCAACTAATAAAATACGAAGTATACCCTTGTGAACCTATAAGAGATTTATAAATGTTGTCACACTAATTTGTGGAGGACACAAGCTCCAACAAACTCCCACTTGTCCTCACAAGTGTATGTGCGATAACCGATTCTCATATCCTAAAACTTCTCCCATTAAATGTAAAACAATTTGCAAAATCTGTATTCACAAAGGTCGTATTTTACAAGTGATCTGTATCAAGAGTGGTTTCCCCGACTAGAGAGTAACTTAACTGATAAACGAATCATCATTCGAGCATGGCCATGCATTTCAATTACAACTCCTCGAGTGGTCCTGAGAAATAACTATACCTAATAAAGGTTGGATATTTTCCTCAACTCGAATCCTGCAGATGTAAGCACAGTATGAAATGACCCAGAAAAAATCTACTTAGCCTCCAGTTACGGCATACCGTGAGAAAGAAACCAAAGTCACCCAAAAACTGCCTTAATCTCAAGAGACAGTCGATAGTCAAAAGAATCGACTCTAGGAACACAATGGATGTCCTATCCATGACCTGGCACCGAATGTTTAGGACTCCATTACGTTGTCACAAAAATTTGTCCTACGAGGTATCGTTATAATCTCGCATCTGTGATCAATCAGCCAACCGTTTAACTTATGGCTCGTTGAACACACCATCAATCGACTGCACAACATAATAGCTAGAGTTATCAGCTCATTAAGGCGATTACGGACCAAACAAAATATAATGTAATTCAGTTCACTTTGTGGCGTTCAATGTTGTCAGTACAATCCACATGAAAAACAAAATATAATAAAAAAACGATGAAGTTATAAATAGTATATGAAAAAGATAATGTATCAAATCCATAATCAACTACTACAACTCAAGAACACGTTTAATTCCCATGGAAATAACGTGGCCTTCATGCTTATCAAAATTCAACAGTTTAGTGAGAGGGTACGCGATGTTATCATCCGAACCTATCTTGTCAATCGCTATCTCTTCTTGCTCCACGTAATCACGGATCAGGTGAGCTTTCCGATGTACATGTCTAGATTTGTTGCTAGACTTTGGCTCCTTAGCCTGGAAGATGGCACCTCTATTGTCACAATATATGGTGATCGGGTCATTCAAACTAGGAACTATCGTAAGTCCTTGTAAGAATTGACGCATCCATATCACTTCTTTAGCTGCTTCCGAAGCGGCATAGTACTCGGATTCAGTGGTAGAATCTGCTGCAACACTCTGTTTGGAACTCTTCCAGCTGACCGCTGCACCATTAAGAGTGAAGACGAACCCGGACTGAGATTTTGAGTCATCTCGGTCTGTTTGGAAGCTAGCATCTGTGTAACCGATTGCGTATAGCTTAGTATCGCCTCCATAAGTCAATACAATATCCTTAGTCCTCCGTAGGTACTTGAGGATGTTTTTAACAGCTATCCAGTGTGTTTCACCTGGATTATTTTGGTACCGACTCGTCATACTCAATGCATATGCCACGTCTGGACGTGTGCATATCATGGCATACATGATTGATCCTATTGCAGATGCATAAGGAACATGACTCATGCGCTCAATCCCTTCAGGCGTCGTGGGTGACTGAGACTTGCTCAACTGCATCCCAGATATCATTGGAAGGTTCCCCTTCTTGGAGTTGGTCATGCTGAACCTCTTAAAAATCTTATCCAAATAAGACTCCTGACTAAGTGATAACGTCCGTCGTCATCTATCTCGGTAGATACGGATTCCCAAAATGCGTTCTTCAACCATTCTTTAACCGATGTTCAGGATCTATGAAACCTTCGGGTTGTACCATGTACAACTCTTCCTCCAAATAACCGTTTAAGAAGGCGGTTTTCACATCCATTTTCCAAATTTCATAGTCATGAAATGCGGCAATCGCTAAGATTATCCGAATGGAATGTAGCATGACTACAGGTGCAAAAATCTCATCATAATGCAATCCGTGCACTTGAGTGAAACCTTTTGCCACTAGTCGTGCCTTATAGGTATCTGGTCGCACGTCTACAGAACGCTTTATTTTGTAAAGCCATTTGCACTATAGAGGTTTTACCTTATTAGGTAAATCAACAAGATCCCATACGTCATTCTCATACATGGAGTCCATCTCGGATTGCATGGCTTGGAGCCATAGCTTTGAGTCGGAACAGGCGATAGCACATTTATAGGTAGCGGATTCATTACTCTCTAGGAGCAAAACGTCATTCTCCTCGACCATACCAATGTATCTGTCCGGAGGATAAGAGACTCTACCCGGCCTCCTAGGTTCCTCAGGAATATTAATCGTATCATCAGTTGGAGGAACAACTTCCTCCATCTGTTCCTCGGTTGTTGGTTCTAGAATCTCCGACAGCTCGAAGGTTCTATTACTTGTCTTATTCTCGAGAAATTCTTTCTCTAAGAACGTCGCACTAGCCGCAACAAAAACTCAATGTTCGGTAGGCGAATAGAAGTAATGACCAAATGTTCCTTTTGGATAACCTATAAAGTATGTCTTGACCGATCGCAGGCCGAGCTTATCCTCGTGCCTCCACTTGACATAAGCCTCGCAGCCCCAAACCCGAATAAAGGACAAGTTAGGGACCGTTCCCTTCCACATTTCATTTGGAGTCTTGTCGACAGCTTTAGTCGGACTTCGGTTAAGTATAAGAGCAGCTGACAAAAAAGCAAAACTCCATAATGAATCAGGCACTACCATGTGACTCATCATGGATCGAACCATATCAAGTAAGGTTCGATTTCTCTGTTCGGACACACCATTCAATTGAGGTGGTCCAGGTGGAGTTAACTGCAAAACGATTCCACAGTCTTTAAGGTGTTGATCAAACTCATTTGAAAGATATTCGCCACCCCGATCTGAACGGAGTGCTTTAACCTTTCTACCCAGTTGGTTCTCAACCCTGTTCTGGTATTCCTTGAATTTCTCAAAGGACTCACTTTTATGCTTCATCAAGTAGACATATCCGTATCTACTCAAATCGTCCGTGAAAGTGATAAAATATCTATAGCCATCTCTAACGGTAATTGACATAGGTCCACAAACATCAGTATGTATGAGTCCTAATAGGTCACTAGCGCGCATTCCAACACCTTTGAAGGAAATTCGAGTCATTTTGCCATATGTAGAAAAATAGAATGCGGGAATAGTCCCATTATCGACGAGTTTCTTTACACGTTTCTCATTTATGTGTCTCATTTGACAATGCCATAGATAGGTTTGATCTTTGTCACCAACATTTAATTTCTTATTATTCACGTGTAATACTTCCGTGGTTTGATCTAAGATGTAAGTTTCATTCATGGAAACTGCTTTGCCATAAATCATTTCATTGAAAGAGAAAATACAGCTATTATCCTTTATTAAAAATGAAAATCCGTCTTTATCAAGTACTAAATCGAAATAATGTTCTTAGACAACCTGGGTACATAGTGTGATTATTTAAAAATAACTCAAAACCACTAGGGAGTTGGATTACATATGTTCCCCTCGAGACAGCAGCAACTCTGGCTCCATTCCCGACTCGCAGGTCCACATCACCCTTTCCGAGAGGTGTGATGTTTCTTAGGCCCTGCAAATGATTATACAAATGAGAACCAAAACCAGTATCAAGTACCCAAGTTCCGAAACTTGCATGGTTAATCTCAATCATATGAATATAAGATGACATACCAACAGGAACAACGCGGCCTGCTTTAATGTCCTCACGGTACACGGGTGATACCCGTCGTTGTGAGTACCAAAAATAATATTTATAATACCTATTAAAACTAACAGAAGCTAGTGGTAACAGGGTCGAACCACAGGGAGGCGAATGTAATTAATAATTGTATATTTCTAGTCTTAAGATAACAGTATGTGGGGGTTGATTGATTAGAGTGATCTATAGCTAAGGCAATATAAGTAAAATAAACTAAACCGTAGATGAAATCAAGGATTAAAAGGGTGCTAAGATGGTCGGTTGACTATAGTTTCGGCGGCAGCATACTAGGTAGGTCTAAATCAAACGCGTTAGACGGGAAAATAAGAGGTCCTCTCGGTCCATTCTCACAAGTAGCATCTTTCGATCTCGCTACAGGTCCCTAATATCACTAATAGTAACTTTCGTCCTGAAAAGTGACTAAAAGGCTAAACTAACTTATCTTTCGATCTCGTTAATCTAGTCATCTTAATTAGGTAGGCTATCTCCCTTCCCTATCTTTCGATTTTTATTGGGTCGGTCAAATCCTAAACATTCAACTAGTCGCGTGCACTCGATTCGTCAAACAAAGCAATTAAATTAATTAAAACGAAGCATATCTCAGGAGGCCAGTCGATCGACCAGGGTACCTAGTCGATCGACCATGGCGCGATTCAGGGTCCCCTATTCTAATGCCACCTAATCTACAGTTCCCCTACATCCTAGCACAAGCTATTTAGCTACTCATGGTATTGATAAAAACAACAACAATATTAATGAATAAAACTACTGGATTCATGCTTGAAATAGTTAAATAACAAATAACAATAAACGATAATAGGCTTCGGGAAACTAACTAGCAATTCTATACTATTACAAAATATAAGCAATAAAACTGAATAAGAGCAGGAGAATACCGAACGGAATTTGCAGAGAATAAAGATCCAAGAACCCGAATGCCAAAGTAACTTTTATTGAATGGAAAAGATTATAAACTAAAGAACCCTAAAGAATTTCTGATAATAAAACTAGATTAAAGCTTGATAAAAACTGAATAATCGTTCTCAAAACCTAGCATACGTTATATAGAATACAACGTAGTTCTTATTGCCAAAACCTAACTACTATGGGCTTGCTATTCCTCGATCTTTTAATTCACGTCAAAGTAGCGGTGTGGTCGATCGACCACTGAGGCCGGTCGATCAACTGGTAAGCTCTGAACAGTGGATCCTGGAAGTCGAGGTATG
This sequence comes from Silene latifolia, assembly GCF_048544455.1. NCBI lineage: Eukaryota > Viridiplantae > Streptophyta > Magnoliopsida > Caryophyllales > Caryophyllaceae > Silene > Silene latifolia. Next base: position 155,788,418 of record NC_133538.1, on the reverse strand, counting down.
GTCGATCGACCATAGGTAGCGGTCGATCGACTGCTTTAGCTGATACTTGACTTCTAAATCCTCGTGGATTTGTCCTTCGGGCCTCGAAATGCGCACCAAGCTCGTTCCTTGAGCAAATACTTCACGTCAAATGCAATGCAAGATACTCGGGGATGGATTTGGTTCAATATCTACTCATTTCCGCATAAATCTACAATATTACATAAAAATACGAAAGTAGACGAAATGGGGCAAATAGTAGCCTTAAACCACATAAATGAGCTCTGAAATGCGTGTAAAATAGGGTGTAAAACATCATATAATTGACACGCATCAAACTTCCCCAAACCAATTCCTTGCTTGTCCCCAAGCAAGAACTAGACTCGATCCTAAAAACCTAATGGAACGAGTTCAATCTCAGAGCGAAATGCACATGTAAAGCCTAAACCGATTTAATGCAACAACCAACAATCAACTTGAAATGTGAATCATGCAAACGAGTTATGTAGTCGTCAAAAACTGCTGAACCGTCAACTATAGAGACTTATCAATATGGACTCTCACGGGTCGCTCAAATCACTCAATAAATACAGGTGAATATATGTGAAAGATAGACATAATTCATTTTGTTAGTGACACTCACCTAACTACGACCTATAAGAACATGCCTGCAATATAATATGAAAGTAATCTCTACAACCGTACAAATGCATTCCAACCGAACAAATGACCATGACACATGCCGAGGTAAATAAGGGATATGTGAGGTAATGGGCAGGAAAGGCAAAACATTTATGGGAATGTGGGGGTACAGGTGATCAAGCTAGTACCGTAACAAAACCATATGACAATATCCACTTCTTGCTCAAAATTCAATCCACACGGTGTTATATCTCCGAAATAATCAACTCCCCATAAGATACAAATGAAACATGGGAGCAAAAATCGCCATTTGAATAAAGACTTGAATCATGCGAATTGATTTCTTTTCTTCTCGGGCATCGGTCGATCGATCGACCAAGTAGAGATCGATAGATCGCATTAAACATTACAAAGACTCTCTTTTTCTATTTCGAATCATTTTTCTCTTTTTTTTTCTTTGTTCCTTTCTTTCTTTCCTTTTTCCAACTTCCCAACTTCTTCTCAAAATGAGCATATGCCACCAAAAACGTAGTAACAATCCCAAAAACTAAACTACTAGCTTGACCAGGGTAGGCTAAATGTAGGATGTAGCAATGGGACAAAAAGGCTGTTTTTGGCAGTGTGGAGCTTATGGGCAAAATGAGAAAAAGGGGACCTCTACCACATGTGTCAACAAACCACAAACCGAATGCACACAGGTATTAAGCAGAGTAAGTTCATATTTATGCAAATTAATGTAACATGTCTCATAAGGAGTAACTACTCACATCCTAGATAAACTGGTCATACATGACACCAGTTATAAGCTCTAACAACTCAGAAAATGATGTAGTTTGCCAAAAATCAAAGTCAAGTTTCAAGTCCAGCAAATAAATTAACGAGAACTCGTAGACTATGTAATTGATTCTACTAATAACATGTCAATTAGCAAGGCTTAGGCGATAAAACAGATGCAAATGGAATATCATCATTGAAATACTACCGTTCCGACTCAACCTATATGTTAAAATAAACGTGCAATGAGCTTTGAAATTTTTAATTTTTTTTGAATTTTCTGTAAATATGGAGAAATTAAACAACAATGCAAGACAAAATGTAAACGTGAATGCAAAAACATATGAAATGCAACGCAAAACCCTTCCCCAAAACCAAATCGCACAATGTCCCCATTGTGCAAAATCATGTAATGAAGAAAAAGAAATAGGGAATTTGCGAAAAAATTAAGTAAACAAGACATGAAGTGAAGACATGGAGACTCACAAGACTTTAAGCGCAGCAAAAGGAAACCTCCCCAAACCAGCGTGAGCTAGGAGGTTTCAGTAGCCAGCAGTGCTACTAATAGGTACCTGAAAAGACAACAATACCACGCATAAAACCGAGAAAGCAAAATTGGGACGGTAAAATTATGTGCGGAAATGATAAAACAGAAGAAAACAGAAATTAAGCGGAGGATAAAGTGGAGAAAAGACTCCCTGAACTCCGCAAATCGATCAAACACAAAGCAGGGAATGATCGAAAACAGTAAAGAGAGACTATGGGTGGTCGATCGACCACATCACCCGATCAATCGACCAAGGTGAACAAAGAACAGGAGCTTCGAAAGTTCGCAGCCCGGTCGATCGACCCTAGAGGTCGGATCGATCGATGGAAAACTCTTTGTAACTTTCGATTTCTTCAATTAGCTCGAGAACTTGAGCTAATATGGTCTATAAACCTGCAAACGCACATAATACCGCGCCAAAAATTGCGCAAAACCTAAAGCAATAGTCTAAAGTATATAAAATCCTAAGAAAACTTAAAATGCAAAGTCTCGCGCACACAAAACAATAAAAAGTTCAACGAAAGCAATAAAGTGTATAGTTTTTGAAAATGTCGTAATCAACTAATAGTTGATCAAGAATGGCCACGGAATGGACCACTTGGTCGGCTTCTGGCTACAAGAGGTAGCCTCAATAGTGCTCATCTTCTCAGCTGCACTCTTCTCAGCTCCAGCATCCGCAGAACTCAACGGATCAACATGTCGGACATCTTCCCATTCAATGACCTCTTCGGACTCGTCGGAATCCAGATCAGACTCCGTTGCTTTGACTGGCTCATCTTCGGGCTCCTCATCCATGCCATAGCTAAGGCATCCTAGACCGCCTCTTTGAACTATTGGCTCCTTCACAGCTGGAGCGATATGCGGCTCTTCCTTCCCCAAACCAGCAACTGCAATGTCTAAAACAGAAGAATCTTCCTCCACTTTGCTCCCAGTCTGGGGCGGAGGTGTCACAATAGGAGTAGAGGTAGAGATAGGCATATCAGGAAGTATAAAATAAGATTTCTTTTCAGAAACCGTATTGCAAGTGACGGGCCACATGGGGTCTTTCTTCCTAGCTGTCTGGGCAAAGACAATGGAGTGCTTCCCTACCTTAAAGGTCAAAGTACCCGAACCAACATTAATAACTGCACCAGCAGTGTGCGGGAATGGTCTACCTAGAATAATAGGAATATGGGCATCTTCGGGCATATCTAGTACCACGAAGTCAACAGGGAAGAAGAACTTCCCTATTTGCACGGGAATGTCCTCTAAGACTCCTATTGGCTGGACCGCAGAATGATCAGCCATCTGTACTGTCATGTTTATGACTGCAAACCTATTCAACTTTAACTTCCTAGCAAGACTCAAAGGCATCACACTAATACTGGCTCCTAGGTCACATAAGGCTTTCTCAATAGAAAAGTTGCCAATATTACATGGGACTGAAAAACTACCTGGGTCTTCTAGCTTAAGGGGTGCAGTATGGCTCAAATAAGAACATGACTCCTCAGTGAGTGCGATAATATGCACAGTTTCAAGTGACTTCTTTTTAGATAAGAGTTGCTTCATGAATTTCATATAAGCAGGCACTTGATTTACTAACTAAAGAAACGGAACTTGTACATTTAAGCTACGGATAACATTTTCAAACTTATTAAATGATACATGTTCCTTCGTCGGCACTAATCTCTCCGGATAGGGGGCTGAAAGTAGCAACTTAGCCCTCTCCTCTAAATCTCTCATGCTGGCATCGGTGGACTTAGGCTGAAAATCCACCACCTTCTCCTTGTTGTAGCTTGACCCTTCTTCAGACCGTCTAAAATGTGAACCATTAATCGACAAAGGGTCGTACTTCGGAACCGAAATGGACCCATCAGCATTCGGGTCTGGCGTCAATATTTTCGGGGCAGTAGTACCCCGAAACAAGTGGTCCCTCAAGTTATCGGGCATCGGAGGACGAAAAGAATCACCTTCAGCAGCTTGGTCAGTCGATCGACCATGTTGGTCAGTCGATCGACTGACTTCTACAGGAACAGTAGCTTCTGGTTATCGCGGACCAGTCGATCGGCTGGGTATATCGGTCGATCGACTGACATACCTGTTGATCGTCTTTTCCTTGTTTTTGTTCGTCACAGCCTTCTCCTTGCTTGGTTCCGCCTCATCCTTTTCAGTGACGTCCTCAACCATAATGGGCCCATCAAAGGTAGACCCACTCCTCAAGGTAATTGCATTTAAAGTCTCCTTTTGATCAGTTTGAGTCGGTAAATGTCCCGGAGCTCGAGTTGTATTCTTGCTAGCTAATTGGGCAATTTGGCTCTCCAACATCTTTATCCCGGCCTCTCTAGCTTGGGATTCTTTCAACAACAAATTCTTCAACTCGGCAAACTCAGAATTTTGGGATTGTTGTTGCTGCTGAGGGACATATGGAGGCTTTTGGAACTGTTGTTGCTTATGAGGGGGCACATAATTCCGCTGCTGTTGTGGAGGTTGAGTCGGATTTAAGACATTTTGGCTGCTCCACCTCAGATTCGGATGGACATTCGGCTCATAGTAAGAGTTTGTCTGCCTATAATTTTGAAAGGCAGCACAGGACTCAAAGGGATTAGGACAGTTGTCTGAAACATGTCCCTCAGCTCCACATCTTTTGCAGACGAAAGGACCGTCTGAAACAGCATTCACATGGTAGGTCCCTCCTTTTGAAGCTCCTCCCAACTCTTACTTATCAAATCTCGCCGTGAGAGTCTCTAATGCAGCTACGGAAGGAGATTCGGCAGCTCTCCTTTGATTTCCCCTGGAATTTCCATACTCAGCTTTATGGGTGGCCAAGTCATCTATGATTTTCCACCCCTTAGTCTCTCCCATATTCTCCTGGAATCTGCCACTAGCTGCCGCATCCAGGATAGCTCTCTGATCGTCATAGAGCCCATTGTAGAACTGATTGCATAAGCTCCATTTCTCAAACACATGATGCGGAACGGTCCGCACCAGCTTCTTGAAACGGACCCATGCCTCATGAAAGTTCTCATCCGAACCCTATTTAAAGCTCGTGATCTGAGCTCTAATAGCATTTGTCTTCGAGGCAGAGAAATATTTCTTGTAGAATGCCAAGGCCAAAGAATTCCAGTCGGTGATCCCATTAGCAGCTCGATCCAGTTCTCTATACTACTCCCTTGCAGCATCGCGGAGTGAGAATATAAACATTGTCTCCTTCACCTGGTCCTGGGTCACACCGGTCGGTGGGGGTATAGAGCAGCAATAATCAATAAATATCTCCATATGCTTGGCTGCATCTTCATTTGCAGCTCCCCCGAATTGGTTTCTCTCAACCAAGTTGATATAAGAAGGCTTCGGTTCGAATTTCCTATCAGCTCCCGGTAATTCGAACCCCTTGTATAGATTTGCAGCTGTCGGCTCAGAGTGACTTGCTATAGTCGCTTCTTCAGCCATCTTTAGAAAATCTGGAGAAGTGACGGTCTCAGCTGATGAAATAGAAATAGGAGATGAAGGTGGATACTCCTCGAACAACTCGTTCTCGTAGTAACTAGACAGAGTACTCAGTTCTTCCTATGTCGGCAATATCCTAGATGATCGTCTCAACTCGCGCAAAGTCTTCTCAATCTCAGGATTGAACGGTACTAATTCACCACCCTGTGACCTGCGCATAAGAGGAAACTACAAAAAGAATATGAGAATAGTTTAAGGAACGAATGTCCCTTAAACTAAGAAATAGACTAAAATAAAACTACTAAAAATTAGAACAATTGCCTCCCCGGCAACGGCGCCAAAATTTGATACCCGTCGTTGTGAGTACTAAAAATAATATTTATAATACCTATTAAAACTAACAGAAGCTAGTGGTAACAGGGTCGAACCACAGGGAGGCGAATATAATTCATAATTGTCTATTTCTAGTCTTAAGGTAACAGTATGTGGGGGTTGATTGATTTGAGTGATCTATAGCTAAGGCAATAAAAGTAAAATAAACTAAACAGTAGATGAAATCAAGTATTAAAAGGGTGCTAAGATGGTCGGTTCACTATAGTTTCGGCGGCAGCATACTAGGTAGGTCTAAGTCAAACGCGTGAGACGGGAAAATAAGAGGTCCTCTCGGTCCACTCTCACAAGTAGCATCTTTCGATCTCGCTACAGGTCCCTAATATCACTAATACTAACTTTCGTCCTGAAAAGTGACTAAAAGGCTAAACTAACTTATCTTCCGATCTCGTTATCTAGTCATCTTAATTAGGTAGGCTATCCCCCTACCCTATCTTTCGATCTTTATTGGGTCGGTCAAATTCTAAACATTCAACTAGTCGCGTGCACTCGATTCGTCAAACAAAGCAATTAAATTAATTAAAACGAAGCATATCTCACGAGGCCAGTCAATCGACCAGGGTACCCAGTCGATCGACCATGGCGCGATTCAGGGTCCCCTATTCTAATGCCGCCTAATCTACAGTTCCCCTACATCCTAGCACAAGCTATTTAGCTACTCATGGTATTGATAAAAACAACAACAATATTAATGAATAAAACTACTGGATTCATGCTTGAAATAGTTAAATAACAAATAACAATAAACGATAATCGGCTTCGGGAAACTAACTAGCAATTCTATACTATTAACGAAATATAAGCAATGAAACTGAATAAGAGCAGGAGAATACCGAACGGAATTTGCAGAGAATAAAGATCCAAGAACCCGAATGCCAAAGTAACTTTTATTGAATGGAAAAGATTAAAACTAAACAACCCTAAAGAATTTCTGATAATAAAACTAGATTAAAGCTTGATAAAAACTGAATAATCGTTCTCAAAACCTAGCATACGTTATATAGAATACAACGTAGTTCTTATTGCCAAAACCTAACTACTATGGGCTTGCTATTCCTCGATCTTTTAATTCACGTCAAAGTAGCGGTGTGGTCGATCGACCACTGAGGCCGGTCGATCGACTGGTAAGCTCTGAACAGTGGCTCCTGGAAGCCGAGGTATGGTCGATCGACCATAGGTAGCGGTCGATCGACTGCTTTAGCTGATACTTGACTTCTAAATCCTCGTGGATTTGTCCTTCGGGCCTCGAAATGCGCACCAAGCTCGTTCCTTGAGCAAATACTTCACGACAAATGCAATGCAAGATACTCGGGGACGGATTTGGTTCAATATCTACTCATTTCCGCATAAATCTGCAATATTACATAAAAATACGAAAGTAGACGAAATGGGGCAAATAGTAGCCTTAAACCACATAAATGAGCACTGAAATGCGTGTAAAATAGGGTGTAAAAGATCATATAATTGAGACGCATCAACGGGACAGTTCCTCCTCCAATGTCCAGTCTTGTGACAATGGTGGCACTCAATGTCACCGCCCTTGCTCTTAGCCTTGCCCTGTGAGCCACTAGTCTCACCAGGCCCACTCTTACCGTTTCCTGGCTTCTTGAATTTTGGCTTACCTACAGTTAGGTCGCCTGGAGCTTTGCCCTTACCTTTACCCTTGTTGGAAATCGTGAGAACATCCTGCTTTATGATCCCACTAAATTTCATATCCTTCTCGGTCTGTACGAGAAGTGAGTGTAGCTCATGAGGAATTTTCTTTAACTCATTCATGTAGTAGTTCGCCCTGAAAAGGGCAAAACCATCGTGAAGAGAATGAAGCATACGGTCAATGACTATGCTCTCACTGATTTTACAATCAAGTGCCTCCAATTTCTCGACATTCTCAATCATGTTAAGAATGTGTGGGCTAACTGGTTGGCCCTTTTGGAGTTTCGCATCAAAGAAGCGACAGGTATGCTCATAAGTAACGATTCTCGGTGCTTTAAAGAACTTGTTAGTGAGCGTGGTGAAAATCTTGTTCGTACCTTGGGCAATGAAGCGTCTCTGCAAATTGGTTTCCATTGCAAAGATGAGTACGTTCTTTATCGTACCCGCTTCCATGACCAAATCACTATAAGCAAGTGACTCGTTAACTCCCGCATTGGGGCCTGGTTTTACCGGTATATTCTCAGTTAAGTACTTGAGCTTACCGTCAACAATGGCAGCATTCCGTAGTGCTGCCTCCCAGTCCGCAAAGTTGGACCCATCATTCTTCAGTCGCGTGTACTAATTCATGTTGTCCATAAAAACGTTCAGCCAGGACTCGCGTCCAAGTGTGGCACTTGGCATTGGGATTTCGTTATTTCCAGCCATTTGTTGTAACAGTAATATAAACGTGTTCTACACTGCGAAAAGAAGAATAAATAATAAGCGTGTGCATCGATTTTAATTTAAGTCTTAATTCAATACTGTTATAACGCGAAGACTCATGCATTTATACAATTGACCTTCCTCAAGAATTATATAAATGATCCCAAGACTCAATTATCTGTAAATTGATAAGCGAACCTTTTGGCTAATTCTACTGTTAGAATTCTTGGTCGATAAATTTCTGTAAATTCTATCTTTAGTCCATCATAATCACGAGAAACTCTTCGGACTATAATGCTGAGATAAAATAAGTCAATAAAAACTACTTACCCAATGTAGAAGGGGTCATATTATGCCTACCGACGAAGAAGGGATTCATAGTTGTTTGCCCTTATAAAGACTAATCTCAATTTCCGTTTTAGAGGAAGATCCCATCAACTTTGTTTTAATTCATTTTAATGAACTAATATCTAGCATGCGTGAATGAATAAACTAAGGTGATGGCTTAAAAAACATGTGACATTTGTATGTCTATGAAAACTAACATACGACCTATATGTGCCAATTTTCATGCATTTTAGTAGGTGGTTTGGTTTTAGGCGGAATATGATGCATTAACTAGCATGTGAATGAAAAGCAATAAGAACGGTAAAACGTAAAACAAAATAAAGTCCTAGTGTGGCCTATCCTATCAAAATGAGCATAAATACAACTTTGGAATCCATCCATGGACCCGAGAAGCTTATCTTGATGTTCCATCTTGATCCATGTAGCGGGAGTGAGCTCCAATCTCCATCTTTAGTCTTCTAAAAAATTACAATTTAAAAATTACATAATAAACCTATTTACATTCTAATTTCAAAACCGTAATAAATAAAGAAAACCAAAACGGAGATACGAGATCTCAAATTACATTAAAAATTATGTTTCCATCATTACGAAAACATAATTTGACTAAGGCCACACTAGGTATTACAAATTACAACCGATTGCAAAAATACGTAAATAAAACCATTCAACGATTCATTCAACTAAAATAAAATGCATCAACTAAAAAAAATTAAACATACAAGACATAATTCTTTAATTATGTAAATTAATTTTATCCAAACCACCTATTTATATGATCAAATTAAGTGACAATTCCTCAATTAATCATATTAATTTTAATCTTGATTCACATTAAACTTGTAATATGAATTAATCCATCAATATTTTAAACTTCTTTAAAATAACTAGGTATCTTAAAATTGTGAACCGTTTCACTACAATTAATCATACATTGTAAATGTAATGTATAATTAATATTGGCGAAAAACAAAACAAAAAAAACTCCTTTTTTTTCTTTGGTCTCGGCAAAAAAGAATCGAGAAACAAAAAAAAAAAAATTTTCTGCTCGGCCAAAAAAAAAACAGAAAACAAATTTTTTTTTTCTTTCTTTCGGTAATTCTTCAAAAACCGAATCAGCCAAAAAAAACTTTTCTCGGTTTTTCAGCAAAAACCGAATAAAAAAAACAGAAAAATTTTTTTTTTATGTTCTGCCCTACGTGAACAGTAATAGAAACAGAAAAAAAAATTACGGTTAAAAAAAACAAGAACCCTAATGCCCCCTTTTTTTTCTCTTTTGCAGCAAAAATGCCCTAAAACAAAAATTCGATGAAGAAAATCGTTTATAGTTGCTATTAGAACATGATTAGCATATGAATTAATTAAACATGATTAACCGTATATGCCAAAAACTATATAGCAAAAATAATTTTTTTTTTTTGAAGAAAACACCCCGAAAGGTATTAATTCATTAACGATAAATCATAATCCGCTGCCGAGTTTGCACACTGAGGTAACATAGTTGACCACATCGTTTTACCGACTGTTCTAGGAACGACATGAGCTACAGAGTTATTAATATGACTAGTATGAGACCAAACTACCGACTGAAAACTATTACAAAGCAATAAAATATCATCAACTAAAAGCGAAAAAAAGCTTCTCCCGATGCGTTTGTCCTTGAGTGCATCTATGACTTAAAGACAATCTCTCTCCACCACCACTTGTCGAATGCCCCTCGTCTTAGCCTCCTCCAATCCATCGTGAACCGCCATCGCTTCTGCAAACTTGGGGTCCCATTCCTCCTCTCGAACCACCGTTAAACCCCACATCACTACCCCTCGATCATCTCGACATACCACTCCCGAACTCACCCCTTCTCCTTCCTTGACCCCCGCATCCACATTGATTTTGACGTAACCACCCATAGCCGACCTCCAACCCTCGTTCTCTTGCTCCCTTCTATGCACCCCTTGTCTGCCCACCCTAACTTGCCCCTCAATTTCACCGGAAGCAATCTCAGCTAGAATATCTCGCGTGCGTTGAACAATACGTGCCGGGTCCAACACTTCCTTGTCAAAAATCATTTTGTTTCTGTGCTCACAAATAGCCCAGCACCTAACCACGCACTTCCCATACTCCCCTACCTCCAAACCCCTCCATAAACACTCCACTCATTCACGCACTCCCCCCGCACACTCCGCTCCATCCCCACCATCATTCCAGTCCACCCCCAACGCATCCCACACCCATTTAGCCACACTGCAATCTCGAAAAAGATGTAAACTAGACTCGGGATTAGAGGAACAAAAATAACAAGGGGTAAGAGACTCACCTCGCACTCGAGTTGCGATGTTGCCAGAAGAATAATTTGATGCGAGGCCAAACCCGAACTTTCCACAACCGATTCCAAAGCCACCGCTCCTTCTCCCAGTTCGACGGACCACCCGACTCATATAAGTCCCCGATAATACTCGCATATGCCATCTTCACCGAGTATTCCCTTTCTCTATCCAAGCACCAGTACCACGAATCCTTCGGCTCATTGGGGCTAAGGCGAATATTAAGGATCCTCTTAACTTCAAACGGGAGAAACAGCTGATTTAACATCGTCACATTCCACCCCCTACCATGCGGCTCAATTAGAACCGCCACCATTATCAGCTCATTACCCGGTCCACAAGATGAAATAACCTTCCCACTATTCGATCCCACCACCCAGGCATGCCCCCACACGCTCGTATCCTTCCCGTCACCAATTCGTCTACGAGCCCCCGCTCTAAGACACTCCGAGCACCCATCACACTCCTCCATGTGTAGCTTGGCCTATACCCCATCCTTCCACTCATAAAATCTCCGGTATGATAGTAGCAACCCTTCATGACTCGAGCCCACAAACAGCTCGGGTCCGAGATGAGCCGCCAAGCTTGCTTTCCTAGGAGCGTATCATTGAACAGCTCAAAGTCGCGGAAGCGCATCCCCCCTTCACATTTCGGCCTGCAAAGTTGCTTCCATGAGACCCACGAGATACCTCTCTTCCCTTCTCTATGCCCCCACCAAAACCGAGAGACCATTGACCGGAGCTCGTTACAAAAATTCGCCGGGATTTTGAATACCCTCATCACATAGGTAGGGAGTGAATTGGCAACAGCCTTTATAAGAACCTCCCTACCAACCCTAGACAATGTTTTCCCAAGCCAACCTTGTAACCTTTTACTCAACTTGTCACGAATGATATCAATGAGAACTTTTTTAGATCTCCCGACAACCGTAGGCAAGCCTAAATAACGCTCCTGGACCTCCACCTCGCTCACACCCAACTTACCCACAACCCCGTCTCGTCTCGCACGTGGAACCCCTCTGCTAAATGACACCGTGGTCTTATCCAAGCTGACTAGTTTCCCTGATGCAGCTTCGTATCTCCTCAAAATATCACTCACCTGTGGGAAATAATCTGTATACTTCCCTTATAATTAAGGATTATAACGAATTTTATGATGACGATCACTAGTCATAAAATAAAATACATAAACAAAAGAAGAAGATTCAGAAATAACCTTCGGTCCTAGCAAATACGGCCTAAGAACAATATCAAAGTAGATATTCGCCTATCAGTTGCACCCAAGACGATATGAGATATGCCCTATTGATTGTGCTAGAATCGATCTAAAATTTTCTGTAAAATTTAGTTGTTTTTGTGTTTTTCTGATGAGAGAGAGGGGGCAAGGTTAAGAAAAAAAATTAGGGTAGAATAATCATCTCCCTTTTTTCTTATACTGGCCGAAATATGGGAGTGAATTACGAAGAATAATTCTTTCCTAATTTCGGCCCATCTGACCGAAATAAGGAGTATAATCTCCTTATTTTTGGTCTTTCCAAAAATGTATAAAATGTGTTAAATTGTCATCTAGTGAGGATCGAACCCCTGACCTCTTGGTTTGTGTACCCTCACTATTACCACTATGACACATTCATCTTGTTGATATCAAATATAACTGATTACATTTAATTACGAATTAACAGATTAATTCGTCCAGTCTAACATTACATACATTTAATGAAATATAACTTATTATATTTATTTTACGAATTGACAGTTAATTCGCCTCAACTAATATTATTTAATTTTCATTAAATAATTATCTCATCAACACATTGACTAACTTTTTAGTCATATTGGGCATCAATGTGATTATATTTCTATAACCACATTTCTCAAACACATCCTATAGGTGTGACTTTAGGGACCAGTTGATCACCGCCATCTTAATGATAATAACGTCAAGCTTTCTAGCAAGCCAACCGTTATTAGGTAAACGTTAATCAACTGATTAAATATACGAAGTATATCCTTGTGAACCTGTAAGAGATTTACAAATGTTATCACACTAATTTGTGGAGGACACAAGCTCCAACAAACTCCCACTTGTCCTCACAAGTGTATGTGCGATAACCGATTCTCATATCCTAAAATTTCTCCCACTCAATGTAAAACAATTTGCAAATCCGCATTCACAAAGGTCGTATTTTACAAGCGATCATTATCAAGAGTGGTTTCCTCGACTAGAGAGTAACTTAACTGATAAACGAATCAACATTCGAGCATGGCCATGCATTTCAGTTACTACTCCTTGAGTGGCCCTGAGAAATAACTATACCTGATAAGGGTTGGATATTTTCCTCAACTCGAATCCTGCAGATGTAAGCACAGTATGAAATGACCCAGAAAAAATCTACTTAGCCTCCAGTTATGGCAGACCGTGAGAAAGAAACCAAAGTCACCCAAAAACTGCCTTAATCTCAAGAGACAGTCGATAGTCAAAAGAATCGACTCTAGGAACACAATGGATGTCCTATCCACGACCTGGCACCGAATGTTATTAAACATTTAGGACTCCATTACGTTGTCACAAAAAGTTGTCCTACGAGGTATCGTCATAATCTCGCATATGTGATCGATCAGTCAATCGTTTGACTTATGGCTCGTTGAACCCACCATCAATCGACTGCACAATATAATAGCCGGAGTTATCAGCTCACATTGGCGATTACGGACCAAAACAAATATAATGTAATTCAGTTCATTTTGTGGCGTTCAATGTTGTCAGTACAATCCACATGAAAAACAAAATATTATATATAAAAAGCGATGAAGTTATAAATAGTATATGAAACGATAATGTATCATATCCATAATCAACTACTACAACTCAGGAACACGTTTAATTCCCATGGAAATAACGTGCCCTACATGCTTATCATAATTCAACGATTCAGTAGTAGAATCTGCTACAACACACTTAGAGTGAAGGCGAACCGGACTGAGATCCGTTTGGAAGCTTGCATCTGCGTAACCGGTTGCGCATAGCTTTGTATCTCCTCCATAAGTCAATACCCAATCCTTAGTCCTCCGTAGGTACCTGGATTCTTTTGGTACAGACTCATCATACTCAATGCATGTGCCACGTCTGGACGTGTGCATATCATGGCATATATGATTGATCCTATAGCTGATAAGTAACGAACACGACTCCTGCGTTTAACCCCTTCAGGCGTCGTGGGGCATCGTGGGTGACTGTGTCTTGCTCAACTGCATCCCACACGTCATTGGAAGGTTCCCCTTCTTGGAGTTGGTCATGCTGAACCTATCAAGAATCTTATCCAAAAAGACTCCTGACTAAGTGATAACGTCCGTCGTGATCTATCTCGGTAGATACGGATTCCCAAAATGCGTTTGTGCCTCACCCAGATCTTTCATCTGGAAATGGTTCTTCAATCCATTATTTAACCGAAGATAGGAGAGGAATGTCATTCCCAATCAAGAGTATGTCATCGACATATAATATCAAGAATACAATCTTGCTCCCACTCGACTTGATATATAAGCATGGTTCCTCAACCGATCGAGTGAAATCATACTCTTTTATCACTTGGTCGAAACGATGATTCCAACTCTGTGAAGCTTGCTTAAGTCCATAAATGGAACGCTTAAGCTTGCATACTTTTTTAGGATGCTCAGGATCTATGAAACCTTCGGGTTGCACCATGTACAACTCTTCCTCCAAATAACCGTTTAAGAAGGCGGTTTTCACATCCATTTGCCAAATTTCATAATCATGAAATGCGGCAATCGCTAAGATTATCCGAATGGAACGTATCATGACTACAGGTGCAAAAATCTCATCATAATGCAATCCTTGCACTTGAGTGAAACCTTTTGCCATAAGTCGTGCCTTATAGGTATCTAGTTGCGCGTCTACAGAACGCTTTATTTTGTAAAGCCATTTGCACTGTAGAGGTTTTACCTTATTAGGTAAATCAACTAGATCTCATACGTTATTCTCATACATGGAGTCCATCTCGGATTGCATGGCTTTGAGCCATAGCTTTGAGTCGAAACAGGCCATAGCACCTTTATAGGTAGCGGGTTCATTACTCTCTAGGAGTAAAACGTCATTCTCCTCGACCATACTAATGTATCTGTCCGGAGGATGAGAGACTCTACCCGACCTCCCAGGTTCCTCAGGAATATTAACCGTATCATCAGTTGGAGGAACATATTCCTCCATCCGTTCCTCGGTTGTTGGTTCTGGAATCTCCGACAGCTTGAAGGTTCTATTACTCGTCTTGTTCTCGAGAAATTCTTTCTCTAAGAACGTCGCACTAGCCGCAACAAAAACTCGATGTTCGGTAGGCGAATAGAAGTAATGACCAAATGTTCCTTTTGGATAACCTATAAAGTATGTTTTGACCGATCGCGGGCCGAGCTTATCCTCGTGTCTCCACTTGACATAAGCCTCGCAGCCCCAAACCCGAATAAAGGACAAGTTGGGGACCGTTCCCTTCCACATTTCATATGGAGTCTTGTCGACAGCTTTAGTCGGACTTCGGTTAAGTATAAGAGTAGCTGACAAAAGAGCATAACCCCATAATGAATCAGGCACTACCGTGTGACTCATCATGGATCGAACCATATCAAGTAAGGTTTGATTTCTCCGTTCGGACGCACCATTCAATTGAGGTGTTCCAGGTGGAGTTAACTGTAGAACGATTCCACAGTCTTTAAGGTGTTGATCAAACTCATTTGAAAGATATTCGCCACCCCAATATGAACGGAGTGCTTTAACCTTTCTACCCAGTTGGTTATGTACCCTGTTCTGGTATTCCTTGAAACTCTCAAAGGATTCACTTTTATGCTTCATTAAGTAGACATATCCGTATCTACTCAAATCGTCCGTGAAAGTGATAAAATATGTATAGCCATCTCTAGCGATAATTGACATAGGTCCACATACGTCCGTATGTATGAGTCTTAATAGGTCACTAGCGTGCATTCCAACACCTTTGAAGGAAATTCGAGTCATCTTGCCAATGAGACATGATTCACACGTGCCATATGTAGAAAAATCGAAAGCGGTAATAGTCCCATTATCGACGAGTTTCTTCACGCGTTTCTCATTTATGTGTCCCATTCGACAATGCCATAGATAGGTTTGATCTTTGTCACCAACCTTTAATTTCTTATTATTCACGTGTAATACTTCCGTGGTTTGGTCTAAGATATAAATTCCATTCATGGAAACTGCTTTGCCATAAATCATTTCATTAAAAGAGAAAATACAGCTATTATCCTTTATTGAAAATGCAAAACCGTCTTTAGCAAGTACGGAAACAGAAATAATGTTCTTAGACAAACTGGGTACATAGTAACAGTTATTTAAAAATAACTCAAAACCACTAGGGAGTTGGATTACATATGTTCCCTTCGAGGCAGCAGCAACTCGTGCTCCATTCCCGACTCGCAGGTCCACATCACCTTTTTCGAGAGGTATGATGTTCTTTAGGCCCTGCAAATGATTACACAGATGAGAACCACAACCAGTATCTAGTACCCAAGTTCCGAAACTTGCATGGTTAATCTCAATCATATGAACATAAGATGACATACTAACAGGAACGACGCGGCCTGCTTTGATGTCCTCACGGTAGACGGGACAGTTCCTCCTCCAATGTCCAGTCTTGTGACAATGGTGGCACTCTATGTCACCGCCCTTACTCTTTGCTTTGCCCTGTGAGCCACTAGTCTCACCAGGCCCACTCTTACCGTTTTCTGGCTTCTTAAACTTTGGCTTACCTACAGCTAGGTCGCCATGAGCCTTGCCCTTACCTTTACCTTTGTTGTAAATCGTAAGAACATCCTGCTTCACGCTCCCACTCAATTTCATATCCTTCTTGCTCTTTACGAGAAGGTAGTGTAGCTCATGAGGACTCTTTTTCAAGTCATTCATATAGTAGTTCGCCCTGAAAAGGGCAAAACCATCATGAAGAGAATGAAGCATTCGGTCATTGACAATGCTCTCACTGATTTTACAATTCAGTGCCTCCAGCTTCTTGACATTCTCAATCATGTGAAGAATGTGTGGGCTAACCGGTTGGCCCTTCTGGAGTTTCGCATCAAAGAAGCGACAGGTATGCTCATATGTAACGATTCTCGGTGCCTTTGAGAACTCGTTAGTGAGCGTGGTGAAAATCTTGTTTGCACCTTGGGCAATGAAGCGTCTCTGCAAATTGGTTTCCATTGCAAAGATGAGTATGTTCTTTATCACACCTGCTTCCATAACGAAATCACTATAAGCGAGTGACTCGTTGGCTCCTGCATTGGGGTCTGGGTTGACCGGTATTGGCTCAGTTAAGTACCTGAGCTTACCGTCAGCAATGACAACATTCCGTAGTGCCGCCTCCCAGTCCGCAAAATTGGACCCATCATTCTTCAGTCGAGTGGACTGATTCATTTGGTCCATGAACATTTTCAGCCAGGACGAACGATCTAGTGTGGCACTAGGCATTGGGATTGCGTTATTTCCAGCCATTTGTTGTAACAGTATTATCGATAATAAACGTGTTCTACACTGCGAAAGAAGAATACAAATAATAAGCATGTGCATCGTTTTGATTTTAAGTCTAATGAACTATTGTCATAACGCGAAGACTCAAAACATTTATACAATTGACCTCCCTCAAGAATTATATAAATGACCCCAAGACTCAATTCTCTGTAAATTGATAAGCTAACCTTTTAGCTAATTCTACTGTTAGAATTCTTGGTCGATAAATTTCTGTAAATTCTATCTTTAGTCCATCATAATCACGAGAAACTCTTCGGACTATGATGTTGAGGTAAACTAAGTCAACACAACTACTTACCTAACGTAGAAGAGGTCATATTAGGCCTACCGACGAAGAAGGGATTCATAGATGTTTGCCCTTATAAAGACTAATCTCAATTTCCGTTTTAGAGGAAGATCCCATCAACTTTATTTTAATTCATTTTAAGTGAACTAATATCTAGCATGCGAGAATGAATAAACTAAGGTGATGGCTTAATAAGACTGTGACATCTGTACGTCCATGAAAACTAACATACAACCTATATGAGTCAATTTTCATGCATTTTAGTAGTAGGTGGCATGGTTTTAGGCGGAATATGATGCATAAACTAACATGTGAATGAAAAACAAAAGAATGAAAAAACGTAAAAACAGTAAAAGTCCTAGTGTGGCCTATCCTATCAAAATGAACAATAAATACAAGTTTGGAATCCATCCTAGGACCCGAGAAGCTTGTCTTGATGTTCCATCTTGATCCATGTAGCGGGAGTGAGCTCTAATCTCCATCTTTAGTCTTCTTTGAAATTACAATAATTAAAATTACATAATAAACCTATTTATTACATTCTAATTTCAAAACCCAAAACTAAAATAAAGGAGATTTAAGATCTCATAATTACATAAAAAATCATGTTTCCTTCATTACGAAAACATAATTTGACTAAGGCCACACTAAGTATTACAATTTACAACCGATTGCAAAATTAAATACGTAAATAAAATTCATTCATTCGATTCATTCAACAAAATTTAAAAGCATCAACTAAAAATAAATTAAACATACATGACACAATTCCTTAATTATGTTGATTAATTTATCCAAACCACCTATTTAAATCAAATTAAGTGACAATTCCTCAATTAATCATATTAATTTCATTCTTAATCCATATTAAACTTGTAATATGAATTTTATCCGTCAAAATTTTAAACTGCTTTAAAATAATTCG
Organism: Silene latifolia; assembly: GCF_048544455.1. Lineage (NCBI taxonomy): Eukaryota > Viridiplantae > Streptophyta > Magnoliopsida > Caryophyllales > Caryophyllaceae > Silene > Silene latifolia. The sequence goes on along the minus strand of NC_133538.1, from coordinate 155,769,864 downwards.
GTATCTTTAAATTGTGAACCGTTTCACAATAACTAATTGGCCAAAATCAAAGTTAAAAACCTATTTTTCTTCCTTTTGGGTCTCGGCAAAAGAAAGAAAAAAAAACAGAAATTTTTTTTTTTTATTTAAACCCAGTTCACGGCTGGAAATAAAAAAAAACAGCCCATCCTTTTTTTCTTTTCGGCAAAACAACAATACAAAACAAGCCTGTTTCTAATTTTATACACAGTTTTATCTGTAAAAACCGCAACAATTTTTTTTTTTTTTTTTAAATTCTGTCCCCTGTGAACAGTAACAACAACAAAAAAATTTTGGATGCTTTTCAAAACGGCATAAACAAAACAACCGCAAAAAAAACTTTAATCGGTTTTTCTTAGAAAAACCGATAGGAAAAAAAAACAGCAATTTTTTTTTTTTATAAACACTGTTCATCCGTGAACAGTACAGGAACAGCAAAAAAAATTCACGGTTTTTAAATTAGGACCCTAATGCCTTTTTAATTTTAACTTAATCTGCATTAAATCAAACATGACGATTCTATTTTTGTTTTAACTTAATCTGCATCAAATCAAACAACTACCAATTCTTCATATGATAATTTTAACTGATTAAAACAACCTTATGAAAAATATAAAAGCAAATCTCGCATTAAAAAGAACAAACACCGGCTGCAAACAATTTTTTTTATAATCGGCATTAACAAAAAAACAAAAAAAGCCGTGCCCTAATTTTTTTCGAAACCCTAAAAGTTTACATACAATTTTACGAAAATCATCAAAATTAAAATCCGTGGCCCATGCTCTGATACCACTTGTGGGAAATAATTTGTATACTTCCCTTATAATTAAGGATTATAACGAATTTTATGATGACGATCACTAGTCATAAAATAAAATACATAAACAAAAGAAGAAGATTCAGAAATAACCTTCGGTCCTAGCAAATATGGCCTAAGAACAATATCAAAGTAGATATTCGCCTATCAGTTGTACCCAAGACGATATGAGATATGCCCTATTGATTGTGCTAGAATCGATCTAAAATTTTCTGTAAAATTTAGTTGTTTTTGTGTTTTTCTGATGAGAGAGAGGGGGCAAGGTTAAGAAAAAGAATTAGGGTAGAATAATCATCTCCCTTTTTTCTTATACTGGCCGAAATATGGGAGTGAATTAGGAAGAATAATTCTTTCCTAATTTCGGCCCATCTGACCGAAATAAGGAGTATAATCTCCTTATTTTTGGTCTTTCCAAAAATGTATAAAATGTGTTAAATTGTCATCTAATGAGGATCGAACCCCTGACCTCTTGGTTTGTGTACCCTCACTATTACCACTATGACACATTCATCTTGTTGATATTAAATATAACTGATTACATTTAATTACGAATTAACAGATTAATTCGTCCAAGCTAACATTACATACATTTAATTAAATATAACTTATTATATTTATTTTTTAATTGTGATTAATTCGTCTCAACTAATATTATTTAATTTTCATTAAATAATTATCTCATCAACACATTGACTAACTTTTTAGTCATATTGGGCATCAATGTGATTATATTTCTATAACCACATTTCTCAAACACATCCTATAGGTCTGACCTTTAGGGACCAGTTGATCACCGCCATCTGTATGATAATAACGTCAAACTTTCTAGCAAGCCAACCGTTATTAGGTAAACGTTAATCAACTGATTAAATATACGAAGTATACCCTTGTGAACCTGTAAGAGATTTACAAATGTTATCACACTAATTTGTGGAGGACACAAGCTCCAACATCCCCACCTCCGCTTCATCCTCCGTTGCTTTCACAAAGAAGATGCTGTCATCCGCAAAGAATAAATGAGATATAGTAGGAGCTGTAGCTGCTGCCCGCAGCCCATGTATAGATCCGTGTTCAATAGCCCGTCGCATAAGATTAGATAATGCCTCCGCGCACAGAATAAACAGGTATGGGGACAAGGGATCCCCTTAGCGTAAACCACGCTCAGGCCGAAACCCCTCCGTCTGAACTCCATTGATGAGAACCGAAAAAGAGACAGATGAAACATATCTCATAACCCGACTAATCCACCCGTGGTCAAAACCCATCACCTCCAGAACCCGTCTCAGAAACCGCCATTCGACCCTATCATAGGCCTTAGCCATATCTTGCTTAATCGCCATGTGCCCCTCAGCTTGTCTTGAACTCTTCATATGATGAAACATCTCAAAAGAAATGAGTACATTATCCGTGATAAGCACTTTGATTTTCGGACACAATTTCATCCAGAAAAATTTTGAGACGGTTTGCTAGAACTTTTGAGACTAGCTTGTACACCACATTACACAAACTAATAGGTCGAAAATCTCGAATTTTATCTGGCGCTTTCTTTTTAGGGATTAGAACGATATTAGTCTCATTAAAATCGCCCGGATCCAATTCTCCTCTTAAAATTCCCAAAACCGTGGCAATCACATCCGGCCCAATAATATGCCAAAAAGATTGGAAAAATAAAGCATTCATACCATCCGGTCCCGGCGCTTTTAAAGGATGCATTTGATTCAAAGCTTCGACCACTTCTTCTTCTCGGTATTCTTGTCTCAAAATCAGGTTCATACGCTCCAAAACCCGTCCCTCCAGCCCTACTAACACATCATCAAATTCACTTGGTTGTGTCGAAGAGAATAGCTGCCTAAAATAGGTCGTAGCCACCCCCGTAACATCATCGTGTCCAGCCCGTTCCACCCCATTATCATCAACAAGCATTCCAATATAATTTTTCCTCTTCCTCTCCCCCGCCCTATTGTGGAAAAGTTTAGTATTTCGATCTCCATCCGCTAGCCATAGAGCCCGTGATCGTTGTCGCCAATACTGTTCTTCTTGTCGCCTAAGAGTAGCAATCTCAGCAACACGTTTTTTCCTATGTCGAATCTCCTCCTCAGACCGATTACCTGCAGTTAAACGAGCCAGCTGACGATTTTTGCGTTCGATCATGTACCCAATTTTCTTGATGCTTGATTTTTTCTATTGGTTTAGTTCACGGGTGCAAGCTCTAATCGCTTCGCCCAAAACACCACGCCCTTTATCCACCCCACGTCTCACTGCCTCCTCACATCCCTCCTCCCCAATCCAAATCTGCTCGAATTTGAAACCCCGCATAGCTGTCTGTGCCGCCACTCGGTTATCCAGGCTCAGCTTGATTGGAGCATGGTCAGACCACTCCCGCGATAAATGGAACAACTTCGCGTAAGGAAAAATATCTAGCCACGAGGTCGTGCACATCGCCCTGTCAATCATACTCTGCTTGTTAGCTTCTCCCGCTTGCCCATTGTCCCAAGTAAATTGGTACCCCTCCCAACCAATATCCTTGAGCCCACAATCACTCACAGCTGCTTGGAAGTTATTCATTTGCCACTGCACTCTACTCCCTCCTTTCATCTCAGTCGAATATAAAACTTCATTAAAATCACCCATACATAACCACGGAAGATTAGATTGCCTACCCAGAAGTCAAAGTAACTCCCAACATAAGTGTCTATCCGATACATATGGCCATCCATAAAAACCCGTAACACGCCACTCCCTCTCCCCTTCTCTAACCGTCATATCAATGTGATGGAGTGAAGCCGTCATGAGCGTACAATCTACATCCTTCTTCCACATAAAAGCAAGACCACCAGCCCTCCCCATACTATCAACCTCAATCCCATAATACCCATCCAATTTCTCTCTCACTCTCCTCATATCACAACCACACAACTTAGTTTCGCACAAAAAAAGTATGGTCGGGGCCTCCCTCCGTACAAGAGCACGGAGATTATTTACAGCAACGGGGTTGCCCAAGCCCCGACAGTTAAGACTTAGGAGATTCATTGGGCCCGGCGGGGTTGAGCTCCCGTAACCTCCGCCTCAGATATCAAGACGTCCCCATCTGTAGTAATTTTAAGTTTCTTGCTACCAGCCTCTCCCACTCCCTCACCCCGTACTCTTTTCCCTATTTCACATCTCCCACCTCCTTTACTCATCACAAAAACAATTTGTATATCATCAACATGACGATTCCATTTACATTTTAACTTAATCTTCATTAAATCAAAATCTACCAATTCATCATATGATAATTTTAACTGATTAACAACAATATGAAAAATAAAAATGGAAATAGATCATCAAACAAGAGGGAAAAAAAACGAAAAACAGACGGCAAAAAAAATACCTCTCGGCAAAAACTTTTTTCAGCCGGATTTTTTTTTTCGAAATTCCTTTTATTGTTTACATCCAAGTTTATGAAAATCATCAAAATAAAATTCATGGCTTTGGCTCTGATACCACTTGTGGGAAATAATCTGTATAGTTCCCTTAAAATTAAGGATTATAACAAATTATAATGATGAATGCTAGTCATAAAATAAATTACATAAACGAAAAGGTAGAGAATTAAGAAATCAACCTTCGGTCCTAGCAAAATCGGCCTAAGAACAATATCACAATGATATTCACCTATCAGTTGCACCCAAGACGATATGAGATATGCCCTTTGCTTCTTGCTAGAATCGATCCCCGAATTTCAGTAAATTATTTACGGTTTTTCGTTTTGTGTTTTGATGAGAGGCTAGGTTAAAAAATTAGGGTTGAAATGAATCCTCCTTTCTCCTTATATTAACCGAAATTAAGAGAAGGAAAGGAGGGATTATTCTTTCCAATTTACTCGGCCCAAATTTCCGAAAATGAGAAATATTGTTTTCTCATTTTTCGGTTTTTAGCAACAACCACAATTTAGGATAAAATCCTCTTATTTTTTGTTCTTCTAAAAATATATATAATGTGTACATTTTATTAATTGCCATACATGTTGTCCCGTTTTAATAAGTCCATACATAACTGATTGTAGTCGATTTATTAAGTCCGGCCTGACAACATATATTATAACAATCTCGTGTAAAATATACTTTAACTATAAATATCGCATATTTATAATTAGCTAATTAAATATAACCGATTACATTTAATTATGAACTAACATATTAATTCGTCCAAGCTAACATTATATACATTAATTAAATATAACATATTATATTCAATTTACGAATTCACAGTTAATTCGTTTCTGCTAATATTATTTAATCGACATTAAATAATCGTCTCATCAACACATTGACTAACTGTTTAGTCATATAAGGCATCAATGTGATTACATTTCCATAATCACATCTCTGAAACACATCCTTTAGGTGTGACTTTTAGGGACCAGTTGATCACCGCCATCAGTATGATAATAACGTCAAACTTTCTAGCAAGCCAATCGTTATTAGGTAATCGTTAATCAACTGATAAAATACGAAGTATACCCTTTTGAACCTATAAGAGATTTATAAATGTTATCACACTAATTTATGGAGGACACAAGCTCCAACAATCTTTTAATATTCGTACGTTTTTTTTTCTATATTTTTTTATCATAACTAAAATATGTCACTATTGGAAAAAGCCCCTATTGCGTCAGTTGTAGAGGGCCTTTAGCGTCAGTTTTGGACTAACGTATATCGAGGGGTAGTATTTGCTATGCGTAAGTTGGGGAACCGACGCAAAAAGTTCAACATTTGCGTCAGTTGTGTTTTAAAAACTGACGCAACAAAACACCATTTGCGTCAGTTCTTTAAAGAACCGGTGCATTTTCTTTATTTTTTTGCGTCATTTGCTATAAGAACTGATGCATTTGATATTTGTTTTAGTGAAAATTCGTTTCCCTCATTTGAGTCATTTCATTCAACAACCGACGCAATTTATTGATGTTATATATATATATATATATATATATATATATATATATATATATATATATATATATATATATATATATATATATATATATATATATATATATATATATATAGAGAGAGAGAGAGAGAGAGAGAGAGAGAGAGAGGCGGGATCTCGTGAGTTTGGTTCTTACGGTGAGTTGTGTGTTTGGAAAATCTCAGCCATTAGATGAGGACAAAATGGACAGTTGAGATTCTATTTAACATATTTGACGCGAGCTTTTTTTATTATTTTTACGTCACTTCACTCTCTACGCTCAAAACTTCCCCCAAAAATTTCCCATAAACCCTAAAAATTCCCCCAAAAATTCCCCAATTTTTTCAATCGATTTCCCTAATTTCACTCTGTTTCCTAAATTAATCACTCACATTTCACTTTCCTCTTCATCCATGCCTCCTCCCACCAGAACAATGATTCTTTCTCTGCCATTATTATGGAGCTCCGAGTTCTACCTGGAAAAAATCAAAACATCGATTCTTTCTCTCGAATTCTTTATGATTGAATTTTGTGCTTTACGGTAAGGAAGTTCGATGACGGCGCGCGACGAGGATGAACTGGCGAACAGGTGCACGACCCTTGACGACTCAACTCGCCTGCAAAGGATTGGCTTGTTGTTGGTGTGAACCACCAATTACGGTGGTGTGTGCATGGTTGACACTAATGATGGCGTGGTGAACTTCTTCGGTGGTGAGGTGAAATGGTGAATTGTCATGCTGGTGGCGGGGTATATGGTGGTGTTAATGATGGTATTTATGGTAGCCATGGCCCGGTTTCGGTACTGCATGTGAATGAAAGATGGAGCCGTGATGCTGTGGTAGCTGAGGTGGTCTGCTCGGGTGCTGATCAGGTTTCGCACTGGGTTTCGGTGCCGAATCTGGGTTTGAATTGAACTGCTTGAAATTCATGCGTTATGAGGGTATCACAAATCAAGTACGGTCTCATTCGAAATGGCTAAACCAACTGGTGATATAGGGAGCAGTCCACTAAGTTATAAAATAGTCTCCTCGCTTCTATTTTTAGGTAACCTGGCTATATCTTTCAATTTAGACAGGGTGTGTTAGAAGAACATAGAAATGACAATGTAGCGCATGTGCAAACATATTCCGTGATAATTAAAAAGACAACAATTTGAGTCATATTTCAGCCTTAGTGTAAACTAAAATGTATAAAAGGATATCTTTTCAGACATCATAAAGTTATTACACAGTGAGTCATTTAAGTTGGCTCTACTCTCATTCCACCATGTAACCAGTTGAAAGACTAAAGTTCGTTGATTCACTTACAATACATACAACTTTACGTATGAAAACCCAACTTCTAGACTTTAGCTAGGAAAAAGTGAGTGAATGTTTTGCCAAATCCATAGTATTTCATGTCAAACTGCAGTGGGTTTTGGTGCCGACTCTGGCTTTGAATTGAGCTGCTTGTATGTGGAGGTAACTGAGGGATGAGAGAGAAGGCTGTCAACTAGGCAGAAGATACACTTTACATTTGCTGAACCCAAAGAAGGTAGATTATTCATTTGCTTTTCTCATAACGCATGAATTTCATCCTCTTCCTCTTGGACTCTAGAAACCTGGTCATAAATTATAGTGGACAACACACTAATAAGTTTCAGTTTGGTGAGTTCGTTGCTGACTTTTTAAGTAAGAATCATTTGATGGACAACACCAATATATTAGTGGATAAGTCAATTGTTTTAATTTGTCGCAAAACTACCCTCATTGCGGGTCAAATCTCACACGGTTTTATATACGGTGTATTATTTTTACTTTTACTGCAGTCCGAGATTATTGTGCGGAAGTGTTAAGTTTATTGTTGTAAAGTAAAAGTGACACCGGAATAACATCACAGTAACACCAGAATAACAACACAATAACATGCAGTAAAAAAGAGAGTAAAAAATCAAAGTAGTAAAAAAATCAAAGTGACACCGGAATAAAATCACAATAACAGCAAAATAACAGTAGAATAACAACACAATAACACGTGGTAAAAAAAAATCAAAGTCGTAAAAAAATCAAAGTGACACCGGAATAACATCACAATAACAGCAGAATAACAGCATAATTACACGTGGTAAAAAAAAGAAAAAAAATCAAAGTCGTAAAAAAAATCAAAGTGTCACCGGAATAACATCACAATAACAGCAGAATAACAGCACAATAACACGTGGTAAAAAAAAAATTAAAAAAAAAAATCACGGTCGTAAAAAAAAAATCAAAGTGGCATCGGAATAACATCACAATAACACCAGAATAATAGCACAATAACATGCGATAAAAAAAAGAGTAAAAAAATCAGTAGTAAAAAAAGTCAAAGTAGTAAAAAAATCAAAGTGACACCGGAATAACGTCACAATAACAACAGAATAACAGTACAATAAGACGTGGTAAAAAAAGGAAAAAAAATCAAAGTCGTAAAAAAAATCAAAGTAACAGCAGAATAACATCGGAATAACAATAACGGCAAAATAACAGCACAATAACATGTGGTAAAAAAAAAGAGAAAAAAAATCAAAGTCATAAAAAAATCAAAGTAAAAAAAGAAAAGCACAATAACAACATAATAACACAAGGTAAAAAAAATCAGAGTAAAAAAAATTCAAGTAAAAAAAAACTGGTACAAAAAGAAAAAAAAAAGTAACATAATGAGAAAATTAGAGAAAAACATAAAAGGAAAAAAATCAAAGTTGTAAAAAAAAGCGTAATAACACGAGGTAAAAAAAAAAGAGATAAAAAAATTAAAGTAAAAAAAAAAAGAATAGCACAATAACACGAGTTAAAACAAAAGAGATTAAAAAAAATTAAAGTAAAAAAAAAAGTAACACTAGAAAAAAGAGAAAATAAATAAATGATAGTGGTTATATACGACAGATAAGATTAGATCTTGGTCATTCATCTCTAATATAATCTAGTGGCTGAGATTTCAAAGCCCAAAACTCACAACTCACCATAAGAAACAAAACTCACAAGATCCTATCTATATATATATATATATATATATATATATATATATATATATATATATATATATATATATAAAAATATATATATAAAAATTTGCTACCAAAATTTTGGCACCACCTCCCGAAAAAACTGACAATCCGAATATCAAAACTTAAAAACCTCCAACAAAAAATCCAACGAACTACTAATACATCACATGTAAAACAACATTACATTTCATTCAGCCAAATAACGTTTCGAATACAATCCAATGTATAAATAATCCACAAACGTTTTAGTTACTAAGCTAATTTATACTAAATGTTTTCTAAACATCTAGTAAACTTACATAAAACTATATATCAATTCAAACTCGATGCCACAAACCTAACACAAATTCAATGTCTCAATGGACATACTCAAGCAGTCAATAGTGCTCGATCCAAGTAGTAGAAGAATATAAAAGTCAATTAGCTTAACCTGCAAATGCCACCATTTAGCAGTAACAAAGGAAATTTATTTCAAATTAAAAAAAAAACAATAAATCATCCATGCAGAACATATAACATATGCTAGCTGGAGAACTAACATGCGGCTGAATATAACGCATTAAACGTTCAAAGGTTGAGGCCCCACCCCAAACAGCATCACTTTTCTGGTGAATTGTAGCCAAGTAAGTGCCCAAAGGGAACCATTGAACTTAGCTGTCGGTGCAAAACTGAAATTTTAAGATTAAAGATTACCATCTGATGAGAACTAAACAAACATGGAAAAAAAACTAAGACCTTTTAACAATCTAAGCTGACTCAAACTCAAGCATTAAAATTATCGTTGGTTTGTATGGCTGCATTTCTGGATGAGAGCCCACTCATCATGAACTTTCACATACTTCTCGAGTTCTTCGAACAAATTTACAGCAAATAAATGGGCCTTGTCTAACCTATATGCGTCTTTTCTTTTGCAAGTTCAGCTTCCTAAAATCAGAAACCAAACAAAGATTCCACCATAAATATGTTGCAAACTCGGATACAAACCATACCAATGATACCTAACAGAGGGCACAACTTCACAATTCACATTAATTTTCATCAAACAAATATCCATCATACCCAAAAAAATGATGTAACCCAACTCCCTATAAACCTCTAATACACTCACTATCATATACAATCTTTTTCGCAAAAACAAAGGGATATGCAAGTTATATTCACAACGGGAGATGCAATAAAACTAGAAGTGATCATTTTAATCTCTTTAACTCACATCTCACAATGCAGTTTGCAGTTAGAGAAATCATAGTCGCCATGGTCATGTTGAAGATAATCGTTGCTTGTTCTTGTGCAAGCCAGTCCAGTTCACAAATTCCTCGCTAAGTTAATCACAAGTTCATATACAGATAAGAAAGCACAAAATAAACACAAGAAGATAGCATTGCTCATGCTTGTACTGGGACAAGAAACACAAAAAGGCAAAAAAAAAAAGTGCAACTGAAACTCACCAATATGGTCAAACACCACCTGCAAAGGAAATGCAATGAATGAGAGCTGGTAATAGAGCGCATCCGAATATACATCATTAAAAGCTCACTCAACCAGTTAGTATTCCTAAGTCTTATGATAATATTCCTGAATACAAATTTCTCATTCTAGAAATAAACTTCCTTTCAAAAAATTAGGTCAAGAGTGTCGGACAGTCGGACACTCAGACCCATTGGAAGGGAGGACAAACTTTCTTCTATATTTGTATCATCATGTTTCACGAAGTTACCCATTTTATAGTATGAGAAAAAAAAAGGCAAGCTCTTAGTGTATACATATCACCACAACCCAACAACTATGATAAGTGACGTTGATTATAGACCAAAAATGTAATGAAATGGGTAACCACTAAGAACTTCCTTTCGAAAAATTCACTCTCTTTGGCTGCTAATAAACAATTTAAGACAAAGAATACCGGTGAGCCTTTATATCACAAAAACTCAAAACAAAATTTCAAACGACATAAAGAAAATAAGCCAGGTAACCACTTGCAAAGTGAATAAAACCACAAATTATTACCGCAATATTTGAAGGAATAAACTCCAATACATCATCATCAATTATCTGTAGAGGAGATGGAATCCAGTCATTAAGATGGCTAAAAACTAGAAAGACCAATTTAAGTTTCAGATATAACTATTTGTTTAAACACCTGCTTTTAATGACAAACCAAGACATCATAACAAAAAATCCAGACTAACAAATTACATTATTAAATAAGGTATTCTCAAAGAAAAAACGTGTAGGTGACGACACCAGTACTAACGGGTAAAAAATACCATTCTGAAGTAAAAGCATAAGAACGGTAAATTGTGGTTGAAACAAGTGAATAATCAAATTAATGGAAACCTTGTAATAGTGAAATGTAGAGCTGTTCAAATGCGGGTTTGGGCCGGACTAGAGTTGTTCATGGGTCATACCGCCCAATAACCCGACCATCCGGCCCTTATTTTTAGCGGGTTTGGATACAAAATTTTCTAAAAAATGGGTCGTGGGCTGGACAAGCCCGGTCTGATTAAGTAAATGGGCCGGACATGGACACGAGCTTTTCCAAACGGGCCGACCTGTCCGGCCCACTAAAAATATAAGATAATAAATTTTCAATTTATTTGTGTATATTAATTGTTTTATATTATAAATAATGATTTTTTCTAATGAAAGAAAATAAAAGCATATTTTTATTTAATAAAGTCGAACCTAAACCGTTGTCTTTTCAAATATCTCCATGCTAGTTAAAATTTGGTTGTCTTTCCAATAGGCGCATATATTCAAAACACCACTAATTACTGTGTATTACAAGTTACATTAATGTATACATCCAATCTTTACCTCTACCATTATATGTATTCCTTCACTATCCATATATATTATACACCTAACTTCAAATTTCAAATCAAGGTATAAGATATAAAAAGTAGTTTCAATTGAAGTTATTCTATACCGAATACATAATTAACAGTTAAAGTTTAGTGTTTCGGCCCATTAGCCCATGGGCTGCCCGACTTTTGACTAAAGGGCGGGTAAGGGCAAGGATAATTGGCCCATAATTCTGACCCGGCCCGCCCACTATAATCTTAAATGGCAACTTTTTTCTTCACGGCCCGACCCATGTCTGGCCCAAGCCTGCATTTGAACAACTCTAGGCCGGACATGGGCCGGGCCGCGAAGAAAAAAGTTATCCTTTAAGACTATAGTGGGCGGATCGGGGCAGAATTATGGGCCATTATCCTTGCCCTTGCCCGCCCTTTAGTCAAAAGTCGGGCAGCCCATGGGTTAATAGGCCATAACACAGAACTTTAACTGTTAATTACGTATTCGTTATATAATGACTTCTATTCAAACTACTTTTATTTCTCATATCTTAATTTCAAATTTGAAATGAGATGTATAATTAAATGGATAGTGAAGGAATACATATAAGGTTAGAGGTAAAGATTGGACATAAACAATATTGTAACTTGTAATACACAGTAATTAGTAGTGTTTTGAATATATGCGCCCATTGGAAAGACAATTAAAATTTAATTAGCATGGAAATATGTGGAAATATTAGGGTGGTATATAGTATATTTATATAGAAGTTAGATTTTCAATTAAATGTTTTAAGTTCGACTTTATTAAATAAATTTGCTTTTATTTTCTTTAAATAAAAAAATCATTATTTTCAATATAAAATAATATACACAAATTAAATGAATTGAAAGTTAATTATCTTATATTTTTAGTGGGCCGGGCAGGTTGGCCCGTTTGGAAAAGGTCGTGTCAATGTCCGGCCCATTTACTTAATTGGGTCAGGCTTGTCCAACCCATGACCCACTTTTTTAGAAAATGTTGTGTCCAAGCCCGCTAAAAATGTGGGCCGGATGGGCCGGGTTATCGGACGGTATAACCCATGAACAACTCTAGTGAAATGGGACAAATTAAAAGTATTATTCAGCTATGAAATAAAAAAAGAAATAAGAGCAAGAGCAAGCACGAGACTTACAAGTGACAAAGACTCCCGTAAAAGACTCCCATATTCAATATGAAAGCCATTTTTGCAGCCTGGTTTATATAAGCTTCACCAGCTGCTTCGAATTCCTTAACGTCCTACCCATATTCATTTTCAATGTAACAAAACATGTTATCCAAGTGAGAACTAATTCCCATAAATCCGTAAAAATTACATAAGTGACGAACCAGTACATTTACATTATCTTTATACAATAATTTGATCAAGTTCAACAAGATTTGTTAGGAGTATTAGTGGATAGATGAGCCTTATTTAGTCCAAAGCAAATCACAACAACCAATTGCAGGATCTAGACTACTCATGCTTCAACATGTAAATAATCCAGAGATATGACTAAGTCAAAATGTACTCCACCTGTCACAACAACCAATTGCAGGATCTAGACTACTCATGCTTCAACATGTAAATAATCCAGAGATATGACTAAGTCAAAATGTACTCCACCCGTGACTGACGCACGAAGATCTAGAAAAGGCCTCAATTTCTCACTCAGTGCATAACCTTTGATAATCATAATCCGAGAGCTGGGTGCTTCAATTGTTCTGCAGAACTAAGACAGATTCTTGAAAACAAAGAGAAATATAGGCAAAAACTAGGAAAAATAATGCATAAGCATTAATTTGAAATTTCCTAAATAATCCTAGCGATTAGAAAAGACAACAAATACAAGCAAATAGAGGTGAATAAAACGCATCAATGAAACATCAACCCATTAGGCCTACTACTATATAAGCATCCCTATTTCGCTTGATTATCCTTGAAATCACAATGAAGGGACCATAAGGCGAGGAAGGAATTCAATCAAAATCGTTTACTTTCAAGGCCCGAAATATGTTCCACAATTGGTTAAGGGAAGATAAAATCCACATAAAAAAGTATGGCAAAGAGATCCAAACCTGCAGCCAGCCCGGGAGCTAGACTTGAAATCATAAATTAGAACTTGAACAAGCTTTTATTATATCAGGCCACGTATATTATCGAGTAGAGTATCCTAATCTGTCAGCCGTGGATCTGTTTGAAAATAATACCATTAGAATTTAGAACCCTCAACCGTCAAAACTAAACTTATTTGTGGACATGGGCCACAGGCCGGTCTGTGGATTTGGGCCACCTAACGATCTGCGGTCACGGCCCACCTACACGCCAAGCCAATCTGTGGACATGCAACTGTATTTTGAAAGCCACGCTCGGCGGCGTAAAAATGCTTTCGACCGGATCGTTTTAGATCGGTCGGTTTCGTCTAGGTAAAGGTTTCGAAACGATTAGAGATGTTCGGAGTCGCCACCAAGCATTTGTGGAATGCTTGGAACCCGTTCGAATCCACTTTATACCTAGGTCAATCAAGGCAAAAAGCGGTGTTTGACATAAGTACTAAATATAAGGACTCGTCCCCCTTTTAGCATTCTATGCCTAAAATGACTCTCGTACGCCCTGGATAAGGTCATCCACTATCCAAAGGTTCTGAATAAGGGGTGAGGGTACGTATTGGGAAGCCCTTTAATCGGAAACCCAATCCCGCCCGCGTTAGCGGCCTCTATTGATCGATCGTGGTTGTTTAAGTGCAAAAGTTGATAAAACGGTGTAAATGCATGAATGCACATCCAAAAGTGTTAACCTAACACGTGAGCTTTCTAAGTCGGTTTGTTAATCCAAATATCAAGCATAAGATGTCAAGTTGGATTTAGATTGATTTACATGTGAAAACGGAAATTAAACATCCATTTACCAAGTTCGGGTTATGATGCTTAACACGATCCATTTATTGAAAAAAGGTGTCAAATGACAAAGTGTAAAAAACGTAAACTTGTCAATCTGATTCGTCACGTATTCGGATAAACCGTAATCAGGATCGTCCTAGACAAGTACCAAAATGGGATGAAAGCGAGTGCCAGCAGCCCTGTTAAGGCGCGAGCCTATTGGCGAGATAAAGGGCTTTGCCCTGGTTTTGAAAGATGGAAACAGACGGCCGCTTGGGGCGCGAGCCATGAGCCGACCTAAGGGGGCGGTTCCTGGTTCTTGAAAAGGTTATTTAAAACCGTATTTATGATGAAATATTTGCAAATGTTGTTTGCATGACTCGGAATAATTATTATTGTGTTAGTAACATTCGCTGTCGGATTTGCATGTTTGAAAAGTATAGCTTACAAACAAAAATGTAAAATATTTGATTTGAACTAATCATGTTAAGTTCATTTCTTTGTAACTAGTCAAGTTAATCATCGTACTCGGATTAAACCGACATGGTATAAAGAACCAATGATGATTATGAATAATGACTAATATATTTACAAATGTAGACAAATGAGAAAAATGGTAAATAAAATAAAAGGTGTTTAAAATACCCTTTAATTTGTGATTAACCAAATAATATCACCGAGTCACGGAATAAACCGTCATGGTATAAGGAACCAAGGATGATTTTTGTAATGGTCAAAATATGTTTATCATAAAAATGAACTAAAATGGTAAAAACCGTAAAAGTAAAGAAGTAAAAATAAAAGAAAGTGTTGAAGGAAAGACGAACTCAAACACATTTGAGTCTGACCTGAACACCCACAAGAGGCGCGAGCTTCCCTGCATAGCAAGGAGCTTCTGTCTCAGGCCAAAACTTGGTTTGGCTCGTCTAACCTATATTTGGATCGTGTTATGCATTGTTCATGCATATAAACTCATAAAAACAGTAAAGACATGAAATAAATGAGATGTTTACACCCTTAAACTTACGTATTTTGATGTTTGCGACGTAGACGACTTTAGAGACGGTTTTCTCGTTGTGACTACTCGCGATCAAAGAAGTTTAAAAGAGTGCCTTAAAAAAGGATTTTGTTTTGAAAATATGTTGAAAATATGTTAATTAAAACATGTTGATTGATGAATTGATTTGGTCAAACGGGTCCGTCGAATGCACGGCGACGGTACCAAACAATATGTGTAAGGCTTGTGTTTACGATCGGTAGGTCATAAACACGTGTCGATTTTGTGACTTAGGAAGTCGGGTCTAGAAGTTTAAGGGAGATGTGAGGGGGCGGACGCTCGCGTGAGAATTATGGGGTGTGGAGGTTGGTATTTATAGAGAAATGTGGGGAGGTAGGTCGGTTGATTTTGCTTCGAGGCTAAGCAGATGGCCTAAAGAGGCGCAAGCCACCTCGTGATGGAAAGGGGTGTATTGTCCCTTTCAATTTGGACGTGGCCAATTCTCCATCCATTGTTGATATGTGGCATTCATATAAGATGTCGTGTAACAATATGGGCATCTAATAAGATGATTTTGGTGTTACTTGAGGTAGGTGTTTTGTGTGCTTGACTCGGGTTTGACCCGTGTGAGTCGGGATTTGAATTTGGAGTCCGTTTTTGGCCCGGTGTCAGTTTTGACTCTAATTAGGGTCATTTTAATGGAAATGACATGATAAAGACATTCATGGAATTATTTTCAACATTCGAGACTTGGGTTGACTCAGGTTGACTCGAGTTGCGGGTTTCTGAGTCGGTTTCGGGTCCGAAGACGGTTTTGACTCTAATTAGGGTCATTTTAATGGAAATTACATGATAAAGGCATTCATGGCATTATTTTTAACATTCGGGATATGGGTTGACTCGGTTTGACTCAGGTTGACTTGAGTTGCGGGTTTCTGAGTCGGTTTTGGGTCCTAAGACGGTTTTAACCCTAAATAGTGTTATTTTAATGCAAATGAATTTAGGAAACTTTTGAAATCATTTTTCATATTCGAGTAATGCATTAAACCGTCTCATGTATAGCCAATCCACGCACGCATATCAAAAACATGTTACAGTCCGATCATCATCGGGTGGTTTTTGGAAGGTGTAGATACTGGGTATCTACAGAGCCCCCACTTTTTGACTGAGGCTTCGACAGGGCGAAAGTCAAAGTATGATCTCCAGGTCAATCGAAGATTACAACCAGAAGACCATTGCGACGTCAAGGCGACTCAAAAAGGTATGAGCCAAGGACCTGCCGTCGGGAAGGGCGACGTCGAGGCTACTTGGGGATTCGAGTCAAGGACCTGCCATCAGGAACATTTTAGAGTCTGTCGACTTCCGATGCGGGTCGTTTAAAGTCCATTAGACTACGTATAAAGGCTCATGAGCCATAAGAAGGAGTCATACCTGAGGCATCTTCGGGATACGTCCTTGAATCTTTTGCGCGCAAAGGCTTACCAGCCGGTGATGAAGGCGGTGCGTTTTGAGGCTCGTCAGCCATAGGAAGGAGTCATACCAGAGGCATCTTCGGGATATGTCCTTGAGTCATATCTTGTGTGCGTGTAAAGGCTCGCCAGATGTGATAAGGAGTCGTACCCGAGGTATCATTGGGATACGTCCTTGAGTTGTACCTTGTTTGCGTGTAAAGGCTCGCCAGATGTGATAAGGAGTCGTACCCGAGGCATCTTCGGGATACGTCCTTGAGTTGTACCTTGTTTGCGGACAAAGGCTCGCCAGCTTGTGAAAAGGAGTTGTACCCGAGGCATCTTCGGGATACGTCCTTGAATTGTATCTTGTTTGCGGACAAAGGCTCGCCAGCCATATGCGTTGTAAGGCTCGCTAGCCATCTATGGTCGAATGATCGACTATGGAAAATAGCATGTGTGACATCCATTTAAAAAATCGGCACTCGCTGGGGAGTTAGAAACTTCTCAGGACTCGCTGGGGATATGAGTTGCTGCTCGCTGGGAGGTAGCATAAGCCATGTAATCGGCAGGGTTAAAGCTCTTGGACTTGATGGGTCGCCGTTTGTTGGGAAGAACCCAGTACTCAGTTGGAGCGAGTTTGTCTTCTCAAGATTATCTGCATGGTTAGTGACCACACAAACCCGCAATCGCATAGACAAGGACATCGAATGCAAGCATACAAGAACGTAAGCACATAAGCATATGAGCAGTTAGCATATAAACAACTAGCACGTAAGCATATAAGCACGTAAGCACATAAGCATGTGGGCAGTTAGCATATAAGCAACTAGCATGTAATATCTCACGCAAAGGGAGATATAAGTTTTGAATGTTGTGAAGCTTAAAGGTGAGTCTTGTTACTCGTAGATCTGTGATTTGATAGATCGGAGACACGTGACCATTACGATATTGACTCACGTGGACGCATACTGACAGACTGGCAAACAGACGGTCGTGAACGTGATACATACTTGGTATCGACACGACATGAGGGTGACTTTGACAAACTTTGCTTATGTGTGTGAAACTCCTTAGCCAAGAAAAGGTGACAACGTGAATCAAATCGCTGAGGTAGAAGGTCCGCTCGGCTGGGGAACACGAATTGATTATCTTCTCCAGACATCTTTGCCTTCGTTTGCTTGTTTGAGATCCTTCCCTGAGGCATGATGATTCGGAGAGCAAAACCAAGGCCTTGTCATCGTCCGAACTGAGCACTAGACTATGGGCGGTTTATTTTGGATTGTAGCTGAGACTCAAAGGATTTTTGAGGAAAAAGGACGGGTGGCATCTTGAAAGAGAAGCCCCCAAAGTGAGAAGGTGGGAATTTGATAAAACCAGGAATGGGCGACGTCTTAAGGAAGAAGCCCCCAGTAAAGAGGTATGAGATTAATTTTTTGCAGCTGGGTGGGCTGCTTTTGAGGATTGATGTTGATGGTTGAGATTGAAATGAGTGTGCAGTTGGGTCCTTGTTGGGGGATTGCCTACGTATTCACGTGTTTGCGAAATCAAACCATACCGTAGTTCTGAGCTAGTTATTGATGATTGAAAATTGGAAATGTTGTGGAAGGAGTATGCGGTTGTGCCCTTGTAATAGGATTGCCTACTTATTCGCGTGTTTGCGAAATCAAACCAGATCGTAGTTTTGAGCTGTGTGTGCAATGGGTTGCAAATTGAAGGTTTGAAAATTGAATGTGTGTGGGAGTGTGGTTGCGCCCTTGTAGTAAGACTGCCTACGTATTCGCGTGTTTGCGAAATCAAACCATATCGTAGTTCTGAATGTGTTTGTGTGCCTAAGCTAATTGTTAGGACCTTGAAGTGATTTTGAGGTGTATGGTTGTATCCTTGAGTGACTGCCTACGTATTCACGTGATGTGAAATCAAACCAGATTGTAGTTCTGAATGTGTGTGCCTAAGCGAGTTGTTAGGACCTTAATGTGCGAGGGTCACGACGGTAAATTCCGTTTGGTGACTCGAGAAATTGATTTGAGATAATTGCTCCTTGATCATGAATCAAAGAGGTGTAATTTGTGAAATTGTTCCTTATCATGTGAGCACACTAAAAAGTGGACCTTAAGGGTAGATTGGGTATATCCCGTTCTCGGTAGCAAAGCATTCGAGGACTCCATATCTGGGTCAGGGTGAAAATGGCTTCGACATTAGGGAATGTGGAGCTTGGTAATTTTAGGTTTATTTGACAGATAAAAATCTGGAGTTAAGGGTCACGACGGTGAATTACGTTTGGTGACTCGAAGGTTGATTGGACAGAAATACCTCTTGATCATGAATCGAAGAGGCATAGCTTGTGAAAATGTTTCTTGTTGTGTGAGCACACTAAGAAGTGGACTCCAAGAATGAAATGGCCATGTCCCGTTCCGGGGAGCAATGTTTTTGAAGGCTCCGTATCCGGGTCAGGGTGAAAATGGCTTCGACATTATGAAATGTGGAGCCTTTTAATAATAGGTTTGTTTAACAGATAAAAATCTGGAGTTTGTATTTTGGGGTGTTTAGGTCGATGGGTTACGGCTTGCAATGTGGTGCGGAATGGGGTCTCAGACTTGATATGGCCTGAGAACGAAATGGTTGGTAAATTATGTGGGATCAGATTCCCATGTCTGGACCTTAAAGGTTAATGTGTGATATTACGAGCTTGAGGGGAATCCACAGAAGCCTGGATAGGTCTCCCTGTAACAGTCACTGGAAGGACTTAGGTGGGATGAAGCAGTGTTGATTATAATCTCGAGGGGAATCCCCAGGAACCTAGATAGGTTTCCCTATAGTAGTAGTCTTTGGAAGGACTTAGGGGTGAAGAAAGGTTGGGTTTGTTGTTAGTTTACGAGTCTTGAGCTATCATTTTAGCCCATTGACATCAAGTTTTGGTATTTTTGTGTTTTGTACTTGTTGGTCCCGGAGTTTGAAGGGAAGAAGCGTTGGTCATGGGCTTTGGACTTGTTGGTCCTGGACTTGGTGTTTTGGACTGACTTGTTTGGTGTTTAGGACTTGTCGGACCGAGATTTTGTGTGTTGGACTCGTTGATCCTGGGCTTTGGACTTGTTGCTCCTGGACTTGGTATTTTTGACTCACTTGTCCAGGATTTTGTGTGTTGGACGCTTTCTTTGGATTTTGGCCTTTTTGATAAAAGGGTTTCAATCTAGTTTTGTTTTGATTTTGGCTTGGGTCTTGGCCTTGATGTTGGGTGAGTAGCCTTTGGCTTTGGCTTCGACTTTTGTTTTTGCTTTGACTTTGGCTTTGGCCTTGAGTGAATTGCTTTTGGCTTTGGTTTTTGCTTTGGCCTTGAGATTTGGCTTTGGGTGAAAGGATATTGGCTTGGGCCTTTGATTTTGGCCTTTCGCTTTGGCTTCGGGTGAATGGTTATTGGCGTGGGCCTTTGATTTTTGGCCTTTCGCTTTGGCTGTGGGTGAAAGGATATTAGCTTGGGCCTTTGATTTTGGCCTTTCGCTTTGGCTTTTGGTGAATGGTTATTGGCTTGGGCCTTTGATTTTGGCCTTGGCTCTGGTTTTTCTTTGGCTTTGTGACACGTCTGTCGTGTACCTGTCAAAAGTAAACTAACTATATAGCTAGGAAAGTTAGGTCGATCTCCACAGGGAGGCAAGATATTTATAGTAGTCCGTCTATTTGGTCACAAATGGGGGGGGGGGGGGTTGTTTGAATTGTTATCTAAACTACGAGTTTTAAAGGAAAGAGAAATAAAGGGCAAGAGCAGTAAGGGCAGAGAAATAAGATTAAACTATCCGATAGAGAGGGACATGTCAGGATTTCGGTTCACTACGGTAGTCCAGTGACTCAGCTGTAAATGACTCAGACGAATTAATGTAAGACGGATGTTGAAAGGTCCTTTCGGTCCACTTTCTATCCTAAAATACCACTAACTTAATTTTCATTCTCGTCAGGGTAGTCTACTGTTCATACCAGGCCTATTTAGTCCAATCTTTCGATCTAGGATTAGTTTTAGCCAGATTAAAGGTTAACTCAGAAGTGTGCACTCTACTAAGTCGAATAAGTACAATTAAATTGCTATGGTGACAGAGTCTTGTAATTAATTCATCCAATTCATTCACTACATCGTCACATTCCTACCGCAGATCCCCTAATCCCAACATGAAAGGGGTTTAGCTACTCATGTCGCTAATTAAACTAACAGCAGATAAAATTCTAGCAGTGGACATAATGAAATAATAAGTAAATTGCGTAAAAGAGAAATTAGGGCAAAGGAATTAAATGGAGTAAACAAGAAATTAAAGCAAACAATGATTAATTATTAATAAGAGCGAAGAAAGGAATTACAATCAAGCGAATCCCGGCGTAGAGAACACAAAATCCGAGTGAGAACAATCCGAGAGCAAAGTTACAGTGAAGAGGAAAGCAACTTAACAAAGTTTACAGTAGAAAGTTTAGATAGATAAAAAGATAGATCCTAATGACCTAGTAAAGCGTGCTTAAATAGTAAAGTAGTTAAGTTTAGCGAAATAAACATAACACGGGCTGTTTTAAAGCCCATAACAGCGAAACCACTCGATCGAGCAAATCTTCAGCAGCATCTACTCGATCGAGTAGAAAGTTACTCGATCGAGTAACTCATCTTCCTGCAAGCTAAGGATCGAGTGGAAAACCACTCGATCGACCATCCTGGGACGTAAAAACCACTCGATCGAGTGGTAGAACTGCTCGATCGAGTACTTTGTCTTCAAATCACCTCAAGTCCGCGCCAAAATGCCTCGTAATCCGTGCCATGACGCTTCCAAACGTAGTATCTCACTCTCGAAAAATCCCGTCTCCTCTAAATACATGCAAAAAGGACGAAAAAGAGTACGATTCCACTACTTTCGCGTTCATTTCTACAAAATAGACAAAACGAACCAAAGTAGCCAATTCGGGGCAAAATACTACAAAAATAATATAAAAAATGCATAGAAATACGTGCTGAAATAGGCTGAAAAGACTATATAAAAAGCACGTATCAAATCTCCCCAAACCGAACCTTTACTCGTCCTCGAGTAAACTAAAATGCAACTAATGGAACGGAAATAATAACTCAGAGCTAGCTTAACTTGTCTACTTGAACCAATTTAATGCAACAAAGATTAACAGTTAAAGCTAAGCAGTCAATACGCAAACGAATTATAAGCTGTTCAGAAATATAGCCAACCTATCGACCTTGCAAGACCAACAAAATCGGACTCTCTCGTGGTCACTCTTCTCTCATGAAGCAAAGGGTGAATAATATGTAAAAGAGAGAAGAAAAGGCAGTCACTCACCTAACTGCGACCTACATAGCATGCATACAACAAAAATGAAAGACAATTCAAGTACTAATGCACACACTCCAACCAATAATGTCCGTCACAGCCGAGGGCTTACAAATAATTTGGGAATAGTGAGGTTCAGGTGAGAAGGGCAAAACATGTTATGGAAATGTGGAGGTAAAAGCGTCAAGCTAGTTCCTAACAGGACCATAATAAAAACCATCCGAATCTCAACTGACTGAAAAACTTAGTACAAGTGCCCTTCATTTGGCACAAAGCTCACTAAACTCAAACACAATCTCCTCAAAAAATATAGAATAAAAATGGAGGAGTCAGACGGTCACAAACTTCCCTTTTTCAAACACCGTCTGAAATAACTAACTGAGACAAATCGAATTTTTTTTCAAACTTTCTTTCTTTTCCTTCCTGATTCACGTTCCAGCTTTTTTTTTTTTTTTTTTTTTCCTTCACGTCCTTTTTTTTTTCTTTTTCAATTCTTTTTTTTTCTTTTTCCTCCTTCCTCAATTTTCCAACAACTCCCAACAAAGAAAAACGGGCCAAAATGCAGATGAAAACTCATACCCAAAAGATCATACTAACTAGCTTGACTAGGCAGGCTTAATTTGGAATGTAGCTAATGGGTCAAAAAGGCAAATTTGGCTAATGTGGAGCTAAATGGGTGAAAAATATAAAGAAAGGAAATTTTGCAAGCACCTCCCTGCATGTGACACCAACCACAAACCCGAATATGTGCATTTGACGAGAAATTGAATGTCATAAAACTGCAAAAAAGATAAACATGCTATGCAAGGAGTACTACTCTCAATTCCTAATGAACTGGTCATGAATGTCACCAGTTATAAGGCTCTAAAACTCAGAATTTTCAAGTAGTTTGCCAATTTATCAGGTCAAGTCTAAACAGTCAGCTATATTTGAACAAAAACTCGTAGACTATGCGTATGACAAAGCTAATAACTATCAATAAAGTGCAAGGCTCAAGTAAAAAGACAAGTTATAGTGCATTATCATCATGAAAATCTACCGTTCCGGCTCAACCTATATGCAAAAATAAACGTGAAATTTTTTTGATTTTTTTGAAATTTTCTAATTTTTTTTTTTTTTGGATTTTTGATTTTTTAATGAAATAAACAACAATGCAAAGCTTAAAAATAAACGTGAATGTAAAGACAAATGCAAATGCAGACTCTAAAGGATGCAATACCCTCCCCAAACCAAAACGGACAACGCCCTCGTTGTCCTCCAGCATACACCAGCAGATATATACAGGGGAACGGGAATATACAACCAAAATAAATTAAAAACAATAACTAAAAAGGAGACAAAATAAAAGAGTAAGGGATACATACAAAATACGAACTTCCCCAAACCAGCCAGAGAACTGGGGAAGTGAGTAGACTAGTAGCTACTCGTCATCGTCGTCGTCGCCGTCACTATCACGGACGTCCTCCACCCTGAACTCCGGGTCTCTCTCCTCCTCTGCTCCTCAGCGCGAGCTCTCTCCACTGCCACCTCTGGGTCCTCGTCCTCCTCCTCCTCGGACACCGGGTACCCCTCAGGTGGGTACCGAAAGAAGAAAGGGTGTGGCCAACCCTCTGGGATCGGTCGGTGTCGCCGCAAGTGGTACTCGTACAGAGGGTGCAAGGCTAGAGCCAAGTCCCTCTCCATACGAGCCTGACGTTCTACAACCTCAAGCAACAAAACGTAAACGGCGCCCCCTTGGTCCAGGACCGCGAGCGCCACAAAGGGAGGAGGTGGTACGAAAGTAGCCGGTAGGTCCGGCTGAGTTTGTGTCTGGTCAGTGGGAGTGGGAGTAGGAGTGGTAGTAGTAGTGGGAGTAGGGGTCGGTACGGGAGCAGCCGTGGAAGGCTGGGTGCTCCCTGAAGGTGTAGAC
The DNA here is from genome assembly GCF_048544455.1 of Silene latifolia. NCBI lineage: Eukaryota > Viridiplantae > Streptophyta > Magnoliopsida > Caryophyllales > Caryophyllaceae > Silene > Silene latifolia. The sequence continues at coordinate 155,745,697 of NC_133538.1, read as the reverse complement.
CCCTCTCCGGTCTCAAGACGCCGCTTCTTGGCGGCGGGTGCAGTGGGAGGTGGTCGGCGTGGAAGGTGAAGGTCAGGCAGTGGTGGCAGACGGGCGCCCCTAGCAACAGTAGGAAGGGGCTCTAGACGGGGGAGAGTCTCACAAGGTAAGTCTAAAGACAGGAAGTCGTCTATCTTCCATGTCTGGTAGTCTGGGGTAAGCCAATGCTGAGAAAGCATGACATCCAGACTCAGTAGCCTCTCTCCCTGGAGGTACTGCAAGTCACGAGGCCAAACGGGGATGAGGGAACGGGCAAGAATGGTGGCTATGCCACCGCAGGCAATGGTTCCCGTCTCCTTCTTCCCCTGGCTCTCAAGGTACTGGGCGGTCAAGTAAGCTATGTTGAGGGCAAAAGGACCCTCACAGTCGATGTTCAGGTAACCGCCCAGGATGGATAGCTCGGTGTTTATGATGTTGTTCGGCTCCTTTCGGCCGAAAATAGTGCTCCCCATCAATCTAAGAAAACAACGGACATTGGGGAGGTGGACCTGTTGGAGCTTTCGCTCCAGAAAAGTAGTGTGGGCCAGGGTCCTCCAAAGCTGACGGTAGACCCTCCTAGGGGCGGCAATCGCGCCCGTAGAGGTAAGGCCAAGTGACCTACCAAACTCCTCTAAGGTCATCGGAAAGGTCCGGTTAAACAATCGGAAGGACACTGAAGAACTAGAGGGGTCAGCATCGTGTGCCCCTGAGGAGATGGTAAAGGAGCTGAGAAACTCAAGGCTCGGCTCCAGAAAAGTGCGGCCGCCCATAGTGATGAGCCCGGCCATCCCCGTGCCCCGTAGTAAGTCACAAACCGACTCGTAAATACCGAGTCTCACAAGTGCCGATTTCTCTAGAAATCGGGAAGGAACATGCACACAGCTTAGCAGGTCATAAAATTTCTTACGATATAAAGCGTTAACGAAATGTACCTGCGGAAGTGCGGATAATCTGGGTGAGAGTCGAGGGAAGTGTCCCTCGGACCGTGATCGTGCTGTAGTAGAAGCATTTCAAGCGAAGCTTGAGAAGTAGAGGTGGTGGGGTGGCGCAGAACGAGACCTGTCTCACGACCCCGCCCTCGGAACCCGAAGTAGTAGCCCATGCAAACGGTGGAGTCGGGACCGTGGTCGCTCGAAAGCATTGCGGGTGTTGGCGAGTCCACCACAAGAGTAAAAGCAGTGGCTGGTGTAGGAGTAGTGGCTGCTATGGCCACCACTGAAGAAGAACTAGCAGTAGTTCTAGCAGTGGTGGTGACCGTAGAGGAAGTGGCAGCCTGAACTGAGCTAGCAGCAGAGCTAGCTGGAGCGAAAACTGTACCTGCAGCTGAAACTAGGAACACTGGGGCTGCAGTAGTGACTAACGCGAAGGTGGTGGCAACAGCAGGGGCCACCATCTCACTCAAGGACGGACTTGAGGACGAACTAGTAGAGGGTAAAGAGCTAGAATCCATCCTGTATACAAAGGGTATGGGGTATGATAAGAAATAGCGGCTAACAGTGGCTAAAATCAGCACGAAAAACCAGCAGAAACAACATGTGAAGCCCCTACCAGTCGGAAATTTCGACTTACAGCATACAATTCCCAACAATTCCTCAAAAATTTCGAAAAACACCGTGTAAACAGCAGTAGGGAAGGGGATAGCAGGTAATGACGGCAACAATTAACAACAACTGAGGTTAATTAAATCATGGCAGCATACAAACCCGTCTGACAGTCGAAAAACTCGACTAAAACAGCCCTAATCGTGAAATTTTGCGCAATAATCGAATTAATCATGCAACGACAGCGAGGAATGGGGATAGATCATCAAGCAAGATAAGTAAGGGCCAATAAAGACAAGTAAAGTCGAAAAATTCGACCACAATGGATATTCAAACCCTAATTCCAATTTTTCTCATAAAATTCAAAATAATCGAAATTAAAATGCATAGAGAATGAAGGAATCACTTACTTGATGATAGAAATTTTACAAAAGCAATTAATCTTCAAAGAACAAGCACGAAAAGGCGATTTTTCGATCGAAAAACCGCAAACCCTAACCCGCTTTAAAAACCGTGTAAACGAGCACAATCAAGGGGGAAATTAAGGGGTTTTGAAAGATTAATTAGCAAGCAATAGATTGTAGGAGGCGGATTTGGTTATTGAGCAAGAAAAAATGGGGATTTGGGGGAGTTTGTGTTGCAAAAGGTAAGGTGTAAGACGAAAATTAGGGGAAAAATGAACTTTAGACAACAAAACATAAGAGTTTAAGGAAAACTCCCTGCGTCCTGTGCATTTTCACTCGATCGAGTGGTTTTAAACCACTCGATCGAACACTGTGCTGATCCATCTACTCGATCGAGTAGATTTCTACTCGATCGAGAACTCCCATTTTTTGCTTTACTCGATCGACCAGAAGAAGCACTCGATCGACCATATTTTCACTCGATCGAGTACAAAAAGTACTCGATCGAGCTCTTTTCTCGCGTAAGCTCTTGAATTTCATGTATTCTTCCCTTGGAATGCGTAAAACTTCCCCAAACCTGCATAAGAACACGTGCAAAAATATCCCAAAATACCAAATACGCATATAAACAGTCTATAGTCTTAAATCTATGCTAAAAACTGTCTATAAACTAATTGTCTTAATAAAAGCATTAAAACAAATTCAACGGAAAATTCAAAATTTATCTATTACAAAGTGTTACACGGGGCATTTCCCCGCTCAATTCCCAATGCAATTCAGTAGCCCCTGGGAGGGCTGGAGGACGTCATCTCAGCAACGTTGATTGTCCTCTTCAACTTCCATGAGCATGAATTATCATTTAAAACGGTAGGAGAGGAGTAGTTCACATCCACATAAGCGCGAACTTTCCTCGTCCTTGCTCCTCTATCACCATCTTTAGCATCCTTGCTTCCAGTTTGATTGACAGCAGTTGCACAACACCCTTTGACAGCTCCTTCATTGCTTTCATCTGTACCTGCAGCAAGGAAACAGACGAACTTTCCTCCTTTTTGCTCTCAGTCTGAGGCGGAGGGGTAACAATTGCAGCACAATACTCCAAATTTTCAACTGGAGTGTCAATAATAGGGTCATTAGAAGAGAGAACATTGCAAGGCTGAGCTTGCATGGGAGCCCTCCGGTACTTAGACTGATGAAAAATCAGCTCCTCATCCCCTACCTGAAAGGTCAAAGTCTTCCCCCCGACGTCAATAACTGCACGGGCAGTAGAGAAAAATGGTCTCCCTAAAATAATAGGGGTGTGTGCATCTTCGGGGATGTCGAAGGCAATGAAATCAACGGGAATAAAGAATCTCCCGATCCTCACAGGTACGTCTTCTACTATACCTAGTGGCCGTGATATACTATGGTCGGCCATCTGGACTGTCATATTGGTGCAACTCAGCTTTATCAAACCAAGTCTCTTAGCCAGAGACAACGGTAAGACACTCACGCTAGCGCCTAAATCGCATAGCGTATTATCAATCAAATAGTTACCGATATGACACGGAATTGAAAAACTACCCGGGTCTGACTGCTTAGGAGGTAACTTATTTTGAAATAGGGCTGACCCCACCTCAGTCAAAGCTACGGTCTCACTATCACTAATACTCCTCTTACGCGATAAAATTTCTTTCATAAACTTGAGATAAGAGGGTATCTTTTCAAAGAACTCAAATGAACGGCACAGTGACTTCCAAGCTTTTCAGAAGTTCGACAAATTTGTCGAATTGTTGATTGGCCTTAGTATTCTGCAAAGGCCTCGGGAAGGGAACCGTGATAGGTATCTCGAGTCCCTTGTTTCTCTCTTCCAATGTATCTTCCGGAGCAAGTTCTGTATCCTTTGGACGCTTCTTACCTCTCGAACGAGGTCTTTCCGGTGATTTATCGCTTAAACGAGCACTAGCAGGCTCTCGAATAAGCTTCCCGTCATCAAAAATACTCGATCGACCAGTATACCCATTCGATCGAGTAGAAACTTCAATAATATCACTCGATCGAGTGAAATTCTCACTCGATCGAGCAACTCCATTTTGCTCTTCACTCGATCGAGTAGAAAAACTACTCGATCGACCATCCGCTTCTTCTGTTCACTCGATCGAGTGGAAAAACCACTCGATCGAGCACTTTCCTGCCCAAATCTACTCGATCGACCACCTGAAACCAGTCGATCGAGCACTTGCTTTGCCGTGAGCTCGCTTTCTTGACGTAACATCGTTCATCATCGATTCTGACTCTCCTCGGGTCTGATTTTTGCATTTCCGGTCCCTCATAAGAATGACCGCTTCTCAGATTTATCAAGTTTACCGTCTCGTGTGGATTCTTCTCATTTTGAGTCGGTAATTGACCCTGCTTTCTTGAAGATTGGTTCATAGCTAGTTGGGCAACTTGAGTTTCAAGTGCCTTTATTGGCGCATCTTTCTGTTGATCACTCAGCTGAAACTGCTTTGTAAAAGCTTGCAACATAGACTTAAGTTCACCAATTTCACTCACCCCACCGGAGGATGATGCACCGTGGTTAGGAGGAGCAAAGGAAGGAGGCTTCTGAAAGCCTTGTTGATTCTTGTGTGGAGGGACATAAGGCTGCTGCTGGTGCGGAGGAGGTGTAGGATTGAGCACATTTTGACTAGTCCACCTCAAATTGGGATGGACTGCCCCTTGATTATTGTAATAGGAACCTCCTCCTTGCCTATATTGCTGAAAGGCAAGGACTTGTTCCTTCTCTACAAGACAACCAACAGCAATGTGGCCATCATTACTCCCACATCTCTCACATGAAACGATCTCTCCTCTAGTAAGAACATGAACCGTCTGAGGCTCCCCAGCAGCTTGTAGCTCCAACTTGTCAAATCTAGCATTCATGGTCTCCAGCTGAGCCAAAACCTTCTTATCAACTGCATGAACTGTTCTAATCCCATCCCTCGGGTTACCATACTCAGCACTGTGATTTGCCATCTCCTCAATAAGGGACCATCCCTTATCATCATCGGTGTTTTCCTGGAATCTTCCACTAGATGCCGCATCAAATATGGCTCTTTGGTCGTCGTACAGCCCTTTGTAGAACTGATTAGCTAGAAACCATGGGTCAAAACCATGGTGAGGAATAGACCTCACCAACTTCTTGAATCGTGACCATGCTTCATAAAAAATTTCATCGGGAGCCTGTCTGAAACTAGTAATCTTAGCCCTCAGCAGATTGGTGCGCTGTGGAGGGAAATATCTCTTGTAGAATGCAAGAGCAAGAGACTCCCAATCTTTAACCCCAGCAGCTGTGCGGTCCAAGTCAGTCAGCCACTCCCTGGCTGAATCAGCTAAAGAGAAAGGAAATAGAACCTCCTTAATCTTATCTTGAGTTACCCCCTTAGTGGCGGGGATAGTGGAATAGTAATCGGTAAAGGTCTCCATATGCTTCCTCGGATCTTCACCTGCCACACCTCTATAGATATTTCTCTCCACCAGATTGATATAAGAAGGACGGATGTCGAATGTATTCCCATCCTCAGTCTGGAGATTGAAACCCTTCGGAATAGAGGATGCTTTAGGCACTCGAATGACCGGAAAGCTTAGGCATCTTTCTTGTAGAAATCGGTTGTCTTCGAAAAGAGAGTGATGTAGCTCTGGCTCGAAAGTACTCAAGTCTTCCTTTCGTGATTTCCTTTGCAGACGGAGTCTATGCTTGAATAATCTCTCTGGCTCTGAATCAAGTGAAAATAATTCAAACTTGTCTGGCCTGGGCATAAACAACACTGAAAGGAAATAATAAGAACGGCCTCAAGGAATAGAAATTCCTTAAGACGGATAAAATAAACGGAACGAAAACAAATAGGGCAATTGTCTCCCCGGCAACGGCGCCAAAATTTGACACGTCTGTCGTGTACCTGTCAAAAGTAAACTAACTAAACTAACTATATAGCTAGGGAAGTTAGGTCGATCTCCACAGGGAGGCAAGATATTTGTAGTAGTCCGTCTATTTGGTCACAAATGGGGGGGGGGGGGGGGAGGGGTTGTTTGAATTGTTATCTAAGCTACGAGTTTTAAAGAAGAGAGAAATAAAAAGCAAGAGCAGTAAGGGCAGAGAAATAAGATTAAACTATCAGATAGAGAGGGACATGTCAGGATTTCGGTCCACTACGGTAGTCCAGTGACTCAGCTGTAAATGACTCAGACGAATTAATGTAAGACGGATGTTGAAAGGTCCTTTCGGTCCACTTTCTATCCTAAAATACCACTAACTTAATTTTCATTCTCGTCAGGGTAGTCTACTGTTCATAGCAAGCCTATTTAGTCTAATCTTTCGATCTAGGATTAGGTTTAGCCAGTTTAAAGGTTAACTCAGAAGTGTGCACTCTACTAAGTCGAATAAGTACAATTAAATTGCTATGGTGACAGAGTCTTGTAATTAATTCATCCAATTCATTCACTACATCGTCACATTCCTACCGCAGATCCCCTAATCCCAACATGAAAGAGGTTTAGCTACTCATGTCACTAATTAAACTAACAGCAGATAAAATTCCAGCAGTAGACATAATGAAATAATAAGTAAATTGCATAAAAGAGAAATTAGGGCAAAGGAATTAAATGGAGTAAACAAGAAATTAAAGCAAACAATGATTAATTATTAATAAGAGCGAAGAAAGGAATTACAATCAAGCGAATTCTGGCGTAAAGAACACAAAATCCGAGTGAGAACAATCCGAGAGCAAAGTTACAGTGAAGAGGAAAGCAACGTAACAAAGTTTACAGTAGAAAGTTTAGATAGATAAAAAGATAGATCCTAATGACCTAGTAAAGTGTGCTTAAATAGCAAAGTAGTTAAGTTTAGCGAAATAAACATAACACGGGCTGTTTTAAAGCCTCTAACAGCGAAACCACTCGATCGAGTGGCTTAAAACCACTCGATCGAGCAAATCTTCAGCAGCATCTACTCGATCGAGTAGAAAGTTACTCGATCGAGTAACTCATCTTCCTGCAAGCTAAGGATCGAGTGGAAAACAACTCGATCGACCATCCTGGGACGTAAAAACCACTCGATCGAGTGGTAGAACTGCTCCATCGAGTACATTGTCTTCAAATCAGCTCAAGTCCGCGCCTAAATGCCTCGTAATCCGTTCCATGACGCTTCCAAACGTAGTATCTCACTCTGGAAAAATCACGTCTCCTCTAAATACATGCAAAAAGGACGAAAAAGAGTACGATTCCACTACTTTCGCGTTTATTTCTACAAAATAGACAAAACTAACCAAAGTAGCCAATTCGGGGCAAAATACTACAAAAATAGTATAAAAAATGCATAGAAATACGTGCTGAAATAGGCTAAAAAGACTATATAAAAAGCACGTATCACTTTGGTTTTTGATTTATTGGTTCTTTGCCGTCCTTCGTTCGAGGCAGGTAAAGGTGCCAGCGGGGATGTTCCCATTGGTGAGTGGTCGATTCTCTGTGTTTGGATATTTTTGTGGGGAATGGGCTTGCCTTCCGTCATTGATCATGAACAAGGAGATGTTCTGGTTTGTTATCTAGGTTCGTCGTAGAATCCCTTTGATAGAAGCTCGTTCTAGATCGAGTGCTAATGAAAGGTTTCTATTACCAGACATGGAATAGGTTAAGAAAATGGACACGGAGTTTCGAGTCCTTTTCTTACTCGGTACGGAACGTCACTCGAGTGTACTCACATTGAATTGGAACATGTTGTTTGTTTTAAATCAGTTCTCAAATCAATTCTCGTTGTCAACGGAAACTGGTAAAGGGGAGAATATATGATAGTTGGAGATTGTGCTTTTATTTAGATAAATAAGAGGTTAGCACAGACTCGATGGATACATGTGACTCATGGGGACAGCCCTCAGTTGTTATTTAGGAATAAAAGGACAGACGTTAGGATAGATATGAGAAAGCCTAAGGCTCGGACTCGGACTCGGACTCAATCGTAGATACGAACTCGTAATCATCATGTTCCTCCTCGAAGGTCTCTTTCGCAGCATCCAGCGGCTTGAATGTCTGGTCTTGAGCATTGACCCACTTGAGCACTTCACTCTCATTGTTGGGAATGATATGAGGACAATAGTCTAAGAGGCTTTCATCTCCTTGCAGAAAGAGATCACTAATACAAATACAGGCAACCACAACGGCCCTTTAACAACGCTTATTCACGAAAATCATCAAAACACGTTGTAGAATTTATTCCGCGAATTTTACCAAACTTAATTACAACGGTTATGTGTTGTTAACCGTTGTTATTGGTTTTAACAACGGGTCATACTTAAACAACCGTTGTTAATGAAAAAACTAATAACAACGGTTAAATTTTAACCGTTGTTAATGGTTTGGCGCCAAATTAGTGAAAAGTAATCACAACGGTTATATTAGAACCCGTTTTTAATACGTTTTAACAACGGTTGTAGACTCAATAACCGTTGTTATTAATATTATGAAAATCTTAAGAACAACATATTGCTTTATTCTGCTATACGCTACAAACACAAACACAAGCTAATACTGCTACTATATCATCCTCCATTCCTCCCTGATCGTCTCTCTGTCTTCATCTCCGTCACTGTTGTTACGTCTTCTCTCCCTTATCGTGTTTATCAATCAGGTATATATATATGTTTCTTAACAACGCTTATAACTAGATATAGGATTTTTTGGGTTATTATCTAATTTGTTGATAATTTAGCTTAATTGCTTTCCTGAATTTCGTTTATTTGTTTGCCTATTATTGTATTTTCTAAATTAGTTGCCTATTATTACGAATGTAGAATAATGACTCGAACTTGGATGATTGATGCAAATATGAGTGACCGCACCTACAAGGATGGTTTAGCTGAATTTTATGAATTCGTTTTGAATAATTTGAAAGGTTCTTCTAGTATTGCATGTCTTTGTGAAAGATGTGGTAATATTAGCTATATGGCTTTTCTGGACGTTAAAATACACCTAGAAAAGTGGAGATTTAGTCGATCCTATACACTTTGGATTTTTCATGGGGAATCATTAGAGGAAGAGAATAACTCTAAAGAAGATGATGTTGAGGTACACGAAAGGCTAATCGATGATCCCGAGTTTGCCGAGTTTTTGAGTTGGAAGAGTTGGAAGTAGAGAAGTTGAATGTTGGGTCTATAGATAATGAAGAGAATGATGATGAGTCCATTGCTTTTGAAGATGTAGGTGATGACACTAGTAATTGGGATGACCTTAACAACATGTATGAGAAGTTGTGTGAGTCGAAGCACCTCTCGTATCCTGGTTGTAAGTTCACAAAAATGTCTATTTGTGGTGAGGTTGTATAATATCAAGGGGGCAAATGGGGTGAGTGACACGTGTTTCACTAGTTTTTAGCCTTGATAAAGGAGTTGCTTCCCGATGGTAATGTTCTACCTGTTAAGACATATGAGGCGAAAAAACTAATAAGAGGAGTGGGTATGAAATATGAGAAAATACATGCATGTCCAAATGATTGCATATTGTATCGGAAATTATATCAAAACTTAACCAATTGCCCTAAATGTTTGGAGTGGCGTTATAAGGATAAGGAAGGGATCCCGGCTAAGGTGTTGTGGTATTTTCCATTGATACCAAGAGTCATAAGGATTTATGCGAATCCCGATGATGCAAAAATGTTAACTTGGCATGAAACAGGAAGAATAAATGATGGAAAGCTAAGACACCCTAAGAGATGGTAAGCAATGGAAATCGTTCGACGCTAAGTATCCCGAGTTCGGCAATGAACCTAGAAACTTACGTCTAGCACTCGTCCACCGATGGAATGAACCCACACGGAAACATGAGTAGCCAACATAGTACTTGGCCGTAGTGTTGGCTATTTATAACTTACCTCCATATGTGTGCATGAAAAGAAAGTATTTGATGTTGTCGTTGTTAATTTTCGGCCCTAAACAACCTGGAAATGATATAGATGTATATTTGGAACCTCTTCTAGATGATTTGCGATTGTTGTGGGATAGTGGGATAGAAGTATTTGATGCATATAAGAACGAAACTTTCAATTTGAGACCGATGTTATTGTGTACAATAACTGACTATCCGGCTTATGGCGACCTTTCTGGGCACACAGTTCATGGGAAAGAGGCTTGTCCATTGTGTGGGGAGGATATCGAGTCTGAATACTTGAAGTCTTCTCGTAACTATGTGTATATGGGAAATAGGAGGTTCTTGTCTCATGACCATTGTTATCGCAAGATGCAGAAAGCATTCAATTGAAGACAAGAACTTCGTCAACCTCCTAGAATTTTGAGTGGGCATGAAGTTTATCAGAAAGTAAAGCATATTAAGATAGATTATGGGAAGAAGAGCGGCTCTAAATTGTCTACTCGTGGGTATAAGAAAAGATCAGTATTTTTTGATAAACTTCCATATTGGCCTGACCTGGAGGTCAGGCATTGCCTCGATTTCATGCACATTGAGAAAAATGTATGTGATAATATTATCAATACCCTTCTGAATGTTCCTGGTAAAACAAAGGATAACGCCGCAGCTAGGGAAGATATGAAAATGATGGGTATTAGGCTAGAATTGGCACTACAGAAGAGAGGTAATCGTACATTTTTACCGCCAGCAGCTTTTACCCTTTCACGGAATGAGAAAAAAGAGTTCTGTGCATGCTTGAATGGAATTAAAGTGCCACATGGTTATTCGCCGAACATCAAAAGCCTAGTGTCGATGCAAGACCTAAAACTCACCGGGTTAAAGTCACATGATTGTCACACTTTGATGCAACAATTACTACCTGTGGCTATTCGTTCCATTTTACCTGAAAAGGTAAGATATGCTATAACTAGATTCTGTCTCTTCTTCCAGTCCATATGCGAGAAAGTCATCGATCCCGATGACGCGGATTCATTGCAGGACCTCGTTGTAACCTCTCTTTGTCGATTGGAAATGTATTTTCCACCCTCTTTCTTCACTATCATGATTCATCGGACCATTCACTTGGTTAGGGAGATTTTGTACCTTGGGCCCGTGTACTTGAGATACCAGTATCCTTTCGAAAGATTGATGAAAGTCTACAAGGACTATACATCTAATCGGTATCGTCCGGAAGGTTGTATTGCTGAACGCGCTATTTTAGACGAAGCTCTTTCATATTGTTACGCTCATCTCTCCCCTGAGGAGTTGATTGGCGTTCCTAAGAATCGTCATAGTGACTGGATGACCGGAAAAGGTATTAGGGGCCGGGTTGAAAAAATTGTGACACGTGAAATGTTGCATTTAGCACACATGTATGTGCTAAACAACGAAGATGAGGTGCAACCTTATATTCAACAACACAAAGATGAGCTCAAATACGATCACCAAAACAAGACCGAGAAGTGGATTGCGAACGAGCATACGAAGACGTTTCCATAGTGGTTTAGGAATATTGTCTTACAAAGATTGTATCGATCAAACTGGTGATGACATCTCTCCTAGGTTACTACGTCTTGGTTTAGGTCCAAATGCCAGGGTCACCTTTTACAACAGTTTTGCCATTAATGGATATACTTTTTACACCCGCGAGCAAGATGAGGTGAGCACAATGCAAAATACTGGTGTGAGTTCTGAAGTTGAGGCAATGCACTTTGCTACTTCAAAAGATAAAAAGCTTATTTGGGGAAAATGCCTTTATTATGGTGTTATTCAAGAAATATTGGTACTAGGTTACATTTATTTCACAATGCCTTTGTTTTGATGTAACTGGGTTGATAACAACATCCATTGTGTCCGAAAGGATAAGATGGGATTTACGTTGGTCAATCTGGGTAAGGTTGGCAATAATAAGGATGATCCTTTCATAATGGCATCCCAAGCTAAACAAGTGTTCTATATCACCGATCCTATGGATAAGAAGTGGTCTGTTGTACTGTCTATAAGGAAAAGAAGGAGTAGTCCATCCGATAATGGTGATGATGATCAGGATGTCGTTTTTGAGGGAATGGATCAGTCTACCACTGTATCTTATTTCGACGATGTTGACACTGATCATGAGGACACTGAAAGCATATATATGCGTGATGACCATGGTGAAGGTATTTGGGTTAACGAAGAAACTATGACATCCAAGAAACGTTCCCGATCCTGAGATAGTTCATCGGGACACGATGTATGCATGCATCTTTGGTGTTGTCTTATTTTCTTGATCTTATTATTAGATGTGGATCTTTGGTGTTGAAATTCTTTGAATAATGTTGCGGTATATGGTGCTTTTTCACATTCAGTATGTATTGTTACAGTTTGGACCTGTAATGGAATTACGGTAATTTTAAAAAAAAAGAGGTTCAACAATAACAACGGTTATATTTAAATTACCCGTTGTTAATACTTTCAATAACGGGTGTAGTACCTCTACCCGTTGTCAATTATTTTTTTGACATATTTCATTTTGGCGCAAATTTGGTGAAAATATATTACAACGGGTATATTTTAACCGTTGTAATAAAAATTTGACAACGGTTTACTTTTATTGACCCGTTGTTATTAACATATAACAACGGTTCTTCTTTGAGCACCCGTTGTCAATAGTTTGTCTTAATAAAAAAACTAATATAGAAACCCATACAGCATGCCATACACAAACACACACAACATTATTAGTTCAACCGTTGGTATCCTGTGTTAATTCTTCTCTCTTCCTCGCTTTTTACATTCTCGTCGCCGACCGTCACCCAGTTTCCGAAGCCCAAATTCCGTTGCCTTCCCTTATCATCCTGCTCGTTCTCTTTATCATCATCATCAACAGGTATGTTCACTTTAATTTTGTGTTTCGTCATTAGGGTTTTAAGACGATCATCTTGTTTCTTTTTCATGCATCTGTTTGTTTTTCGTCTTCTTTGTTATCTTTATCATCCCGCATCATCTACTTTACTCCTCTTATTAGGGTTTAGGATTTTAGAAGCTCAATCTGTTGTTTTAAATTTTCATTCCTATTAGGGTTTAGGGTTTTAGATAATACTCTGCATGTACGTTGTTAAGTTGTTCATTTCCAGCTATATCATTCATATTTGGGTTTTAGGATTATCATGGGTGAAAAACGTAAAAGAAGTCAAAAGAACAATGAGCCTGGTGATAATAAGCCTGGTGAGAGGGGTGCTACGAAGTGCCAGAAAGTCCTTGCAGCTATAGCCGCTAAACAGTCGTTCTAAATAACATGGAGTGAGATGGGTTTCCCTACTGGTCCAAATGCGGGTCTTTTCTCCAGTTGGATTGGTGCTTGCACAAGACAGTTTGAATCCAAAATTGGCGGAGTTATACTTGGCTCGTGTAAAGGAAGGCTTTATTATACCCGATAAAAGCCATGATGAGTATTTAATGCATAAGGCAGCGGATGTCCACAGGCAGTGGAGGTGTGGCGTTGCTAGGGATTGGTTGTATGTGGACAAGGCAACGGGGAGATGCGTAAGAGCCCACCGGAAAACAAGTGTCCCACCATCAAGCAGGAAGAATGGGATCTTTTCAAAAAGATGAGAACTACCGAGAAGTTTTGAGTTAAATATCCTCGCCTTTTAACGATTTACCTATCATTTTTTTAATTAATGAGTCCTTTATATAATCTTTTTATTATCTCATCTACTTGCGCTTTTATATAATTATTTGAAGGCCGTTAGCAGAAGAAATCGTGCTAACATTTCATGCAAGAAGGGGAAATTCTATGGTTCTCTAGGCGGTTCTGAGAAAGATAGAAGAGGACCTCGTAAGTAGCATGCATTATTCCCTGTGAGACTTTATTTTTTTAATCACACTTGGACTTGCATTGATACACATTTACGTGTATAAATGTTACCATGTTAATGTGTAGGTGGCAAAGGGAGTGAAAGAGGTGGATCGGCATGTAACTTATAAAGAAGGGCACACGCCTAAAGGATCCCGGTCGTCGCGTGACAAATATGATGAGGAAGTTTTGGCAAACATAATAAGCATTATTTTATTAAGACGAGTTCATTACTAACTTTATTATTTTAGTCACAAATATAATTTGAAGTTTATTTAATATATTATAGGACAACGTATTGAAAGAGGTAGAAGAAGGGAAATTCACTCCCAGTGGTCGTAATGACGTTCTTGCTAGAGCGATCGGCCGACCCGAACATCATGGTCGTTTGAGGGGCATCCCGTTACAAGTTGGAGTAACGAAATATTATGGGAAAAGCGCCGGATAAAGAAGAAAAGGAAGACTAAGTCCGAGAAGGCCGACATGGTAACATTTATTCTATTATTTTCATTTAAGTTCGATTCACATGTTATTGTTGGGATAAAAATTGCTGACATATTACATTCTTGGCAAGCGACTTGATTAATGGCATCCGTACTACTAAAGCCGAATTTGGAGGTAAGCTTTCGAAGAAGAAGTGAAGATCATGGAGGATGTCATTTCTAAAGGGGGTAATAATAAGGTACAACAGATTGGTCAAGAGGCCGCTACTACCTTGGCAATACATGAGAAGGAAGTATCGGTCAACGAGATTCAGAAAGATCAGGTACCTAATAATGCTTCTGAAGTTGTAACAACTAAAGCCGATCATGTACCTAATACTTCCTTATTTTTCTTTTGTTTTTTTTTGGGTAAGATCAGGGGGTGTGTTCACTTGCCGACTCTAATGCTATAACTTCCGACATGGTGCCATTGAATTGGTTAATTTTATTAGGTAAATAATGGGTCCGAAAAGGAGATGCAACTTGAGAAGACGGCTGATGGAAAACAAAGATACATCCCCTTCAAGTCGGTTCCCTGTTTTCAGTAAGGTATGCATGAAGTGTTTAATTAGTTAAATTTATATGAATGTTGAAGTTTGTGCAAAAATCGTCGTGAGGAGACGAAAGCGTTTTGCAAAATCTTTTGAATCTTTGAAGCGTTTTTGCAAAGATATAATAATGTATGAGTATATTCTTCAAAGCCGTAAACAAGAGGCCGTTATTCTTGTCGACCCTAAAACCGAAAAGCCACATGTGCGTGTTGGCTGGGGTCTCGTAGAAACCAAATCTGCGAGAATGAAACCGTAGTTCATGGCGAAAAACTTTTGCCGAATCATAGAATAGTAGAGATAACTACAGTCTTTCCAGGCCATAAAAACTTTCAACCGTCGTCTGTCCCAGTTCGTGACGACATTACCATTCTGGGAGATGCGCTTGGAAGTTTCATCCAATGGCCTGAAACTCACATCTACTTGGCGAAGATATCTCTCCGCCGCCTCAAAGAGCGGAAAGCGAGTTGGGGTTAGAAGAAATACCTTTATATATATGTTACATTTTTAATTGTTGAATATTTTTATATGTTAAATTTATATGTTATTTTTTTTTTAGGGAACAAAAAAGACGGCTTTGGCGGATAAGCCTAAGTCCACAGACATGCCAACGACCTCGACTTCACAACAACTTGATGAGGTATTTAATTAACTTCTCCATTTTTTTAAAAATTAACCTCGCTCCCTTTATTTATATTTTGTCTGTATTTATAAAAAGCATGGTAATTTTGTGTAGGGGACAAAAAAGACTGATAAGCCTAAGTCCCCACCAGTCTTACTCGCTACTACTACCTCATCATTGAAAGAGCGGAGTTGACGAGGTATTTAATTAAGTACGCTTTTATTTTTATTACTCCAACTAGGATATGTTACCTTTGGATTTTTTATTATTTTAATTATCTACTACATGTGTAGGTGGTGGTAGTTGCACAAAATCAAAGACTCATTCTTTCCGGACACGAAAGTTAGGAGTTTAAACTCCACACAATATAAAGGGAAGGATTACATGCAAAAAGTAAGAACGGTGACGATGATGAGACTACATGAGGAGGTTGGCCATCGCATAGCCACCGAGCAATTGATAGTTATTCCGCTCGAGGAGGATATTCTAGGGGCTGAGCACCAAGCGCTTATATCATGGGATCTGCTAGCCGTATGGGCTGGCCTAGACCAGATTGATATAGCACACATATTTGTTTGGATGAAGTAAGTTTCTTAATAAATAATTTCATAGTCTAATATTCTGACTACTAGATAGTGTTTTAAATACCGGAATTAATACCGTAATAATGTAGGATATTGAAATTGAGAGTGATCCCGGAGAAGAATATTCCATCGATCAATACAGTTCTGTGCCCCTATGTTTTATATTTATTTATTCCGGATTTCTCGTTCGAACAACGGGTAGATTATATTGCTCAAAGAATTGGCGACAACCAAGAAGCGATTTTTGGCGCTTATAATGAAAAAGGGTAATAAACAAATTAATATTACGTTTCCCCCTACAATTGCATTTTCATAACTAATATATGTACTTGTTAATAATGATGATGTCTCTTGATGTAGGACTCATTGGGTGCTAGCAGCCATCATGCCGACAAGGAATAAAGTTTTCTGGTTGGACTCTTTACATCATCAACCAAGCGAGACTTTTAAGCACTTGATTAATATGTAAGTTTATAATATTGATTTATTTATAATAACATTTTCATTTTTTATTTATAGAAAAAAGCTCTTTCATATTTTTCCCCTAAAAAAATTAGTTTCTGCCTCCTTTTTTATTTTTTAAAAAAAGGGCCTTTAAGAAGAAAAGAGCAAACGAGCAGGATCAACCCACGGAAGATTCTCGATGTTGGCCCCGATTTTATTACGATAAGGAGTACGTGCTCAAATACAATAACATTAAGTGCAAAATCTGTGTTTAATACTAATACAATACCTAAAGTTCAAGATTATGATGTGAGCCTTCTCTCGTCTGTTTTTTTTATGTAATAATAGGCCCCTCGCCAGCCAGATAGCATACAATGTGGATACTACGCTTGTCGGTTCATGTTGGAGATTATTAGGCGAAGATATCTCGTTATTCCAGAAAAGGTTAGTAATAATTTAAACATGTGTTTATTACTTTTTTTAAATTAGAGCTAATGTTGTCTTGCTTTCGCTATATATACCATAATGTTGCTAATGTTGTCTTGCTTACTGCTATATATACCATAATGTCTTCTCTTTGTTTTTTCCGCAGTATGCAATCAACCCGTCTGCATTGAGCAAGTACTCAAGTGTAGATATAGACGAGGTAAGAGACATGTGGGGAAACTACGTCTTAGAATATATTAGAAATGCATGATACTCAGAGTTTAGATCAACTTATTAGTAAATTTTTTGTTGAAGTTAGGGAATGATTAGTTCATGTAAATTCAACTCCTTGTAAGTATATATATATATGATGCAGCTGTTGTTGTGGTTGAATTGAATCTATTGAGTTCGATGAACCAAATTTGTGATTTATCTTGGTCTTTGGTATAGTGGTCTTTGACATATGCGAGGTTTTGAATGGCATGAAAAAAATTTATTTTTTCAAAACATTAGGAGTTTGTAATAAAACGGTTACTAAAAAAAACCGTTGTGAATACCTTTCACAACGGTTAATAAAAATAACACCGTTGTGAATGACATTCACAAATACCCGCGCATAATATTCAACAACAGGTTTTAATCGAAGAACCGTTGTTAAAAGTCTTCACAATTTTGGAGGTAAAATTACAACAACGGGTATTAAACAAAGAACCGTTGTTACTAAAAATTTCAACAACGGGTATGTACCATAAACCCGTTGTCAAAAGACTTCACAATTTTGGAGGGAAAGTTACAACAACGGTTATACATACGACAACCGTTGTTATATTATTCCCTCCAAAATTTTGAAACACTTTCCACAACGGAGAACACCCAACAACAACGGCTTTTAACCGTGGTGAATACTTTAGACAACGGTTTCACTAAATAAGCAAACCGTTGTAAATACCTTCTACAACGGCCGCTTTAACAACGTCCACTTTTTGATTTTACAACGGTTTTTACCCGTTGTTATAGGCTGTATCTGTAGTAGTGGATGTTCATGAGGGTTGTCTTCATCACTTGGTTGGCATAGGGATGAAGCCGTCAGTTCATGGTTGTCAATCATATTTTGAATAGCATGTTTCAGTTTGAAGCATGTTTCAGTATCATGACCATTCCCTTGATGATATTGGCAATAGGCACTGCCGTCCCAGAAACGGGTTTTCCAGCATTCAGACGGGTCCGGATTGGGCCCGATTGGTTGTAGTTTCCTTTCAGTCATGAGCCTTTGAAGGGCTGCGGCATAGGTTGTGTTGAGTTTGGTGAATGTCCTTTGAGAACGTTCAACCTTGCTGTTTGTCTTGAGGTATTCAGGAGGATTGTCTTGACTCAGAGGTGCGACTATGATTTTGCCAGCCTCGATCATATCTTGAATGGCATGCTTGAGTTTGGAACAGGCTTCGGTATCTGGCCCTTGCCTTGATGGTATTGGTAATAGACATTTTCGTTCTATTAACGGGCTCTTTTGTGTTCAGGTGGGTCCGAAGTCGGACCAATGGGTTGCAGCATTCCTTCTGAAGCAAGTATCCCTAGAGCAGTGCCATATGCTATTCCCAGATCTATGAAAACCCTTTGATGTTTTCCCATGGTTCCAACATTGGTGCTTTTTGGGATGTTTTTGTGAGTTTTGTTTTTGTTTTTGATTTTGTCAATCCTGGGCGGAAGCAGGATTTGGTTGTTGTCAATGGGAAGTTTTGGGGATGTTGCTTGATATTTTGAAGGGTATTTTGGTGAGGTAATTTCATGTTCTTCGTTGGTGGGTTCATGGAAGTCGGAACCATCGAATGACTCCTCATTTTCAACAGCTATTGGTTGTTGAAAAGAGGGTTGGTTTTCTTCTTGATGGCCAGGTTCATTTTCGGTAGTACTGACCCTTTTCTCCAAATTAGCTACCCGAGTGTTCAAATGATCGATAGCCACTTGCAGCATTGAGAATATGTTGTTGATAGAGACGGAGAGCATCATTATAGCGCTTTGTATGCCATCTTTGTCAATTGCATGAATTTCCTCATCGTCAGGAGAGATGAGGTGAGAGAAGTCTAGGGAAGATTCCTGACTGTGTCTAATAGGGTTTTCTGGAGGGTTGTTTTTGTTGTTTGGTGAAGGAGGTAATGGTAACTCGCCCTTTTCGATCATATCAAGAATGGCGCCTTTTAGAGGGAGACACATTTCAGTGTCATGTCCGCGACCTTGGTGATATTGACAAAACAGTTTTCCGTCCCATCTACGTCCTCGTTTGTTTGGTAGAGGGTCTAGAGTTGGACCAATCGGTTTGAGAGTTCCTTTGGAGATTAGCCTTTCCAAGGCTATGGCATAAGGCATACCCAGATCAGGGAAGGACCTATGAGGTCTTCTGGTTTTGTTTGGTTGAGTTCCCAGGGGATTTGCTTCAATGGTTTTGGTAGCTCCCCAACTAGGGTTGGTTTTGTCGTTGGCAAGTAGTCGGCTTTCAAGGATCTTAACCCTTTGCTCAATATCAGAAGAGGTAAAATTCCTAGTTATCATTTTGTCCTCAACTTGGAAGAGACGAGTGCTCAAGTTTTCCACGGTAGCTAGGAGTCGAAGGACCATGTTGTTGGCTTCGTTAGAAGTCATGGCGGATGCAGATTGATCGGCTTATTGAGTTTCTTGTTGAGGATTGATGGCACCCAAGGGATTCCTATTTGACATAACGATAGGCGTTGTAACTTGTCTTGGCAAGGGATTACACAAACAAAGGCAAGTACGACACACATGTACAAAGGCAGTTTTGTTGTGGAGACGCGACAGTGTGACTAGGTTATGAGTTCATTAAAGATCGTGAATGACCTCTTGTGTTCGAACTCTGGGTGAAAGACGTTGAATTTAGACTCGAGTGTCAACTTTGGCATAGTGATTCCTAGGCAGACGACTTCTGACGATATTTGGAGGTTTGTTGTTGGCGTGACGCCATTGGACAAGACATGTACACAAACTTGACCTTTGACCCGTAATGTAGGGGAAATGGGGGTTTAAAACCCAACTGGTTTTGACTCTCCTAACGCCATTGAAGATGTCTCGACAATTAGGCGACACGACCTGGACCAGAAGATAGGTACTAACTTCGGCAGAGACTCGACGTTATCTAGACGACTTGACTTGAAATCGACTGGACTTTAATCGACTCGAGGCTCAATCGGAATGGTGGACTGAAATTTTCGAAAATAGAAATTTTCAAAGAGGTTCATCTGTCGTTTCATGGACGGTTTCCAAAGAGTAGGGATCTCCGAAAGTCGATCAGTTGAAGAGTTGTCTTAAGTTTGTTTTCAAAAGACGGTTTAAGTTGAAATTGCGGCGGCTCTAAAAACAAAGTGTTGTTTCCGAAGCCGGTTTTTGAAATTCCGAATTAACGGATTTGAAAATCGAGAATTGAAGAATTTGGAATTGCATCACAATGGCCATGAAAACGGTTAAATTTGTTTCAAAGGATTTAAAATTGTGTTAAAAATTTGAAAACGGTTAAATTTGTTTTCAAAGATTGAGTTTGAATTGAAATTTGAAAACGGTTAAATTTGTTTTCACAGATTTGATTTTGAATTGAAATTTGAAAACGGTTAAATTTGTTTTCAAATAATTTGAAATTGGATTTGAATTTGAAAACGGTTAAATTTGTTTTCAAAGATTTGATTTTGAATTGAAATTTGAAAACGGTTAAATTTGTTTTCAAATATTTGAAATTGGATTTGAAATTTGAAAACGGTCAAATTTCTTTTCAAATGGTTTGATTTTGAATTGAAATTTGAAAACGGTTAAATTTGTTTTCAAATGATTTGAAATTGGGTTTGAAATTTGAAAACAACTAATTTTGTTTTCAAATGATCTGATTTTGAATTTGAAATTTGAAAACGGTTAAATCTGTTTTCAAATGATTTGAAATTGGGTTTGAAATCTGAAAACGATTAAATTTAATTTCAAAGATTTGAAATTGGAAATTGTGAGGATTGAATTCGTCATTACGACGGGTTAGAAAACCGTTTTAACCTTTGAAAGAAGGTATGCAAATCGAAAATTGTGAGAATTGCAATTGCCATTACGACGCCTTAGAAAAGCCAAATTTGATTTCGAAAACGGGATTTGAAATTTGGAAAGTTGCACGGGTTGAAATCGTCATTACGACGGTTTGAAAAACGTTTTTGTTTGAAATTGATTTCGAATTTTGAAAATTCGAGGGTAGAATTCGTCATTATGACGGCGTAAAAAGGCGCTTTGGGAATGCAACGGTCGGCGATAGACCGAGGTTTGAAACGACCATTATGACGACGTAAAAGGGTATTTTGAAATGGTTTGTGGAAACCGAGGTTTGAAATCGTCATTGCAACGGCATGAGAAAGTGATTGAAATGGTTATAAAAACCGGGTTTTGAAGTGGCCATTATAACGGCATAAAAAAGTGCTTTGAAATAGTTGTAAAAAAACCGGGTTTTGCAATTGTCATTAAGACGGCCTAAAAAGGTGTGCAACGGTCGGCGGAAGACCGAGGTTTGAAATGGCCATTATAACGGCGCAAAAGGGTGTTTTGAAACGGTTGTAAAAGGCGAGTTTTAAAATCGTCATTACGATGGCCTATAAAGGCGTTATGAAATGGTTGTAGAAAACCGGGTATTAAAATCGTCATTACGACGGCCTAAAAAGGCCTGTTAAAATGTGACGGTCGGCGAAAGACCGAGGTTTGAAATGGCCATTATTACGGCGCAAAAAGGTATTTTTGAAAGTTTGAAAATGACACGGAAGGACTTGATGCGTGTCAATTATATGATGTTTTACACCCTATTTTACACGCATTTCAGAACTCATTTATGTGGTTTAAGGCTACTATTTGCCCCATTTCGTCTACTTTCGTATTTTTATGTAATATTGCAGATTTATGCGGAAATGAGTAGATATTGAGCCAAATCCGTCCCCGAGTATCTTGCATTTCATTTGACGTGAAGTATTTGCTCAAGGAACGAGCTTGGTGCAAATTTCGAGGCCCGAAAGACAAATCCACGAGAAGTTTGAAGTCAAATTCCAGCTACTTCAGTCGATCGACCGCTGCCCATAATCGATCGACCAACCCACGAGTTCCAGTAGCCACTGTTCAGCGAAGAGCATTCGATCGACTGCCTTGCATGGTCGATCGACCAAGACGCTCTTTCAGACGTGAATTAAAAGATCGAGAAGTTTGAAGCCCATTGTATTAGGTTTTAGGAAATAAGAACTACGTTGTATTCCTATATAACGTAGCTTTAGTTTCAGCATAAGGAGCCCTATTTGTCGAGTTTTTATTCAGTTTTATTGAGGTATTAGAATATCAAATAATTAGGGTTTTCAATATTGTTTCGTATTCAATACAATTTACTTTCGCGTTCGGCTTTGTTCTTTTCCTTCGCAATTCCACACGGTACTCTCCTGATTTTATTCAATTGTTTTGCCTTCATTCATAGATTTAGAATTGCTAGATCAGTTTCCCAAAGCCGAATTATCATCTTATGTTAATCATTTATTTAGCCGTTTTAATCATGAAATCTGTAGTTTTATTAGTCAATTTTACTGTTGTTTTTTATCGTAGTCATGAGTAGCTAAATACCCTGTACTAGGATATAGGGAATCTGTAGTGTAGGCGGCATTAGAATAGGGAACCCTAAATCGCGCCATGGTCGATCGACCGCCTACCTTGGTCGATCGACTGGCCTCGTGAGGTTTTGCTTCGTTTTAATTGCTTTAAATTCTATTTTTGACGAATCGAGTGCACGCGACTAGTTGAATGCTTAGTAATTGACTGGCCCATTAGATCGAAAGATAGGGAAGGTTGCTAGAATACCAATTAAAATGACTAAACTATGCTTAGATCGAAAGATAGGTAAAGTTTAGAATATTAGTCACTTTTCAGGACGAGAGTCAGTACTAGTGATATTAGGGACCCGTAGCGAGATCGAAAGACGTTACTTGTTGAGAGTGGACCGAGAGGACCTCTTGTCTTCCTGCCTCATGTGTTTGTTTTAGACCTACCTAGTTTGCTGCCGCCGAAACTACAGTGAACCGACCATCCTTAGCACCCTTTTTAATTCTTGATTTCATCTACTATTTAGTTTATTTTACTTTTATTGCCTTAGCTATAGATCACTCAAATCAATCAACCCCCACATACTGTTACCTTAAGACTAGAATTAGACAACTAATAATTAAATCTGCCTCTCTGTGGTTCGACCCTGTTACCACTAGCTTCTGTTAGTTTTAATAGGTATTATAAATATTATTTTTGGTACTCACAACGACGGGTATCAAATTTTGGCGCCGTTGCCGGGGAGGCAATTGTTCTAATTTTTAGTTGTTTTATTTTAGTCTTTTTCTTAGTTTAAGGGACATTCGTTCCTTAAGCTATCCTCATATTCTTTTTGTAGTTTCCTCTTATGCGCAGGTCACAGGGTGGTGAATTAGTACCGTTCAATCCTGAGATTGAGAAGACTTTGCGCGAGTTGAGACGATCATCTAGGATATTACCGACAGAGGAAGAGCTGAGTACTCTGTCTAGTTACTACGAGAACAAGCTGTTCGAGGAGGATCCACCTTCATCTCCTCTTTCTACTTCATAAGCTGAGACCGTCACTTCTCCAGATTTTCTAGAGATGGCTTAAGAAGCGACTATAGCAAGTAACTCTGAGCCGACAGCTGCAAATCTATACAAGGGGTTCGAATTACCGGGAGCTGATAGGAAATTCGAACCGAAGCCTTCTTATATCAACTTGGTTGAGAGAAACCAATTCGGGGGAGCTGCAAATGAAGATGCAGCCAAGCATATGGAGATATTTATCGATTATTGCTGCTCTATGCCCCCGCCGACCGGTGTGACCTACGACCAAGTGAAGGAGACAATGTTTATATTCTCACTCCGCGATGCTGCAAGGGAGTGGTACAGAGACCTGGACCGAGCTGCTAATGGGATCACCGACTGGAATTCTTTGGCCTTGGCATTCTACAAGAAATATTTCTCTGCCTCGAAGACGAATGCTATTAGAGCTCAGATCACAAGCTTTAACCAGGGGCCTGACGAGAACTTTCATGAGGCATGGGTCCGTTTCAAGAAGCTGGTGCGAACCGTTCCGCATCATGGGTTTGAGAAATGGAGCTTATGCAATCAGTTCTACAATGGGCTCTATGACGATCAGAGAGCTATCTTGGATGCGGCGGCTAGCGGCAGATTCCAGGAGAATATGGGAGAGACTAAGGGGTGGAAAATCATTGATGACTTGGCCACCCATAAAGCTGAGTATGGAAATTCCAGGGGAAATCAAAGGAGAGCTGCTGAATCTCCTTCTGTAGCTGCATTAGAGGCTCTCACGGCGAGATTTGATAAGTACGAGTTGGGAAGAGCTTCAAAAGGAGGGATCTACCATGTGAATGATGTTTCAGACGGTCCTTTCGTCTGCAAAAGATGTGGAGCTGAGGGACATGTTTCAGACAACTGTCCTAATCTCTTTGAGTCCTGCGCTGCCTTTCAACATTATAGGCAGACAAACACATACTATGAGCCGAATGTCCATCCGAATCTGAGGTGGAGCAGCCAAAATGTCTTGAATCCGACTCAACCTCCACAGCAGCAGCAGCAACAAAATTATGTGCCCCCTCATAAGCAACAATAGTTCCAAAAGCCTCCTTATGTTCCTCAGCAGCAGCAGCAATCTCAAGGCTCTGAATTTGCCGAACTGAAGAATTTGTTGCTGAAAGAGTCTCAAGCTAGAGAGATCGGGATGAAGATGTTAGAAAGCCAAATTGCCCAATTGGCTAGCAAGAATACAACTCGAGCTCCGGGACATTTACCGACTCAAACTGATCAAAAGGAGACCTTAAATGCAATCACCTTGAGGAGTGGGTCTACCCTTGATGGGCCCATTATGGTTGAGGACGTCACTGAAAAGGATGAGGCGGAACCAAGCAAGGAGAAGGTTGTGACGAACAAAAACAAGAAAAAGACGATCAGCAGGTATGTCAGTCGATCGACTGACATACCCAGTCGATCGACTGGTCCGTGACAACCAGAAGCTATTGTTCCTGTAGAAGTCGGTCGATCGATCGACCAACCGTCGGTCGATCGTGAGTCTTTTTGAAAGTGATTCTTTTCGTCCTCCAATGCCTAATAACTTGAGGGATCACTTGTTTCGGGGTACTCGCCGAAAATATTGAGGCCAGAACCGATCTTGACGATGGGTCCGTTCGGTTCAAGTACGACCCTTTGTCGATTAATGGTTCACATTTGAGACGGGGTGAAGAAGGGTCAAGCTACAACAAGGAGAAGGTTGTGGACTTTCAGCCTAAGTCCACCGATGCCGGCATGAGAGATTTATAAGAGAGGGCTAAGTTACTTCTTATAGCCCCTTATCCGGAGAGATTAGTGCCGACGAAGGAACAGGTATCATTTAATAAGTTTGAAAATCTTATCCGTAGCTTAAATGTACAAGTTCTTTTTCTTGAGTTAGTTAATCAGGTGCCTGCTTACATGAAATTTATGAAGCAATTACTGTCTAAAAAGAAGTCACTTGAAACTGTGCATGTCGCACTAACTGAGGAGTCATGTTCTTATTTGAGCCATACTGCACCTCTTAAGCTAGAAGACCCAGGTAGTTTTTCAGTCCCATGTAATATTGGCACTTTTCCTATTGAGAAAGCCTTGTGTGACCTAGGAGCCAGTATTAGTGTAATGCCTTTGAGTCTTGCTAGGAAGTTAAAGTTGAATAGGTTTGTAGTCACCAACATGACCGTACAGATGGCTGATCGCTCTGCGGTCCAGCCTATAGGAGTCTTAGAGGACATTCCCGTGCAAATAGGGAAGTTCTTCTTCCCTGTTGACTTCGTGGTACTAGATATGCCCGAAGATGCCCACATTCCTATTATTCTAGGTAGACCATTCCTGTACACTGCTGGTGCAGTTATTGATGTTGGTTCGGGTACTTTGACCTTTAAGGTAGGCAAGCATTCCATTGTCTTTGCCCAGACGCCTAGGAAGAAAGACCCCATGTGGCCCGTCACTTGCAATACGGTTTCTGAAAAGAAATCTTATTTTATACTTCCTGATATGCCTATCTCTACCCCTACTCCTGTTGTGACACCTCCGCCCCAGACTGGGAGAAAAGTGGAGGAAGATTCTTCTGTTTTAGATATTGCAGGAGCTGGTTTGGGGAAGGAAGAGCCGCATGTCGCTCCAGCTGTGAAGGAGCCAATAGTTCAAAGAGGCGGTCTAGGATGCCTTAGCTATGGCACAGATGAGGAGCCCGAAGATGAGACAGTCAAAGCAACGGAGCCTAATCTAGATTCCGACGAGTCCAAAGAGGTCATTGAATGGGAAGATGTCCGACATGTTGATCCGTTGAGTTCTGCGGATGCTGGAGCTGAGAAGAGTGCAGCTGAGAAGAAGAGCATTATTGAGGCTACCTCTTGTAGCCAGAAGCCGACCAAGTGGGCCATTTCGTGGCCATTCTTGATCAACTATTAGTTGATTAAGACTTTTTCAAAAACTATACACTTTATTACTTTCGTTGAACTTTTTATTGTTTTGTGTGCGCGAGACTTCGCATTTTAAGTTTGCTTAGGATTTTTAGCACTTTATATCGTTACTTTGGGTTTTGCGCAATTTTGGCGCGATATTATGTGCGTTTGCAGGTTTATAGACCATATTCGCTCAAGTTCTCGAGCTAATTCGAAGAAATCAGAAAATTACAATGATATTTCGGTCGATTGACCGCCTACCCCGGTCGATCGACCGAGGTGCGACTTCCGGGAGCTTCGTTCTGTTCATTCCGGTCGATCATTTTCTGCTATGGTCGATCGACCGTTGTCATTCTTGTACACATTCACGACCTTTCCCCTGCTATGTTTGGTCGTTTTGCGGAATTGAGGGAGTCTTTCCTCCTCTTTATTTTCCGACATAATTTTGTTTTCTTCAATTTCTTCATCTTATGCACGTAATTACCACTCCCACATTGCTTTCTCGGTTTTCTGCGTGGTATTGTTGTCTTTTCTGGTACCTATTAGTAGCACTGCTGGCTACTGAAACCTCCTAGCTCACGCTGGTTTGGGGAGGTTTCCTTTTGCTGCGCTTTAAGTCTTGTGAGTCTCCATGTCTTCACTTCATGTCTTATTTACTTAATTTTCTCGCAAATTCCCGTTTTCCTTTTCTTCATTACATGATTTTGCACAATGGAGACATTGTGCGATTTGGTTTGGGGAAGGGTTTTGCGTTGCATGTCATATATTTTTGCATTCACGTTTATATTTTGTCTTCCATTGTTGTTTAATTTCTCTATATTTACAGAAAATTCAAAAAAAATAAAAATTTCAACAAAATTCAAAAAAATGCACGTTTATTTTAGCATATAGGTTGAGTCGGAACGGTAGTATTTCAATGATGACATTGCATTTGAATCTGTTTTATCGCCTAAGCCTTGCTAATTGACATGCTATTAGTAGAATCAATTGCATAGTCTACGAGTTTTCGTTATAATTCCTGCTGGACTTTGGACTTGACTTAGAAATTTGGCAAACTACATCATTTTCTGAGATTTAGAGCTTATAACTGGTGTCATCTATGACCAGTTTATCGAGGATGTGAGTAGTTACTCCTTATGAGACATGTTTCATTAATTTGCATAAATATGAACTTAATCTGCTTAATACCTGTGTGCATTCGGTTTGTGGTTTGTTGACACATGTGGTAGAGGTCCCCTTTTTCTCATCTTACCCATAAGCTCCACACTGCCAAAAATAGCCCTTTTTGTCCCGTTTACTACATCCTACATTTAGCCTACCCTTATCAAGCTAGTAGTTTAGTTTTTGGGATTGTAACTACGTTTTTGGTGGCATATGCTCATTTTGAGATGTTGTTGGGAAAATGGAAGAGGAAAGAAAGGAACAAAGAAAAAAAAAAGAAAAATGATTCGAAAAAGAAAAAGAGAGTGCTGTACTGTTTAATGCAGTCGATCGACTGCTCTACTTGGTCGATCGACCGATGCCCGAGAAGAAAATAAATCAATTCGCATGATTCAAGTCTTTATTCAAATGGCGATTTTTTCTCCCATGTTTCATTTGTATCTTATGGGGAGTTGATTATTTCGGAGATATAACACCGTGTGGATTGAATTTTGAGCAAGAAGTGGATATTGTCATATGGTTTTGTTACGGTACTAGCTTGATCACCTGTACCCCCACATTCCCATAAATGTTTTGCCTTTCCTGCCCATTACCTCACATATCCCTTATTTACCTCGGCATGTGTCATGGTCATTTGTTCGGTTGGAATGCATATGTACGGTTGTAGAGATTACTTTCATATTATATTGCACGCATGTTCTTATAGGTCGTAGTTAGGTGAGTGTCACTAACAAAATGAATTCTTTCTATCTTTCACATATATTCACCTGTATTTATTGAGTGATTTGAGCGACCCGTGAGAGTCCATATTGATAAGTCTCTATAGTTGACGGTTGTGAGTTTTTGACGACTACATAACTCGTTTGCATGATTCACATTTCTAATTGATTGTTGGTTGTTGCATTAAATCGGTTTAGGTTTTACATGTGCATTTCGCTCTGAGATTGAACTCGTTCCATTAGGTTTTTAGGATCGAGTCTAGTTCTTGCTTGGGGACAAGCAAGGGTTTGGTTTGGGGAAGTTTGATGCATGTCAATTATATGATGTTTCACACCCTATTTTACAATCATTTCAGAGCTCATTTACGTGGTTTAAGGCTACTATTTGCCCCATTTCGTCTACTTTCGTATTTTTATGTAATATTGCAGATTTATGCGTAAATGAGTAGATATTGAGCCAAATCCGTCCCCGAGTATCTTGCATTTCATTTGACGTGAAGTATTTGCTCAAGGAACGAGCTTGGTGCGCATTTCGAGGCCCGAAAGACAAATCCACGAGAAGTTAGAAGTCAAATATCGCCTACTTGATCGATCGATCACGCCCATAGTCGATCGACCAACCCTGAGTTCGATGTAGCACTTTGTTCAGCGAAGAGCAGTCGATCGACTGCCTTGCATGATCGATCTACCAAGATGCTCTTTCAGACGTGAATTAAAAGATCGAGAAGTTTGAAGCCCATTGTATTAGGTTTTAGGAAATAATAACTACGTTGTATTCCTATATCATAGCTTTAGTTTCAGCATAAGGAGCCCTTTTTGTCGAGTTTTTATTCAGTTTTATTGAGGTATTAGAATATCAAATAATTAGGGTTTTCAATATTGTTTCGTATTCAATACAATTCACTTTCGCGTTCGGCTTTGTTCTTTTCCTTCGCAATTCCACACGGTACTCTCCTGATTTTGTTCAATTATTTTGCCTTCATTCATAGATTTAGAATTGCTAGATCAGTTTCCCAAAGCCGAATTATCATCTTATGTTAATCGTTTATTTAGCCGTTTTAATCATGAAATATGTAGTTTTATTAGTCAATTTTACTGTTGTTTTTATCGTAGTCATGAGTAGCTAAATACCCTGTGCTAGGATGTAGG
Organism: Silene latifolia; assembly: GCF_048544455.1. Classification (NCBI taxonomy): domain Eukaryota; kingdom Viridiplantae; phylum Streptophyta; class Magnoliopsida; order Caryophyllales; family Caryophyllaceae; genus Silene; species Silene latifolia. The sequence goes on along the minus strand of NC_133538.1, from coordinate 155,716,338 downwards.
GAATCTGTAGTGTAGGCGGCATTAGAATAGGGAACCCTGAATCGCGCCACGGTCGATCGACCGCCTACCTTGGTCGATCGACTGGCCTCGTGAGGTTTTGCTTCGTTTTAATTGCTTTAAATTCTATTTTTGACGAATCGAGTGCACGCGACTAGTTGAATGCTTAGTAATTGACTGACCCATTAGATCGAAAGATAGGGAAGGTTGCTAGACTACCAATTAAAATGACTAAACTATGCTTAGATCGAAAGATAGGTAAAGTTTAGAATATTAGTCACTTTTCAGGACGAGAGTCAGTACTTGGGATATTAGGGACCCGTAGCGAGATCGAAAGACGCTACTTGTTGAGAGTGGACCGAGAGGACCTCTTGTTTTCCCGACTCATGTGTTTTTTTTAGACCTACCTAGTTTGCTGCGGCCAAAACTACAGTGAACCGACCATCCTTAGAACCCTTTTTAATTCTTGATTTCATCTACTGTTTAGTTTATTTTACTTTTATTACCTTAGCTATAGATCACTCAAATCAATCAACCCCCACATACTGTTACCTTAAGACTAGAATTAGACAACTAATAATTACATCTGCCTCTTTGTGGTTCGACCCTGTTACCACTAGCTTCTGTTAGTTTTAATAGGTATTATAAATATTATTTTTGTTACTCACAACGATGGGTATCAGGACTTATGATCACGTAACACATAAGCACTCGCAGTTTCATTATATTATGCATAATGCTGACACGGGTTTTGGCTTAAAAGGGTGGGTTACACACCAAGCAATCAAACCCCGATTTGCGAGAGGGATACCAATCAAAACAAAATGTGTAAGGAGGGTGCCCTAGCCTCGTGCTCGAAAGTGATGAAAGCTCTTTGACGAAATTGAAAGGTGTATCGTCAATGGTATGCTTGACTCAATCGGGATTCGAAACGCGGGGATGAGAAAATTCACGCCAACGAGACGAACCAATTGGTCGATAAAGGTTAGGTTGTGGTCCCGGACAAGGAACCCGACTTATGACCGTAATATCAATTAATGCACTTCAACCACGACCTCGTTCGAGTTTCACCTCTACGGATCACAAAGACACAAGTGTCCTAGTTTTCCCCAGCGGAGTCACCAATCTGTGGACATGGGCCACAAGCCGGTCTGTGGATTTGGGCCACCTACTGATCTGCGGTCATAGGCCACCTGCACGCCAAGCAAATATGTGGACATGCAGCGGTCTTTTGAAAGTCACGCTCGGCGGCGTAAAAATGCTTTCAACCGTATCGTTTTATATCGGTCGGTTTCGTCTCGATAAAGGTCTCGAAACGATTAGAGATGCTCGTAGTCGCCACCAAGCATTTGTGGGATGCTTGGAACCCGTTCGAATCAACTTTATACCTAGGTCAATCAAGGCAAAAAGCGGTGTTTGACATAGTACTAAAGATAAGGAGTCGTCCCACTTTTAGCATTCTATGCCTAAAATGACTCTCGTATGCCCTGGATAAGGCCATCCACTATCCAAAGGTTCTGAGTAAGGGGTGAGGGTACGTATTGGGAAGCCCTTTAATCGGACACCCAATCCCGCCCGCGTTAGCGGCCTCTACTGATCGATCGTGGTTGTTTAAGTGCAAAAGTTGATAAAATGATGTAAATGCATAAATGCACATCCAAAAGTGTTAACCTAACATGTGAGCTTTCTGAGTCGGTTTGTTAATCCAAATATCAAGCATAAGATGTCAAGTTGGATTTAGATTGATTTACATGTGAAACGGAAATTAAACATCCATTTACCAAGTTCGGGTTATGATGCTTAACACGGTCCATTTATTGAAAAAGGGTGTCAAATGACAAAGTGTAAAAAACGTAAACTTGTCAATCTGATCCGTCACGTATTCGGATAAATCGTAATTGGGATCGTCCTAGACAAGTACAAAAATTAGACAGAACAGTGCCAGGCAGCCCTGTTAAGGCGCGAGCCTATTGGCGAGACAAATGGCTCTGCCCTGGTTTTGAAAGATGGAAACAGACGGCCGCTTGGGGCATGAGCCATGAGCCGACCTAAGGGGGCGTCTCCTGGTTCTTGAAAGATTTGCAAATGTTGTTTTCATGACTCGGAATAATTACTATTGTGTTAGTAACATTTGTTGTCGGATTTGCATGTTTGATAAGTATAGTTTACAAACAAAAATGTAAAATATTTGATTTGAACTAATCATGTTAAGTTCATTTCTTTGTAACTAGTCAAGTTAATCATCGTACTCGGATTAAACCGACATGGTATAAAGAACCAAGGATGATTATGAATTATGACTAATATATTTACAAATGTAGACAAATGAGAAAAATGGTAAATAAAATAAAAGGTGTTTAAAATACCCTTTAATTTGTAATTAACCAAATAATATCACAAAGTCACGGAATAAAGCGTCATGGTATAAGGAACCAAGTATGATTTTTGTAATGGTCAAAATATGTTTATCATAAAAATGAACTAAAATGGTAAAAATCGTAAAAGTAAAGAAGTAAAAATAAAAGAAAGTGTTGAAGGAAAGACGAACTCAAACACATTTGAGTCTGACCTGAACACCCACAAGAGGCACGAGCTTCCCTGCATAGCAAAGAGCTTCTGTCTCATGCCAAAACTCGGTTTTGACTCGACTAACCTATATTTGGATCGTGTTATGCATTGTTCATGCATATAAACTCATAAAAACAGTAAAGACGTGAAATAAATGAGATGTTTACACCCTCAAACTTACGTATTTTGATGTTTGCGACATAGATGACTTTAGAGACAGTTTTCTCGTTGTGACTACTCGCGATCAAAGAAGTTTAAAAGAGTGCCTTAAAAAAGGATTTTGTTTTGAAAATATGTTAATTGAAACATGTTGATTGATGAATTGAGTTGGTCAAATGGGTCGGTCAAATGCACGGCGAAGGTACCAATCAAAATGTGTAAGGCTTGTGTTTACGATCGGTAGGTCGTAAACACGTGTCGATTTTGTGACTTAGGAAGTCGGGTCTAGAAGTTTAAGGGAGACGTTAGGGGGCGGACGCTCGCGTGAGAATTATGCGGTGTGAAGGTTGGTATTTATAGAGAAATGTGGGGAGGTAGGTCGGTTGATTTTGCTTAGAGGCTAATCAGATGGCCTAAAGAGGCGCGAGCCACCTCGTGATGGAAAGGGGTGTATTGTCCCTTTCAATTTGGACGTGGCCAATTCTCCATCCATTGTTGATATGTGGCATTCATATAATATGTCGTGTAGCAATATCGGCATCTAATAAGATGATTTTGGTGTTACTTGAGATAGGTGTTTTGTGTGCTTGACTCGGGTTTGACCCGTGTGAGTCGGGATTTGAATTTGGAGTCTGTTTTTGGTCCGGTGTCGATTTTGACTCTAATTAGGGTCATTTTAATGGAAATGACATGATAAAGACATTCATGGCATTATTTTTGACATTCGAGATTTGGGTTGACTTAGGTTAACTCGAGTTGCGGGTTTTTGAGTCTGTTTTGGGTCCGAAGACGATTTTCACTCTAATTAGGGTCATTTAAATGGAAATGGCATGATAAAGGCATTCATGGCATTATTTTTGACATTCGGGATTTGGGTTGACTCGGTTTGACTCAGGTTGACTCGAGTTGCGGGTTTCTGAGTCGGTTTTGGGTCCGAAGACGGTTTTAACTCTAAATAGTGTTATTTTAATGCAAATGAAGTTAGAAAACTTTTGAAATCATTTTTCATTTTCGAGTAGTGCATTAAACCGTCTTATGTATAGCCAATCCACGCACGCATATCAAAAATACGTTACAGTCCGATCATCATCGGGTGGTTTTTGGAAGGTGCAGATACTGGGTATCTACATTATCAAACCTACTGCATAACATGATCTATGGCTAAGGCAGAGAGAATAATTTTGTTTGTTGCATTTAAAGAATAGCGTATAAGGTTATACAAGAACTACAAAAATTTAAAATGGGAAGCAATAACACAGGGTGCACACACATTTGAGTTAAGTGACAAGTAGATAATGTTCTTGGTACCATATAAGTGTAGAATTCGTGAATGCATTATCCAAATTCTGCATAATGTAATCTTCATCGGGGTCACAAGTGTAATTTCATAGAAAAAGACTGTAATACCCGACCTGTTAGGGACTCGTTGACTGCCAGTTGATTGACCTTGGACACATGTCAGATCCTTATAACCTTTTACAAGCGATTTTGCGTCATAGTGACAGGCTAGTCGTGTACCCACCAAAAATAACCAACTGGCACTAACTAATATAGCTAGGGAAGTCAGGTCGATCTCCACAGGGAGGCAAGATATCTGTTAAAGGTCCATCTATTTGGTCACAAAATGGGGGGTTTTATTTTGATTTCTAAACTAATGAAAGGTTTAAAGGGAAGAGCAGTAAAGAAAGAGCAATAAAGGTGAGAGATTTATAAATAAACGATCAAATAAAGAGAGCATGCCAGGATTTCGGTTCACCATGGTAGTCTATCGACTAAGTTGCAAATAGCCTAGACAATCTACTCTCAGACAGATATAGGAAAGGTCCTTCCGGTCCACTTTCTATCCTAGATTTCCAATAACTTAACTTTCGTCCTCGTCCGGGTAGTCTACTGTTCATAGCAGGTCTATTTAGTCCAATCTTCCTATCCAGGAGTAAATTTAACGAGATTAAAAGTAACTTAGAAGCGTGCACTCAACTAAGTCGGTATTATAGTTAAATTGCCATGGGTACAGATTCTCACAAGTAAACAATCTATTATATTCGCTACATCGTCACAATCCTACCATGGATTCCTTAATCCTAACATGAAAGAATTTAGCTACTCATATTATTAATGTTGTCAATAATAATAATAATGAATAAACTAATTGAAGGCATGATGAAATAACAATAATAATGCATAAACTAAATTAGGGCAGAATAATTAAGACAATAAAATAAGGATTAAAGCAAGGAAATAATGAGATTAAGATTAAAAGGAGAAGAGAGATTACAATCTCAAGCGATTCCGGCGTAAAGATCAAATCCACTAAGCAAAAGATTAAGGAGAAGAGAGTTTACTATAGAAAGTGTAAAGGAGAGATTAAGAGTTTCAGAGATGAATAATGTGTAAGTAGCGTAAAAAACAGCGTCCTTAATAACCTAATTATTGAATGCTTAAATAGGAAAACTAAGTCCATCATGAAATAACATAACACGTGTTAATTAAGCCTGTCTAAAATCCAAAACCTCTCGACCGAGTGATATAAAACCACTCGATCGAGGTCTTCAGCAGCTAATCCTCTCGATCGAGTAAGAAGGTCACTCGATCGAGGAAACCCACTAAACAGCATTTCGATCGAGAACAACAAAGCACTCGATCGACCTCTTCAACTTCCCAAACCACTCGATCGAACCAGAGTGCTTCTCGATCGAGTGTTCTTCCTCCAAGTTAGCTTCAAAATCGTCTTTGACTGCTCCATTGACCACCCTTCACGCATCCCAATGCATAACTCTCGCTCTAACATTCCCGTCTCCTCAAAATGCATGCAAAACAGGACGAAAAGAGTGCAGTTTCACCACTTTCAGGTTTATTTCTGCAATTCAGACAAAACAAACCAAAGTAGCCAATTCGAGGCATATTGCAATACATAACGGTATAAAATGCATAGAAATACGTGCAAAATAAGACTAAAAAGGCTATATAAAATGCATGTATCAAATCTCCCCAAACCGAATCTTTACTCGTCCTCGAGTAAACTAAATGCAAACTAATGGAATGGAAATGAAAACCTAGAGCTAGCTCTAAGTTGTCTACTTGAACCAATTTAATGCAACAGAAATCAACAGTCATAGCTACAACAACCAATACGCAAACGAATTATACGATATCCATAAATAAAGCTGACCTATTGACCTTGCAAGACCAACAAAATCGGACTCTCACGTGGTCACTCTTCTCTCATGAAGCAAAGGGTGAATTATGTATGTATAAGAGAGAAAGAGAAACAGTCACTCACCTAAACTACGACCTACAAAACATGCATGCAACAAAAATGAAAGACGATTCAAGTACTATGCACACATTCCAACCAACAATGTCCGTCACAGCCGAGGGCTTACAAATAGTATAGGAATAATGAGGTTCAGGTGAGAAAAGGCAAAATAAATTATGGAAATGTGGAGGTAAAAACGCCAACCTAGTTCCTAAACAGGACCATATGAAACCATCCGAATCTCAACTGACTGAAAATAAAGCACAAGTGCCCTTCATTTAGCACACAGCTCACTAACCAAATTCATTATCTCATCAAAAATATATGAATAAGAACAGAGGAATGAGACGGTCACAAATTTCCCTTTTTTTAATACGGTCTCAATTATCCAAACAATACAACTCAATTTTTTCCTAACTTTTCTTTCTTTTTCTTCTTCTTTCTCACGTGAATTCCAACTTTTTTTCATTTTCTTTCTTCTTTTTTTCTTTCATTCACGTTTTTCTTTTTTTTTTTCTTTTTCATGTTTCTTTTTTTATTTTCTTCCTTTCTCATTCCTCTACCAGCTCCAACAATACACACGGGCCAAACTCGCAAATGGATCAACATACCACAAAAGTCACACTAAACTAGGTTGACTGGGCAGGCTTAGTTTGGATGTAGCTAATGGGTCAAAAAGGCTAAATTTGGCTTAGGTGGAGCTAAATGGGTGAAAAATGTAAGAAAGGAAAATTTGCAAGCACCTCCCTGCATGTGATACCGACCATAAACCCGAATGTATGCAATTGACAAGAAATCGAATGTCATAAATGTGCAAAAAGATGAACATGCTATGCAAGGAGTACTACTCTCAATTCCTATGTAAACCGCTCATGAATGTCACCAGTTATATGGCTCTAAAACTCAGAATTTATAGAGTAGGTTGCCAATTTATCAGGTCAAATCTACATTGTCAGCTTAATTTGAACAAAAACTCGTAGATTATGCGTAATATTCAGCTAGTAACTACCAATAAAAGTGCAAGGCTCAAGTAAAAATGACTAGTTACAGTGCAATATTATCACGGAAATCAACCGTTCTGACTCAACCTATATGCAAAAATAAACGTGAATATGTTATTAATTTTTGAAAATTTTCTAGTTTTTTGGATTTTTATGATTTTTTGAAATAAATAAAAACAATGCAAGCAGAAAATAGAAACGTGAATGCAAAACAAATGCAAATGCAGACTCGAAGGATGCATTACCCTCCCCAAACCAAAACGGACAACGCCCTCGTTGTCCTCCAACATACACCAGTAGATATACACGGGGGAACGGGAAAATACAACCAATAAATGAATGAAAAACAATAAATAAAAAGGAGACAAAAGAAATAAAAGAGCAAGAATGTACATACAAAACACGAACTTCCCCAAACCAGCCGAAAAACTGGGGAAGTGAGTAGACCAGTAGCTACTCGTCAGCCTCGTCCGTCACGTCCTCCACCGTGACCGTGTAGTCCGGGTCCACCTGCTGCTCTCTCCTCCTCACCTCCTTTGCCTGAGTACGCGCCTCCTCCTCAACGGTGCCCTCCTCCTCGTCACTGGCTGGCTCTGGGTACCCCTCAGCTGGATACCGGTAGAAAGACGGGTGTGGCCAACCCTCAGGAACTGGACGTCGTCGCCTCATGTGATACTCGTATAGAGGGAACAAAGTAAGAGCTATGTCCCGCTCCATACGAGCCTGCCTGCTAAGAAGCTCAAGCAACAAACTGTCACGACATCCTTGGTCAAGGACCGCGGACGCCTCAAAGGGTGGAGGAGGTCCAAAATTAGCCGGCTAAACGAGCTGTGTCTGGTCGAGCGCAGGAGTAGCAGTAGGAGTCGGGATCGGGGTAGGAATTGTCGTGGAAGTCTGGCCACCTGTAGAAGGTGTGGATCTCTCTCCGGTCTCAGGTCTCCTCCGCTTCCTGGAAGCGGACATGGTAGGAGGTGGTTGAAGTGGGAGGTGGTACATGGGTAGAGGTGGAGGTAACCTGCCCTTAACAGTGGGCAGGGGAACGAGATGAGGTAGGGTGGTGCAAGGAAGGGTCGCAGACATAGAACCAGAAATCTTCCATGTCTGGTGGTCAGAAGCAAGCCAAAACATGGACAGCATAGCAGGAATTCCAAGGTACCTATCAGTGTCTAGGTACGGTAAGTCACGAGGGAAGACGGGGAAGAGAGAACGGGCAAGGAAAGTGGCTATACCACCGCAGACGATGGTGCCCGTGGTCTTCTCCCCCACAGTGTGAAAGTACTGGGCGGTTAGGTAAGCAATGTTAAGGACAAAGGGTCCCTCACTGTCAATGTTCGGGTACCCGCCCAGAATAGAAAGATCAATGTTGTTCACATTGTTTGGTTCTTTACGGCCAAAGACGGTACTACCCATAAGACGCAAGAAGTATCGGGCAGGGGAAAGGTGGACCTGAGCGAGCTTGCGCTCCTCGTAGGTAGTATGAGCCAAGGTCCTCCACAGCATGCGGATGACCTTCCTAGGGGCGGCAGTGTCACCTGTAAAGGAAAGACCTAACCTAGTACCGAACTCCACTAAAGTCCAAGAAAAAGTCCGGTTAAATAACCGGAAAGACACGCAAGCACAAGTCGGCTCAGTGGCATAAGCGCCAGAAGAGAAGGGAAATGAGCTGAAAAACTCGAGGGTCGGCTCCTTGAAGGTCAAGGCACTCATGGTGACTAGTCCAGACATCCCCGTACCCCTCAAAATCTCAACAACAAGCTCGTAAATACCAAGCCTATCAAGTGACTGACGGCACACAAATTTAGTAGACAGAAAATCACAGCTAGCTAAAGCAAAGAATCGAGTGCGATGCATAGCATTAACAAAGATTACCTCAGGATAGTCGGGGTGCGAGTCAAGTGAATCATCCATGCAGATGATGACACGGCCAGCAGAGCAGCCAGCAGTAGGTGTAGCTCGTGCGTGACCCCGACCTCTAGTACCTGAAGTAGAAGCCCGTCCTCTGACGGAGCGAGGTACTAAGGCCGCTCGGTAGGCATCTGTGACAGCTGGTGACCACGCACCAGGGGTGGTCACTGTACCTGAGGTGCTAGCTGTGGTTGCAACAATAGAAGCAGCAGAAGCGGAAACAGAAGTCGAGCTAGCAGTAGAGCTAGCAAGAACATAAGCTGAACCAGAGGTCGAAATAAGGCTAGCCGCGACAGAGGCGGAACTAGCTACAGCAGAAGTAACAACAGCACCAGCAATAGTAACAAGTAACACGGGGGTAGTAGCAGCGGTACTAACAGGCGTGGAGACGGTGGTAGTAGCAGGGACCACGGTCTCAGTAGAGGATGGAACTACAGTCGAGCTAGACGAAGGTAGGGAGCTACTTTCCATCCTAATCAAGTAATCAAGGGGAAACGATAATCAATTAAAGCAATAAACCGCAAAAACCCCTATTTTCAGTCGAATTTTTCGACTTTCACACAAACCTTAAACCCTAATTACCTCAAATGGTAAAAATAATGTAATTAAACAACAAGAAGGTAAAAGGGAGACTTAATTGATAATGAAACCCAGAGGAAGAAGTAAAAATAATCGACAAAACAAGTGCAAATGGCGGAATTTCGAACAAAAAACCGCAAACCCTAATTCCTTAATTGACCGTGAAAATGAGCACGATTGAAGGGGAAATTAAAGGGCAACAGTCGAAATATTAGCAAGAAACAAATTGTGGGTGTTGGATTTGGTAAAGGGCAAAAATTAGAAAGGATTTGGGGTGTTTTATCGCAAAAGAGATGAACAAATGAATAAGAATTAAAAATAATAAAAAAAGAAGAAGTTTAAAGGTTACTTCCTGCGTGTGATATGCAATTTCACTCGATCGAGTGATTTTAAATCACTCGATCGAGTAGTCTAACCTTCATTTCACTCGATCGAGTAAACTTTCACTCGATCGAGAACTCCCTCTTTTTGCTATTCGATCGAGTAACTTGAAACTGCTCGATCGAACCCTTTTCTGTGCATTCCTCTCAATCGAGTACCAAAAGTACTCGATGGAGTTCTTTTCTTCGTGCAATTCATCCAAGTGCGTCGTTATCTCCCTAAGCCTGCATAAAAACACTCGCAAATATATCCCAAATATACTAAATCACAAAGTAACAGTCTATAGTCTTTCTAACTACGCTAAAAATAGTCTAAATTCTAACAGTCTTAAAAACGCAATAAAGAAATTCAACGGAAATTCAAAATTAATTTTTACAATTTGTTACACGGGGCATTCCCCGCTCAATTCCCAAAACAATTCAGTAGCCCAAGGGAGGGCTTCTGACTGGAGGAGGTCCCTTCAGCATCGTTGACCGTCCTCTTCATACTCCACGAGCTTGAATTTGAACCAGTAGGGGGAGAATAGTTAACATCCACGTATGCACGAACTTTTCTCGTCCCTTTATCTGTCCCATTAGCTTTGACGTTATGATCCCCTTTTTGATTGATTTTAATTGCATTTTGACTTTGACAGCTCATGCATCCAATCCATCTGTACCTGCAGCAAGGAAAACAGACGAACGTTCCTCCTTTTCGCTCTCAGTCTGAGGCGGAGGGGTCACAATTGCAGCACCAAATTCCACATTTTCAGTTGGAGGGTCAATATGGGAGTCAGTAGAAGATAGGGCATTGCAAGGTTGAGCTTGCATGGGAGCCCTACGAGACTTAGATTGATGAAAAATAAATTCTTCATCTCCTACCTGAAACGTAAGTGTCTTACCGCCGACATCGATCACTGCGCGAGCAGTGAATAAAAATGGTCTCCCTAAAATAATAGGGGTGTGAGTGTCCTCGGGAATATCAAGCACTACGAAATTAACGGGAATAAAGAATCTCCCGATTTTGACAGGTATGTCTTCTATTACTCCTAACGGCCGTGATATACTACGGTCGGCCATCTGTATGGCCATGTTTGTGCAATTAAATTTAGTCAAACCAAGTCTCTTTGCGAGAGACAAAGGTAAGACGCTCACGCTAGCACCAAGATCGCATAGCGCGTTATCAATCAAATGGGTACCTATGTGACATCGAATCGAGAAACTACCCGGGTCTGATTGTTTAGGTGGCAACTTATTTTGAACTAGGGCAGTCCCTACCTCAGTTAAAGCTACCGTCTCATGATCGTTGATATACATCTTACGTGACAAAATTTCTTTCATAAACTTTAAATAAAAGGGTACCTGTGTCAGCAACTCAGCGAATGGAACAGTAACCTGTAAGCTTTTCAGAAGCTCGGCGAATTTACCAAACTGTTGATTAGCTTTAGTGCTTTGTAATCGCCTCGGGAAGGGCACCGTAATATGAATCTCGAGCCCTTTGTTTCTCTCTTCTAACGTCTCAGCAGGTTCAAGCTCTTTTTCACTCGATCGAGACTTTTTGCCTCTCGATCGAGTCCTTCCAGGTGAAATGTCACTTGATCGAGCAATAGTAGCCTCTCGATCAAGTTCCTCAATAGCAACAGTATTCGATCGAGGCAAATTTCCACACGATCGAACAGATTCTTCAAATTTTTCCCTCGATCGAATGATTTGCACCTCTCGATCGATCCCATGATTATCCAGTTCACTCGATCAAGTAGAATTTGCCTTCGATCGAGTGATTTCAGCTTCTTTTCTACTCGATCGACCCCCTGAAACTAGTCGATCGAGTATATTCTTCGTGGTAAGCATATTTTCAACGACAACTGACTGTTCATTAGCATTTATGGCCTTCCTCGGGTCTGATACGTCATCTAAAGTTGACAATTTTGGTCCTTCATATGAACGACCACTTCTCAAATTAATCAAGTTTACCGTCTCGTGTGGATTCTTCTCAGATTGAGACGGCAAATGACCCGGTTTCCTCGTGGACTGATTGGCGGCGAGTTGAGCAACTTGAGTTTCAAGTGATTGTCTTTAACTCAGCTAGCTCACTTACCCCACTTGAAGATGATGCTCCTTGATTCGGTGGAGGAAAAGAAGGAGGCTTTTGGAAGCCTTGTTGAGCCTTCTGAGGAGGGACATATGGATGCTGCTGCTGCGGTGGAGGAGTGGGATTAAGAACATTTTGACTTGTCCACCTCAAATTGGGATGGACTGCCCCTTGATTGTTGTAATAAGAACCTCCTCCTTGCCTATATTGCTAAAAGGCAAGGACTTGTTCTTTCTTAGTAAGACAGTCAATAGCAGTATGACCGTCATCGCTCCCACACCTCTCACAAATGACAGTTTCCTGTCTAGTCAACAGATGAACTGTCTGTTGATCTCCAACAGATTGCAGCTCCATTCTATCAAACCGAGCATTCATGGCTTCCACCTGGGCCACGACTGCCTTATCAACCGAATGAACCATTCGAATACCGTCCCGTGGGTTCCCATATTCAGCACAATGGATCGCCATCTCTTCAATAATGCCCCATCCCTTATCATCATCAATATTCTTATGAAATCTTCCGTTAGATGAGGCGTCCAGTATAGCTTTGTAGTCATCATACAACCCATTATAGAACTGGTTGCACAAGAACCACTGATCAAAATCATGGTAAGTAAGAGACCTCACCAACTTCTTGAACCGACACCAAGCTTCATAGAAAGTCTCATCAGGTGCCTGCTTGAAACTAGTAATCTTACCCCTCAACTGATTAGTGCGTTGTGGAGGGAAGTATCTTTTGTAGAAGGCAAGTGTTAGAGTCTCCCAGTTGGTGATACCAGCAGCAGTCCGGTCAAGATCAGTCTGCCACTCATAGGCTGAGTCAGTCAGAGAAAAAGGAAAAAGCACTTCCTTTATCTTGTCTTGTGTTACTTCATTTATAGCGGGAATAGTAGAGCAATAGTCGGTAAAGACTTCTATATGCTTTCGCGGATCTTCACCCGCCACACCTCGGTACAGATTCCTTTCCACCAGATTTATGTAAGACGGACGGATATCGAAAGTGTTACCCTCCTCAGTTTGGAGGTTAAAACCTTTAGGAATCGAGGATGCTTTGGGCTCCGAGTGACTTGCAATGTTAGGCATCTTTACTGGCATGTTGGGAGAAATGAGATTGTCTTCTTCAAAAGACTGATCTTCTGCAAATAAAAAGTGTTGTAGCTCGGGCTCGGAAGTACTCAAGTCTTCTTTTCGAAATTCTCTTTGCAGACGGAGTCTATGCCGAAACAGTCTTTTTGGCTCCGAATCAGCTGGAACTAATACCGACCTGTTTGACCTGGCATACACAGCACTGAAAGAGATAAATGAGAACTGTCTCAAGGAATAGAAATTCCCTGAGACGGATAAAAATAAACGAAAACAAAAATAGATAGGGCTATTGCCTCCCCGGAAACGGCACCAAAATTTGACAGTCTAGTCGTGTACCTACCAAAAATAACCAACTGGCACTAACTGATATAGCTAGGGAAGTCGAGTCGATCTCCACAGGGAGGCAAGATATCTGTTAAAGGTCCATCTATTTGGTCACAAAATGGGGGGTTTGATTTTGATTTCTAAACTAATGAAAGGTTTAAAGGGAAGATCAGTAAAGAAAGAGCAATAAAGGTGAGAGATTTATAAATAAAACGATCAAATAGAGAGAGCATGCCAGGATTTCGGTTCACCATGGTAGTCTATCAACTCAGCTGCAAATAGACTAGACAATATACTGTGAGACGGATATAGGAAAGGTCCTTCCGGTCCACTTTCTATCCTAGATTTCCACTAACTTAACTTCCGTCCTCGTCAGGGTAGTCTACTGTTCGTAGCAGGTCTATTTAGTCCAATCTTCCGATCCGGGAGTAAATTTAACCAGATTAAAAGTAACTTAGCAGCGTGCACTCAACTAAATCGGTATTATAGTTAAATTGCCATGGGTAAAGATTCTCACAGGTAAACAATCTAGTCTATTTGCTACATCGTCACAATCCTACCATGGATTTCCTAATCCCAACATGAAAGAATTTAGCTACTCATATTACTAAAGTTGTCAATAATAATAATAATAATAATGAATAAACTAATTGAAGGCATGATGAAATAACAATAATAATGCATAAACTAAATTAGGGCAGAATAATTAAGACAATAAAACAAGGATTAAAGCAAGGAAATAATGAGATTAAGATTAAAAGGAGAAGAGAGATTACAATCTCAAGCGATTCCGGCGTAAAGATCAAATCCACGAAGCAAAAGATTAACGAGAAGAGAGTTTTCAGTAGAAAGTGTAAAGGAGAGATTAAGAGTTTCAGAGATGAATAATGTGTAAGTAGCGTAAAAAACAGCGTCCTTAATAACCTAATTATTGAATGCTTAAATAGGAAAACTAAGTCCATCCCGAAATAACATAACACGGGTTAATTAAGCCCGTCTAAAATCTAAAACCACTCGATCGAGGTCTTCAGCAGCTAATCCTCTCAATCGAGTAAAAAGATCACTCGATCGAGAAAACCCACTAAACAGCATTTGGATCGAGCACAGCAAAGCACTCGATCGACCTCTTCAACTTCCTAAACCACTCGATCGAACCAGAATGCTTCTCGATTGAGTGTTGTTCCTCCAAGTCAGCTTCAAAATCATCTTTGGCTGCTCCGTTGACCACCCTTCACGCATCCCAATGCATAACTCTCGCTCTAACATTCCCGTCTCCTCAAAATGCGTGCAAAACGGGACGGAAAGAGTACGGTTTCACCACTTTCGGGTTCATTTCTGCAATTCAGACAAAACAAACGAAAGTAGCCAATTCGGGGCATATTGCAATAGATAATGGTATAAAAATGCATAAAAATACATGCAAAATAAGACTAAAAAGGCTATATAAAATGCACGTATCACATAGTAACCTTTGGTAAGTGGGAACTCGATCAAGTGTAGGCTACTCGATCGAGTAGTCTAGTGACTCGATCGTGTAGAGGTCAATCGATCGAGTAACCTCCATACTCGATCGAGTATGGCGAGTTCATCGTAAGTATATAAGTTGTGAGTCGTAAACCCAAATCAGTTTTCTTTTTCATTTCTCCCTAAACCTAATCGATGATACACCTTCTCCCTCACCATCCTTCACCCTTTTGAGATCCTTTACACATGGAGACACCATGGGGATGAAGACTTGAGTCGAGTCGCGGTCTTGTCGCCGTAATGCCGAGCATAGGTAAGTCGTCAACATCATCCTTAGGTTCCTTTCTGGTTATGGTTGTTAGTAATAGGGTTTTCCCTACTGGTTGTGATAGGTGTTGATGGAGGTTGTCTTGTCTTCGTAAGGATGTATGCGGTGTTGCTGCTGATTGCTAAAGGTAGGTTTTTCTACTCAGTACTGTTGATTAGTTGTCATGTGTGATGTGTGGTGTTTCTGTTTGCGATTGGCTGTGATTGTCTATGGTTCGCGAGGTGCGCCCTCGGCTGAGTGGAGTCACTTGCGCGAGTGGTTTCACGCCCTTGATTCCCCCCTTGTGGTTCCTGTCACAAGGGAGATGTGCACATTAATGGACATGGGTTATTCGCTCTATGGTGTTGAGCGGGGCTTAGGTGGTAAGGCTGCGATCCCCACTGGCGGTGTGAAATATCTGTTGCGATGGATATCCTGGCAGGACATTACCTTCGGGTTAGTCAAATGATTGATGGATGATTGGAGTTGGAGATGGGTGTGTGTGTGTGTGTTGTACCTTGTGTTGTGTGTGCTCATCAGTTACTGACCTTGTGTGGTGTTGTCTGTGTTGCTTTCTTATTATGTGTCTGCCGTGTATCTATTATGGTGAGCAGTCAGTCTTAGTAGGTGTTGATATGTGGAGCTTATCTGGGTGCGTTGCAGGTACGAGTCTTTCACCGAGTCTTGACATGGAGTGTTCTCACCATAGTTGATAGTTGTTTGTTAATCAGTTGTATCTTTCTTTTATTTGAGTTAAACGTGTAATAAACTTTAATAGTTCTTTTATTGACGCTATGATATACTATTCCTCGGGCATTCGAGATGGTAATGCCCGTATCTACTAGGAAAGGTATGGTTAAGGCTCCTTGATAGATGGGGGTGTTACCAAGTGGTATCAGAGCGACGATTTTTAAACCTATAACCAATGAACCTAATGAACGTAGTGAGCTAAATAAAATGAACCTGGTGTATGCATGTTGGGATCCCCTTGTGTACTTGATCTTGGGTGAGAAGGCACCGTCATTCCAAAATCTTAGCCCCAATATGCTTAAGCCAGCCACTTCGAATGGGGATATTGAGTCGGTAATTATATGAGCATATGTGTGTAATATGTAAGATATATGTGTAAAGGTAATGTCATGTATGTAGATGATAGTACATGTGATGCGTAATTACTTGTATAGTTATGTATGCAGGAGTATGTGAACAGAAAAGTAGGAGGTATTAGAAGCATGTGTACGGGCATGGGGTGGCATGTATGTGATAATTGGTTTGAACGTTTGCTATACTTGATAAATGATATGAGGATATAGGGTGACATATAAGTTCGGTAACTGGTTTACAAGTTTGCAATATCTGACAGATTGTGTGAGCATGTTGTGTTGTGTTGTGCTGTAGAGTTCGATATGCATATGAATAAGGTAGAATACTGGTATTGATGTGGGTGAATATGTGGATTAAAGTACGTAATGGTAGAGTCGTATGTTGTATGGAATGTAATAGAGTAGAGTTATGATGTTCTAATTGTGGTACTTGTGTTATGTGTAAAGTAATGATAACCGATAGTATTAGCATAGAGATAATTAGTGACGAGTCCTAAGTATGCCTTAGACTCCGAACGAATTGTTATTTTGCAGGAGACCGGTCATTTCTTGAACATTCGTTGGGTATTTTGACTTAGTCGACCGAGTACGAGGGAGTACTCGACCGAGTAGGCCTTACTCGACCGAGTAGGCCTTACTCGACCGAGTAGTTGGGTCACTCGATCGAGTTTGCTGGAAAACAGAATTAATGTTAATTTTGCCAACGTCAAAACTCGACCGAGCAACCCTAACTCGATCGAGTAGAGGCTACTCGATCGAGTATCTCAGATACTCGATTGAGTACCACTACTACAGAACACGGGTTGTATACTTTTTTGGGATTTATATCCCTAATCTTTCTCATTTTTTCCTCTTATTTCATCTTTCTAAAACCTAAAACTCTCATAAAACTTCTTCCTCTACAAAGCTTTGGTGTAAATTGTGCTTGATTTCTTCCCAAATAATTCTAGTTCATCTGTCTAATCCGTTTGCAAATTAATTCAAGGTAAACTTTTACTCCTTCTTTGATTTGAAACAAATAGAAACATGTGGTAATGTTGAAAATTTCTGAAAATTCGATTTTCCCATGCCTTAAAATTGTGTTGTAATTGTTGGATTTTGATAGAAACTACCATGAATTCTTGTTATTGATGTTAAGGATTACAAATTAAACCCAATCTTGACAATATTCAACCCGGGTTTTTCTAGGGTTTGCCCCAAATTTTCGATTTTGTTCCTCTAATTCATCTTTAAAGGTTGAAAAAGGGTAGGAGATGTTGATATTATCATATTTGGTGCTTGATTCTAGCTATTTTCATCGAAAATTCCGTCTTAAAGCTCCATCTTTTGAGTATACAATTTTAAAATTTTATCCCAAATTTGCTATTAAAGTTGTATTGTTGAGCTTAATTAAGGTAGAAATCAACCCGGAACTCTTCTATGACTTGCTTAAACTTCATATTTTGAGATTTTGAACCGTCCTTTATGAATTGCAAAGGGTAAGAGGAGTTGTTAAAACCATGTTTTGCTTTCAAATTTCGCATGTTTTTGGCAAAAGAAATCCATGTAAGCATCGACTTTTCGTATATGACAATTGAAAGATTCTACTTTGAATTTGTAAAACCCGATGTTTGGCTAAATCATGTTGAAACAGATGCCAAGAACTGCTGCCACACGACAGGCCAAGAGGACCCGAGCTAACACTGCCGTCGCGGGAGAGGTAGGAGAAGGAAGCCAAGGACCCGTTGTTCCGCCGGTACCCGAGCAGCCGACGGTAATCTTTGCTGATTTCAAACAAAGGGATGCCTTTGTTAGTTTGCTAGGCCGCACCTTGAGGCCCACAAGGTGCATAGAGGTGGAGGTGTTGGAGGAATTGAAGATAGAGGTGGATGTCCGTCACATCTTTGAGGTGTTGGGTTTGGAGTGGTTGTATCGGTTGAGGAAGTATTCGTATGCCTTTCTGGCCCTTGAATTTATGAGTTCTTTTACCTATGACATGGCTGGGAAGATGGTGGGTTTTCGGTTGATGAACACGAGCTTTTATCTGACCTTAGACCAGTTTGCTGACCACTTGAGGCTTATCCGGCCCAATAAGGGATCTCTTAGTGATGTCCCGACTGAGTGTGGTGCCAGTAGTTACCTGCCTTTGTTTATCGGTAGACCTGCTACGACCTCGAGTGTTATGCTGATCAATGATGTTCAGGACATGACCTTAAAGATCTTTCTTCGATCCTTGACTTATTTGCTACGTGGGAGGAAGGATGTGAGTAAGCTTAACTCACATGAGGTGATGTTGTTGATATCTTCCCTTAACCCTACCCGGAAGAAGAGGTTTGCTTACGGTGCCCCGACGATAGTTTGTGCTAGTTTGGGTTTAATGGCTAAGTCTTCAACTCACCACCTTAGTTGCGGCGCTATCGTCACCCGTCTAGCGGAGAGGTTGACCACCTTTGAGGCTTCTTCGTCTCTCAAACCCATGTGTCCCGTTGTTCCGACCTTG
The DNA here is from genome assembly GCF_048544455.1 of Silene latifolia. Classification (NCBI taxonomy): domain Eukaryota; kingdom Viridiplantae; phylum Streptophyta; class Magnoliopsida; order Caryophyllales; family Caryophyllaceae; genus Silene; species Silene latifolia. The sequence continues at coordinate 155,697,659 of NC_133538.1, read as the reverse complement.
GATAAGGCCTACTTCATTCACCAGAAGTGGTTGCTGGTATTGGATGATGGAGGTTTAGCTTGGAGAGTGCGGGGGAGGAGTTGGATGAGAGTGCCTGACCCAGACCACCTTCCTGTGACTGAGCCGTTGACTGAGGCTGCCCCTGGGAGTGCGGAGGCTAGCCTTCCCGATCAAACGTACTTGATCATGGATGACCTCCGAGAGGAGATGCCTGGGCCGTTTGGGGGAGACCATGCTAGGAGGGAGCACCAAGTGCCACGGGAGGGTAGAAGACCCCGGATAGCCATAGAGGTTGTAGGGGAGTCGCCGTCTGTTCAGCCGGGACCACCGCAGTACCAGTACCCTGGTTACCCTTCTTCCTTCAGCCCACAGATGTAGGTGAGCGAGCTTAGAGAGAGTGTCAAATGCCTTAGCGCTTCGGAACCTGCAATATTTTGTCTTCGACCGTCCTCTTTCAACCTAGCTTAGAGAGAGAGAGCACGGTTGTATCTGAGTCAAACCGTCTTCGTTAGTAGTACAAAAGAGGACGGTTGAATTTTAGAACCGTCATCTTTGATAAAAATAAGAGAACGGATGGGTATATGAACCGTCTTCTTTGTCCTTGTTGAACCGTGCTCTTATGCCACCATAGCCCGCGCGCTTTTCAGCAATATTTTGTCTTTGACCGTCCTCTTTCAACCTAGCTTTTTAGCAACATTTTTTTTCATTTTAACCCTATGCGATATTATACCATTACTCGTACAACTATATAATTCTGTTAGAATTTCAGAATTTTGAGAAGAACTCACAATGTTTGAATTTACCAACTCAATAAAAATCATACTTGAATCCACAATGTAGAGATCAAATCTTGAGGAAAAAAAAGTACACAGTCATGTTTGAACCAAAATATCAAAATCTTTGGAAAACATACAGCCATGTACACAGTAACTAATTACATACTTAAGTCCTTCAATCCTCAATCGTACATGTAATTGCGAAAGGAGCCCAAATGCTTTAAACCTCATCATTACTTGAACGTTGCTTAAATTGGAATGTGTATCAAATCCAAATATTTCGCGCCTTATTAATTTACTTAAAGAAACGTGTCGTTGGAGCTTTATGTATGAACTGCATATAAAATTAGCCAAAATGTAATTAGATCAAAAGAAATGATTAGTTATCCCCCTGAAAAGCAATAATACAAATGATGAAAACAACCAGTTATAAATTATGGTCATTACGGGCTTACGGCACTAATAACCACAGTTAAGGTAGTCTGCCTCAGAACAAAAATAAACGTATATGCAAGAGATTCTAATTTATCTCTTCTGCTTGTGGTTCTACCAATATGGGATGCAAACTTGCATAATGTATGGTTCCCCTTTTCATTTTACATTGAGGTGATGTTGTATAAGAGAGAACACAATTCAATAACAGACAATGATGTATTTTAATTACAAATATGAGTGAAAATGAATTTTTGCTAACCTGAAGATAACACGACACTGATCGTAATCCACATGTTTCCCACTTGAGGTATCTGTACACTATCCCCTGCAACCAGTTTGAAATGTTAAATAGATTTAAAAAACGAGTAAAAAATAAAATCATTGACAGAGTGACCCACACAAATGACCAAACCTAGTCCAAGGTCAACAAGAAACAACTTCCTTAACTCCCTATTGAGTAATGGATGGTTGACTAAGTAAAAAGATCTCTGGTAACAGGTCTCAGGTCTCCATGTATATAACTGACATTGGCACAAAACATTGAAATCATATAGTAATAACGAGTAGGTTGGTATCTACGCCATATAAACGATAGATAAAGATTCCACGGTAATACAGGAAAGCATTTCAAGTGACATCCTGCAGGCATATCATAGTAAGAATTGATGCAGATAGAAATACTTAAAACGAAACTTGGAATATACACCATATAAAGATTTCACAGTCATCTCCATGTCCTGAAACAATTCGTTCCTTATCGTGAGGTACTAAGACCAAACAATTCGTTCCTTAGAGTAATAACAATTAGGTTGAGAAAACAAGTTTCACTCTACCATCATCAATCCCCACCAATCAAATGAATAAAATTTGAACATGTTTCATGGTTGCCGAGAGTAGAAAATAATAAAGTTGATGAAATGTGAGTGACACTCATATATTTAAACCGAACAGACAACTTTTACCAGGATCACTAAATTCAGTAGAGAATTGTAAGTGTTTCGCATCATAAGGAGCATTGGCAACTCTATCTTAGTTAATTTGAGGTCTATGGCATGAGGTCTTGCCTTCAACGGTTCCCAAGCCTTCAGCCCGTCAGGAGCAGTGGTAACTGCACACACAGCAGGCCATTTATATGTGTTATGCCACTAAAGTTGAGCAATTAGAAGTATTTTTAGTGTTGTATAATTAGTCAGATAACCAGTCACAAGAATTCTCATCTTGGCAGCTGACAAACACTATTCAAGATTACATAAATCATAAAAAATTGACTCATCACTTACTGCTCAAATCAACCAAATTACATGCACAAATCGAAAATATATTGACTTGTTTCTCTAACTATAATTCATTTGAACCCCTTGAAAAGCAGGATTTGACAATCAGGATCAAGAGCAATAAGGATTCAAATTCATACAATAAGAGCGGGGAGAGACGTCGGTAAGCGTAGTCTCGCTTAATAAGTTCAATTCAAGCAAAACCAAACAGGGAAGGTGACGTAAGTTGAATAGGAAATACATCTTCGTAACTTTTAATAACAAGAGCAAAGTATTCCCTAAATATCAGTTCCATAATTAGAGCACAGCTAACTCAGAAAATTGCCAAACTAAAACCCGATTTCTCTGTAAAAATAGAACTCTAATTCACAAAATATAAACGGCGTCGATTATTACCAACAACTAAAGCCTTGTTGGTAAGCCAAATCTACTTTTGTAGACTTGACATTAACATTTCCATTCACATATAAATTTACATCCATATTTCATTCACAACAAATCCCTAAAATTGATAAACTTAGTGCTTAATAGACATAATCTATGTCATCCAGCACAGCAAAGAAGCTACCTTACCATATCAAAAATATGGGCATAAGTTCCATGTTAAAAGAAATGACATAGTTAAAAATGTGTGAACGCGCTTAATTTAAAAGCTAACTAAAAATCTAAAATCTAAAAATGAACAACATAAAATAGAAGGAAACTTACCCAGTTAAAGTTGATGAAGACGATGGTTGGGCGATGGCAAAGACGGGGTTATGTGCTATCTGCTTAATCTGGTATCATATCAACACAACCACTACTTTTCAGGAATATACTATATAAAAGCCCTAATTTTAGTATCAATCCCAAATTGTTTTTATGAAAACAGATAAATCTAATATCATCAATAAACTAATGATAAGTTCAAGACTATTAAATTAAACGACTTCCAAGAACAAGGATAAAAAAAAATTACCTGATAAGTGGCGACAATTGAATAAGAATTGATGAGATTGGTTGTGCAAAAGCAAGAACCCAAGTATTTGGGCAAGGACGTCATTAGAGAGAACGTCGGAGATGATGACGGTGACGAAGCGGCGGAGTGTGAGCGGTGTGAAAAGAACGAGATAGAATGGTTAGGGACTTAAGGTGTGCTTTGTCAGGTTGAAGATGAAATGAGGAGACTAAGAGAAAGGAGGTTACCTTCCTCTTATTTTTTCACTCACCCTCTATTTTAATGACACCTTAATATCTTTTTATTTACCTTATTTTTCTTATTATCATCCTCTTTCTTTATCTCCTCTAGTTTTCTTACCACAATAGAGAGGATCCTCTATTATTAATCTTACTTTAAATAATCTCATATTTGACAAATAAATAAATTATTAGACACAAAGAAAATAATAGTTGGTTAGTGGGCACTAGGGCCAATGTTTACTTTCCTCTACTTTCCTCTAAAAGTAGAGGAAGTAACCATCTTTCTCTTGCTAAGAGGACATGTAACATATGCCTCACAATAGAGAGGACGTCCTCTTAGAAGATGGAGAGGGTTAAGAGGATGCTCAATCCTCTATATTGTGGGTGCTCTAAAGGATAATATATCGATGTACTCCGTATTTTATTCACATGGAAGAAAAGGGACGGTAGAATCCATAACCGTTTTCTTTAGGAGGCGTTTGTTTCGTGCATGGGTATGGGTTTGGAATCAGAAATCATACCTGATTGGTATGGGGTTGGAACTTGATTCCTCATACCATGCGTTTGCTTTAATTCTGAGCGGTATGGGTTTGGAGTTCAATTAAAAGTTAAAATTAGTAAAATAAAATATTCTAAATCGAAAATTTTAGTATTATAAAATCATGAAAATAAAAATTTAATCAAAAAAGTATATAGATGACTTGATTTATATTATGCTATAATTTTTATTTCACATTTTTGCTTATTTTAATTTCATTCCCGTGGGTATGAATCTCATACCTACCCCCCTTCTTCGGTATGAAAAACCCATACCTCATGGGTTTGAGGTATGGGTATGAAACCCTCACATTTTCAAACCAAACACATAGTATGGATTTAGATCATTCTAAACCCATACCTTATACCTTTTACAAGTGAACCAAACACTCCCTTATAGGTAAAAGAGGACGGTTTGGTTGACCAATGGTGCTCTTTGTTTAGCATAAGAAGACCGTTCTTGCCATGAACCATTCTTTTTAGAATTTACATAAACGCGCCAAAAATTTAATTACAGTAGAGAACGGTTCCGGTCCAAACCGTTCTCTTATACCCGTCTTCGAAGCCTGATTTTGTAGTAGTGCACTCTTTTGAGATCCTTTACACTTGGAGACACTATGGGGATGGAGACTTGAGTCGAGTCGCCTTCTTGTCGCCGGAATACCGAGCATAGGTAAGTCATCATCATCCTTAGGTTCCTTTATGATTATGGTTGTTAGTAATAGGGTTGTCCCAACTGGTTGTGATAGGTGTTGATGGAGGTTGTCTTATCTTCATAAGGATATATGCGGTGTTGCTGCTGATTGCTAAAGGTAGGTTTTCCTACTCAGTACTGTTGATTAGTTGTAATGTGTGATCCGTGGTGTTTCTGTTTTCGATGGTTGTGATTGTAACACCCCCATACTCCAAGTGCCTTACCAGGACCACTCAGGTATGAAGATATTACCATCTCGGTTACCCGAGGCAATGATAATCAAATAAACAATGAAGAAACAACGTTTAAATATAAATACTTAGTGAAGAGTTACAATTCTCAAAACCAAACCAAAAGTGTAATACATGTTCTCAAACTGACTGTTTACTGTTCTAACTGAAATGTAAAGAAACTACTAACCTCGGAAGACTCCTATCATCATGTTGTGGCAATCCCAGCTATCCCAGTACTCATCTCATACCTGCTCAATATCTGCTCACCATCCCCGAATGGATCACCGCAGGTTTACAAAACAACAACCGGGGTCAGTACTAATCACACAACTCAATATATATGAACAATAAGATAAACAGGTGACTTAATGACTTAACGTCACACGCACAACCACACTAATTCCAATCATCTCAATCACTGATGTCCACTAGACCCATTACGCCAGTGGGGGACCGCAGCCGTACCCACCAAATCCCCGCTCCACATAGTGAGCGATAACCCTGTCCATTAATGTGTACATCCCTTCTGTGGCGGGTTCCACAGAAGGCGAAACTAGGGCGTGAAGCCACTCCCGCAAGTGACCCGACTCAGCCGAGGACACGCCTCGCGAACCATAGACAACAATCACAATCACAATCACAATCACAACCGTCACAATACAATTACTATATCAAACAATCAATCTTAACACATCAACAATCATCCCATTATGGGACTAATATTGAGTAGGAAATCCTACCTGAAAAGCACACAATCAGACGGTCTCTACTGCTGTATCAAAAAGCTTCCTCTATGAAACCTCCTCCTATCATACAACATACAAATGCTACCAAATCACATACTACTGAAAAACCCCCAAATCCCTATATTAGGGTTTAACCAAATCAAAGGAAAGACAACAAAAAGGGTACATAGATCTTACCCTCGACGCAAGGATCTCAACGGTATAACCGACGATGAGAACCGACCTTCCAAACTCCGGGAATTGCTAACAATGCGATTAGGATTAAGAACGTACTTGCTTTCTCTCTTAAACAGTAAATTAGGTTTTGCAAAAGTGTTTAGAATAATGACGACGAAGGTTATATATCTTAATCGCATAATTAACAAAACCCGAGAAAACTCACCGTAAAACCGGCTACTCGATCGAGTACCCAAGGTACTCGATCGAGTACCCCTTACTCGATCGAGTACCCTAGTTACTCGATCGAGTACTAACAAGTCGAAACGTTTCTAAACGCAACTTACCCTTACTCGACAGAGTAAGGCCTACTCGATAGAGTACCCAAAGACTTATAAATACGGAGTATTACAGTCTTCCCTCCTTAAAAAGAACTTCGTCCCCGAAGTTCAAACCACTACTAAACAAAGGTACTCCCATAACACTCCCGACTCAACAACAAAACAAAATTCAACATAAAACATGTTACTAACCCAACTCATCCCGACAAACATGCCGACACAACATACAAAAAGGGTATTAAACTCTTAAAAACTGTTCGCAATCATCTCCTACCCCCTAAAAGAAACAAGGTTACGTCCCCGTAACCACACATACCTGATCAAAAAGAAAAGGGTAACGCTCTTTCATAGCTTCCTCTGGCTCCCATGTAGCGTCCTCAGTCTCGTGGTTAGACCACAAGATCTTAAGCAAAACTGTCTCGCCACTCCTAGTCTTCCTAACCTTTCGGTCAAGAATCTGCTTAGGCACCTCAAGATATGATAAGGACTCATCTAGCTCTAAGCTCTCTGCCTCTAACACATGTGACGGGTCACTCACATACTTCCGCAGCTGCGATACATGAAACACATTATGCACTCTTTCTAACGCAGCTGGTAAAGCCAGACGATATGCAACTTCCCCAACCCGCTCTAAGATCTCATAAGGCCCTATAAACTTCTGACTTAGCTTACCTTTCTTCCCAAATCTCATAACCCCATGCATAGGAGACACTTTCAAAAGAACCTTGTCCTCAACTTGAAACTCTATGTCCCTGCGATGTAGATCTGCATAACTCTTTTGCCTATCCTGAGCTGCTCTCATCCGTTCCCTGATCATCTTAATCTGTTTCACCATCTCATGCACCATCTCTGGTCCTAAAACCTTTGCCTCAAAGCACTATCGTCCCAACAGATTGGACTCCTACATCTCCTCCCATACAAAGCCTCAAACGGTGCCATACCAATACTAGTGTGATAGCTGTTATTGTAAGAAAATTCTATCAAGTCCAACCTCTGCTCCCAGCTACCACCAAAGTCCATCACACAAGCTCGCAACATATCCTCAAGAGTCTTGATTGTTCTCTCAGTCTGTCCGTCTGTCGCAGGATGAAATGCTGTACTCATCTTCAAATTTGTTCCCAACGATTCCTGCAACTCTTTCCAAAACCTTGATATAAATCTCGCATCTCTGTCAGACACTATGTCCTTAGGGACTCCATGTAACTTAAGCACGTTCTTTCGATAGGCCATAGCCAATTGTGCCTTGGTCCATGTATCTTTCATTGGAACAAAGTGAGCTGACTTGGTCAGTCGATCCACTATTACCCAAATCATGTTGTTACCTTGTTGACTCTTTGGCAAACCCACGATAAAATCCATGGAAATGGATTCCCACTTTCACTCAGGTACCTCTAAAGACTGAATCTTACCTTGTGGTCGTCGCTGTTCCCCTTTAACTCTTTGGCATGTCAAACAACGGGACACAAACTCAGTTGTCTCTTTCTTCATCCCAGGCCACCAAAACGTTTTCTTCAAATCCTTTTATAGCTTGTCACCACCTGGATGTACTGAGTATGGTGTACAATGTGCCTCTGTCATGATAGTCTTTTTCAACTCCTCATCATTAGGAACACACCACCTACCGTCAAACCTCAAACTACCATCTGTGTGAATAGAAAATCGGGACACTGTCCCTTTCTCTACTCCAGCTCTCCACTCAACTATCTTAGGATCCAACGCCTGTTTACCTCGAATGTCATCATAAAACTCAAGCTGTACTGTCATATCACCCATGACATCTCCTTTCTGCATCATATGTATCCCAAACCTCGCTACCTCATCTCTCAGCCTCATTAAAGATAGAGCTGTACACAGAGAATGTACACTCTTCCTACTCAAAGCATCAGCAACTACATTGGCCTTCCCTTCATGGTAGATAATTTCCATGTCATAATCGCCAATCAGCTCCATCCACCTTCTCTGTCTCATGTTCAACTCCTTTTGAGTGAAAATGTACTTGAGACTCTTGTAATCAGAAAATACCTTAAAGATTGCTCCATAAAGGTAATGTCTCCAAATCTTGAGAGCAAACACCACCGCACCCAACTCCAGATCATGAGTAGAGTAGTTCTCCTCATAAGGCTTCAATTGCCTAGAAGCATAGGCAATCACTTTACCATTCTGCATCAACACACATCCCAACCCATTCTTTGAGGCATCTGTATAAACCTCAAAGTTCTCGCTCCCTTCAGGCAATGCTAAGACAGGAGCTGTGGTCAAATGCTCCTTTAATGTTTGGAACGCCGTCTCACAACTTTCATCCCAACGAAACCATTTCTCTTTCCTCATCAACGCTGTCATAGGTCTAGCTATCTTGGAGAAATCTTTCACGAACCGTCTGTAGTATCCAGCTAAACCCAAGAAACTCCTAACCTCAGCAACATTCTTTGGTGCTTCTCACTTAGTCACTGCCTCAATCTTCGCCGGATCCACAGCCACTCCCTCCTTAGAGATCACATGCCCCAGAAAAGCAACTTTCTCTAACCAGAAGTCACACTTGGACAGCTTAGCATACAACTCATGCTCTCTCAAAGTTTGCAACACGATCCTCAGATGCTCCTCATGCTCCTCCTTAGTCTTAGAATAGACTAAGATGTCATCGATAAATACCACCACAAACTGGTCCAAGAACTGTCTGAAGATTCTGTTCATCAAATCCATAAACACTGCCGGTGCATTAGACAACCCAAACGGCATCACCACATACTCATAATGGCCATACCTCGACGTGAAAGCTGTCTTTGGTATGTCCACCTCTCTAATCTTCACCTGATGGTACCCCGACCTCAAATCAATCTTAGAAAAGACTGATGCACCACTCAACTGATCAAACAGGTCATCTATCCTTGGCAAAGGATACTTGTTCTTCACCGTCACTCGGTTCAGCTCTCTATAGTCTATGCACAACCTCAGACTCCCATCTTTCTTCTTTACAAAAAGAATTGGTGCTCCCCACGGCGATACACTAGGTCTAATGTATCCCTTCTCTATCAAATCATCCAACTGCTTCCTAAGCTCCTCCATCTCCTTAGGACCCATACTATACGGTGCCTTAGAGATTGGCCCCGTCCCTGGTTTCAACTCAACGGTGAAATCTATCTCCCTCTTCGGTGGCAATCCCGGAATCTCCTCTGGAAAAACATCTACAAACTCTCCCACCACTGGTATCTGATCAACTGTCGGACTCTCTATCCGGTCATCTCTCACATGGCACAAGATCAAAGGACATCCCTTCCTCAGATAAGACTTCAAGGTGACAGCTGCAATCAACTTAACTTTGGGTTTGACTAGAAACCCACGATAAGACACACTAACGCCCTTAGGACCTCTTAAAGACACTTTCTTTTGATGACAGTCTATCTTAACTTTATACTTTCCTAACAATCCATCCTGACTATCATCTCAAAACCGTCAAAAGGAAACTCTAGCAAGTCTACAGGTAGATCAACTTGCCCAACTATCATAGATACATCTCTAAACAACCTCCCACATGATACAGACTCACCCGAAGATATAAAAACTTGCTCACTAACAGACTCATATACCCTCAAACCCAACCGTTTTACATGACTTGAAGATACAAACGACTGAGAAGCCCCCGAATCAAACAAAACAAAGGTATGAATACCATTAACAAGGAAAGTACCGGTGATAACGTGTGCATCCTCCTCAGCTGCTTTCTTCTCCATCATGAATAACTTTCCACTGGTCTTCTGTCCACCTCCCGGACAAGATCTTGGTGATGTGGTCGGCTTAGCACCCGACCCTTGATTGTTGTTGTTGTTCGTTGGTGGTTTCTAATAAGAATTACCGCAGTTGCGGTTGCCTCCCACTGTAACTCGACTTCCCGGTTTGGCCATGACCGGTAGGTCTATTGCTCGCATAGCTCTGCGCAGGTCTCTAGAAAGATCCTGGTGCACTTGTGCACTCATGTCTCTTGTGGCCTACACCACCACAGCTATAGCAGGTCACTCCCCAACTACCACTAACACTTCCACGGCCACGCCAAAAGGAAGCCCCAAAGATCGAACCCCGACCCTTAAGAAAACCCCTTAGATCGATTGTGGTTGCCTTTCTTGTGATTAGATTGGCCACCACCCTCGCTCTCGGACTTCCTTTTCTCACCACCCGACCTCTCCGAGCCATCTCCACCAACCCTCTCGGCTCTCCTGACCCTCTCATAAGCTTCCTTAACATCGTAAGGATTCCCACGGGTAACTTATCCATAATCTTAGGGGTCAACCCCCTCTCGAACCTCAACGCCAGATTCTCCTCACTCAAACCCATATCCTCAGCATACCTAGACTTCTCATTCAACTGCCTGTAGTACTCAGCCACAGACATCTCAGCGGTCATCTTAAAACTGTCAAACTCTTCTCTCAACTTACTCCTCACATGCTCCGGTACGAACTCCTTTCTCACAGCCCTACGAAACTCCTCCCAAGGTATAGCAGGTAAACCTTTGTTTGTATATATCTCCTTAGCACTCACTTTCACTGTATCCCACCACTTGCCAGCTGCCTCCCTCAGATAGAACGCAGCCTGTTCCACTCTCATCTCATCAGGACAGTGAACCAAATCTAGTATGTTCTCCATCTCTCTAAGCCAACTATCAAGAAGGTTAGGCTCCCCAACTCCCTTATACTCTTTCAGGTTAAACCTCGCTATATATAGGCTGATTTTAGAATGATCAACCTCTTTCTCCTTATCCTTATCCTTATCCTTCCCCACAGTCTTTAAAGCCTCAGTGAGAGCATCCTGATGCTCCAACATCTTAACGATGTCATCTATGTTCATAAGCTCAACTCTCGCATACAAAGCAGTCTTCTTGGGCGGCATCTTGAAACTATATCAGAAAAAGGGGTGGATATAAACATACGCGCCAAAACCTCAAAACAAGAAAACACGCTGCCCAGACCCCTACTCGATCGAGTTCCCAAACATACTCGATCGAGTAACGGGCTACTCGATCGAGTGCCCACCATACTCGATCGAGTGCCCCAAGATCAGACCCCAAACAGACCTTCTGATCTCTAACATACTCGACCGAGTAGGCTACTCGATCGAGTGACCCCCTACTCGATCGAGTGCCCGAGGTACTCGATCGAGTGCCCAAAAACACGATTCTGGACTCAAAATCGTCAAAAACCCACCCGATCAAGTCAGTCCCTCTCGATCGAGTCACGCTAACTCAGAAACGCTACCCGCATGCTATATCATATGCTAACATGCTAAAACTTTATAAAACCAACATTGTATCATAACTAAGCATATAATGCTACGCATCTTTTCATTCGATTCATGAAATCATTATATCATGTTATTAAACGCCACATTGTAAACATCCAACATGTTTTCATTCCAACAACAAGTCTACATATATCATTAACCTTTCTTTCATATTCTCAGCTTTCTACTTCTCCAACAGTTACACACACTTCATCACATTCACACACAAGTTAACCAAACAACACATACAACCTTGACTTACACCCCCCATGTGACCGGTTCAAAATTGTAGGGCAAGTTCGCGACTTTAGGACGTCTCCCAAGCCTTTGCATTAGCTCCTACAACTTTTACCTCGGGTTCATTTTAATTGACTCCCTATGTTCATTAGGTTCATTGGTTACAGGTTTCAGGATCGTCGCTCTGATACCATTTGTAACACCCCCATACTCCAAGTGTCTTACCAGGACCACTCAGGTATGAAGATATTACCATCTCGGTTACCCGAGGCAATGATAATCAAATAAACAATGAAGAAACAACGTTTAAATATAAATACTTAGTGAAGAGTTACAACTCTCAAAACCAAACCAAAAGTGTAATACATGTTCTCAAACTGATTGCATTTCATCGTTCTAATCGAAATGTAAAGAAACTACTAAGCTACGACGGAAGACTCCTATCATCATGTCGTGGCAATCCGGCTATCTCAAAAGACTCATCTCATACCTGCTCAATATCCGCTCACCATCCCCGAATGGATCACCGCAGGTTTACAAAACAACAACCGGGTCAGTACTAATCACACAACTCAATATATATCAACAATAAGATAAACAAACACTTAATCGTCACACGCACAACCACACTAATTCCAATCATCTCAATCACCGATCGTCCTTTGGACCCTACCCGCCGATGGGGGACCGCAGCCCTACCCACCAAATCCCCGCTCCACATAGTGAGCGATAACCCTGTCCATTAATGTGCACATCCCTTCTATGGCGGGTTCCACAGAAGGCGAAACTAGGGCGTGAAGCCACTCCCGCAAGTGACCCCACTCAGCCGAGGACACGCCTCGCGAACCATAGACAACAATCACAATCACAATCACAACCGTCACAATACAATTACTATATCAAACAATCAATCTCAACACATCAACAATCATCCCATTATGGGACTAATACTGAGTAGGAAATCCTACCTGGAAAGCACACAATCAGACGGTCTCTACTGCTGTATCAAAAAGCTTCCTCTATGAAACCTCCTCCTATCATACAACATACAAATGCTACAAAATCACATACTACTCAAAAACCCCCAAATCCCTATATTAGGGTTTAACCAAATCAAAGGAAAAACAACAAAAAGGGTACATAGATCTTACCCTCGATGCAAGGATCTCAACGGTATAACCGACGATGAGAACCGGCCTTCCAAACTCCGGGAATTGCTAACAATGCGATTAGGATTAAGAACGTACTTGCTTTCTCTCTTAAACAGTAAATTAGGTTTTGCAAAAGTGTTTAGAATAATGACGACGAAGGTTATATATCTTAATCGCATAATTAACAAAACCCGAGACACTAGTAGAAAAAACACCTATTGCGTCAGTCGATTTACGTCGGTTCTACAAAAACCGACGCAAAAAGTACTTAATTTTAGCGGGAATCCATTTCCGCCCTATAGTCAAGCTTTTTGCGTCAGTTTTTGGAAGAAACTGACGGATATAATGCGTCGGTTCTCAGCAAAACCGATGTATTTGATAAAATACGTCAGTTATGTTAATAACTGACTTATTTGATATTACGTTTTTGCATCAGTTGTACCTAAAACCGATGCAAATGATATTAATTAAAAAAAAACAACAATTAAACCCCTCATATTATACACTGAGAACAATCAGACTTCCCATACCAACCTGTCCTTCCCTCGCCTCTCATGGCTTCTCCCTAATTCTACTCCGTCACCACCACACGACTGCCTCCCTACACCAACAACTCCCTCCCTCACATCTTCGTCACCACCACACGACTGCACATAGAAGTCAAGAACAATACGGTAAAGCTATTAAACCAACAGTCACTTCATTCGCAATTGGTTCGATTGGTGCAAAAGGGAAAATGGCGAGGACGATAAAGATGGCCGCATTTCAGTTTCAAGTAAGATCTTCTAATTTGGGATTAATTATAATTTCTTGCATTATTTTGTTAACATGATAAGAATTGGGGGTTAGGGTTTTGTTTTGTTTGCTTGATTGATTCAATCAAGCTATAGATCTGATACGATATTTTTTTGTCCTCAGATGTAATGTGTCATTTTTATCCAAAATTCTTGGATTTTGTTACCATGGTCGACCTCCATTATCCTCCGGATCTTCTTCTTCTCTACTCTGCGCCATTGATTCACCTTCCTTTCATCCTCAACATTCCATAGGTTTCTTTCTTCATTCTTTCTCTTTTTTTAATTAGATTTAGGGTTTTGTACTCAAACCCTAATAATATGAAAACGATTGTCTGATGTTGATTTGGGGTTATTGAGTAAATTGGGGCTTTTGTATAAATATGAAAACGATTGTCTGACGTTGTTGATTTGGTGTTAAGTAAAAAGTTAAATTTATTTTGGTATCTACAGTCTTCGTCATTTTTTTTATTGGATTCCCATCTAGGGTTGCTCTATTGTTCTTCATTCTCTTCCTTTTTAGATAGCATACAGTGACTATATTCTAATGTCTAATTTGTTAATTTTTTTGTTCCTAAACAAGATTAAAGTCTGTACTCCAGATTCAACATCCCTTCACTATATTCTAATTTGTTAATTCGTTTTTTAAAGATAATGTAATTGGCTCGGAAATTTGGATGAGTATATGACATGCCAGGGTGCATAATTTTTTGATGACAAGTGAGACAACAAAGACTGAATGAAGCTATTTCACAAAATATGAGCCAGTACACTTGACATTAATCTTACATGACATAAGCCATGTTATGTGTCATTTATGTCAAAAATTATGAAGCTATTCACAAAATAGCCATGTCCACAATTGTCAGATATATGCTACCAAACTAGATTAACAAAGCCGAAAAAACTGTAGCCGAATATCAAATCTTTAAGCCCTTTGACATAAATTACCACTTTGTCGTTTTGTCCATATCATAGACAATGTTGTGGTGTAATCAAATCAAAAATTTCCAGCGAGGCACAATATAAAAAAAAGCTGAATGTTTTTCATGCTATATTAGTTACTACATACAGAGAGAACCATTTTGAGTTGTTACTGTAATACTGGTTATAGCCTAGGAAGTCACAGAGCACTTCTGCTGCTCAGAGATTCTCCACATTGCCATGCACCCTGAACCTTAGCAGCAATCTACAGGTTCCACAATACATCCTCTATGAAGGGCCTTGTGCCTGCATCTTTTATTAGGGATTTATATAACTTGACCTATTGTTTCGACACTGTTTACTATTCCCATTATTTATGCTTTGTTTATCAGATGATTTGGGGTTTGGGTGCGGTTGTTGTGTATGGATTTAATCGGTTGTTGGTTAACTTTTAAATTCAGTTGTGTTAGCAGGTTTTACTTTGGCTGTTGATTAACCTTTAATTGATTGTGTTTGCGAGTTTTACTTCCGAGAAAAGTAACTTGTATGGCGGTCCCATTCTCTTTGCTCCTTGTGATGATGGTAAGCTTGGTAGCTCTTTTGATATGCTTTTGCTTTTTTTCCTTGATTGGTTTTAAAATCTCTGGCAGTATAAAAGTCACAAGTCTGTAAACAAAGTTGAGGCCTTGGAGAGTTATTTGATACTAATTGAAATTTTTGGCACTCGATCTGCTACATGAAAATAAAATCTTTCATTCTTATTGCTTATTAAGTGAATTGTTGCAACTTCTCTCACAGTTTGAGGCTGCTTGGGAGCTTACAAACATTGCATCAGGGACCTGAGAAAACACCAAGGTCGTGATTGATCATGGAGCTGTTCCCATTTTTGCGAGTCTCCTTGCTTCTCCAAGTGATGATGTCTGTGAGCAGGTATCACTGAATAACCAGTCCCTTTTAAGTTAGTTAATTATTATGCTAACCATTGACGGAAATGAATGAGACTTTTTGTATTCTCTATTGCTGGACTGCATCGAAAAATGACTAACAATTGAGACTTCATTTCATGATCCTGACTATGATAAATGGAGGACTCTTCTTATGCTAGACTGCATCGAAAAATGATTGTCAAATTTATACATTCCCATCAATTGGCATAGTTTTCATTATAGTTGAGTGTTCATGTATTAATTTGCCCATAATGTTAGAGTTCTACGTAACTTTGCGACATGAGAAACACATTTAAAGGGGTTTAAACCTCTTAACTAGCATTGTTATTAGCAATACTCTGTAAACATTTACTTTTTGAGTGATGGAAGAACTGAAACAATTAAATACTGTTTGTATATAGTTGCCAAAACGATTACCGAGTGGATGATTTGTTTTTGTTCTGCGACTTCTGTCTTGTATATTGTTGTTGAGAATATTATATGGAGTGTGTAATTTGTAAAGGAGGTGTTTTTACTAGAATACAAACTTTTATTCAGAAATGCTTTTCCGTGATGTTTCAGTTCATAATCAACAACGGCTCACTTCCATGCCTTTTAAACCTCTTGAGTCATAATCACAAGAAGAGCATTAAGAAAGAGGCTTGTTGGACTATATCAAATATTACGGCTGGTAATAGAGCATAGATTCAGGTAATACATTTCAAACCCCTGGTTTATTGTCAACACTTCATGAACATGTTAAGAATAGAGCCTTGTCCGGTTTTCATCCTTATATACCGAATTTCATTTTATTGTTAACTTATTTTGTAAGGAACTAAAGGTTTATTGCTTGCATAATTAAGTCCATATGTATGCTTGATTTCTTTTTTTTTTTCTTTTTTTTTATTAGGTAATAATTATGCTTGATTTCTGATTCGTTAATTGAATATCTTCCTGGCCAATATTGGTTAATATTTAGGCTGTCATTGAAGCGGATTTGATTGGTCCACTCGCTTGCTTGGACAATATCTAATGTCCACATCTGATGATCACAGTTCAATGATTTCATCAATTATATTTTTACTGTGAAACGACCAACGATGCTCTCAAGATGAAGCAAATGGATTAATGCGGGCTATTTCAGGTCAATCAGCGATATGAATTTGGCTTGAGAAGTTTGAGCTAGTAGATGTTTAGAGAACATTTAGTATAGATTAGCTTAGTAACTAAAACGTTTGTGGGATTATTTATACATTAGATTGTATTTGGAACGTCGTTAGGGTGAATGAGATGTAATCTTGTTTTACATGTGATGTATTAGTGGTTGGTTGGTTGGATTTCTTGTTGTAGTTGGTATTCTGATTGTCAATTTTATGGGGTGGTGGTGCCGAAATTTCGGTAGTAAATTTTTATATATATAAAAAAAGCATTAATCAATTGCGTTGGTTCTTGAATGAAATGACGCAGATGAGGGAAATAAATTAAAGCGAAAATGAAATGTCAAATGCATCGGTTCTAACTTCAAATGAAGCGAAAAGTAGAGCAAATGCATCATTTATGGAAAGAAATACCGCAAATAGTTAAATTAATTGGTGCTAAAAGAAAATATCAATTGCATCAGTTTTTGACAAAACAGACGCAAAAAACTAAAGCAAATGCATTGGTTATGTGTAGAACTGACGCAAATAATAACTATTTGCGTCAGTTGTAACAACTTTTTGCGTCCATTCTATTGTAGGAACTGACGCAAATACTACCTATTTGCGTCAGTTTTTGAAACACAACTGGCGCAAATACTACCTATTTGCGTCGGTTTCACAACTGATGCATATCAAATACGACCCCTCAATATACGTCAGTCCAAAACCGACGCAAAAGACCCTCTACAAATGACGCAATAGGGTTTTTTTCCATTAGTGAGAAAACTCCCCGTAAAACCGGCTACTCGATCGAGTACCCAAGGTACTCGATCGAGTACCCCCTTACTCGATCGAGTACCCTAGTTACTCGATCGAGTACCCAACAGGTCAGAAACTTTTCTAAAACGCAACTTACCCTTACTCGACAGAGTAAGGCCTACTCGATAGAGTACCCAAAGACTTATAAATACGGAGTATTACAGTGATTGTCTATGGTTCGCGAGGTGCGCCCTCGACTGAGTGGAGTCACTTGCGGGAGTGACTTCACGCCCTTGATTCGCCCCTTGTGGTTCCCGTCACAAAGGGGATGTGCACATTAATGGACATGGGTTATTCGCTCTATGGTGTTGAGCGAGGCTTAGGTGGTAAGGCTGCGGTCCCCACTGGCGGTGTGGAATAACTGTTGCGATGGATATTCTAGCAGGAGTTTACCTTTGGGTTAGTCAGATGATTGATTAATGATTGGAGTTGGAGATGGGTGTGTGTGTGTGTGTGTTGTCCCTTGTGTTGTGTGTTGTTCTTCACTTACTGACCTTGTGTGGTGTTGTCTGTATTTCTTTCTTGTTATGTGTCTGCCGTGATCCATTATGGTGAGCCGTCAGTCTTAACAGGTGTTGATATGTGGAGCTTATCTGGGTGCGTTGGAGGGACGAGTCTTTCACCGAGTCTTGGCATGGAGTGGTCTAACCATAGTTGATAGTTGTTTGTTACTCAGTTGTATCTTTCTTTTCTTTGAGTTAAACTTGTAATAAACTTTAATAGTTTTTTTATTGACGTTATGATATACTATTCCTCGGGCAACTGATATGGTAATGCCCGTATATGCTAGGGAAAGTCGGGTTAAAGCTCCTTGGTAGATTGGGGTGTTACAAATATATTCAACACCTATGTACAATTACCCAACCATGTTAGCAACAAGACTGTCATAATAAACCCATAACAACAATTCATTTTTAAATTATATTAAGTTCAGGTTTGATTAGGGGGGAAATAACCACAATTTTTTTCACAATTTGTATAACACCTAAATCATTCATCTATAAACTTACACCGTAAGAAATACTGGAGAAATGACGGAAAACAATCAAAACATACCTTCTAAGTGGGACTGGCAGTGAGGGATGTCGTCAGTGACGAGGGTGGAAGGCAGCGACGAGGCGAGGGCAGTGGTGTGAAATGTAGCAGAAACTAACCCACCCAAACCTACTAATCAAAATAGAAAAACCCCAATTTCACCTAACCCTATGTTGGGGCTGGTGTCCTCTACAGTTAGTGCAATAACATTTAAATCTCTAAAAGGATCAAAGGGTATACTTTTGTATTATTATCAGTTGGTCCCATTTATCAATAACGGTTGGCTTGCTAGATAAGTTTGACGTTATTGTCATACAGATGGCGGTGATCAACTGGTCCCTAAAAGCCACACCTATAGGATACGTTTGAGAGATGTGACGGTATGAAAATACAGTCATGTTGATGCCTAATATGGCTAAGCAGTTAGTCGGAGTTATTGACTAATAATTAGTCAAACGCGATGTTGAGATATTTTATTTAATACGGATTAAATAATAATGGCTAAGGCGAATTAAGCAGTTAATTCGTAAAGTAAATATAAACGATTATATTTGATTAATGTATATTGAATAAATTAATTATACAATATTGTCATTATCGGACATGTATTATTATATCGACTAATTTATGTTACTAGACGATATTTTAATAACCGATAACCGATGACGATTTATAATCGCGTCATATACATTTAGCATTTTCGAGTCGGACCACGAGTTAAAATAAAGAGGAAGTGAAAGCCCACTTCCCCATGGTGCACTCGGTTTGGCCGAACCAAGAGAACAAAAGGAGAGCTTTCTCTCCTTTTGTAACCTAATTCATTTTGAAAGAAAAATTAAGGTTTTTGAGAACATTTTTCTCTCAATAACCTAGATCTCACATCTAGCAAAACTCACACAAAACTCTCTCAATATTGCAAGGCAATTAGAGAGTACATTCTAGTACAAGGGCATAGTCTCAGACGGTCTTGGGTGCAACGATTAGGAGGAAATCTACGTTGATTTCTATCTTAGGCCGCATTTCAAAGGACCCGAGGTTAATTCTTATGCTTTATCGTTTCTCTCTTGTATTTTGTTTTATGACAATAATCACATGTTAAATTTTGCGTTATAGTCCTAAAATTTAAGGGTTTTAGACGGATATTACCCCACAAGTGGTATCAGAGCGAGGCCACGTAATTTTTCCTATGTGATTTTCATTATACGAATTGAATCGATAATTTTTGTTGCATAAAAACCGCACGGCTGAATTTTTTTGATGCACGGCTGTTTTTTTTTTTTTTTTTTTTTTTGAAAACCGTGTCTTGATAATGCACGGCTGTTTTTTCTTGAATTCCGTGCCATGTCTACATTGTTGTTGTTTTTTTTTAAAACCGTGCTAATCAGACGATGTTTGTTTTCGATTTGTTCTTTGCATATTGTTCTTGTAATCGATATTCATAGCAATATGTTAAAGATTCATCAATTGTAGTTTCAATACTATACGGATTAGGTTAAATTGCAATTGGTTTTTAAAAAATCGATTTTGTTTTTGTTTGTTGAGGCTCTCGGTTTTTGAGCCGCTGGATTTTTTTTTTTTTGCTCTTTTGAGCTCTCGGCAATCAGCTGCAAATAATAAAAAAAAAAAAAAATTGGTACTGTTCACGGTCCAGACGTGAAGAAAGAAAAAAAAAATTTGAGTTTTATTTTTTTTCGGCCAATATGTGCATAATACGGATTTTGTGCACTCGCTTGATAGTGAAACGGTTCACTCACGTACCATTTAGTTATTTTAAAGCGATTTAAAGTAACGGATTATCATGGATTAAAATTAAGTTGATTAAAGCGGTTTTGTCACATAACTTTAATCATTAAAGGTGGTTTGGATAAATTTAACATAATTACGGAATTATGTCACGAATAAATTTTATTTTAGTTGATGCATTTTATTTATCGTTATTTTGAATGCCTTGAATGTTTTATTACGTATTTAATTTTTACAAACAGTTGTAACTTAGTGTGGCCTTAGTAGAACGTGTTACCGTAATGATGGAACACGGTCTTGGTTGTATTTTGAGATCTTGTATCTCCGTTTTGATTTTTTCCTTATAATTACAGTTTTTATTTAGAATGTAAATAGGTTTATATTTTTTAAATTTTAATTGTAATTTTGAGAAGACCAAAGATGGAGACCGGATGCTCACTCCCGCTGCATGGAAAAAGATGGAACATCAAGACAAGCTTCTCGGGTCCAACGGTGGATTCCAAAGTTGTATTATGTTCTTTTTACTAGGATAGGCCACACTAGTAATTTTTATTTACGTTTTGCATTCTTTTATTTATTTTATCGTAACGATAGATTGCATCATTTTCCGCCTAAAACCAAACCACCTAATAATTGCATGAAAACTGACTCATATAGAGGTCACGCGTTAGTTTTCTTTGATATACAGATATCACATGTTTTATTTAAGCCATCACCTAAGTTAATTCATTCACGTAATGCTAGTTTTTCGTTCACTTAAAATGAATTAAAACTAAGTTGATGGGATCTTCCTCGTATAACCAAAAATTGAGAATAGTCTTTATAGGTCAAACTCCAATGAATCCCTTCTTCGTCGGTAGGCATAATATGACCCCTTCTACGTCGGGTAAGTTGGAACTGATTGACCTATTTTATCTCAACACTATGGTCACTCGTACGATCCTGTGATTATGGTGGACTATAGATAGGATTTAAGGAAATCTATCGACCAAGAGTTCTAACGATAGAACTAGCTAAACAGTTGGCTTATCAATTTACGGAAATTGAGTCATGGGATCACTTGTATTATTCTTGAGGGAGATCAATTATGCAAGTGCAATGAGTCTACACGATTAAAATGAATTTTTAATAGACTTAAATCACCTCGATGAGTTGCTTATTTCGTTTTGTTTTTCCTTTCTTTTTCAGTGTAGATCACGATCACTTAAACTGCTAATAACAAAATGGTGGCCATCGACGACCCAATGCCAAGTGCCACATTGGACCGTGAGTCCGGCTTCGATCTTCATGAATCGGATGAATCGTCAACTCGATCGAAGAATGATGGATCAAACTTCGCGGATTGGGAGGCGGCATTACGGAATGCTGCCGCAGCTGACGGGAAGCTCAAATTTCTGACAGAGCCCATCCCGTCAAACCCAGGTCCCACGGCTGGAGCTAACGAGATCGCCAAGTATAACGATTTCGTCATGGAAGCATCTGCGATTAAAAACGTACTCATTTTTGCAATGGAATCCAATTTGCAGAAACGCTTCATAGCCCAAGGTGCAAACAAGATTTTCACCACGCTCACCAAGGAATTCTCGAAAGCACCGAGAATCGTGACCTATGAGCATACCACTCGCTTCTTTGATGCGAGACTCCAGAAGGGCCAACCGGTTAGCCCACACATTCTCAGCATGATTGAGAATGTCGAGAGACTGGAGGCGCTTGATTGTAAAATCAGCGAGAACATCGTGATTGACCGCATGCTTCATTCACTCCACGATGGTTTTGCGCTCTTTAGAGCGAATTACTATATGAATGATTTGAAGAAAAGTCCTCATGAACTACACTCCCTACTTGTACAGACCGAGAAGGATATGAAGTTCAGTGGGAGCTTGAAACAGGATGTTCTCGTTGTGTCAAACAAGGGCAAGGGTAAGGGCAAAGCTCAGGCAGACCTAGCGGTAGGTAAACCGAAGTTTAAGAAGTCGGGATCAGGTAAGAGTGGGCTTGGTGAGGCAAGAAACTCATCAGGCGCGACAAAGAGCAAGACCGAAAACATGGAATGCCATCACTGCCACAAGACTGGGCATTGGAGGCGTACATGTCGTGTTTACCATGAGGACATAAAAGCAGGTCGCGTTAAACCTGTTGGTATGTCTTCTTCCTCTTTTACTTTTATTCATATGATTGAGATTAACCACGCAAGTTACGGAACTTGGGTACTAGATACTGGTTGTGGTTCTCATCTGTGTAATCATGTGCAGGGGCTCCGAAACATCGAACCCCTTGTAAAGGGTGAGGTGGACCTGCGTGTCGGGAATGGAGCACGAGTGGCTGCCATCTCGAGGGGAATATACGTGATCCAGCTTCCTAGCGGATTTGAGTTATTTTTATATAACTGCTATTATGTACCCAGTCTTTCTAAAAACATTATTTCAGTTTCTGCACTTGACAAACTTGGTTTTTCATTTGTAATAGAGAATAATTCTTGCATTTTCTCATTACACGATATGATTTATGGCAAGGCAGTCTCCATGAACGGAATTTATGTTTTAGATCAGACCACCGAAATATTACATGTAATGAATAAGAAGTTAAAGGTTGGTGACAAAGATCAAACATACCTATGGCATCGCCGTATGGGACACATTAATGAGAAACGCGTAAAACAGCTCATAAAGAATGGAGCTATCTCGGCCTTTGATTTTCAATCATTTGGCACGTGTGAATCATGTCTCATTGGTAAGATGACTCGAATTTCCTTCAAAGGTGTTGGAATGCGCGCTGCTGACCTATTAGGTCTCATACATACGGATGTGTGTGGACCTATGTCAATCACCGCACGAGAAGGCTATAGGTATTTCATCACTTTCACGGATGATTTAAGTAGATATGCCTATGTCTACTTAATGAAGCACAAAAGTGAATCCTTTGAGAAATTCATGGAATACCAGAATCGGGTACAGTAACCTCTTTGGGTAGAAAGATTAAAACATCGCGCTCGCACCGTGGTGGCGAGTATCTTTCTCACGAGTTTGATCAACACCTCAAAGACTGTGGGATTGCCTTGCAGTTAACTCCACCTGGAACACCTCAGTTGAATGGTGTGTCCGAACGGAGAAATCGAACACTACTTGATATGGTTCGATCCATGATGAGTCACACCGTGTTGCCTGACTCATTATGGGGTTATGCTCTTCTGTCAGCTGCTCTAATACTTAACCGAAGTCCGTCTAAAGCTGTTGACAAGACTCCATATGAACTATGGAAGGAAACGGTCCCCAACTTGTCCTTTATACGGGTTTGGGGCTGCGAGGCTTATGTCAAGTGGAGACACGAGGATAAGCTCGGACCGCGATGGGTCAAGACATACTTTATAGGTTATCCTAAAGGAACACTTGGTCATTACTTTTATTCGCCAACCGAACAACGTGTATTTGTTGCGGCTAGTGCGACATTCTTAGAGAAGGAGTTTCTCGAGAATGCAAAGAGTGATAGAACCTTCGAGCTGTCGGAGATTCCAGAACCAAATACCGAGCAACCATTGGAGGAATCAGTTCCTTCAATCCCGGCTGCGGTTAATATTCCTGAGGAACCTAGGAGGTCGTGAAGAGTCTCTATTCCTCCGGACAGATACATTGGTATGTCAAGGAACATGACATAGATGACATTCTACTCTTAACGAGTAGTGAACCCGCAACCTATAAAGGTGCCATGACTAGTTCCGACTCAAAGCTATGGCTTGAGGCTATGCAATCCGAGATGGACTCCATGTATGAGAACAACGTATGGGATCTTGTTGACTTACCTACTAAGGTTCGTCCCCTTCAATGCAAATGGCTTTACAAGATAAAGCATTCTGTGGAAGGTCAACAAGATATCTATAAAGCACGACTAGTTGCTAAAGGTTTCACCCAAGTGCCAGTGTCCGCACTACGATGAAATTTTTGCACCCGTAGTCATCTTTGCGTTCCATTCGGATTATCTTAGCGATTGCCGCTTTTCATGACTATGAAATTTGGCAGATTGATGTGAAAACCGCCTTCTTAAACGGTTTTTTGGAGAAAGAGTTGTACATGGTACAACCCGAAGGTTTCATCGATCCTGAACATCCTAAGAAAGTATGCAAGCTTAAGCGTTCCATCTATGGACTTAAGCAAGCTTCTAGGAGTTGGAATCATCGTTTCGACCAAGTGATAAAAGAAAATGGATTTACTCGATCGTTCGAGGAACCATGTCTATATATCAAGTCGAGTGGGAGCAAGATTGTCTTCCTAATATTGTATGTCGATGACATACTCCTGATTGGGAATGACATACCTCTCTTAACTTCGGTAAAAGTATGGTTGAAGAACCATTTCCAGATGAAAGATCTGGGTGAGGCACAAAGAATTTTGGGCATCCGTATCTATCGAGATAGATCACATGGGATGTTATCTCTCAGTCAGGAGTCTTACATAGACAAGATACTAGAGATATTCAGCATGACTAACTACAAAAAGGGGTTTCTTCCTATGGCTCCAGGGGTGCATTTGAGCAAGTCTCAGGCACCAGAGTCACCGGAAGAGAAAGAGCGCATGACACGGATTCCTTATGCCTCGGCTATAGGATCAATCATATATGCCATGATATGCACACGTCCGGACGTGGCATATGCATTGAGTATGACAAGTCGATTCCAACAAAGCATCCGGTGAATCACATTGGATGGCTGTCAAGAACATTCTTAAGTACCTACGGAGGACTAAAGCTTGGGCATTGACTTATGGAGGCGAACAAAAGTCATGCGAACCGGTTCTGCAGATGCTAGCTTCCAAACGGATCGAGATGACTCAAAATCTCATCTGGATTCGTTTTTACTCTTAATGGCACTGCGATCAGTGGAAGAGTTCCAAACAAAGTGTTACAGTGATTCTACGACTGAGTCCGAGTACTATGCCGTGTCTGAAGCTGCAAAGGAAGCGATATGGATGCGTCAATTCTTACAAGGACTATCTGAAGTGCCTAGTTCGAATGACCCGATCACCATCTATTGCGACAATAGAGGTGCCATCTTCCAAGCTAAGGAGCCTAAGTCTAGCAACAAGTCTAGACATATACAACGGAAAGCTCATCTAATCCGAGATTACGTGGAGCAAAAGGACGTAGTGATAGAAAATATTGCTACAGATGATAACATAGCAGATCCTCTCACTAAACCATTACGACAAGATAAGCATGAAGGGCATGTTAATTCCATGGGAATTAAACGTGTTCCTGAGTTGTAGTACTCTTTTATGGATTAGATTCATTCTCTTTTGTACTCTATACGACATCATCGTGTTGATATTTATATATTCTGTTTTTCATGTGGATTTGTACGACAATTTTGAACACCACAAAGTGAACTGAACAAACATTATATTTTTGGTCCTTAATTGCCCACGTGAGCTGATAACTCTGGCAATTATTTTGTGACGTTGGTCGATGGTGGGTTCAACGAGCCATAAGTCAAAAGGTTGACTGACCAATCATAGAGGTGATTTATACGGATATCTCGTAGGACACAATTGTGACATCGACGTGGAGTCCTAAATGTTTTATAACATTCGGTGCCAGGTCGTGGATAGGACCTCCATGGTGATCCTAAGAGTCGATTCTTTTGACTATCGTCTGTCTCTTGAGACTAAGGCATATTTTGGGTGACTTTGGTTTCTTTCTCACGGTCATCCGTAACAGGGGGCCAAGTAGATTTTTTCTGCGTCATTTCATGTTGTGCTTAGGTCGGAAGGAGTCGAGTTGAAGGAAATATTCAGCCTTTATCAGGTACTCGATATTTCTCAGGGCCACTCGAGGAGTCAGAATCGAAATGCATGGCCATGCTCGAATACGAATTCGTTTTATCGGTTAAGTTACTTTCTAGTCGGGAAACCACTCTTGATCTGGATCGATTGTAAAATACGACCTTTGCGGATCCGGATATGCAAATTGTTTTACATTGAGTGGGAGAAATTTTAAATGAATATGAGAATCGGTTATCGCACATACACTTGTACGGACAAGTGGGAGTTTGTTGAGGCTGTGTCCTCCAGTTAGTGCGGATAACGTCATTGCACATGCACTTGTACGGACAAGTGGGAGCTTATTATTGGGGTGGTGTCCTCTACGATTAGTGCAATAACATTTAAATCTCTAAAAGGATCAAAGGGTATACTTTTGTATTATTATCAGTTGGTCCACGTTTATCAATAACGGTTGGCTTGCTAGATAAGTTTGACGTTATTGTCATACAGATGGCGGTGATCAACTGGTCCCTAAAAGTCACACCTATAGGATACGTTTGAGAGATGTGACGGTATGAAAATACAGTCATGTTGATGCCTAATATGACTAAGCAGTTAGTCGGAGTTATTGACTAATAATTAGTCAAACGCGATGTTGAGATATTTTATTTAATACGGATTAAATAATAATGGCTAAGGCGAATTAAGCAGTTAATTCGTAAATTAAATATAAACGATTATATTTGATTAATGTATATTGAATAAATTAATTATAGAATATTGTCATTATCGGACATGTATTATTATATCGACTAATTCATGTTACTAGACGATATTTTAATAACCGATAACCGATGACGATTTATAATCGCGTCATATACATTTAGCATTTTCTGGTCGGACCACGAGTTAAAATAAAGAGGAAGTGAAACCCCACTTCCCCATGGTGCACTCGGTTTGGCCGAACCAAGAGAACAAAAGGAGAGCTTTCTCTCCTTTTGTAACCTAATTCATTTTGAAAGAAAAATTAGGGTTTTTGAGAACATTTTTCTCTCAATAACCTAGATCTCACATCTAGCAAAACTCACACAAAACTCTCTCAATATTGCAAGGCAATTAGAGAGTACATTCTAGTACAAGGGCATAGTCTCAGACGGTCTTGGGTGCAACGATTAGGAGGAAATCTACGTTGATTTCTATCTTAGGCCGCATTTCAAAGGACCCGAGGTTAATTCTTACGCTTTATCGTTTCTCTCTTGTATTTTGTTTTATGACAATAATCACATGTTAAATTTTGCGTTATAGTCCTAAAATTTAAGGGTTTTATACGGATATTACCCCACACCCTAACCCTAAAAAAATTCTAAATTTACATTCAATTCATACTAACAAATAAATTACTATACAAAATTGTATGTAAACAACAATAATAAAACCTATTAAAAGAACTTACAATAAAAAATTAAGTAAAAATCATACCAATATCAAATTAGGAATTAGATGAGTAGAAGAGGGTGAGACGGCGGCACTGGGATCGGTGGAGAGTCGTGAGTGGGTCGGCGGTGGGGTGGTGTCGATTGAATGAGGGCATAGAGGAAAGGGGGTGTTAATTTTTTTATTTTTTTTAAGGAATGAATGGCGAAAGGGGCTCGTGTTTACTTAATATGGGAATGGTCGGTATTTGCATCTGCTTTAGGTAAAATTGATGCAAAAATTTAATATCAAATAAGTGGGTTTAGTAATATATAACTGATGTATTTGATCAAATACATCATTTTTGCTGAGAACCGGCGCATTATATACGTCAGTTTCTTCCAAGAATCGACGCAAAAAGCTTGACTGTAGGGAAAAAATAGATTCTCACCAAAACTAAGTACTTTTTGCGTCATTTTTTGTAGAACCGACGTAAATCAACTGACGCAATAGGTGTTTTTTCTACTAGTGTGTGCAAATGATATGAAATTTATACTCTAATGATGATATCTTCTTTTTTTTTTACCATGAATCTAAGTATATAATTTTAATAATATTTTTCAATGTGGTATAAATAATATACTTAGAGGTACACCATATTTTTCGCACCTAATTCGATCTCAAACCCGGTTTAATAATGAGCAAATACTATATTATCTTTTAATATTCGTACGTTTTTTTTTCTATTTTTTTTATCATAACTAAAATATGTGCAAATGATATGAAATTTATACTCTAATGATAATATCTTTCTTTTTACCATGAATCTAAGTATATAATTTTCATAATATTTTTTTATGATACATTTTGCCAAATAAATATAAAAATTATAAACATCACTGGAACATAACATAGACAATATATATCATATTATGGAGATAATGATACACGCTCATAAAAGCTCTCTAAGACATGCTGAAGAGAATCAAAAGATTTTGGATAGATACCTAAGTTTCAATGAGGCCTCTTATTTATAATCATAGAATCACTCAATCTTATGCTAATCTTTTGGTGTGGAACAATCTATTATTTATAAGTAGTATATTCACCAAACCTATATTATTTTTCAATGCGGAGCATAACATACTAAAAAGTACATAATTTTTATATGAAACTTGTACTCTTATGATAGCATTTTTTTTACCACGAATCTAATTATATAATTTTCATAATTTTTTTATGATGCTTTTTGGCCAAATGAGATGTATAAATCTTTACATAAAGATTATAAATATCACTAGAATATAATATAGAAAATATATATCATACCGTGAAGATAATGATATAAAATTTTAAAAGCTCTCCAAGACAATACATAAGAGACTCAAAAGATTTTGTGTTGTTACCTAAGTTCCAAGGATGCCTCCTATTTATAATAATAGGATCACCCATCTTATGATAATCTTTCAGCGTGAGAGAATTCTATTATTTATACGTAATATATTCACCACACGTAGATAATTTTTCAATGTGGGACATATAACATATTAAGAAGTACGTCATCTTCAATATGTGCAAATTATATGAAATCTATACTCCAATGATAGCATTTTCTACCATTATATTATTTTCATAATTTTCTTACCAATATTATTTTGCCAAATGAAATGTAAAAGTTTTTATTTAAAAATTAAAAACATAACTTTAATATAAAATGAAAAATATATATTATAGTAACTAAAAGATTTTCCACTTTATATTTTACATCAAAAATATTATTTATGATAGTTTCTTAAATTAATTGTTGATGATGTGGACACCCTAGAATCGCTCGAAAACTCTCTTCCTTTCCTTCCCTCTCCCTCCCTCCTCTCTCTCTCTCTTTCTCTCTCTCTCTCTCTCTCTCTATCTATCTATCTATCTATCTATATATATATATATATATATATATATATATATATATATATATATATATATATAGATAGATAGATAGATAGATTTATATAAAATAGCAATGTTCACAGAAATTGCAAAAAACGAAATAATGTTGGAACAAATTAAAGTTGATATATTCATTTGAAGCCGGATTAAATTAAATTAAGATAAAAATAATCGTATATGCGCTCATCTTTTAGCAAAAGAAAAATGAGATGGTGACACCGGGTGTTACTCAATTGGACATAATCGTAAATTGATCAGATATTTTTAATTTCCTCCTTTAACTTTTAAATTTTGAACCAATCTTCTCTTTATTAATTCAGAAGACAATGCTGAATGCAGGATGCGCCACGTCATTTCACTAGTAGAAAAACCCCCTATGATGGCGGTTATAAATGACCTTTTGTGGCGGTTGTTAGAAATTTAGGGTCCGTCGTTTATCGTGGCGTCGTATAAACTTTACGGCGGTTGTAGACGGTTGTACAACCGCCGCTATAGCTCTCCTTTAGTGGTGGTTGTTATAAAAACCGCCATTATAGACTTACCAAAAAAGACGGTTGTTACCAATGAACCGCCACTATAACTCATCTACAGTGGCGGTTGTCTTTTGAGAACCGCCACCATAGGTATTTCAATAAGAACTTTGTACTGCAACCTGCCACTATATGTTCTCTATAACGTCGGTTGTTGTTAAAGAACAACCACTAAAGGTAATTATGACGTCGGTTGTTAGTAAAGAACCGCCACGAAAGGTGAACTAATAGCGGCGTTTCATACTTAAGAACCGCCACCATAGATAGATATTTTTTAAAAAAAAAAAAATTATTTGCTACCAAAATTACGGCAGCGATGTCCTATAGCTTTGACAAGCCAAAAAGCGAAATAAACAAACAATACATACAAAAGAATGACAAACAACGAACTTGCATATCATCCGACAGGACAATAATGTCGATGTTCAAAATTATACATCCAAGTGTATAAATAATCACATACACGTCTTAGTTAATAAACTAATCAGTATTTTTGCTTGAACAACACTCCCTTCCTTAAACGTCTTCTCGAGATTAGGAAATATTAAAAACCTGTAACCAAAGATACTTATTGAGATCAACCAACAACAACAAAAAAAGAAATTTCGTATCATGGTATCAAGCAACATTAGAAAATTCATACCGTCACATATGCATGAGTGGCATCGATAGTGAAAACTCGGACATCAATTACAATCAATTAACTGAACAAAACACACCTAAACTTTGGGTTTAATAGAGAAATGATGCATAAATCTATCAGTTAGCTGCAAAAATTGAAGTAAAGAGGAAGATGACTTACCGATCAAAATATGATTACTTAATGTTGTGTCCCTGCACACATGGAAATCGAGTAATGAAAATCACAGGTGAGGGGCGAAGAGAGTGACCCGATAATAAATTGATAACATAGTCAGACTCAAAGTCCCGAAAAAATGAAAACGGAACTAATGCTAGATTTAAAAGAGCGGGTAATGAACTCACATTGATGTCATTTAGGTACCTCTCCTTCTCCACCCTTAAAATCTGAAAATTTCAAAATCAACGGCTGAAACATGAAAGCTTGACGAAAAGTAGAATGGCTAATTAAGTTTCAAATAAAGAGGGAAGTTTATTTAGTCACTCGGTTCACTTGTATTCACTATATTTCCTTTTGAGGGATGCAAAAATTAGAATGACAAACAAAAAGGAGAAAGTAGTCTTACTATTTTCCCATCTAAAAAGTACTTAGTAGATTATATATACCTCAAGTCTAAAAGTGTCGACAATGTCGACAACCTTAACAGCCTGCTCGTCAACAGATTCATCCTCACCACCCTCAGTGGATCGATTGGCACCAATGTCGACCTCAAGAGCACCTTGGACGACCCACTAAACAAAACACATAAGTAAAATATTATTATGTATTACATCAAATCGATAGCTGCAGGACGTTCAATTTACCATGCTTATGAGATGGTTACCTTTCCTTCTACCTCCCAAAGAACTCCCACAAAAAGCTCCTTATAGGTGAAGGAGTCGGACAAAAGTTCATCAGCTAAAGAAGACAAAAAAAATACAAACCCATATTATAATCAAATACAAAAGACATTAAGAAAAATTTAAAAATAAAAAGGAAAAGAAACAAGTGGGTTGGTCACAATTTTAAATTCAGAAGCATCTTTTGGCATTCATTATAAACAAAACCAAAGATCTAAATCTAACCCAAAATCAATATCAGATCAGCACCAAACCAACAACATTAAATATCTTACATCAGAATAACCAGAAAGCTTCAAAATTAATTTCTTTCGCCAAATACGAAACACGACTATGTCCAACAATAGAGACTACAGACTAGTATAGTCTACATGACAAGGGAAAGTTTCCAACAAATAGATCAAACGTGGAAAAAAAGCCGATCCCGTATAGCAATTAATCAATTACAAATCAATAGCACAAACAAATTAAACAATAGAGACTACAGACTAGTTAAGTTTCTTTTCGTTCCATAGTACCCTACAGCAACCATGTTCCGGTGATTGTCCTGAGTATGCAGCATAACAAGTGACCATAAATAGTCATTCAATCATTCTATATAGAGAATGAACAATAAAAAGGCCAGCTGGCAATTTCAAAGATAAGCAAGATGATGTGTCAATCAGAGTAACTTGGAGAAAACAACCAATTACAAGTTTCGCATGCTGCAATTTTGATAGGAATAGAGTTCACGAATGACAGCACTTGTAATTTACAAAATTCAATCAAAAACCAAAACATTAACAACATACGATAATTGGATCGGATAAGAGCCAACATCTGCAAATTTAAAAATTCAATCGAAAAACAACTAAAAAGATAATGACAGGAAGTGAGGGTTAGTGTCGAGCAACTCTACCACCAAATGCACATCGTCTAAACAATCAAATTAGATTAAAAATAAAATTAATTAGGGTTTCAAGTATAGGGATGATGAATTAGGGTTTGAATTAGATTAAAACAAGATGATTAATTTAGGGTTTTGAATTATACCAGCGGTGTGTTTGGGAGCAGCGGCAACCATGGTCGGAGAGTTAAATGGAAGCAGCAATGATAGGGATGATGAGAGCGCACGTCGTCAGGCAAAATCGACTAAACCCTAAATCATAAAATCGATTAAATAAAGTATGTGACTAAACTCGTGACAAGCAGTTTACAGCGACGTTCTGGTGTTGACGGCGGCGTACTGGTGATTGAGTGGTGGTGAGTTCAGCGTGCAGCGTGAAGAAGAGTAATGGTGTATTGGTGTTCGGTGAGTTCAGCGGGGAAGTTGAATGAAAATGGCCTGGTGATCAACTATTAAGAAATTTTCAAGGGTTTTAGATTTATTTTTTTGAGTGGCTATTAATTAAAGGCGGTTCTCGTTAAAACCGTCACAAAAAGATATGATGGCGGTTCTTTTATTAAAAGGTATTGTCAAGTATTACGCCTTTAACGTCGTTATTAACGACGGTTGTTTATATAACCGCCACAATTGACTTATGGTGGCGTTTCCTATATAAAACCGCCATATATAGCAACTACTATTACATCGGTTCTTAATTAAACCGCCACAATAGACCTCCTACAACATGAAAAATGCGCTCCCGCCAATTTTTTGGGCTTTTTACGGCGTTTCTATTAGAACCGCCACGATAAAGGCGTCACGATAGGGGTTTTTTCTACTAGTGTTTGCACAATTTTTTTTGTTTTTTTTGGAAAATTCAAGTTATGGTGGGACCCGTTGGTGTGTAAAGAATTAATTTCTTCAAATCGTCAGGCAATACAAACACACGATAATTTCCGTCTTAGCAAAAATATTATGAAATTATTTTACATTCGGAATAAATGAAATTAATTTATACCAACTAAATAATTACAATAGAAATGCAAAAAAAAAAATGTCATCAAAAAACATTAATACCGGCCCAAAGACATACCCGTGCAATTTAATCGCTGATTTAGACCAACTAGATAATTACAATAGAAATACAAAAAAAAAAAAATACATCCAAAAACATTAATACCGGCCCAAATACATACCCGTGCAATTTTGCACGGGTTTAAAACTAGTTAATGATAAAGGATAATTTAGAAACTTAATTTTCATAATTAGTTACTGTTCCGGGTATGATTCCGAAGCTGTTATTTGTTACCACTCGTGGCTTGTAGAATGACGTCTTTGATTGAATCCTCCTTTCGGTCTCCTGAAAAAATGAACAAACTGAGGGCTCGGCTTTGGACCGAGCGAACTCACTCCGATGCTCAAGTCAGTAAACTTAAAGGGATTAAGTTGTGTGTTACTTGGCGAAGTATATATTGTATAGAGATAAGGAGGATATTACCATATTATGAGGTGTTTAGGTTATATTTTTTTGGATCCTTTCCTCAATGAGGGTTGAGGAGTATTTATAGACTTTCACCTTTTGTCACGTAGTGGCCAAGTGGCTAGCAGGTGGAAAGACTGATCTACCCTCGGCCGAGGGACCCATGGCAGGCCGGCGGGCCCTGTTGATTCCATGCCGAGGGGTCTTGGATATGAGTACGCGGATATGTGCCCCGGCTGGCTAGTTGTCCCAGCCGAGGCACAAGAGACAGCCGACAGCTGCGTCGGTTAATTTGTCTAAGTCGTTGACTTCTTTGTGGATATCTTTGACCTTGCTCAATATGTTGACTCGGTTAGCGGGTGCAGAATATGCCCCGTCAATTTGCCCCCAGCGTAGTCTATGCCGTGGTATGGACCTTCGATGAGTGTTGAGCGTATTCTGCGCAAGTAAAAATTTTCTGCCCCGGCTTCTTATACCTCGGCTTGGCGCTGCTTAGGCCGTAGCGTATCATATCCCCCCTCCACATGGATGTGTAATGGACATCAGATGTGGAAAAGAAAGTGGCGCTGGCCGAGACCGAGGTTGTGAGTGCCGTGTGCTTTTGATTGCCCCCAGCCGGTGCTGTCAAGCTTGGTTGAATCAGCGGGCCGTTTGGCAAGTAGATACCAAGGGGCGTGTTGAAGAAGATACGTCGATTGGCATTCTGTCAAGGAGCGTGTTGAAGAAGTTTTGTCACTGTTTGTCGATTGACATTCCATGGCCGCATGCCGACGACATGTGTCTCGTTGTTGATTGGTTGACGTTTCATGGGCTTTGCCTTGATTGGTCGGATTGAGTGGGCTTTGCCCTATAAATAGGAGAGTTAGCCCCTGAATTTGGCCTTCCAAATTCATTTTCTCAAAAAATTTTCTTCTTCTTGCTTAACTTTCTTTGACGAAACTTCTCTCTAGTCTTCGAAGCGTTACTCGGCGTAACACTCTTCCCAAGGTAAACAAACAAATTTTCCAACTTTTTAATTGTTTAAGTTTCTTTGTTGTGAACATGTCTTCTGCTGATGCCGGACCTAGTAATCCTGCGCCGGGGGGTTCCCCGTCGCGTCTTGATGAAGAGGAGGCACTAGCCTCCGTTCCGATAAGGTCTGGGGGCCCTAGGTCTCCTTCTCCTGAAGTTGATCCAAAAGTTCTGGAGGATTGGGAGGATGATGATGATGACGGTGATGATTAGGAAAGGGCTCATCCTGATGACGAGAGGCCGTACGTCCTGGATCACGGCGACGCCTGTAAGGTCGGCCCTGACCGTGCTTGGACCCACAAATTTGCCCGTTGTTCTGGTCCTGACTTCTTCGAACATCATTTCTCCTTCGGCAGGGAATATAAGATTGTTATTCCTAGAGAGGGTCAGGCCGTCTGTTGCCCTCCTCCGGGCTGTATCGGCGTATACATCAGACACCTAGAGTATGGGCTCCGATTTCCTCTGAATGAATACGTTATGGCCATAATTAAAGCCATGAACATCGTCGTGGCCCAACTGCACCCGTTGGCCATTAGGACTATAGTCGGCTTTGTGTGGCTCTGCCTTTTCAAGGGGGAGGTCCCAACGGTTAACTTATTCCGCCGGCTTCATTACCTTCGGCCGTCAGCCCCTGGTCGCGTTGGGTGGTACAGTGTGCAGACGGAGCCGGGTTATGTCTCCGTTGCTAAGCTTTCTTCCTGCAAGGACTGGAAGGCGCGGTGGGTGTACTTTGAGGTTCCGGAGGATTATCCACTGCCCCGGTCCTTCCAGCACCGTGTCAATTTGCGGTGCGAGAGTAAGGGGGAGCATGACAAATGGGTCTCCCGGAGTAAGCTTAAGATGGACGCCAGCAGGGTCCCTCTTAATGCGGATGAGAAGCGGGCGATGAGGCTGTTTGAGGCTGAGAAGAATGGGATGCCGAAGGGATGGATGCCCTCGACGCAGATCATTCTTCAGGATGAGCTGCTCTGCCACGTCGGCCTCATACCGGCCCTCGAATGGGGTGAGTGGGGTCGGTGTGAGGCACATCTCTGCTTTTAATGTTTCTATTATTTGAACTTTGATTTATTTCTTCTACTTAACCCTTGCTTCGTTTCCTTTGCAGACCGTTTCGGCCCAGATCTGTCCGAAGATATCCTTAGGAGAATGGGACTTGCCAAGGACAAGACAGTTGTTAATTTTCATCCTAAGGCCCAGACCCGTGATCGCAGACCGCCGCCAAATGATCTCATGGATCAGCAGCTGAAGGCCCTAGATACGACGGCGGCCCAGGCGAAGGTTGCCGGTAACATACCGCTCCGAACGCGAAAAACAAAGTCTTCGGCGGCGACGGCGTCAACATCAGTTCCACCTCCAATCCCCATGAGTCAAAAAAAGGAGATCGTGGAGATCGTCGATATTACCGCCGAGGAGGAGGTCACCGTGGCAGAGGAATCTCCTCTCTTTCGTAAGAGAAAAGAGCCTACTACTGCCGCTGATGCTTCTGCTTCTACTGCTGCTACTGCTGCCGAGGCCGGCAAAGAAATGCGTCCTCCGGCCAAGAAGGCCAAGCCTGGTACAGATCTATCCTGTGGCTCAGACTTAGCCGGTTCATTAGGCGTTCGATGACGGGCTCTCTCGGTATGTCCATGAATGTTGACATGGATGCTTTGGTTGAATTTTTGTAGATCCACCGCCGCCGTCTACCAGACACACCTTGTTGAACGGCGTCTTTGAGAAGCAAACTGCGCAGGCAAGTGGTCAAGATGCCACCGTCGTCTCCTCCTTCCCGAAGCCTACCCCCGTCCAGATTAGGTCGGAGGGCCTGAGTTTGGCCAGGATGCTGTCGATGTGGGCTGATGTGGCTGGTGCTCTTATTGTGGAGCAAGAAAAGGCCATGGCCGAAGCTTCCCCACAGCTCGAGCGGCTCAGGCTTGAACTCGATGCTGCGAAGAAGGAAGCTGAGAGGGCCAAGGCTGAGGCTGAAGAGGCGGTCCGTGCTGAGAGAAAACTTAGGGAGGACGCTGAAAAGGCGATCCCTCGCCGAGAGAGCCAAGGTTGAGGCTGCGGAGGCGATGCCGCTAAGTCGCTTTGGAGGGGCGTGACCACCTTTAAAGTCGCCGACTTTAATGCTAAAAAGAGGGACGAATGGAAGTCCATGTTTCAGGCCCAGGGGAAGGTGGTTCGGAATAAGGAGGCTATCATCGCCCAGAGGGAGGAGGACATTGAGACGCTCCAACGCGTTATCCTCCCTAACATGTGCGCCCAATACCGGGACCTGGCCGAAGAAGCCGCCAGGGAAGTGATTGGGGAGCTCTTTCTTGATGGCTCCTTTCCGTGGCAAAAATTTGACGAGCTGCTTGATGACAAGCTTGAAGCTAAGGAGAAGGCCGCGGAGGCGAAGGCCGCTGAGGAGGCGAGGGTGAAGAAGGAGGAAGAGGAGGCCGCGGAGAAGGCGGCCTTTGCTGAGAAGGCTAAGGCGGCCAAGGAGGAAGCTGAGAGAATGAGGGCAGCTGAGGCTGCTGAGGCTGAGGCTACCAAGACAGCTTCTGGGTCGCCTACCAAAGATGATACTGCTAACGTCGCCGATGGCGGGCAGCAACAGGCATAGGGAGACGGGTGGTCGTCACCAGGTTCTCCCGGCATCTCAGATAGCTTCAGCTGTTCGGGGGCCAATTATTAAGCCTTTCCTCCCTGCCATCTTTTGGCGCTTCAAATGATATGTCAGTAACCTTTTGTTCTTCTTTTCCTTGTTTTTTGTAAAACTTTGGTAGGTTGGGTTTTGGCTTATCCCTATGGGGACGGCCGTCGTCTGTATTCTCCTTGTAATCATTTTCAATAAAGTTTGTTTATTGGCCCTCGGCTTGGCCGGGGCTTTGATCACAATCCTTCACTTGTCTTCTTTCGTTATTAATTGAGCGCTTTTTCGTTTTTACCTTCGGCCTGGCCGAGGCAGTTAGAATGCGTATCTCAACTGTGTTTAACGTTTTTTAAACATGTTGGCATGTTGGTCGCTTCCTCTTTCACTCTCGGTCTGGCCGAGGCGTCCGATTTGCGTTTTCCAACCGCCGCTGTGAACATGTTAGCGTATCGACCGTTGTGTCCCCTGCCAGGCCTTCGGTTGGCCGAGGCGGCTAGAGGTTACGGCTCGAAAGCGTTCGTATCTATAGACATATTGATCGCTTCCTCTGCCGGGCCTTCGGTTGGCCGAGGGGGCTAGAATTGCGTCTCAACTGTACTTATACGTTCCTAAGGCATGTTGGTCGCTTTCACGAGTATCAAGCTATTGGTGGTAGTGGCGCCGTGGCGTCTACTTCTTGGGGTGACTGTCCGGCTTGGGCCGTGGCGTCTACCTCGATATTAGTACGGAGGGGATAAACACTTTGATGGAAAACTTGGATGATTTTTCAATAGATATAAACACGCGTTGGGGTGCCAACAACAGTTTTTGGACACCTCCGCCGCTATACAAAGTATTTCCTGAGGTTGTCAGTGTTCCAATGGCTCATCAAAGGCACACCCTCCATATCGTCGGCCCGGTATGTACCCGGCCTCATTTCTTCAACCACTTTGTAAGGACCCTCCCAGTTGGCCGTCAATTTACCATGAATGTTCCCTTTGTTGGTGGCGGCCGACTTTCTTAGGACTAGATCCCCTACTTTTAAGTCCCTTTTGTGGACTCTTCGGTTGTAGGCTTTTCTCATTCGGTTTTGGTATACTGCCAAGTTGAGGCGTGCTGTATCTCGGCTTTCTTCGACCAGGTCTAGGGAGGTTCTAAGACCTTCCTCATTTTCAACCGGGTTAAAGGTGGCCGTTCTGAATGTCGGCACCGTTGCTTCAATTGGCAGGACTGCTTCGGACCCGTAGACTAAGTGGAATGGACTGTACCCCGTTGCTTCTTTCTCTGTGGTCCGGAGGGACCATAGGACGCCGAGTAGTTCATCGGCCCATCTTCCCTTTAGGTCTTCAACTTTCTTCTTCAAACCGTTGAGGATTGTTTTATTGGTCGCCTCACTTTGTCCGTTGCTCGTGGGTGGCGGACGGAGGAGTATGCAAATTTGATACCAAGTTCTTACAACCAGTTCATTATTGTGTCACTCCAAAACTCTCGGCCGTGGTCAAATACCATGACTTGGAGTAACCCAAAACGAGTTATGACATTTTCCCAGATTACCTTTCTTACGGCCGCCGTCGTCTTGGCAGGCACTGCGACAGCTTCAACCCATTTGGTGAAGTAGTCAACGGCGACAATCAAGTACTTTCTTCCTCCGGATGCCGTTGGAAATGGTCCTAGTAGATCCATCCCCCACTGTGCAAAACGAAAGGGGACTAAGTACCGGCTACAGGTCTCGGGAAGGTGCATGTATCACCGGAGCATGCATTTGACAGTTGTTTCACTTTTTGGTTTTGGCTCTGGAGTCCTCAAGCATGGTGGGCCAGAAGTAGCCGGCTCGGAGAGCTTTATGGGCTAGTGTTCTTGCCCCCATGTGATGACCACAGATGCCTTCGTGAATTTCTGTCAGTATTAGCTCCGCGTCGGCTGGGCCGACACATTTCAAGAGTGGCCTTATCACGGACCTCCTGTATAATTCTCCTTCAAACACCAAGTACCTTGCTGCGATCCTCTTTATCTTTCGTGAGAGACCTGCGGTCCTCCAGTAACTCATTCATCGTTTGTACTTCATTATCGGAGTCATCCACGTTGTCTCGGCCTCTATGTCGCCCACCATGCCGACGGTCTCGGTAATGCTTTTGGCATTCCGATGTCCACCAAAGCACAGATTCGATGACATTCTTGATGGTTGAACTGGCAAGCTTTGAGAGAGCGTCGGCTCGGTTGTTCTCAGACCTGGGAATGCATTGTATCTGGAAAGATTTCAATTTTGAAGTGTCAGCTTTTACCCTTTCCAGGTATCTTACCATCCCGTCGTCTCGAGCCTCGTACTCTCCTCTGATTTGATTAGCCACTAAAAGTGAATCTGTTTTCAAAATGATGTGCTCCGCCCCGGCAGCTCTAGCTAGCTCGACTCCGGTTATCACCGCCTCGTATTCGGATTCGTTGTTTGAGGCCGAGAAGGTAAATTTCAAGGCGTACTCAAACTCGTCCCCGTTTGGGCTGATGATAAGTATGCCGGCTCCTGAGCTGTTCGCCGTGGAGGACCCGTCGGTGTATACTTCCCATACTCCGGGGTTTTGCTCTTCTTGATATGTGCACTCGGCCAGGAAATCTGCAAGTGCCTATCCCTTTATCGAGGGCCTCGGCTTGTATTTTTCCAATGCTTTACTGCCCATTTGATGAGCCTGCCGGATTGCTCAAATTTTTCCAATGCTTTCTCCAATGGTTGGTCGGTTAAGACCGTCACGGGATGTGCGTCGAAGTAAGGCTTCAGTTTCCTTGCGGCAACGACGATTGAGCAAAGGCCGCTTTTTCAATCGGTGGGTAATTTCTTTGGCGGGCAACAATGTATGGTGACAAAGTAGATTGGGTGTTCTTGTTTGTCTTCTTCTCTCGATGATCACGACCGACCGTGGCCGAGGTAATCGCTATGTATAGATATAGCGTCTCCCCCAAAGATCGGCCTGGACGGGGTTGGGAGAGTTTGAAGATGAGCTTTCGATTGCACTGAAAGCGTGCTCTGTTCCTCCCCGGTGAAGTCCTTATTTCCCTTCAACACTTTGAAGAATGGGGTGCTCTTGTCGGCTGACCGAGAGATAAAACGGGCTAGAACCGCCATTCTCCCGGTCAACATCATAACCTCTTTTCGATTCCTCGGCTCCGACAGGTCCAGGATTGCTTGGACTTTCTCTGGATTGGCATCAATTCCCCTGGCGCTGACAAGCACGCCGAGGAACTTACCTGACCGGACACCAAAGTTGCATTTCATTGGGTTAAGTTTCATCTTGTATTTCCTCAGTGAACAAAATGTCTCGTGTAAATAGGCTAAGTGCTCGCTGTCAGACTTGCTTTTTACAATAGTATCGTCGACGTAAGCCTCAATGTTTCGCCCTTTTTGATTTTGGAACACTTTGTCCACCAGTCTTGTGTAAGTTGCGCCGACGTTCTTCAAACCAAACGGCATCATTTTATACATGTATGTGCCGTTACCGGTGATGAATGCGCATTTAGGCATGTCTTCTTCGGCCATGAATACCGATGATACCACGAGAAGGCGTCCAGCAGCTCAAGATAGTGTAGCCTGCCGTGGCGTCGATTAAACTATCTATTCGAGGCAAGGGATAGCAATCTTTGGGGCACGCTTTATTAAGATTGGTAAAATCTACACACATCCTCCACGCCCCCGATGATTTCTTCACCATTACAACATTAGCTAACCACTCAGGATAAGTACAAGGCATGATAAAGCCCGCCGCTAGTAATTTATCTACCTCGGCTTTGATGGCCTCATCTTTCTCACCGAGGAGTTCCTCATCTTCCGCTTGACAGGCGAGCGGTGGAGAGTACGTTCAGCTTGTGAACAATTACCTCCCGGCTCACGCCCGGCATCTCGGCGCCGAGTAAGCGAAGACGTCTTTGTTTTTCCTCGCGGGTCTAGGAGAGCGGCCCCGAATTTTGGCTCCAGGTTGACACCGAAGCGATTACGGTGCGCCCGGGTCAATTTCCACTTCTTCGGTCTCCGCTCCTTTGACCATGCCGATAGTGGCATCCATGAGGTCGCCCTCCTGTTGTAAGGATGGGCTTTTCCCCTTCTCTGACTTCTTCGCCACTTTGAGGGATTGCATGTTGCACCCTCTGGCAGATATCTGGACGTTGACTACTTCGTCTTTTTCGTCCTTTGAGACGAGCTTATGCGCTTCCCCCCGGTCCGAGACGTACATCGGTGTCGGGGCCCGGATGGACATTACCGCATCGTCCCTCGCTCGTAGTGACTCGGCCTATGAGGACGTTGTAGGCGGACGAGCCGTCAATGACCACGAACTCGGATAGGACATTCTTAGCCGCATTCCCTCGCCGAACATCACCGTGATCGATTGACCCTTGGGTACCAGGCCGGCCCCGGAAAAATCGTACAATGGATTGGTGCGGGGCTCAAGTCCTCAATCTTCAGACCGAGATTGAGAAAGCACTCCCTGAACATAATGTTCGTGTAGGCGCCTGTGTCAATCGGGCACCTCTTGACCAGGTGGTTGGCTATGTCCAAGTGGACTACAAGTGGGTCATTTGTGCGGGCGATGACTCCCTCGTAGTCCTTTTTCCCAATAGTCATATCGGGGATGTTGGAAGCGGGGATCGCTGTTTTGGGCACAAAGTTGATGGCCTGATATAGCTCGTTCAGGTGCCGTTTGTGCCCATGAGCGGATCCACCGTTCTCGTTGCCCCCGATGACAACATGGATTACTCCTATCCGTTCAAAGACGGATTTTTTATTTGAGCCGCCGGTATTAGTCTTTTGGCCTCCGGCAACATATTTCTTTGAGGCTCCCCTTCCGGATCGGCTCTTCAATGGCATTCTTCGGATGCGGCGAGTTGTCGATTAAGTGACCGGTGTGGCCATGGTACTCAAAAATCTTGGCTCGTGTCACCGTCCCCCTCGCCCGGGAGGCCTTTCCCACTTTCGACCCTCGTTCTTGCTCGGGAGAAGACCTCGGCAGCGAGATACGACCTGGGGGTGTGACCATTGTACCGCTTTTGGTAGTACGGTCCCGAACTCCCCGGCGCCGGCCGAGTTATTTCTGGCGGACTTGTCAGATCGTGACCTATTATTGTCACGGCGTCCTTCATCCGGGTTGTCCTCCCGGCGGCTCTTTCTCTCTGAGTGCCCGGCCTCGTTGGGGCCTACCCAGGTTTTGTGATAGTCCTCCACCTTTATGGCTTGGTCGGCCATCTTCCTGGCGGAGTCTAGGTTCAGGCCGCCGCACTTGATGAGCTCGTTTTTTAAGTCTCCTCTCGGGAGGCCTTTCATCAGTGCGAAGGCCGCCAGCTCGCTGTTCAGCTCACGAATCTGCTGAACCTTGGCGTCGAACCTCTTCACATAACTTCGGAGAGACTCGCCTCCCTCCTGTTTGATAGTCAGGAGATCTGATGTCTCGACGACCCTTCTCTTATTGCAGGAATACTGGGCCAAAAATATGTCCCTTAGGTCGCCATAACAGTAAATCGACCCATTGGGTAGCCCCTTGTACCAACTTTGTGCCATCCCATGCAAGGTCGTTGGGAAGACTCGGCACCAAACCTTATCAGGTTGCTCCCATACCGACATGTAAGACTCGAAAGCCTCGGCGTGGTCGGTTGGGTCGCTTTCTCCTTTGTATGATATGGGCGGCAACTTTAGCTTAGTCGGCACCGGGACCTCTAGGACATAGGGGTTGAGGGGCTGTCTGACCACGTGTCGAATGACACGCGGCGATCGGCTCCTCGCATCCTTAGTCCGGCTCCTCTCCCCGTGGTGGGAAGGGCTTCTTCTCCGACTCTGGTGAGTCGGGCTTCTTCTCCGACTCTGGTGAGTCGGACTTCTTCTCCGACTCTGGTGAGTCGGACTTCTTTCACTCCTCTGGGGCAGGCCTCGTCGGTGCTGCGGCGACACTGTCCTCCCGCGAGTGCGGGAAGGACTCAGGTCTACCACTTGCACTCTGGGCTCCCTCGGCGTCTTGACATGGTCAGCTTCCTCCAATG
Organism: Silene latifolia; assembly: GCF_048544455.1. NCBI lineage: Eukaryota > Viridiplantae > Streptophyta > Magnoliopsida > Caryophyllales > Caryophyllaceae > Silene > Silene latifolia. The sequence continues at coordinate 155,654,172 of NC_133538.1, read as the reverse complement.
CTTCGTTCAAGTTTCTCGGAGTCACTTTTTGGACCCAGATCTCCTGTGGGGGCGCCGCCGCTCTTGTCGTTGTGACAGTGTGAGTCGGCGTGCTACCCATTAGGTCCAGGAGTAGCTTCAGTTTAGCTGCATCAACCACATGTCCCATGATAGTGACTTGGTCGGCGGGCAGCGGTGTATCTTGTTCCTTTGACATCCCGTTCGTCGTATCAGTGATACGGCCGGTGGGGGACTGCCCGATTTCAGAGTTGTGGAATGTGTCATCTTGGTAGAATTCATTTTCCACGAGCACCATCTCTGGTTGTTTCGACATCTTCTTAGCTCGGCGAATGGGTTTTGTGTTTTTTTTTTCTTTTTGTAAGGGATTTGACTAGCTTCTAGTATCTGATTTCCCACAGACGGCGCCAATTGTTCCGGGTATGATTCCGAAGCAGTTATTTGTTACCACTCGTGGCTTGTAGAATGACGTCTTTGATTGAATCCTCCTTTCGGTCTCCTGGAACAATGAACAAACTGAGGGCTCGGCTTTGGACCGAGCGAACTCACTCCGACGCTCAAGTCAGTAAACTTAAAGGGATTAAGTTGTGTGTTACTTAGCGAAGTATATATATTGTAGAGAGATAAGGAAGATATTACCAGATTATGAGGTGTTTAGGTTATATTTTTTTTGGATCCTTTCCTCAATGAGGGTTGATGAGTATTTATAGACTTTCACCTTTGGTCACGTAGTGGCCAAGTGGCTAGCAGGTGGAAAGACTGATCTACCCTCGGCCGAGGGACCCATGACAGGCCGACGGGCCCTGTTGACTCCATGCCGAGGGGTCTTGGATATGAGTACTGTGAGATATGTGCCCCTACTAGCTAGTTGTCAGTAGAGGCACACAAGAGACAGAGCCGAGCCGACAGTCGTCGCTTTTAGGCTGTCTAAGTCGTTGACTTGCTGTGGATATCTTTGACCTTGCTCAATATGTTGACTCGGTCAGCGGGTGCAGAATATGCCCCATCAGTTACAATAATCATTTGAACAGATTTTATGCCATGAACAATTCCACACCCTATCAATAAGCATATAGATATTGAAGATATTGAATTGTTTTAATAGTTTGTTCAATCTTGAACCAGTTTTCTTTTGGTTGAGAAATCTTACAAATGGTTAAAGAACATAGAGACATAAAAACATAATTTTCGTTTCAAATCTACAAAAATGGTGTTTTATAGTATTAACAAACTGCATCATCATAGTAATATTGAAGGTTAAAACTGATTCAAGATTAAGCAAATAATAGTACTTCGTATGTCCGTATACAATGAATCTGGTTTTCGAGCAGCAGAATGACAATGGATTGTTCTTCAAATTTTGGTTCATGGTAAATTCTTATATATCTACCCTTTGATCTTTGGCGCAAATTTCAAATCAATTATTTTCTTTTTTAATTTTATCCAATTTTTTATTAGGGTGTTATTGAAATTCGGTAACATCTAGTTTGGTCCTATTACTCCCTTTACAAAAATGGGTAGAATTTAGTGAATGGTGGGTTAATTCACTTATTCTCATATAAGACCGTCTATACCATAGGTTTAGGATAGGCACAATAGGAAACTGAAATTCACCAAAGGGTCCCAGCATTCTTTTATTTTCTTTGACAGGCTAGCTTTTATGTTACGGAGACACGGATTACTCGTATTGATCATATTGGAAGGATTTTGAACCCATTTATTTTGAGAATTTAAATCTATTGGTTTTTATCGTTAAAGAGTCGTTTTTACTATAATACTAATTTTAATCCCATGCAAAAAAATACACGAATTGCTTTTTAGATTCCAATATACATGAAATATGTTAATTAATATGAATATAAGAAGACTTAATATTCTCAATTGATAATTAAATGATACATACGATACATAGTGGTAGCATAAATGTTTTGAACGTGTGTGTAAACTGTCAAAATTGACCAGATCAAAATATCCTGACCCGACACCCAAACTCAAGTCTTAGCTTGACCCGATCAAAATTTTTATTGTTGCAAGCGGATGATTATCCATGAGTAACTCGATAATAGTTGACCGGAAAATGATCCAACCTGACCCGAGGCCAGCAAACCCGAAATTAACCCGACCCGAACTAACCCAACCTGGGTTGACCCGTTTGCCAAGTCTACTTGGGGGGATATAAGTGCATAGGATTGAAGATTGAAGATTTGATTAATTGACAAGTCTTGAAAAGTAGTCTACATACCTTCACGGGATTAAATATTTAATAGCTTGACTAATGAATTTAAAATTATGTTATTAAAATTCAATCAAATAAAAGTGTTATGTTTATAATAATAATAATAATAATAATAATAATAACAATAATAATAATTTCTCATATTGTTCACAGGCCAATAATTTGCAGCTCAAATTTTCATATTCTTGTGTCTGAATTTCTATCTGTAGGCCCCACAGACCATTGTTTTATAAGTCCTAATATTTAACCTAATAGGCATCCTAATTTTGGTCTATCATACATTCATTATCCTAACTCATCCACCTCTTAATAGCATTCCTATACTTAGGGTTTCGACTTTATTTCATTAGCTAAATCCCAACATTCTCACGCCTCACTTCACTCTCTCTCATTTTCTAATTCTAAATTTCTAACTCTCTTGCTCAACTCAACTCAACTACACTACTCCGCAACCATCATAAATGAAAGCTTTGCTAATTGTCATCACAACCCCATCTCAAACAAAAAACACCACCACCATGTCCGTCATTACACTAAAAAATCATCTTCATATTTTTCCAAGTTCAACAATTTCATTGAATAATGCTTGCATGCTTCTTTTCCTTTTTTTCTTTAAATTTTGGGCCAGTTTTTATTATTATTATTTAATTTTAATTTATTTCTTTATTTATGGCTGATGGTTGATTTTTCTTATTTTTCGATGCATACTTTTAATTTTATCAACAAAAATTTAAGATTTACTCATTTTAAAGGATATAATATTTTTTATTTTTGAGAAATTAAATCCATTGATTTTTACCGTTAAAGACTCATTTTATACTATAATATATTCGATAATCATTAAAACTTTCACCAATTAAATTTAAATTATTGATAACAAATTACTATTAATGAGCAATTTAATAGTATTAACTACTCTTTTAATCCTAATTTTTTAATTAATTTTTTTATTTTTTGTGAAAAATATTTTAAATAGAGATAAAGAAATGATTGAAATTAAGGGTGTAATTTTTTAATACAAGGAACAAGTCTTCAACATAAAAACCAAAATAATTAACTATAAACCCAACTTTACAACATAAAAGCATAAGTAACCATGAATAGAGCTAAATATCAATATTTATAATATATCTCGTGCTTCAAATTTAACCTTGAAGTTTCTAGAATAAGTCCTTTAATATTTAAGTCATAAAGCTAAGGGTATATCTCTAACAACCTTTGAAATTAAATTAAAAGTTCTTATTTTTAAGTTAAAATATAGAGTATCTAACTTGAAACTATAAGTTAAGCTCTCAAATTAATATAATAGTGTTAGATATTAAGCTGTTTGGTCAAGCTTAAAAAGTGCTTTTGCAATTGAAAAAGTAGTAGCTTGACCAAACATGGTAATTTAGAAGGTTTTAAAAGTGTTTTTGAAAAGCCAAAAACCGATTATTCACCCCTAAAAGGAGAAGTAGATAATTATTACTTCTGCTTCTACTTTTCACATAAAGAACTAAATAAGCAAACAAAAGTTGTATTAAAGTAGTTAGGCCAAACATATAAATTTTGTGAGAAACCACTTTTACAAAAGTATGGCCAAACAACTAAAATTTTTCCGAAAAGTAACTTATGAATAAACTCCTTTTGAAAAGGAAAAACCATTTTCCATAATCAAAGCCAAACAGCACAAAGTTTCTACTTTAAAATAAGTACTTTTCAACTTAAGGATCTAGTTAAATTAAAAAAAATATGCTAAAAGGACCATACACTTTCTTAGTAATAAAAAAAGCTAGGGTTTGAGGTTTTTCATTTTCTAAGCCTAGAATGTTAAAGTTTAGACCGTGAGCATAGATTCCAAAACATTTAGCTCATCCAAAATCCTTGGTTTTCAAACTAAAACGTCAAGTTTTAAGCTGCAAGACATGAATTTTCTGATTAGAAAGGTTTGCGATATTCACCCTCACTACGGGCGTATTTGCCCAATTGACTTTTTTTTTCTTTTACATTCAAGGCCAAGTTTTCAATTTTAGAACCTAAGAATCTTATCTTTATTAATTCAGAAGACAATACTCAATCCAGTACGTGCCACGTCATTAATTCAGGTTTTTTTTTTTGGAAATACATGTTATGATGGGACCCGTTAGTGTGCAATGTATTTATTTCTTCAGAATTCCGGCTATACAAACATGCGACAAATTCCGTCTTAGAACAAATACTATGAAATAATTTTATACATTCCGAATAAATGAAATTAATGGCATATAAGCGGAATGAATTACAAATCGTAATAAATGAAACTAATTAAAAATAAATGAATTACATAATTTTAAAAAAAAATTAAATAATAACAAAATTACATAATTACGAGAAAGAATTACATTTAATTACGGGATTGAATTACATATAATGCGAATAAATTACATGCATAATTTTTTAAAAACTAGATAGTATGATAATTTTTTTTGAAAAAAATCCTTTGTTATTTCTTAAACCATTGCATATGAACATAGATCGCTCATCTAGACCAACTTGATAAGTACAATAGAAATGCAAAAAAAAAAAAATAAATAAATAAAAAAATAATACATCCAAAAACATTAATACCGGCCCAAATACATACCCGTGCAATTTTGCACGGGTTTAAAACTAGTTCACCTTAAAAGACAGAATTTTTAAGTTGGTATAGATAGCCAATATGAGAATCGAACCCACACCTTGTGTTTTACACACGCTCTCCCATTTGAGCTAATCGGCTCTAAATTATCTAAAAAATATACTCTCTCCAATTCCTCATCTTGTTCCATTTGCTTTTTACGCATCCCTTAGGGAAACTTAGGGGCTGTTTGGTTCAAAGTTTGGAAATGGAATGGATTGGGATGAAAATCCAGGGTGGAATGGAGTTAGAACACCATACCTTTTAACTCTTGTTTGGTTTGAATTTGCAATGGATTGTATATGCCATTCATGGTGTTTGGTTCATATTTGGAATGGATTCAATATCCAATTTTTTCTCTAATCATAATAGGTAGGTTTATTAAATTACAAAAAAAAGTTGTACATTTTTTTTTTCCATGAACTATAACTTACTAACGAAAAATTATAGCCAAATAACAATCCAAATTATTCATATCAATATTAAGCGTCCAAAATGAAAATGTTGTTAAACAAAAAAAAAACGTATGAAAAATGTTTCATGAAAAATCTGGTGAGTCTAAACATCAAATAAAACAAATTAAATATTGCCATTTCGAGGCAAGTGCGAATGAATGAGGTTCATAACAAACTCTCTCTTCCATGCTTCATCGGGACTCTGGTAAAAAAGAGAGAGATCACTGGGATTAGATGCCAATTTTTGAGCAGCTAATAATGCTTCAAATATAGTTAACCCTTGTACGCCAAGTAGTTCATTTATTAAATTTTTCTTTTGGTCTTCAAATTCTTGTTCACAAACCATGATGGCTTGTTCATGTCGCTGAGTAGTTGATAATGCATTTGCAATGGTAGACATATGAACATTCATTCCATTCATAAATCCGGAAAGGTTTGAAGATATATCTTTGAAAGACGTAGTCAAATCCACTACCTCTGGCATCTTTCTTTTCTTTGTTTTTTGTTTCTTATAATCAGCTGAAATTTTCCTGATTTTTGCTTTCTTTGAAAACGGCTCACTTGGACTATATTGAGTAGGAATATAAAGTGGCCCATCATCATCATCAATATTGTCGTCTTCGTCACTTTCATCCCTATTTAAGTCAATAGCCTCATTTTGTTGGTTATCCATCGCTTGGACGAAAGTCTCAGAATTAGTTCTAGTAGCTCGATCAGGACCATATATAATTGCCAATTTATCAAAGTGTGGAAACGGAACATTCCATAATCCTTGAGCGCTTTTATTTTGCTACAACAATAATGTAGAAATCAATTTAACTTGTTAAACCCAAAAAGTATAAGGATTAAAGCAAGAGAGGTAGAGAAAGAGCATTACCTTGCAAAAATCTTCATATGATTGTCTTTCACACTTTATCATATATTTCTCCTCATCCCAGGAAAAACCAGATGTGCGAAACATCTCTGTCAGCGCATTGTATTTGTCCTTGAACCATTTAATTTTTGATTCAGTATGAGGAACCGCTTTTACGCCACATCCTGGAAATTTTTTATTTAACATATCCTCTAACTTATTCTTAAAACCATTCTTAAAACTACCATCTGCTTTCCATTCTGGATCACTATTCAGTTCTAGTAGTCCATCAATTAGATGTTCTTCTTCCAGTTTAGTCCAAATGCGCTTATTTTTTCGCCTTCCGCTTTGAGATGCTTGCCAAATTTCCATGATATATACAAAACAATGTCAATAAAGAAAATAAATATTAAATAAAGTTATTTCATCCCATTGTCATATAAATAATATATATAACATAAGTTTTTTTATAGAAAAAACATTCGGAAAGTCACTGAAACACAAAAACAAATTGCAAAATACATATTAAAAAAAAGCAAGTGCGAAACAAATTATGCATTTTGGTTACGCCTAGCTCTCCAAGTGTTGTACATATTTTGCGTTAAAGTGTTCCGATAATTAGTCCATGCGTCAGATGTCTCTATCAAAGTGATAGATTTATCTTCATCATCTGAATCATCATCATCATCACTACTTTCTTCATCTTCATCGCCATCTAAATCCTCATATATCGTATAATCAGTTGGCATATATTTTCGAATGAGGTTATGTAGTAAGGTGCAAGCCTGAACTATACGACCTTGTGTGCGTATCGAATAGAAAGAAGGGGATCTAAGAATGTCCTATCTCCCTTTTAATAATCCAAAACATCTTTCAATAACATTTCTAGCTTTAGAATGTTTCATGTTGAAATACTCCTCTGCACTAATTGGTTGTCGATCCCCCCACTCTTTGAGGTGATATCTGTGGCCTCTATACGGTGCTAAAAAACCCTGAAAATTTTTATATCCCGCATCAACCAAGTAATATAAACCTTCAAATATAAAACAAAAAGTTATTCAACTTGTAAATTTTTAGTACAACTTATGAGAGACTTTTTTTTTGTTTTCTATTGTTATTACCTTGAGGAACCTTTAAACCATGAGGTTTACTAATAGCACCTCAAAGGACACGACCATCATGAGCAGATCCTTCCCAACCAGGTTGTACATATATGAACTCCAAAAAAAGGATTACATACACCTAATACATTCATAGCAATAGAACCCTTCCTCGTTCGCTACCTTGGTCTATCCTCAATTGGCACTTGAACACTAATGTATGTGCCATCTAAGGCTCCTAAACAATTCTACAAAACAACAATTAAAGAATACATTTTTTAAATATGTACAATATTGTCGTTTGTTAAAAATGCATTAACGTAAAAAGAATAATTATAATACCTTAAAACATTTCCATTTACTATCTTCGCATACTCCCGTTATAGACGTCGGCTTTTTAAGCAAATGGGCATGTAGTTTCAAAACAGCAAGAAGATAACGATGAAAATTTCTACTCACACTTTCACCGCTTCGGAAAAAATGGTTTCAAATTGTCCTATTTTTGAAATGATGTGCCAATGTATACAAAAACATGCCAACAATTTCCTCTAATGACATATTACGAGTTCCACTTAAATCTCCAATATCTCTAACCATCTCGCAAAGTACATAAAAAGTTCTTCGATTCACACGGAGTTCACTCTTGCAAATTATATCACTATGCTTAGTAAGTGTATGCAAGTGTCTTTGCCTGAGATATCTTTTCTCGTGTTTACTATATCGTGGGCGCTCAATTTTATGAATAGCCACGCCAAGCATACACAATATTACATATAGAATAGTAACTATATTAATAACAACCATAATTGTCAACAACAACTCAACATGCTTCTTCTTCCTCCTCCTTATTAAAGTTAGTTGAAAAGAAAACATTCTCTGAAAAATCAAATAAGGTCACACTTTATATTCAATTTAGAAGTAATTTAAACAATCATACTCAACTTCCCTTCTACTTGTGATATTCCTGAGAGGGGCACTGTCTGTCTTCCGATTATGACAGATAGTGCCCGTCTTCAATGAAACAAGCTGAATAAATAAACATTCACAGACATGCATCATTTTATTCAGTAAAAGCTATTACTTATTATGTAGGGTAATAATTTGTTTTGTATACTCTCAACAGCAAAGATAGATATAAAACATAAATCGCCTATTGCACAAACGGGAGCATAGAAGTAAACCCTCTGAGTATGGTTGACAAATGAACTGAAATGCTGAATCACTTCACTAACTTCAAAGGAATTATTGCTTTTTGTATAAGGCGGTAAAGACTTCGATTGTCTACCGAGACACAAGTAACGAAAGCAAATTATACAACATATATAAAACATCACATCAAGTCAAATAATGAAGTTAATGGCTAAAACCTTAGGACAAATCTAGGTTTAGTTAACTAACCCAATTTAGCAAAGATAATGAACAAAAGCACAAAATTGTCAAACTCCCCCACTGAAACGAATGTACGATAAAAACACATCGGCCATATGTAAAACGAATCGTAAATAATGTACGGTAAAATTTCATGAATATAGAATATATTATAATTTTATAAAAACAAAAAATTATGATGAAAGTAGAATCTGAAGACTTACGTAGGGAGAACAATAGCAATTTGGGGTTTTTATTCTTCTTTCTTAATTTTAGGTTTAGTATCTAGGGGGATTGGATTTAGAAACTTGGGGAGGAGTAGAGTATGGGATTCCAAGGGGTTGTGGTGGATTGAGAAACCCTTGGGTTTCTAAATCCATTCTAAAAGTGGCCAACCAAATACTTTTTTTTTTTTGGCAGCTGGAAAGAAAGGTTCCTAGTGTAAGCTCATAGCCTGTTTTGCCAAGGCATGAGCTCTGTAGTTACAGTCCCTGCGAACATAACTAAAACACAAACAATGAAAGACAGATGAAATAAGAGAAATGTCATGTAAGTTGCCCCTAATATGGTGATGCTTGGTCTGCTTTCCCATCCATTGCGTCAATAGCGGAAGACAATCAGAGGAAACTTCAACGTGTAGTATTCCTACCTGTCGTGCCCAGGAGATGGCCTCCTTTAATCCTAGTGCTTCAGCTTGAAGAGAAGATTCAGCCCGACCACAGAGAAAACCTTCATATCTAGTTTCCCCTTCAGGCCCAAGTACAATCCATCCATAACCCGCAAGACACGATTTTTTCCAGCTGGCGTCAACATATATACGTACCATAGAACAAGAAGAGAAACATCCGATACAGTAAAAGGGCCGTCCCGCACGGAGCAGCTGATAGTCAATATCATCGTCTGCGAAAGAACCTGGGACACCATCCTCAAAACTAGGCGGATGCAAAGGATCATTGTTAATCTTACCGTTGGCTTGAAGAACATCTTTAATCAGTTGACGAGTCTTGGAGAAAAAGACACCCGGGTTAAAGACTTCACCCCTGAATCGGATGCTATTTCTTAAAGTCCAGAGACTAACCAAGATCACGAGAAAGTATAAGACGAGATTAACCCCATCCTCAAGACCGGACAAGTACAGAAACCAGTTTACAATCCAGTCACGAATATCAAGAGAATGAAGGTGACTGACATTAATACCCAACCCTGATCCAGCCCAAATCCTTGAGCTAAGATGACAGTCACGGAAAAGGTGATCAAGGGTTTCCACGGAATCGCCTGCATTGTTATACAGAACACAAGAGGAAGCCCAATTCATGTCCCTTTTAGCAAATTCATTACCAACCGGAAGGGAACTAGCAATAATTTTCTAGAGAAGATTTTTCCATGTCTGAGGTCCCGACAGATTCCATAATCTTTTCCTACAAAAGAGCTTCCAGTTCGCGTGAAGCCGTTCCTTATCCTTTCTAGATCCATGTTCATTGAAATAATCGTAGAAGATAATGCCATACCCACTCTTAACAGTGTAAATGCCACTGCTAGTGAAGGGCCAAAAGATCTCATCTCGTGGTTGTGAAGCACAAAGAGGGATGGCCAAGATTTGATCCACGCTTCCTTCTGCAAATAGTAATTTGATTAATACTTGAATGGATGATATCCATTCCATTCCATTCCATACCCTAACCAAACACCCCCTTAATATATTATTTTTAATCGGCTTCGATTTTTCTTTGAGAAATCTTTATAAAATGTGGATAGAACCTAATTTTGTGAAATATTGTTTACAGGGTAGAATTATAAAGCGATAAGAAACACAAACCTTGACAATCAATGTTGCTAATTGAGCATTTAATTTATGGATATCAGCAATACGTCAAACATGAGTTTGCTAGTTAATTTACTAAAGCTTAATAACATGGAAAAATTTGTTTTGTGGAAAACGTAAAAAAGCTCTACCACAATCATAACCTTCAATATTTTACAATTAAATTGAAAAAAAAAATCGGAGAGCTTCATGATCATCATATCTACTTAAGTCATCAGTAAAAGTAATGAAGTAGTGAAAACCTCCTAATGGTCCACACACATCCGTATGTATGAGAGCCAAAACCTCACTAGCTCGTGTCCCTTTTCCCGCAAAAGGTGCACGAGTCATCTTGCCTAAAAGGCAAGACTCGCATGTACCATAAGATTCGAAACCAAATGGTTTGAGCACTTTTGATGAAGCAAATCTCTAATTACATGGTATTTTTCAAGCCAAAGAGCCGAAGTCTAGTAACAAATCTAGACACATTGAAAGGAAATACCATGTAATTAGAGACTTGCTTCATCAAAAGTGCTCAAACCATTTGGTTTGATCATTGATCAACAATGGTTACTTGATATTTCGTATATTTTACTACCATCTCGTACCTCTATTTGAAAATGTTGAGAGCCAATTTGATTAAGCTAGTGTTGATGATGCCTTAAGACAAATTAATGTTATTGTTTATTTAATCGTGTGCGTCTTAAATTTTAATCATGTAGCATAAAACTCCAATCGTCAATTCAAGTAAGGTTATCATGAAGATCAAAAATGAAGATTGTCAATAGTGTAAGAATCATGTGTTTTAAGGGGATAATTAACTCGATTTTATGTCTAAGTGCTAAAAATAACAGTGCAGTCAACTGTTACTTTTGACTCGTCTTTCAAAGAAACATTTCAAAAATACTTTAACTATTGTTAAAATGCATTCAACTTTCACAAATGGTTTCATGAAAATATTTTGATGTCTTTGAAGAAAATAGAGCTTTGAATGTCTTGCTAAAGAAGTTTCTTGGAAAATAAGACACTTACAATAAATGGGTTGTTTACTTTTACATTTATGAAAATGTTTATGGTTCCCAGAAACACAACCATTTATGCTCAATTTTTGATGCAAAACCTACCCCATATTTGTGTGTGTACAAAACTGATTTCTTGCATTAGTGTACATCGATTTCTTGAGGAAGAATATTGGTTGCTTGATGAAGAATTTCGGTGACTTGTGTATGTTGTCCAAGCAAACTATTTACAATATTTTTATCACTTGAACTAATGGTGTATGAGATGTTTTAATGTGTGAAGTATACTCTACTTGGACATTATAAATATATACCTTGCTTAATTCATTTTTACAAGTGTGCAACAACGAGTTTAAAACCGAAAAAAAAAGATTTAAGCTTTATCGAGTAAATTAACTTTGCAAAATCGTTTATCACTTAACAATCATTGAGTCACATTTTGCAAGTTCGTTTTTCCTTGAGTCTTTTAACGAGTACGTTGTGTTGCATATAGTTGTTCAATCGAGGTCAAGGACCCCGTGTTAGTACTTAAACTTTATCTCCTCCGTTCATTGTGCGAACAACATTGAGATAAGTGGTGTCTTGTAACAAACCGGGTAGAACCAAACCAAAGTCTTAGGATAGATGTAACACCCCCTTCTTACTACCAAGGTAATTGGGAGATGTTACCATCTCCGTTTCCTGAGGCGGTAAATCGGAGATACAATCAATAAACATTTATTATAAATAACAAGTTTAGTGATTACAAACATAAACTAATGAATAAAAGTGAACTATACAAATTACAAGTCCACTACCATCTATGTCATCTATGCTATGCTACTCGACTCCAAGTCCAAGACGCGGCCCAAATCCCGATCACGTCAACAAATAAAACCTGTACTTAACCTGCTCCCCATATGATAAAAAATATCATATGGGTTGACGCAAGCCACCCCGGAAATTGGTGACAATTACACAAACACACAAACGTCAGTTTCAATAAATAAAGTGTGACACAACTCAAAGTGTGTGAGTATGTAACATCACTATAACATGAATGAACCGCTATCAAACAACCACTACTCCGGTACTGCGATACGCCCTGACGTACCCACAACCACCACGATATGGGAAACGCCCAGACATACCTACAGCCACAAATAGGTACCGGTACACGCCCAAACGTACCGGGTCCAGAAGCCAACCGGATCTCCTGCCAGACATCGTGTCTCAACTACATGAGTCCCTCCAAACTCAAGTCATTAATGTGCACATTCCTCTTGGAGTGGGAAGCTCCAAGAGGCGACTCAAGCCGAAGACGGTTTCCCAACCGCCTTTCGTCTCTGCAACAACAACCAAACTATCACAACCGTCATATTCTCCAATATACATGACAAATACAATAAATGCAAGATACCACACAATATGCCAATTACCGACTCATCCAATCATCTCAACCAATCTACATAGTAATAAAAGCCAAGTTTTTTCTTGGCTTCTGATTGGTTGTTGAATTTATACTTGCGGGCCCTCCCATGTTTGCTATTCTATTTAATTACCCTCTTCCTTAACCCAATTCAAACCCAATTCATATTGATATCTCCTATTCCTATTTTAATTACTTATGTTAAAATATAAGTTAAAATTTGATAATTACATAAAATGTTGCAATTTACATACATTCAACGGGTCTAATATGTCAAATATCATCAATATAATTCTAATAAAATACGATTATATATTATCTGATATTCAACTCTAATATTTATCAAATATTCAAATCTCCAAATATGGACTATTTATATTGTCACGATATTGAACACTTAATCACACTCAATTATATGTTACGCTCAAATTATATGTTCATGTATCTAAAGATAGCGCATGCTATTACGACCCATGCATTTTTTTGCACAGGTATAAAACTAGTATCATGTTATAATTCAATGACCATTAAAATACGACTCACATGACCATTCAAACATATATTAAAACTAAGTAGGATTAACCTACCTTTTTGCATACTCCGTAAGCAATCCAATCAAACAATATTCTTCCAGTAAAACTGTCTCCTAAATAAAATACAATTACACATAATTACTAATTAATCTAATTACTAACTAATCTAATTAAATTACGATTATATAATTTAATATAATTAAATTCAAGTCCGACTCAAATACTCGCCCACCACATGGTTCAAAACCTGACTTATAACCCATTATACAATAATTAAAACCGACTCATAAAGCCCACTATACACGGTTCAAAACTGTGTAACATGAGCACTACGCCCTCCTTGCATCAACCACGGCCTCCCTCCTTTACCTCCACAACCGTGGCCACCACCACCAGCCATGGTGGGCACAACCAGCACCTTCAGCCCCCGACACAACCCCTGCTACCACCCGTGGCAGCAACAACACGCAACACAACCTACACACACGACAACAACACGCTACAACCAACACCAATACCGTGCAACAACACTAACACAAACCACCACTAGTGCAGCCACCAACCCGTGTCCCCACTGCCCCACTTGGTCACAGTGTTCTCGGCCACCACCTAGGACCCACATGCCACCACATAACACAACCACAACCACCACAACAACCAATAAAGACTCACGACCAAAACAACCAGACACCCTCCTTTTTACCCTTGATTTCCGCCACCTACAACCACCCATTCCACCGCCCAGGACCACCACTATAACCCCCACTCAACCCACGACACAACCACACCAAGGTCAGCCCAAGACAGCCACAAAAGATAGGGTAAAAATCCATCTTAAGACGGTCACACAACAACAACAATAAACCTATAAAAATGCTCGGTCAAACCTATATTGGGCGGTTAAGTGGCGGGTCAAGGTCAAGTCGGGTCAACGGTATAAATAAATAATATATAAACAAGTTTAAGATGGTTTTACCTTACGATCTCGAGGCGGAGGGACAAAATCTCCATTTTCTTCTAATCTCTCTTTCTCTCTTTTCTCCCTAAATTGATGGGTGGAGATTGTGTATAGATATTGTGAGGTTGTGGATAGGGTGAGTGGATAAGATAAGGTGAGGTAGTATGAGTGGGTAGAGTATATATATACATGTATTATGTATAATTATTATTATTTTATTATTCCGTCTTATAATCATAACTCGCATAATAATATAAAATATGTAATTATGAAATACGGGGTATTACAGTCTTCCCCCCTTAAAATGAACTTCGTCCTCGAAGTTCGCTCCACTCTCTCCTTTCCTCAAGTCTCCTCAAATTTCATCACTGGTTCTCAAGTTCTCTCTCGAGGTTCTTACTGTCATCATCACTCTCATTATACCAATGTGATTCTCACCTCTCTCACCAGGCTCACAACAGCTCATACGTTTTACTTTATCGTATATCCTCTCTTTACTCATATGCTATTCAGGTGCATATTACACTCATTTTCCTGCTTTAAATTCCCAATTGTTACATTCACTCCCCTTCAAAGAGAACTTCATCCCGAAATTCAACTATCAATCCTCATAGTGTGCTCTCATACGGTCATTACTAAATTCCATAATTGACTATGCTCCAGATTCAACACTCTCTCTTACTCATTGTAAATCCGTAATCAAATCTCATATAGCTATAATTTCATCGATATAATCCCCCATCTACAAGCCTCCCAAAGGTCAAGTGTCAGGTCAAACCCCCGGTTCCAATCTATAATCTCATAAATAACCCCCAATTCATGTTCGTTATAAGTATACATATCTATCACGGTATATAACTCGATTATTATTACGTATATATATCACATCAAATTCCATACATTCACATGTATGCACATAATCACGAATATGTGAACTAAAGGAAAGAATCAATTATTGCAAAATTACTCGTAATGTGACTCAACCAAGAATAACACTTCCATTTCCACACACCATGCCACTCATATACCACGTCAAATTCACCACATGATTACACATGTGTTTTTCCAAATCCGTTACCATCCATCATCAACACTTTCGCTCATACGGAAGACCGTAATATACAATCATGAAAATGACCACTATGTGACACATAATTGCATTTTTCATCTTACTTTTACGCAGTCAAAATAAAATCACGTCGATTAACGCACGTCAACAAAATTATCAAATCATTTCTGTCATCAATCCACTCATGTCGAATCAACAATTTCCATTTACTTGCAAAATGCCACACCATATAATCAAACATAAACAATTCACAAAATATCACCCATGTAAGGTCAACATGTTCATCCAAGCACAAGTCAACTAATATAAACCGCGAAATAAGGGTACACGCTCAATATTCGGTCATATATCAACAAAGCAAGGGTCAAAGCAGGCCACTCGGTCGACTGTAGGAGGCCACTCGGTCGAGTAGGCGACCACTCGGTCGAGCGCATGGTGCACTAGGACGAGTGTCACCTAAGCAGAATGTTTTTATTCTCAATTCGGTTCTGAACTTTCCTATTTCATCACACAAATGCTAATAGACTCTGATGGTGACTAATACACTATCAAATAGCCAAATTTAAACACAACTCTTGGCCTTATAGCCATCATTATTACACCATTAAGATGAAATATCCGAGACATACTACCGACATAACATACTATTTTATGGACACAGCCTAACCACTCATTATTCTCAAGGAATAATAACAACATCATCACCTAAATGAACATTACAACAAGATCACGATGTATACCATGGACACTTTACCTGACCATTGGGAGGCAACTATACAACAACATCTATCCTACCACTCATAGGGTCGGATTCCCACACAACCACTTTCACACTTTATGCATACACACTTAAATTAAACAGTTACACTCTATAACACGTATGATCAAATACCTCAATAATACGATTGAATCCTCAAGCATTACACACCACACTCTTACTTTCATGACCGCGAAAACCAAATTTGGTAATACTAAATCTTCCATCCTATATCTCAATTATCTATCAACCAAAGTTTCCAAGTCATGTTCAATAACAATATCCCTCAACATGAAACTCAAACCTCGTTCACCATCCATAAGTTCAAACACTCAACAAATATTCAACCTAAATCACACATCACTCATTTTCCACAAATTACCTCATACAATTATCTTACTCAATTTGAGACACCTTATGCAAGCTAAAGTCACTTTCTTCTACTCCTAATTTCCAAACATGAATCATACACCTACCTACTTACACGATTCAAATCCACATCGAAAGACTAGCTCATATTAACCCTATTACAACACATGTCTCGTGTTCATGACTTTTAAGGCACACATGGAAAGATGAATTGAAGCGAAATCACACAACATGATGATCCTAATTCAAGGCAATACACGACAATTTAGTGAACACCAAGGCAATTGACATGATTAAACCAATGACAAAGCATGAAATCAACACTTTGGCATGAATGTTGATTATATATATATATATATATATATAAATCTTTGAAGAAAATTTAAGATAAAATTTTTCAATTTAGGACAATACATCGCATTATTAACCAAAATTAAAAGCTTACGGCCCAATAAAACCAAGTAGTAAGCATACAAAATCAAAATTGACCATCAACATTATAATTGTCCACACATATCAGTAAGGTTCATATACCTCCTATTAGACTCCTCTTATAATGAACTAATTAACTTCTTAATTATTTGTTCTTTAGATCTATTGCATGCATAACAAAATAAGAGATTTATAAGGAAAAACAATGTTCCTTACATTGTGATATGACTCAAAATTAAGGGCACAAATAAGGTCACCTTCCTTATTTGTTCTTGAGCTATAATATGATGGATGATCCTCCAAAATCCCAATGTAGAGATTCTTCTTTGATTGCACCCAAGACTAATCCCTTAAACTAGTATACTAATTAACTAGATTAATACACTAGTACCCTTAAAATTCCAATAATATACTTATTACTACACTAGTAATCCTATATTATATTTAGAATTTATGATGAACAATTTATGAAGATTCTAAAATATTTTAGAGAGTTGTGAGAGTTATAGAGAGTTTGCATGCAAGAATAAATATGGTAGTGTTGTATATATTATAAGAGAACAAAACTCTCTTAAAAGAGAGTAGAAAAACCGGTGGAGGCAAGGGGATAGAGCCAAAATTGGTATCTTGCTTTTTACTTTTTTCTCTTCACAACCCAATAGGCATGTAAGCTAGTATGCACTAGCCATGATGATGTCTATTTTATCTAATAAAATAACATCATCCTCACACCCTACACTATCCAATTTTTTTGGTCCATTTAACATAAAGTGGATTACAATTTTATTTTGTCAATTTGTCATTTGTCACACAATATGTCACATGTAATATGTTACATGTTATTAATTAATTTAATGCATATTTATCAAATAAATATCATTTTATGAATTAATTAGATTACATACAACAATTGACTAGTGATACTTGATCACATAAATAAAATGGGTCATATAATTATAATTCACAACATCTTGTAATTATAATTAACCATTCATACTCATCTCTAATGTTTCATAAACAATAAACAATTTTAGTAATAAAGTATTTCAATTACTAAAACAATTCTTATTTAATCCCATTACAATAAGATATAAATATTCTCTCTCACAATTGAATTGTTCAATTTTAAGGAATTGATTAACTTGTATCATCATACAATTAATCAATTTATCTATTAAGGGAATTGTCATTTAGGTGTGATCTTAAGGGATCAACTGACCACCACCGTCAAACGACATTAATGTCAAACTCTAGTTAGCCAATCATTACCGATTAATGATGATCAGTTGACTATATAATGAATCATCCCTCACGTATTCTTAATATGAGATTTAAACATGTGATCGCACTATTGTTGAGGACACATACTCCAACAATCTCCCACTTGTCCGAGACAAGTGTGCTTCACCAATTCTCTTATCCTATTACAATCTCCCACTCAATTCAAGGTGTCTCGCAGGTCGTACTTGCATTTGATCATATTTTGAGTGGTTTTCTCGATCTGGAGAGTAACTGTCTGATCAGAATTATCTACCGTAGATACCTTCCGAGCGTGGCCACGCATTTTCAGTTCACTACTCCTCGAGTGGCCTTGAGATTTTAAACAACCCTGACAAGGGGGTGGACAATTCCTATCGCACTATTCCCTTTGCTTAGCCACAGTTCATCATAACCCAAAATATACTCATTTGACCTCAGTTACGACAGTCGTAGAGCATAAATCAAAGCCAATCAGAAATTTGTGCCATCTTGGGCGAATAGTCTCTAGTCAAAAGAATTGACTCATAAAAATACTATAGCAGCTCTTGCCACGACCAGGCTTTATGAATTACCAGAACTCTATAAGCGGTTACTGCCCGACAGAGTGTCCTACACAGTCTGCCTATGTGATCGACTAGTCATCCCATATGACTCTATGGCATTTGAACTTGCCATCAATCGCATCACACTCTAGTTACTTCGAGACGTCACCTCCTTTAAGTAACTAGGGGCGAATACTATGTGAATTCAGTTCACTTTAATGGGGTTCAATTTGTCTCAACAACCCATTTGGATACAACAAAGGAATTAATAAATGAGTTTGTACAACTAAACTCAAACGACAAATGCGATTATCATATATGAACCAAAAACAAAGGTTTTTCATTTCATATCTTATAATCTAATACAAACTTGGCATACGCCTCAGACCCATGGAAACAACGTGATGGTCATGCTTTGCATGCGATAAAGGTTTGGTTAAAGGATCAACTATGTTGTCATCCGTCCCAACCTTACAAATCGCTACTTCCTTTTTTTCAATGAAATCCCTAATTACATGAAATTTGATAAGTACGTGTCTAGACTTGTTGCTAGACTTGGGCTCTTTAGCTTGAAAGATTGCCCCACTATTCTCATAGAAGATCGTGATAGGATCTTTGGTGGTGGGAACTACCCTTAGCCCCTCCAAAAATTGCCTAATCCACACGGCTTCCTTGGCAGCTTCTGATCCTGCAACGTACTCAGCCTCCATAGTAGAATCCGCAATCACAACTTCCTTGAAGCTTCTCCAGCTTACGGCACCACCATTGAGTATGTATATAAATCCAGCCTGGGATTTCATATCATCTCTATCTGTTTGAAAACTCGAGTTTGTGTAACCCTTAACACATAGCTCAGAGTCACCTCCAAACACTAAGATAGAATCCTTAGTCCTTCCCAAGTACTTGAGGATATTCTTAACTGCTATCCAGTGACTCTCACCTGGATTCTCTTGATATCTACTAGTCATGCTTAAAGCATATGAGACATCTGGACGAGTGCATATCATGGCATACATGATTAATCCAATAGTGGAAGCATAGGGAATCAACTTCATACGTTCAACATCTTCGAGTTCGGAGGGAGATTGAGACTTGCTCAAAATGATTCCACTACCCATAGGAATTAAGCCTCTCCTAGACTTATCCATGTTGAAGCGTCGAAGAACCTTGTAAATATAAGATTCTTGACTCAATGCCAATATCCTTTTGGGTCTATCTCTATAGATCCGGATACCTAATATGCGTTGTGCTTCTCCTAAATCCTTTATTTGGAAATAATTTCCCAAATACTCCTTGACGGAGGATAACATTGGAATGTCATTTCCAATAAGTAGTATGTCATCCACATATAATATTAGGAACACAACATTGCTCCCACTGAACTTCATGTATAAACACGGTTCCTCAACACTTCGAGTAAAACCATTTTCTCTTATAACATGATTGAATCGATGGTTCTAGCTTCTTGATGCTTGCTTAAGACCATAAATGGATCTCTTAAGCTTGCACACTTTGTTAGGATTTTTAGGATCTACAAAACCTTCAGGTTGTATCATGTACACATCCTCTTCTAAATGCTCATTTAGAAAAGCGGTCATTATATCCATTTGCCATATTTCATATTCATGAAATACGACAATCGGTAACAATATCCGAATGGATCTTAACCTGGCTACGGAGGCAAAGGTTTTGTCATAGTGAAGACCATGAACTTGTGTAAAACCCTTTGCCACTAGCCTAGCCTTATAGACATCATCATATCCTTCTATGCCATTATTTACTTTTAAGATCCATTTGCATTGAAGAGGTCTCACTCCTTCAGGAAAATCCACCAAGTTCCAAACTTGATTTTCATGCATAGAACTAATTTCGGATTCCATGGCTTCACGCCATAAAGCTGAATTAAGACTAGAGATTGCAGCTTTGTGGGTGGCGGTTTCGTCACTTTCTAGAAGCAACACATCAAGACTCCCATCCTCTTGGATAAGTCCAACGTATCTATCAGGATGACGAGTTTCTCGACCCGACCTCCATAATTGAGGAATAACTACCGAATTAGACGACGAAGGAACGTCTTCACGTGCTTCTTCATGTGTCTCTATTTCGGTTTGTGTCTCTTGAACTTCATTAAGTTCAAAATTTCTCCCACTCTGTCTCTTAAAAATAAACTCACTTTCTAAGAAGACAGCCTCACTAGACACAAACTCTTTGTTTTCATGAGGTTTGTAGAACTAATAGCCTCGGGAGGTAGTAGGGTAACCTACAAAGATGCATTTTTCTGATCGCGGGGCTAGCTTGTTGTCGGTCTTTACCCTGATGTAAGCATCACATCCCCAAATCTTCATATAGGATATATTAGGAACCCTTCCTTTCCATATCTCATATGGTGTCTTTTCGGTTGCTTTTGATGGACTATTGTTCAATGATTTTATTGCGGTTTGGATTGCAAATCCTCAAAACGAGTCGGGTAACTCGGTTTGACTCATCATAGATCGAACCATATCTAGTAGGGTTCGATTTCTCCTCTCGGCAACACCATTAAGTTGTGGTGTACCGGGTGGAGTGAGTTGTGACACAATGCCACAATCTTTCAAGTGTGAATCAAATTCATTACTAAGATACTCTCCACCACGATCCGATCGTAGTGCTTTTATCCTCTTGTTCAATTGGTTTTCTACTTCATTTTGAAATTCTTTAAATTTCTCAAAAGTTTCACTCTTGTACTTCATTAAGTGTATATACCCATATCTACTAAATCATCGGTGAAGGTAATGAAGTAGTCATAATTACCCCTAGTGGTGACACTCATTGGTCCACACACATCGGTATGTATAAGGCCCAAAAGTTCACTAGATCGAGTCCCTTTACCACTAAAAGGATTACGAGTCATTTTGCCTAGGAGGCAAGATTCGCATATACCATAAGATTGACAATCAAATGGTTTAATAACATTAGTTGAAACTAATCTTTTAATGCGATTCTCGTTAATATGACCTAATCGTCAATGCCAAATGTACGATTCATTTGGATTACTTGATTTGAGTCTCTTGGTTTGTATGTTATAGATGTCATTCTTTGGATTTCAAGTCTCTAGAACATAAATGCCATTTATGGAAGAGCCTCAGCCTATGACCAAGTCATTTCTAGAAATAATGCAACAATTGTTTTTAATGGCAAAATTAAAGCCCTCTATGTCTAACATAGCAACTGAAATAATGTTCTTAGAAAGAGAAGGTACATAAAAACAATTATGCAAATACAACTCAAATCCATTTGCTGAAACAAGTACATAAGTACCCTTGGATGTGGCCGCTACCCTAGCTCCATTCCCAAGTCGGAGATCAACATCGCCCTTGCTCAGCTTTTCCACGTTTCTTAGCCCCTGTAAATGATTACAAAGGTGAGAACCGCAACCGGTATCTAATACCCATGTTGTGGTGGAAGTGAAATTTACATCAATAACATAAATTTCAGAAGGAAGTTTACCAAGTGGAATAACAAGTCCATCCCTAATATTTCCCAAATATATGGGGCAATTCCTCATCCGATGTCCTATGCCATGACAATAATGGCATTAATCATCAACTTTGGCTCCTTTGGTAGTCCCACTAGCCATCTTGTTTCCATTGTTGAATTTTCTACTTTTCTTTCCCTTCCTTTTGAACCATTTCCCTTTAGTTGCAAGAACTTGCTTGCTAGGACTCCCACTAGTTTCGGCATCCCTTTCTTCCAAAGATAAGGATCCCATAGATTTAGTGATATGGTCTGCCCGAGACACATTCACAAATGGCCTAGTCATAGTAGGAGGTATTGAGGAAGTAATGAAATTAAGGTTTCTGTCGGAACCGATCCCAAAATGAAGCTCTCTAGTAGTATCGAGATTGTTGTTGGAGCAAATTTCGTCAGATAAGTTATGACAAGACTCAGTGGTAATTGGTGTTGTTGCATGTGTAGGATCCATTCCGATACTTAAACTACAAACATAGAGGTAAAG
The DNA here is from genome assembly GCF_048544455.1 of Silene latifolia. NCBI lineage: Eukaryota > Viridiplantae > Streptophyta > Magnoliopsida > Caryophyllales > Caryophyllaceae > Silene > Silene latifolia. The sequence continues at coordinate 155,631,386 of NC_133538.1, read as the reverse complement.
GAAATATTAACATTTGTCATTTTAATCAAACTTGTAAACACTTTAAACAAGTTATAACATTTAAATAGTGACATCTACCCAACTATCATAAATGATTCCGAGATCCAAATTCATATTAATTTGGGCACGATGAGCCGATTCATCCCTTATTAATATAACTCGGTGGATTAACGTCTTAATCGATTCTACTACTAGAACTCTCGGTCGATAAAAATTACTTTTAATATTTATCTTTAGCCCGGAACACATGCGACTACGGTCACGAATACTTCCGTTGAACTCAATCCAAATTTCGATGTAATAACATTTTATTACGCACTTACCCAACGTAACAAGTTTAGTACCCCGGTGAGTCGAGTCTACTTCCTCATGAAATTGGGACTCATGGTTTCTACTATTTGGTAAGGCTAATTCTCAACTATTATAAGTGAGAGGTCTTATCAATTTATTATCTATCACGTTTTAAGTGAAGTAAAGCGGTGAACTACGATAATTTTAATTGACACGGTCAATGACTCGATATGATATGTATGTGTTGTTATGGCAATTTGGCAATGCATGTAACATATTAAAAGAAATGCAAAGCAATAAAATTCCTAGTATGGCCTTCCTAAAATAGAAAATCAAATAATCTATTACATATTCGGAAACCAACTCCATTGGTCCCTTGAATCTTCAAGTGGCACGCCTCCCAAGAACACCGTCTTCGTCGAGACATCCTCTCTGAATGGCACCGTCTTGAAGCAATTCCACAATTACAAATAATAATAAAAATACAAAACTATTCCTATTATACATTTGTAAAATGGAAAAACTAGTAAAAATATAAGTGATACGAGATCACATTAAATTACAACCGGATCAATATTTTCTTTCATTACGGGTAATATCGATTAAAACTAAGGCCATACTAATATAAAATTACATAATTCAAAATTATATAAAAAAAAGATATTCAACAATTGAAATATGAAGCATTAAAATATGTATCTATCATGCCAAATTATGTGCCCAATCGCCCTAGTTAACGTATATCGTTTATATAACCCGGTCTTATGGAAATGTGTGATAATAACTTCTTAAAATCACAAATTAACACTTAAATCACATTTAAGCTCAAGTTAATTATCCTAACTCTCTTAGGACTCAAAAATTAGTCATCACTCAAATTTTGACAATAATTCAACTTGATTTAATTTTTTGCTCATTTTTTACCTTAAAATCATAACATTTATGAAATAAATCCAAATTAAATTACAATAATTTCAAAAATTTGAATTTTAAATTTTTGAACATTCTGGAATAATTCTATGACACTCATAATGTCAAAAATCATGATTAAAATTTTCGAATTAATTTTGAGAAAATATAGTTGCAATTTATCGATTTTATCTCATAAAACATCTAAAGTTCCAAAAATTAATCCAATCATTTTTACAACTTTAGATCTGATAAGTGAGATATGTATACAACCTAAAATAATTTTCTCATGTCATGCAATTCGTTTTAGCTATTTATGCTAAAACAGTCATTATTTATGCCATTTTTACACTAAAAATTCATAAATCATGCTAAATGAGATCATTTCATCTCAAAATTAACATACACTGTGTAAATTATGCATGTGACAACATATTAAAGTTTCATAGCCTGGTTCAAAATGTAACTATTTTTAACCATTTTACCTCTTTTAATCCATTTTTATCTCATAAAAATCATAAATCATGCAATATTAATCAAATTAATACGATATTTTACACACAACTTTTAAAATATGCATGTGAGGTCATATACAATTTTTAAGGTCAGAAAATAAGCTTAACCAATTTTAGTCATTTAACCTCCATTTATGTCATTTTTATCTCATAAAAATCATAAATCATGAAATATTAATCACATTAATATAAAATTTTACATAAAATACATAAAATATTCATGTGATGTCATACTAAAATATCACGGCCAGTAGTGAAGGTTAACTTATTTTAGTGAATAAAAGTTCATTTTACTCATAAAAAATGTAATAAAATCACTAAAAATCATTAAAATGAGCAATAAATTTCCATAAATCATAAAAATGACCTAAAAATATTTGAGGACCAGAATATATAATATGCATCATTATTTTGTGACTTACTCTTATAAATCACAAATTTTTAGTTTTATATGTTAACATTTTAACTCAGAAAAACAATAGCCGATTATGCGTGCAACATCCTATGCTTCGATACCACTTGTAAGGTTCATATACCTCTTATTAGACTCCTCTAATAGTGAACTAATTAACTTCTTAATTATTTGTTCTTTAGATCTATTGCATGCCTAACAAAATAAGAGATTTATAAGGAAAAACAATGTTCCTTACATTGTGATATGGCTCGAAATTAAGGGCACAAATAAGATCATCTTCCTTATTTGTTCTTGAGCTATAATATGATGGATGATCCTCCAAAATCCCAATGTAGAGATTCTCCTTTGATTGCACCCAAGACTATTCCCTTAAACTACTATACTAATTAACTAGATTAATACACTAGTACCCTTAAAATTAATTCCAATAATATATTTATTACTACACTAGTAATCTTATATTATGTTTAGAATTTATGATGAATAATTTATGAAGATTCTAAAACATTTTAGAGAGTTGTAGAGAGTTTGCATGAAAGAATGAATATGGTAGTGTTGTATATATTATAAGAGAACAAAACTCTCTTAAAAGAGAGTAGAAAACCCGATGGAGGCAAGGGGACAGAGCCAAAATTGGCATCTTGCTTTTCACTTTTTCTCTTCACAACACAATAGGCATGTAAGCTAGTATGCACTAGCCATGATGATATCTATTTTATCTAATAAAATAACATCCTCCTCACACCCTACACTATCCAATTTTTCGGTCCATTTAACATAAAATGTACTACCATTTAATTTTGTCAATTTGTCATTTGTCACACAATATGTCACATGTAGTATGTTAGATGTTATTAATTAATTTAATGCATATTTATCAAATAAATATCATTTTATGAATTAATTAGATTACATACAACAATTGACTAGTGATACTTGATCACATAAATAAAATGGGTCTTATAATTATAATTCACAACATCTTGTAATTATGATTAACCATTCATACTCATCTCTATTGTTTCACAAACAATAAACAATTTTAGTAATAAAGTATTTCTATTACTAAAACAAATCTTATTTAATCCCATTACAATAAGATATAAATATTCTCTCTCACAATTGAATTGTTCAATTTTAAGGAATTGATTAACTTGTATCATCATACAATTAATCAATTTATCTATTAAGGGAATTGTCATTTAGGTGTGATCTTAAGGGATCAACTGACCACCACCGTCAAACGACATTAATGTCAAACTCTAGTTAGCCAATCATTACCGATTAATGATGATCAGTTGACTATATAATGAATCATTCATCATGTATTCTTAATATGAGATTTAAACATGTGATCGCACTATTGTTGAGGACACATACTCCAACAATATCACCATTAACAAAGGTTGGGGCACTATGAGACAATTAAGTCATGTTTCAAATATAAAAATCAAAATTTAGTGATTTACACATGAAATCTCAAAAAAAAAATCGGTCCACTTTTAAAACGGAATTCTGATTTAAACCATGTTATCACAGTGATACTCATAAGGATTATTGCCTTAAAACACCGTTAAGCCAAGTTTAAGATAAAAGAAGGAATCAAAATTTGGTCAAGATTTTAAGACGGAATTCCCAACTTAAGACAATACACAACATCACTAATAGAAATTGAAGTATTATTACTCAATTAATTCAAGAAAATTTTAAAACAAAATTTTCAAATTTTGAGATCATGCCTAGCATCATTAAACAACATTTAAATCTTTATGACATAATTAGACAAAGAAAATGGAGTACAAAATTGAATTTGTCGGTATAACTAACATACATGTCAAAACTTGAGGCGATTTCTAAAGCAAAACTCCTAGTTTAATGTAACACAATGCAACATCAACAAAAACTAAGTAACAAGGAACAGTTGGATCATGTTTTGAACGCAAAGATCAATATCATTCATTTTAAAAAGAAATTTTAAAAGATTTTGGGCCACTTCTCAAGATGGAATTTTGGTTCACGATAATAAATGTCGTTACCAACAAAGAAAAATCAAAACTTAAGCGCGAGAAGATTCTTGAGCCCCAATTAGTCAACTAAACTAGGTTTTTAAACACGAAAAATCAAAACTTACGCTTGAACAATAAGGTTTCAAAATTTTCGGAACAAAATTTTCAAGACAAGATTTCAAACATGTGACAAGAGTAAGAAATATCACCCAAACTTTAGTCCTTGTTGAACAATTAACCATGCAACAAACACCAAATCAAATTATTGACTCGAGAATACATATTTTCGGGTTCATAAAATTTTCGGGCAAAATTTAATATAAAATTTTACACTTAACATCATGGATGGTATAAAAAGGTGATTAATATAATGAATCAAACAAAGCATGCACTTAATTGACAAAATTTGGAGGGATAGCGTGGATTTAAACGAAATCAAATTGGAACAAATTAAGAGCAATGAGAAAATCACTCACATTGTTTAATTAGAGCAAGAATTAAGAGGATAAAATGGAGTAGAAAGTTTAAGTCTACGCAACAAACATCAACAATGGAGTTTTGGGAAAAAGTTTGAAGATATTTTGGTATTATGTTATGAGAAACGATGAAAAAATGCAAGAATTAAGGTAATAATGCAAATCTCGCGAATTTCACAACCCAGAAAATGGCACTCGGCCGAGTGCTGAGTCCACTTGGTTGAGTGCCCTCTCCACTCGGTCGAGTGACTCGCTTCCAGAAATTTTCAAGTTTCTGGAAATTGGTCCACTCGGTCGAGTGGTAGGTTTCACTCGGTCGAGTGACTGGTACTCGGTCGAGTACTAGCTCGCACTCGGTTGGGTTCCTCTCTATGGTTTGTAATTTCTGACTAAGGATTACTTTTCATATACTAGCGACTAATTTACTAACAACTATTAAAAATCACACTCTACTATGGTACTAGTGAAATCCAAACATATATGCGGTATTGAAATGCTAAAGGATGGGGCTAGTGCCCCTCACACACCAACTCGTAACAACCACTTTCAAAGCATATCATGCGTATCATTACTTTCATCCAACTTCTACATGTTATAACATACCATATGAACAATTATATCATGCAAGAATCCTATCAACTATGAAAATTACGGCTTCAAAACTCATCATATTCAAACACGCAATACTCATACAAATGAATGCATTTCACATGAAACAATCCTCTACTCACATCACATATATCTCACTTAAGTAAACATTTCAATTCCATCATTTCAACTATCAAATGTTATCATTTACCTCACAACCTCTATATCATGCAAGATGTTCAACAAACTATAACACAAGTATAATCATGCAACATTTCACTTCAAGTTCCCGACTCATAACCATCCACGCACGTAGTGATCAACTGAAACAATAGGATCTAGTTTTGGAAATGAGAGATCCTGCTTACCCAAAACCGACTTCCTATTGTACTTATGTCGGGTTCATTTTATTAGACACACCTATTATCATTTTGGTTCATTGGTTTAAGTTCCAAAATCGTCGTTCTGATACCACTTTGTAACACCCCCTTCTTACCCGGCCAAGGTAATTAGGAAATGTTACCATCTCGGTTTCCCAAGGTGGTAAAACGGAGATACAATCAAGAAACATTTATTATAAATAACAAGTTTAGGGATTATAAACATAAACTAATGAATAAAAGTGAACTATACAAATTACAAGTCGACTACCATCTATGTCATCTATGCTATGCTACTAGACTCCGAGTCCAAGGCGCGGCCCAAATCCCGATCACGTCAAAAAACAAAACCTATACTTAACTGCTACCCATATGATCGGAAATATCATATGGATCGACACAGGCCACCCCGGAAATAGGTGACAATTACACAGACACACAAACGTTAGTTTCAATAAATAAAGTGTGACACAACTCAAAGTGTGTGAGTATGTAACATGACTATAACATGAATGAGCGAACGGCTATCAATCAACCACCACTCCGGTATCGGGACACGCCCAGACGTACCCACAACCACCATGGTACCGGGACACGCTAAGATATACCGACAACCACAAATAGGTACCAGGACACGCCCAGATGTACCAGGTCTGGAAGCCAACCGGATCCCCTGCCAGACATCATGTCTCAACTACACGAATCCCTCCAAACTCAAGTCATTAATGTGCCCATCCCTCTTGAAGTGGGAAGCTCCAAGAGGCGACTCAAGCGGAAGACGGTCTCCCAACCGCCTTCCGTCTCTGCAACAGCAACAACCAAACAATCACAACCGTCATATTCTCCAATATACATGACAAATACAATAAATGCAAGATACCACACAATATGTTAATTACCGACTCATCCAATCGTCTCAACTAATATCATGTTATAATGCAATGACCAATAAAATACGACGCATGTGACCATTCAAACATATAATAAAACTGAGTAAGATTAACCTACCTTTTAGTATACTTCGTAAGCAATCCAATCAAACAATATTCTTCCACAAAACCGTCACCTAAATAAAATACAATTACGCATAATTACTAATTAATCTAATTACTAACTAATCTAATTAAATTACGATTATATAATTTACTATAATTAAATTCAAGTCCGACTGAAATACTCACCCACCACATGATTCAAAACCCGACTCATAACCCATTATACAATAATTAAAACCGACTCACAAAGCCTACTATACACATTCAAAACCGTGTAACCTGAGCACTACGTCCTCCTTGCATCAACCACGGCCTCCCTCCTTTACCTCCACCACCGTGGCGACCACCACTACCATGGTTGGCGCAACCAGCACCTCCAGGTCCTGACACAACCTCTGCTACCACCCATGGCAGCAACAACACACAACACGACTTACACACATGACAACAACACTTTACAACCAATACCAACACCGTACAACAACACTAACACAAACCACCACTAGTAGAGCTACCAAGTCGTGTCCCCACTGCCCCACTTGGCGATGGTGGTCACGGCCACCACCTAGGATCCACACGCCACCACACGACACAATCACAACCACCACAACAACAATAAAGACTCACGACCAAAACAGCCCGACACCCTCCTTTTACCCTTGATTTCCGCCATCTCTAACCACCCATTCCACCGCCCATGACCACAACCCCCCTCAACCCACGACACAACCACTCCAAGGTCAGCCCAAGACAGCCACGAAAGGTAGGGTAAAAATCCGTCTTAAGACAGTCACACAACAACAACAAAAATAAACCTATAAAAATGCTCGGTCAAACCTATATTGGGCGGTCAACGGCGGTGAAGTGGCGGGCCAAGGTCGAGTCGGGTCAACGGTATAAATTAACTAATTTATAAACAAGTTTAAGACGGTTTTACCTTACGATCTCGAAGCGGAGGGACAAAATCTCCATCTTCTTCTAATCTCTCTTTCTCTCTAAAATTATGGGTGGAGATTGTGTTGATATATTGTGAGATTGTGGATAGGGTGAGTGGATAAGATAAGGTGAGGTAGTATGAGTGGGTATAGTATATATATACATGTATTATGTATTATGTATTATGTATTATGTATTATGTATTATTATTATTATTATTATTATTATTATTATTATTATTATTATTATTATTATTATTATTATTTTTCCGTCTTATAATCATAACTCGCATAATAGTATAAAATATATAATTATGAAATACGGGTTATTACAATACAGTTATCTTAAGCACAAAGTCTTCGAAGCCGAGTAGCTTTTGAGCATGGAGTCTTTCGGCGGAGTCGCCCAAAGCAAGAGTCTTATTGCGGAGTAGCGTTAAGCAAGAGTCTTGGAAGCGGAGTAGCTTTTAAGCAATAGCAACCAGAGTAGGTTGGGGTGTTGTTTTTTTATTCGGGGTGGTCTTAGTTTGTATAAGTTTACTTCTAAGACGATTAATAAAATAGCGTTGGACGTAGGTCGCGGAGTAGTGACCGAACCAGTTTTAAAAATATCGTTTGTCGTGTCTATTTCGTTTTAATTCTGCTGCCACTCTAAACTCTCGTTTTACTTTCAAAAACAACAGTCTAGTACACAGTGACTTCTGCTTGCTGAATCATGGTTGATTACTTCTAACTCTATAGTTCAAAGTACCAACTTCTCTTTTCATCTAAGTAGTGTTTAAAGTGTTTAAAGAGTTTTAAAAGAAGCTTTCATTAAGCTTAAAGTTTTAAATAGACACCTAATTTACCCCATTTCTCTCTTAGGTGCTCCCATGCTTGACTATTCTGAAAAATTGATGTTTCATATGTACAAATAAAATGACAAACAAATTAAAATCAAGAAAAAGAAAACTTTTAATTTTAACACATAATAACGGATTTACCTTAAACATGATAACCTTGATCAACCAACAAAAAATAAGCTAAGAAAACAAACCTTGTTTATCAAAATATCCTTGATATTATTGGCGGAAGAAGAAGATATGAACTGAAGCTAAAGAGTTGGAGTAGATGCTCATAAAAATTTGTGGGGAAGATGAATGGAAGTTAGATTTAGGGATTGACAATACAAAGAACATAACCGTCAGTTTTAATAAAAAAAATGTGGGGAAGACGAAAGGAAGAGCTTTTTTAATAATTAGAACTAGTTTTTAACCCGTGCAAAATTGCACGGGTATATTTTTAATAACATTGTCGTAAATATTTAATACTTAAAAAATATTAACCAAAATAGATGAATATTTTATACTCTATTTCTCTTATAATGATAATATAGATTAAAACACTGCAAAAATGTAATGTTAAAACATGGTATGAAGTTATTAAATGCAATGTATATAAAACAATATGCATATCATACAGAAAAATTATATCTGACTGAATATATTTATGAGATAATAGCTTCTTTTTTTATTTGTTAAAAAGAAATTTCTAGTATGTTGTTTCTTTAATTTCTTACTCTATTTACGGTTAATTTAAATTTAAATTTAGTATTTAGTATTTTTGTAACAATATTAATTGTTATCCGTTGATGTATTTTTTCTTACTTTATTTTAGTTGTTATTGTAATTTATCATTGTAGTAAACAATATGTAGTAAATTTAAATTTAGTATTTAGTATTTTTGTAACAATATTTTAGCTGTTATTTGGGCTTTGGTACAAGTTTGGGCTGGTCTTATACTATAAGACCGTCCTTTCTAACAATTTGGGGGGGGGGGGGGGGGGGTGGGGGTGGTTAATTATTCAATTATTAGTTGATAATCAAATAATCAATAGTTTAACTTAAGTCAATGAGAAAATGCCACGTGGAATAAAATTAAATGATTTAGGAAGCCTTTTAACTATATTATATAGATATAGATGTAAAATAAATTTTATTTGATACATCCAAAAATATCAAATCTTGTATCAATATTCAAAAAATTTCATGTTTTACAATTAGAGTACACATTTACTATATCTTGGAACTTACTTCAATTTCATTTACTCTGTATTTAGATTATAAAAATATATTAAAAATTCCAAAAGTTTTAAAATTTATTCCCAAATATTTTTTTTTTGGCTTTACGAAGCAAGTCATATAAATAGGTCAATATAAAGTAATAAAATTTTAAAGTTATGAGGTGTAGGTCTTATAGTTATGCTAAAAACAAATATTTTAATATGGAAAGTAGGGTTAAATATGGCTATTTTTTCTACTAATAAACATGGTCAAATACTAGTTTCATAGCTTTAAGTGACATAGTACCAAAAGTATTTTAAAGCTTACGTTGCATTTGAAAAGGCCATTTTTTCTATGTATCAATTTTTATACTTCAAAATTTAACCTTAGGTGTATCGAAATTCTGGTTTCACACCTGGACATTGCCCACTTTACCCTTTTTACTAGTTTTAAACCCGTGCAGTAAATGCACGGTCGTAATAATAATTAAATGTTCAAATTTCAATGCAATACATAAAAACATATTATCTCGATAATATGGGAACGAACAATCCTAATCTGGTCAAATTACTATTTGGCCGACATTCTCAATGTTATAAAAGCTCATACGACTATAGTATGAGTTTGATTTGTGAAACTACTACTCCTTTCGTCCTGATCACTTGTCATCTATATTTATATATTATTCATTTGTTATGTAGTCTATATTAGCTAAGTTGGTTTTTTTTTTTACTAAATAACAAACATGACGACAAATTTTAGAATAAGGTGGTTTTATACTATGAGACGGTTCATTTTTATAAAAAAAATATTCATCGAATGCTAATAAACAATTTGTATTTTGGACATTGAAATCATCTCGTAAATAGTAATAGCTATCGTCTAAGACGGACAAGTATTCAGTGATTAAAATACTTTAAGCAAAAAATAAAAATATAAATAACTTGTGGAGTCAGAGGGGGTAACTATAAATTTAAAATATCGAGTTATTAAAATAATTGTAATTCTTACATAACAATTTGTAATAAGTGATAACCATATGTTAACAACTGTGATTTATTATGAATGATTCTTTACATGTTATTTTGAACTTGTTTGATTTTATGGATTGGGGATTTAAATTTTGATTTTTTTTTTGCAAAGAATGTGATTTTATTTTTTATTTTTTTCTATGATTTTATCAACCAAAAAATTTATTTTTTTCCGATTATTTAATTTTATGTTTTCTCAAATATAGATCTAAAGAATAAATGTTGATTTGTATTTATTATGTTATATTTTCAAGCAAAAAATAAATCGTTTATATTGTAAATATAAATTTTAAAATTCATTGATTAGTTATTCTTTAGATATAATTTTGTAAATTTTGTAATTTTTAGATTTTAGATGTTCTTAATTAACCACTCATCATTGTTAAGATTAAACATTTGAAGTTGATTAATTAGAATATGAATTGAGTTGAGGAGAGAGGGTAATTAATTGGCATAGAAAACATGGTAGGGCCCATATATTAATTATTCTTAAAACTTAACGGCCAATTAGAAGCCAAGAAAAAACTTGGCTTTTATACTACGTAGATTTACTCAATCAATTACTATGGTTTTCGCGAAAGTGGTAATTTAACCCCTTGAGTTTGATCAATTGTGAAATCTAACTCCCTTAAGTTTTGATTGGAATAATTGATCCCCTTACATTTTCCAAAATGTGAAATCAAACTCTTTTATTTTTTTCTGGCCAATTTATCACCGGAATTTTGATTTCTCGTCACTAATATTGTTCGAGTACGTATATTACTGTAATATAATCCCGTATACGCAATTCGCAGATAAATCACTATCTAACGTTCTCTTATCTACTAATTGCTTGGTATTTGTTTCTCAATCCACTTTTTTTAATTATCGATCTTTTAAGCCAGTTTTGGGAAAGTTAATTAATGGCGAACAGTGGTGAGGAGAAGGTAAAAAAATAGATGGGTTAAGGGTTCGAAGAAAAAGAAGAAAAAGGAATTAAGTGGACAGAAATATTTTTTTATAGAGTTATTTTTCTATTATTATTTTAGTAAAGAATAGTCGATAAATTATTAGATCCTCTTCTGTATTATTTTTCTCATAAATTATTAGATTTACCTCTATTAGGATTACTTTCTCATAAATTATTAGATCTACTTTGATTAGGATAATTTTATCACAAATTATTAATAGGAAAAATCTAGATCTACACTTATTAGGAATTCTAAAAAGGTTGGACTCTCTAATATCGCAGAATATGAATTCAGTTGAGGAGAGAGGGTAATTAATTGGCATAGAAAACATGGTAGGGCCCATATATTAATTATTCTTAAAACTTAACGGCCAATTAGAAGCCAAGAAAAAACTTGGCTTTTATACTATGTAGATTTACTCAATCAATTACTATGGTTTTCGCGAAAGTGGTAATTTAACCCCTTGAGTTTGATCAATTGTGAAATCTAACTCCCTTAAGTTTTGATTGGAATAATTGATCCCCTTACATTTTCCAAAATGTGAAATCAAACTCTTTTATTTTTTTCTGGCCAATTTATCACCGGAATTTTGATTTCTCGTCACTAATATTGTTCGAGTACGTATATTACTGTAATATAATCCCGTATACGCAATTCCCAGATAAATCACTATCTAACGTTCTCTTATCTACTAATTGCTTGGTATTTGTTTCTCAATCCACTTTTTTTAATTATCGATCTTTTAAGCCAGTTTTGGGAAAGTTAATTAATGGCGAACAATGGTGAGGAGAAGGTAAAAAAATAGATGGGTTAAGGGTTCGAAGAAAAAGAAGAAAAAGGAATTAAGTGGACAGAAATATTTTTTTATAGAGTTATTTTTCTATTATTATTTTAGTAAAGAATAGTCGATAAATTATTAGATCCTCTTCTGTATTATTTTTCTCATAAATTATTAGATTTACCTCTATTAGGATTACTTTCTCATAAATTATTAGATCTACTTTGATTAGGATAATTTTATCACAAATTATTAATAGGAAAAATCTAGATCTACACTTATTAGGAATTCTAAAAAGGTTGGACTCTCTAATATCGCTCGAAAAGTTCCTACTTTATATATATGTATTGATTACTAGTTTTAAAGCCCGTGCGATGCACGGGGCTCTCATTAAATTTATCTGTAAAAATATATTCTTAAATTGATAAGAAAAAAAAGTCCAACAATGTTGAATAATTAATGAAAAAAGATTTTTTTTTGTAGTTGGTGTATGTAGTTGTCTAGTTGATCATCGATAAATGATTAGTGCTTTTAGCATAAACGTTTTGCCCTTCAGTAGTATAACATCAAGATATACTTATAATATGTAGTTAACTTTTTCATTATCACGGGCACCTCCGATTTTTAGTTAAATATAAAACGCTATGTCTATAACACATGTTGCAGGACACCACAATGAACCCTTAATAACGGAGACTTTCTTTTATGAGTTTTGAATTCATCAACAATAACAACGTAATACTGAAAGATGTTACGTAAATCAACAGGTATCATAATTATATATATTTTGTGTGTTCAGAGAAATGCTAGATCTCTTACAACATAATTTTACGTTAATTATCTACATACAATTAAGAGTATTTGATCCTTATGAACTTCTCGCAAAATCAAATCCAAACTGAATTTCAATAGAATTAGTAGTATAAACAACAATCAATCAAAAATATATGTGATTCTATTACATAAAATAATGCAAGGGGTACCTAGTAGTATTATTGGTAACAACATCATTAGTAGTTTATGGCATCATCAAAATCGTTGGGTTACCAAATTAGTATTTTTAGGTATCGCTGAACACGTTGGCTTACGTTACCAAGGTCTGGCAATATAAAACTATTAAATTTAACAAAAAGTCAAACCCTGCTGAAAATAGGGGCCAACAAAAGATGAGGCTTGATTAATCATCGGTTTTATAGCTAAAAGACAACGAAAGCGTTGTGGCATTTGATATTATCTACATCAGTTGTATAACATTCAGAGATATAGTTGGATTATAGAGTTATCGTTCTTGTTTCAACCATCCTCGGTTTTCAACTGAAACAATGTGTGACAATTTACAGTTAAGAATACTTGTCCTTAATTAAAACTTTCATGCAAAATATATATACGATACGAAATTTGGTAAATTTGTGAAAACTTCTTTGTAAACAATGTCCTTCGTGTGGCGTTGATACATTTGGTCTCTATTATCGATGAGAACCTTAATTAATCCCTCGGATGACGTTGATCTTGACGCTTTTACTTAAAGTTGGCCATTACTAAAATTCTAAAAACTGGTTTCAGCAGATAAAATTAGACATTATTAAGTGATTTTCTCCACTTAAGAACGAAATGAATCATTGATCTGAGAAAGTCATTAATATCCTCGGGTTCAATACCTTTTGCCGACTTGGGAACTCGTAATTATCTTCCTTTCTACTATGATTTTTCCAAAGCGATTGATACTAAGTCAGGCCTCGTTACATAATCCTCTTACGGAGTTGATGTTCCTCAACAACAAAACTGGCATGCCACACTTGGTACTGTGATAGAACTTATGAGTTATATTAAAAAAAAGTCTCATATGTATACCCCCTTCCCTTCTTAAACATCTTGCACCTTGCTTGTTAGGGGACAAACTTTTATAACTTTGACTATTAATATGTCGAAAATCATGGTCAAATTACTGCATTGACGATTATGTGAAAGCATTACAAAAGATCATTGAGAAGAGGATGAAGTACATTTAGTATGAAATTCCTAAAAGATAATGAATTTTGCTCCATAACTCTAGCCCTACTAAAGTACTCTACCAAGTCTCGCATAATGAAAACAAAAAATGGCAGTTAAAAGCAAGAATTGTGCATTAAGTATAATTTTATCATTTGAAAATGAATCTAAGAAGAAATCGGTTGCTCAAAGTTTTAAGTTATTCAAACCACCAAATTTTACTGCAGTTAGTCTCGGTTTTGTTCCTCTACGACTTAATGATCTACGCATTCCTTTATAGAGTTAATTAATAAAACAAAATAGTACTCTCTCTAACTCGATCGTTGTTTACACTTTTCTATTTAAGGCGAATCAGTCAATAGTTTACACTTTATTTTATTTTCTAGTAAATAAAAAAACCCATGTGAGTGAGGACCATTTTATTCCCTCCTCATTTCGAGTTGCTTTTGATTTTATTTTTTAATATTTATAAACTCATTCCTCTCTCATTACCTTAATAATCGTGTATAAAGCAATTGTAAACTATTAACCGAGACAGAGGGAGTAACATATATAGATCGGGAATTATTTTATATGTATTGATCACTTGCATAATGTATATCGAGGCATGTATGATTTATACACACTCCAATGATTATTTTGTGATTATATTTTAATAGAATAACCGTAGTTTATACTTCGTTTAAATATGTACAACATCATCTTAACATAACACTTTAATCAAATAAATTCATTATTTATTCGCCAGGTTCTTGAATTTTTATGCGAGAATACAAACTACAATTGTATGAGAACATAAGTGGGAGCAAAATAAAAATGATAACTTGACCTATTATAAATGTCTCTTATCTGTTTGATAATTGTAATCTACTTATATTAGGATAATTTTATTAATAAATATTTGATCTACTTACATTAGGATAATTGTTTAAAATTTTGTTTTACATATTAAGAAACTTACTTTTTTATTAAGGTAACTTTAGTAAATTTATTTTGAAATATACTCCTGTTAGGATAAATTAATTTAATTTTTTTCTAAATAAATTTAACCCAACCCAATTAACTCGTTTGCAACCCTAATTTTACTCACTATAATATTACACCCTTTACTATATTGTCCCTGTGCGCACCAAAAAACTACATTGTCCCTCTCACTCCTCAAGCCTCATTTCTACTCCTCTCAATTCTCCATCACCTCTCTTATTATGTTCGTCCATCCCACAAGGTGCTATTTAGACACTTATTCACTTTATTTGTTCTTTGTTTAATATTTTCATAACGCATAGCAAGACAATAATTTTATCTTATGCGAATATTATTAGTAGTCTACATATACACAAGTTCTCATTTATAACGGACACTTTTCGTCATAAGTTTGTGACTACTCACAATCTGCAAGTGGGAGAGGGGTTTTGAGAGGTCACAAGTGTAACACCCGCGAATTTCCCATTTTGACATTTAAATTTATTAAACCGTTTGATTACTTTATTTTATATTTTTGAATTATTCAATTTAATTAATTTTATGTCAAACACGATTTTCATAAAAGTAATATATAAAAGCTCATTTATATAAAAATGCGTATTATTAAATTATATTCTTGAGGCATAATTTATATAAGAATTAATGTATATACATATTTTTGATCGGGCAATAATGGTGACAGTAGTAATAATAATTTCCGTCTTATTTTCCGTCTAACATAGACCGTCGCATTTTATTTGGGAATCTTATCTAAACATAGACCAACCTTATGTCGACAACACATACACCTACCCACCCCACACTCTACCTTTATATAATTATTAATATTATTATACATTATTAATATTGTTATTATTATTATTATTATTATTATTATTATTATTATTATTATTATTATTATTATTATTTATTATTTATTATTATTATTATTATTATTATTATTATTATTATTATTATTGTTATTACACTACCCGTGTCCCACTCCCTCCTCCCTTCTTTCGTCTTCTTCTTCTTCATTTCAAAACAACAACAACAACAAGTAACAGCCCCTACGCTATTGTTTTCCCGTCCTTTCAAACCTAGATTTCTCCTCCAATTCTCAACCAAACTCCATGATTTTTGTACCATTAGCTTCCCCTCCTCATTCTCCTCCTTTGTATATAAGAAATACGACATCTTGCCCTCTATTTATGTTCGGTCGTTCCTTTATGGCCCGAAAATCCTTGTCAACTTCGTGTATGGTAATGTCTAGGAGCAAGCTTGGACGGTCTGGAGTAGCTTTGAGTCAAAATCGAGTTCGTTGAAGGAGTTATAAGGTAACAGTGATAGGTTACTCGACAATGAGTCGATTTTCTCGCCCTCCCTACTCGGTCTTTACTGTGTTTATTGTAAAGTTTAAGCCTTTATGTGTCCCTCATAGGTGGTGTTAATTTTGTGAAGCTTATAGTCGGTTTAATTGGTTGTTAGTCGTTCCATGGCTTAATCTTCATGATGTTAGTCGTCTATGAAACGAGTGTTGTTGTTCTCTCTTCAAGGAACCGTGTACCTTACTTGCTGATGTTTCTGGGTTCATTCATGGCGGGAACTTGGATGGTGTTTAACCTTGTTTAAGTCGTACTCATTCCGTCTTGAATTTGTCTTTTGTTATCTGTCTGAAATCGCATATTTGCTAGGCTGCTCACTCTGTTTTACCCTCCGTTTTACCGTTTTCGTTCTCAGTTTTGGGACGGATATGGTAACCTGTCGGGACTGTTTATATGCTTGCCCTCTTAGTGTAACATCGTCACATGTATACTCGAGTTTTTCCGCTTGAAAACCCAGATTTTGGTCTAGGCTTGCCTCGGTTTTGGGATTGTAACTCGGGCTGTCCACGGCATGTCCTTGGGCTGCTCATGGCTACCCGTTTGGGTGGTCTTTAGTGGCTGCTTTGGGGCAGAAATGGTGGCTGGTGGTGAGGCCGTGTAGGTTTAGTTGTGGGTCGTGTATCAGTGCTGCCTAAGGACAACTTCGAGTCGTATATATGGATCGTTTTGGAGCTAGCTTAGTATATGTGAGATATTTTAGTTTTACTCTCGTGTTTTATATAGCGAAATTCGTTAAATATCGTTCTTTTATATATTTTCTCACATGAATTCTAACCGTGGAATTCATTATTTAATTATTTCATTTATATATGAAATGACGTGCTTTCACTAGTACTACAATACATGTCCAATTCAATTATTTATGTTTTATAAGTAATGAATGGTATACTTTACATTTGAGTCATTATTATTCAATTCTTGTTTCGCCCCTTTAAAAATGGTTTGTTTCCATTTATTTACACTTTTATTCAAGTGTCAAGTATTTAAGAAAAGAGGTATTAATTCGTGTTTACGAGTAAGAATTGGAATGTCTTATTTTGGGGTTAATTGTCCAATGCATTATTCTTCCCATGTATGTTCGTTATTTGGACTTGACATGTTTAATCTGTTGGGCTCATTTGGCCTTAATGGTAGGGCTTGGTATGCTTCACATGATTGGGTTTCACATGACTTTATGTTTGGATTTTAAATGTATAATATGTTGGAGTTTAACATGTGTTGTCTGTTGGGCTCATAAGTAAGTCACTTGGGCTTGGTCACATTCTATCCCGTAAATTATTCATTATCGCTTATTATCTTTTATTTAACCGGCATGTTAAATTATGAAGTTGAATATTTAATAATATAATACAAGTAGGAGATATTTATTATAAATAAGTACTTGTAAGAGTCATATCCTTGATAATGTCTTGTATTGTTCGGTTGTGAGAGTTTTGGTCCTATCGGATACTAGAGGTGAGCTATAAGCCCTCTAGTTGCGATATGATCGTCGAGATTGATGTTCCCATCCGTAATTATGGCGAGATGCAAGCCATAAGTATGAATGTGACATTAGTGATCCCGTGATATGTGATATTCTAACGTGTTTATATTTGCATAATCATTCTTACTCTTATTGTGACTCAAGTGTGACGTTTTACATTGTGCGACGACTTGACTTTACTTATTTACCCTTCCGGACCTTTGGTTACGGATATGTGTGCCATGTTTCCGGATTGGGTTATCTTTCCGCCTCTTCGGACCTTTGGTTACGGACTGTGTGGCATGTTTCCGATTTGGGGTTACTCGACCTTTGGTTACGATCTGTGTGCCATGTTTCGAGTCTTAGATGTGGATAGGTCACCGCATGTTGAATCGGGTGATGTCCATCCCGAGAGTCTGGATCCAGGTTTAAACTAGGACCGTATTATTATCGTCGTCCTACCAGGAGGATTGGAGTCTAGGATATAGTCTTGTGTGTAGTATCTCGGACATGCTTTAAAGGTAGCCTCTAAGCCGGATACTCCATCTACACTTTGTGTTAACTTACACTTGTGAGTCGTGTCAGTATGAGTTGGTTGACTTGGTTATTCTACTCCCTTGAATGCATATTTATTCTAATGTATCATGCCTATTCCATTAAGAAAGTATTATGCCTATCTCATCATGTTTATCAGTTATACTCCCTTGTTTTTCATTGTTCGAATATGCTGTATGATCAATATGTTTAATTAAGTGTTTGTTTACTTCCATTTCGACATATTGTGGATGGGAGAACCTTGAGTTACTCCCCACTGATTGTGGCATTCATGTTTACATGAATGACAGATGGTGAAGATGCTTACGTGGGGAAGACGTGTGGGCTAGCGAGAACTAAACCCTTGGACCTTAGTTTGCTAGTTTAGAAACCCCTTATCTGTTTATTCGTGGGATATCTTTGCCCCACTTTCTAGACTTGGGTTGTAATAACCTAAGTTTGCCTATTGTTGTATTTGTTTCGTTTCATTTTTGGCATCCGCGTGTTAATCTTTAACTAGTAATAAAAAGTTTTTAAAATCTCATAAATTTCCGCTTTAATTTATTAGTTATATTTTCCGCGTTATCGCGGGGTGTCACAGTTGGTATCAGAGCCTATGTTGCTGATATGTTCATTTTATATACACTTTTACCCCTCATTTTAGCTCGGTTTCTATTGATTATCATACTTTAATTAGTATATTTTTGAGCTAATCTTGTGTTCTAGGTGTATTGTTGTGTTTGTTATGTTTTTGTAGGAATCTAAGCATTTGAAGGCTTTTTCCTATCATTTTGTACACCAAGTCCACTTAGCTAAACAATGACCAAGTGTTGGACTAAGCATGGAGTATTGGAGTGGATTTTGCATGAAGAAATTGGTGGATCAACATGTTTAATTCAAATGTTGTCAAAAGCAAAGTCAAGCCCGATACAAAAGTCCAACTTGAAAGTGAAGGCATTGGATGCTAAGGAAGCTTTGGATGCTAGGAATGTGAAACATTAACCGGGTGATGAATTGCATCATTAACTACGAACATTGGATGCCCTTTACAATTAAGAGGAGAATTAAGGGAATTAACCCGGATTACCACGACCCCGATCGGGGTTGGCGGCCCCGATCGGGTTGCATGCCCTTTGGATTTTTACGTTTCTTCTTCCTCTCCTATAAATAGGAGAGGTATTTCAACGTTTTAGGCATCTCATTTTTTACGTCCAAGTTTACTTACAATAGCCTCAAGCATTATAATTTCTCTCATTAGTTTTCTCATTTTAGTTTACAATTTGTTAAGCATTCCATTAGTTAATCTTTCAACATTTTGTACTTCAAGATATTGTTCAAGCATTTGATATTCAAGCTTTTGGTTACTTGTTATTTGTTCTTCCATATAAGTTCTCCTCTATAAGGTATTTTTAATTCCAAGTTTACAATTTTATATTATTATTTTAGTTACCACATAGTTATTATAATCAAGTATTTCATTTTACATTAGCATTGTTCCTTTCACATGTTATATCATCTAATTTATATAAATCATATAACCATGTTTAACATTTCTTATAATTTAGTTTGCAATTTACATTTTAGTATGAGTAGCTAAATTTCCTAGTCTAAAGGCTAGGGGAGCCATGCAAAATCAAATATATAACATGTTTAAATAGGTCTATAATAATATTGTTCAATTGTTTCCATCACGTGTTTGCATTGTTACGTTTAATCTTTGGTTATCGGCCGTAATCGTAGATTAAGTTTGTTCATTCGTTCTAAAGTCGAAAGGCATGGAATTGAATTAGAATAAGCATGTGTGGTAGGACGACCTAGTCATGGACGAGAGTTTTTCTAGGACCCGGTATATGGTTGATACTAATGCCGTAAGGTGGGTATCTCTAAGCCTAAACAATTGACAAAATTATTAGTACCAAATTTATCATGTTCATATGTTTGCCTTTGCATGAGTGACCCGAACCCTTTAGACTCACTTTTATTATATTATTTACATCGCAATTTTTATTAATAATCAACCAAACAAACCAAACCCAAAATCGAAGTCGACCTTGATAAAAATCTACCCATAGCAATTCACGACGTAATTCCCGTTTCCTTGTGTTCGACCCCTATTACTACATTAATTTGTGTCTAGGGAAATTATCTTTGTATAGGTATGCGATAAGCCTATCAGTTGCTCCCGACGCACACACGTGTACCCCAAATTTGAATTTGACTTGACCTTGAATAATATATGAGAGATGGGTAGAAATAAGGACCTAAATTGGTAGTCTCTTTATGTATGCTTTGTGGTAGGTTCAAACATGTTTGTTGATTGTCAATTAATAATTGTTGTGCTCTTGGATCAATGACCGTGAACTTACCTACATGAAGATCAAGATTTGGTGCCTATTGCCGGGAATTGAAGAATTGTTCAACCTTTGAAGGATACTTCTACTTCCTCGAAGATATTTCTCATTCTTTGCGTAACTTGCCTTATTCTTTATCTCTTGGTGCTTATCCTTCTTCTAAACTCTCTTCTGTTTTGCTTGAAAGCTACTCTTGTACCCTTAACTTGTCCTTTGTCCTTGCTTATCCTCCCTTATTGCCTTTTTCATAGTACTCTTTCTTTTGAGGAATGTTGACCTTGGTTGAAAATTTTGACTTTTGAGGAGATTGTTTGTGTTTGATCCTTAACCCTGGTTTTGAGAGGTTGCGACATTAGAAAGACTTATGTAGTGTGATAAGACATACTTAATGATTCTTATACCTAGTTCCTTGATAAAGTGAGTATAATTGATTGGTGGATTCTGTGTGTCAAGTGTGAGTGGCATTTGGTACTAAGGTTATAGAACTTGGCTTTGTTGTTTATGTTTGGGATTTGAAAGCCTTGGGAAGTGTAGTGAGACGTGTCTTAGGATACTAGTGCCTAGTGCTTCACTTGAAATGGATGGAATTGAATGGTGGATTTGAGGATGTAAGATTGACTAAGTAAGTCGAGTTTACGATGGGCTTTCAGAGTCACTTCGGACATGAGAGTTTGATAATGTATACGTTACCATATAAGAAATGCTAATTGTGGGATTATTAGTTGATCTAAGTGAGTGATCTTGGTTACTACTTTAGGTATGGTATGAGAGTGAGACTAAGCTACATTGTTGGGAAGTCTTAGCTTTTGTTTTAGTAACTAGAAAGGATAATGGTATGGTTGACGCCAATTGTTAAGTTAAAGAACATAGTTTCAATTTACGGTGTTAGGATGAGAAATATGAGGTGGTAAAACGTTGTTACAACTAAAATCTTGTTTCTTGAGAACTCGATGGTAAGTAAAGTTCTAGGATATCGGATTTGAAGGAATATACCTTTGGGATGTTGATGACCATAATGGATTGGTGATGTGATTTGATATTAGTTAGCCCTTGAGAGTTCTTGAGTGCATAGAGACTTAGTATAAAAAAGTCCTTGTTAACCCTATAGCTTTAGAAACTTTGAGGTTGTATTGAGTACTTGAGATGATGGGATGATGTTGTAGTTGAGTGTAGTTCCGCTTTTGGGGATCCGTAATAAGTAAAAGGATAGAAGGACTCGAGATCTTATTGATTTTTCAAACTTGGGTGATTATGCATCTTTCTCAAAAGAGTGTGTAGTAGAGTGAACTTTCATGAATGGAGTTTTAGGTTGACTTGTTACTACCTTATCCTATATGAGAACCTTGTGGAATGTTTGAGGAACATTTTCTAGGAATTTAGAGCTAGGAATTATGATCCTTGATTGAGGATTTTACCATTTTGAGAAACCCATGGTTGACACTGGTTGGGTATGAGTATAGCTTGTTGGAAACTTTGACCTTGATCTTGTGGAGGTTGTTTGTAGATGTTTGAGGATTTGGAGTGGTGAAATCACACTTATAGTAAAGTACCTTGTTTCATGGAATAACTTAGGATGAAGTAACATGAGTGTTTTGAGGAAATCCTTGGGAGTGTTGTGATTATAGGTTTTGTTGTTAGGAAGTTTTTGGAACCGTTCAGGATAATGTTGTTGTTTGAGATGTGAGTACCTGACATTTCCTTGTTGTCTAATTTCCCTTCCTCTTTGACCATAAGTGTTACCGTTCATACCTCTCTTCCTCGTTTCCTCTTGCTCCTCCCATAAGTTTGATGCTAGTGACCTATAAAAACCCTATCTTTTACATCCTTGTAAATTTGACTTCAATTCTTACCCTAGGAAGTTCATCATAGCTCTTTTAATTAGTTAAGTTTGAATCCTCTTAGCATACTTGTATATTTGAGGTCTAAGTTACTTTTCTTTTGTCCAATGTCTAAACTTTTTAAGCTACCATTTTTGGTTCGTTGTTAAAAATTTATGTTACTTTATAAAACCTTACCTATTTTAAAGGTTTGAAAATGAAAATTTGATTTAGTTCCTTATTTATTCCTTGAGTATAAACTCATTTATCATGATTTTAATTGCTAAACCCGAGATTTCTTTAAATTTTATCCATTTTCTATTAACTTTGATCTATTTATGATTTCTTTGTCAAAGTTAAATGTTATATTTTCTGGAATTTGACTCCTTTTTGAGTTTAAAGGTGAAACCTTCATTTCTATTTTGGCTTTTGCAAAAGAAAATTTGAGTAGATTACCTTTTTCTTCTGATTTTAACGTTGATCGAATGTTAGAACTCGTTATTAGAGACGTTTAATAACTTGTTCTACGCTTGTCGGCAAATGATTTTTGTCTTTCGCTTGGAAAGTTAGCGTTCTTGTGTGCACGACAAGAGCAATTTCGGTCCATGAATGAGACTTGTACTTTTGAAAACTCTTCATTAATGTTTTTGAAAGTATTTTGAATTTTATTTATACAAATTATTTGCTTCTTGACCTTATCTTTGATTTGGAATGTGATGTTCTTGAATGCGCAACGAGAGCACTTCCGTTCCTTTGATAAGAATCTGGTTCTGTCAGAAAATTTTATTTGAAACTTTTGAAGGAATTTTAATCCTTACGATAAGTAACCTATTAGTGTTTTGATTACCGATTTCAAAATCTCGGTTTTATTTATATATAACCTTTCATTTCTACTTTCAAGTTTTGAGGACAAAACTTTTTAAAAGATGGGGTGATTGTAACACACGCGAATTTCCCATTTTGACATTTAAATTTATTAAACCGTTTGATTACTTTATTTTATATTTTTGAATTATTCAATTTAATTAATTTTATGTCAAACACGATTTTCATAAAAGTAATATATAAAAACTCATTTATATAAAAATGCGTATTATTAAATTATATTCTTGAGGCATAATTTATATAAGAATTAATGTATATATATATTTTTGATCCGGCAATAATGGTGACAGTAGTAATAATAATTCCCGTCTTAATTTCCGTCTAACATAGACCGTCGCATTTTATTTGGGAATCTTGTCTAAACATGGACCAACCTTATGTCGACAGCATATACACCTACCCACCCCACACTCTACCTTTATATAATTATTATTATTATTATTATTATTATTATTATTATTATTATTATTATTATTATTATTATTATTATTATTATTATTATTATTATTATTATTATTATTATTATTATTATTATTATTATTATTATTATTATTATTATTATTATTATTTATTTATTTATTTATTATATATATTATTATTGTTATTACACTACCCGTGTCCCACTCCCTCCTCCCTTCTTTCGTCTTCCTCTTCTTCATTTCAAAACAACAGCAGCAACAAGTAACAGCCTGTACGCCATTGTTTTCCCGTCCTTTCAAACCCAGATTTCTCCTCCAATTCTCAACCAAACTCCATGATTTTTGTACCATTAGCCCCCCTCCTCATTCTCCTCCTTTGTATGTAAGAAAGACGATATCTTGTCCTTTGTTTCTGTTCGTTCGTTCCTTTATGGCCCAAAAATCCTTGTCAACTTCGTGTATGGTGATGTCTAGGAGCAAGCTTGGACGGCCTGGAGTAGCTTTGAGTCAAAATCGAGTTCGTTGAAGGAGTTATAAGGTAACGGTGATAGGTTACTCGACAATGAGTCGATATTCTCGCCCTCCCTACTCGGTCTTTACCGTGTTTATTGTAAAGTTTAGACTTTATGTGTCCCTCATAGGTGTAAATTTTGTGAAGCTTATAGTCGGTTTAATTGGTTGTTAGTCGTTCCATGGCTTAATCTTCATGATGTAATCGTCTATGAAACGAGTGTTGTTGTTGTCTCTTCGAGGAACTGTGTACCTTACTTGCTGATGTTTCTGGGTTCATTCATGGCGGGAACTTGGACGGTGTTTAACCTTGTTTAAGTCGTACTCATTCCGTCTCGAATTTGTCTTTTGTTGTCTGTCTGAAATTGCATATTTGCTAGGCTGCTCACTCTGTTTTACCCTCCGTTTTACCGTTTTCGTTCTCAGTTTTGGGACGGATATGGTAACCTGCCGGGACTGTTTATATGCTTGCCCTCTTAGTGTAACATCGTCACATGTATATTCGAGTTTTCCCGCTTGAAAACCCAGATTTTGGTCTAGGCTTGCCTCGGTTTTGGGATTGCAACTCGGGCTGTCCACGGCATGTCCTTGGGCTGCTAATGGCTGCCCGTTTGGGTGGTCTTTGGTGGCTGCTTTGGGGTGGAAATGGTGGCTGGTGGTGAGGCCGTGTAGGTTTAGTTGTGGGTCATGTATGAGTGCTGCCAAAGGACAACTTTGAGTCGTATATATGGATCGTTTTGGAGCTAGCTTAGTTTATTTGAGATATTTTAGTTTCCGTCTCGTGTTTTATATAACGAAATTCGTTAAATATCGTTCTTTTATATATTTTCTCATATGAATTATAACCGTGGAATTCATTATTTAATTATTTCATTTATATATAAAATGACGTGCTTTCACTACAATACATGTCCAATTCAATTATTTATGTTTTATAAGTAATGAATGGTATACTTTACATTTGAGTCATTATTATTCAATTCTTGTTTCTCCCCTTTATAAAAGGTTTATTTCCATTTATTTACACTTTTATTCAAGTGTCAAGTATTTAAGAAAAGAGGTATTAATTCGTGTTTACGAGTATAAATAGAATTGGAATGTCTTATTTCGGGGTTAATTGTCCAATGCATTATTCTTCCCATGTATGTTCGTTATTTGGGCTTGACATGTTTAATCTGTTGGGCTCATTTGGCCTTAATGGTAGGGCTTGGTATGCTTCACATGATTGGGTTTCACATGACTTTATGTTTGGATTTTAAATGTATAATATGTTGGAGTTTAACATGTCTTATCTGTTGGGCTCATAAGTGAGTCACTTGGGCTTGGTCACATTCTATCCCGTAAATTATTCATTATCGCTTATTATATTTTATTTAGCCGGCATGTTAAATTATGAAGTTGAATATTTAATAGTATAATACAAGTAGGAGATATTTATTATAAATAAGTACTTGTAAGAGTCATATCCTTGATAATGTCTTGTATTGTTCGATTATGAGAGTCTTGGTTCTATCGGATACTAGAGGTGAGCTATAAGACCTCTAGTTGCGATATGATCGTCGGGATTGATGTTCCCATTCGTACTTATGGTGAGATGCAAGCCTGTAGACATCTCAAAATGTCTACCTAACTTAAGGGTACCCGATGATGAGGCTAATATTTAATGACTAAATGAAAATTGATAATGTTAATAATTTATGGCTCTTTACGCTTATTTTCCGAAAAACTCGTGAAATGACATAAAACCACTCATAAAACTGTCTATCCCTATTCAACTCTCAAAATTACTTAATGTGGCATAAAACCACCCTAAGCCCTTTATTCCTATTTAGCCCACTTTAATATATTAACGGTACAAAACCATAAATAATAAATAACTTAAAGTAATATCTAATTGAAAATGGGCCAACACCCATATTAACCTTGTCCAATCTAACCATTATCCGGTTTACACACATACCTCATTAAAATCAAGCGAAACATTATTTTGCTTATGGGCAGAAACTCAAAAGCGCTTACGAATTTGTGTCCTACTATGAACAATAGGTCTTGGTATAGACGGGTGGGGCGTATTGACGGGTAAAGACCTCTAATAAAATGGGTAGGGGGGACAAGGTGGGGCACCCCCATGTGCTTCCCACTTTATGTCAAATGGGTATTTTATGAGGAAAAATGATATCCGTCTATACGTATAGATGGATAGTGTCCGTCTATAATGAGAATTTGTGTACTATGAATTGAAAAGATTAATCACGTAGGGATTTATTTGGCCAAAGAGATATTGAACCAGCCATGCATGAGCCGTAATTGTCATTAATTTATTCCATCAGGTGGATTAGAAAAGAAAGGATACAAAGGAGTACAAGTAGTGTCACACAAACACAATACATGTAGTGTCACACAAACACATACAGTGAATAGATTGATTTTCGCATGCTCAAGTTCTATCTTTTTCATTCTTTGTTTCCACACAAATTCCAACCGCGTACAATATAAATACTCCGAAGTCCATGACAATCAGAGGACGGACAAGAATATACAGAGAGAAACAACGAGGACAACAATAATTTTCTCATCAGACCAGATCCATATATTCAATACTTCCAGATACCGTCTCAAATACATTATCCCAGTTTCAAATCAAACCTCACAAAATAAATCGTGTCCAGTTTTATATAAGCGAATAAGAGCCAATAATTAACGACAAAGTTGAAATTCATTAATAGTCAACATCCACATAGGTCTGAGGGTACCAATTCAAATAAGTTTTCTTTACTCTCTTTATTTCAATCTTTAATTTATTTATTTATTTATCGTATAACTCTATATAAACTAACCCATTTAACTTGTCTTTGTATATAATTTGTATCGTTTTTCATTCTTTTGATTAATTTCGTCAAATATATAATATTATAAATAAATAGTTGAGGCCGTCAGTTTGATGGGCGGTCCGGGTGCCTAACACCTACTCTGGTCGTACCTTTACCCCCGAATCCGCAATCTTTGATTCAGACCGGAGTGACGGATCAGTCCCCATTTCAGGGATCAAAAGGGGTCTTTTCCGTTAACTTTATTTTTGTATGTTTTTTATAAAACCTACTGACGACTCCTCCATATTATTTATCAATTTTAAAAAGGAGATTTTTTCAGGGATCTCACAGTGGCGACTCCGCTGGGACTTTCTAAGAGGGTAAGACTTGAAATTTGTTTATAATTTTGTATATTTGAGGAAATTAACTTGTTTTCTGAGTATTTGGTTCTCGAGCAAAATTGCATATTTTCTTGTCAAAAAATTTGAGCACTTTGAGCGTTTTTTCTATCTACAAAATTTAACCGGGATTGAAAATTGGTTAATTAGTTATCAGATTGCAGGCGGTCCATTGACAGTACAATTTGTGTAGCCGTATGAATTTGGTTATTGACTTCTAATCTTTCGCAGGGGCAGAGGTGTCATTGTGTCAAAGAAATATAATGTGTATGTTATGATCGAATAAGCATTGCACTGTGATTCTTATTTCTTTCTTTATTTTTCATTTATCTTTATTTTCTTGTATTTCTTTTTATCTATTGTGATATATTGTCTCGGATGTATAAAAAAGGTGTGGGCTCCCCGTCAGCCAATATCACGCCATTTAAGCTACCCTATTCACCCTCGTTAAAGTATGTTGTATACTTAGAAGGTCCATTGGACCGACTAGGCCTTACATATATTTTCCACCTCATGACATCGCGTTTTGACAACTTGTCTGGTCCATATGACTGGGGGAGGACAAAAGCGATAGATACCCTTAGGTATTTTAATGTTGTGAGTACCCAATTTCTAACCCGTAAACCTAACTATAGATCTGGTAGAACCTTTATTAGGTCATGTTGTGTGTTTTATTAGTTAATGTTTTAACATGTTCTAATTTCTCCTTTTGTACAGTTTGCATATATCAATATCCCAGTCACCAAATAGACCAAAAACGAAATAGTTATACATCATCCTGCACTAACACTAAAGTATGCTTTTGCACCCGATTCACGGAATACTTTGTCATGTAAACTTTGTACGTAGTTAAGCTTGTGAAGTAAGTTTTTTTATGTAAATATATGTAAAATACATGCACATACATTTGCGTAATCACTAGTAACCATACAATAAGTAAGCGGCACTATTTATTAGTATTGATGCATCAGTCCAGACTTCTTCATGTAGTGTCTTCATCGTAAGGTCTTACTCGGTTTCTCCTGATTTGCATAAATTCTCATACGCATCATGTAGTTTAATTAACCAACCCATCGACATGTATTACAATTAGCCATCACATGAATTAGTCATCATGCATATCACTTTCAAAAAATATTTTCTTTTTGTAAAAAAAGGGCTCTTATTTTTTTTTTTTTCAATTTATTTCAAAAAAAAAAACAAACCAAAAACTTGTTTTCCTGCTATTTTCCATTTTTCATTTTTTGTTAACTCATTTGTGACCCATTGTAGAATTTTGTATCACCCTTGTCACATACTAAATGACTTTCCAATTTTCAAATTGGTCTCGAACTTTTACATTATCTTTAGATAGTCCTATCTCAAAAAACCGTAAAAAAAAGAAACCCTTTATTCACCGGGCACTTTATTTCGTATATAACTTCTGACCTCTAGGAGTTGGTACATTCTGTCTCCCATAAGATGTTATCAAATGCTTCCTTTGCTTCTGAATCTATTCATGGACAATAACCTTTATAGGATTTTAATAAGGAGTACCTACTCAAACAAACGCAGTTTCATTGTATTGGCTCGACTGCTAACGTATTTATTCTTGAAATTTTGAAAAATATAGGACCATTCAAGTCCTTTTGAGTTACATATAAATAAATAAAAATAGCACATGTCATTTTTATTAGTCACTTGTTCTACTTTTTACCATTAACTAATAGAATAGACTTGAAATACTTTAGGGCGTATCTCTTTAGTGTAGATCAATCGACCTCTTAGAGTCAGCCTGAAAGAGGGCGTGGATTTAATCACCTTTTCCATCTCCTGTGGTGTGATAATTCCTTGATCGCCGTGTTTCTAGGTGACCTCTAGGTTTGGAGACTCTCTTTTACCCAATTCGTCAATTTTCCATATGACTACCAAATGAACACAACTCTCTATCTTTCTACCTGATATGTCAATTTCCCATACTTCAAATGATTACCAAGTGAGCACAAATTGCTTTCTACCAAATTTGTAAATTTTTCATATCTTAAATGACTACCAGATGAGCACAATCTCATATGATCGACCATTTTATCAAATATTGTCAACCATTCCCGTTGATGCTAGAAAACTAGCTCAAAAATATTCAAACCAGATTCTGAGTACACCCGTGTCTAGACCTGGCAAAATCAACCCGACCCGATTGACCCGACCCGAAAATGATGACCCGAGACCCGAAATCGACCCGAATTGCTGAACCCGAATGACACCCGAAGCCCGAAGTGACCTGACCCGACCCGAAAATGACCCGAGCTTTCATGGACCCGTAACAGACCCGACCCGAAATGACCAATCCGAAACCACTCAACCCGAAAATGACCCGACAAAATATAACTTTAATTGACCCTAATAGACTTGAAATGCCTCTCTTCTCTTAATCTTTGACCCGAAAATGGCTCGACCGAATTAACCCGACCCGCTTGACCAAAACACCCGACCAACAAACCCGAAATAGACCCGTAACCCGAAATAAACTGACCCGATCCGAACTAACCCGAAAAGTTGAGAAACCCGAAATGACCCGACCCAAACTGGCCCTACCCGAACCCGACCCGGTTGACCCGTTTGCCAGGTCTACCCGTGTCCAAACATACCAAATAAGACACGGGAGCGCGCACTCCGTACTATTTTATTGGTGACCACTAGTCCCTTAGAATTAACTTAAGATGTGAGTCCAAATTCCAATACAAGCTCAAAAATACTCACACCGAAGACTCTCATAAGTCAATGAAAATTCCAGTCAAAGTTGCAATCAATTCTAGTGACAAAAGTCTTAAAAGTCAAAGACCAAAATGATCTCAAATAGATTCAAATCCAGTTTCAAGACTCAAATATCAAAGAGAAAAATTATGATCTCAAAGAGATACAAATCCAATGTCAAAAGACTTAAAAATTCACAAGACAAAAAAAAAATCCAGCCAAAGTTGCAATCAAATCCAATGTCAAAAGTCTCAAAAATTCATAAGGCAAAAAAATTCAAGTCAAAAGTTGCAATTCAAATTCCAGAGTAGTCACTTTTTCATCTTCAGACGAGTTAATCTACAGTTACATTATTTCTATTCCTCTTGGGACGATCCTTTCATTCATTTAGGTGAGTGAGAGAGGCACACAGATCTCTAGTGTCTTCTAACACCGCAGAACCTTCTACTCCATCCCATTTATCACCCTCTTTCAGCATCTAAGACTTCGGGGGATATACACTAAGTTTATACGGTCACATAAGTATTTTGTTTCTATGGTATTAGTTTTGCTTAATTAGTAGAGCTTTTTACTTTAAAGATGGCAGAACTCATCAATATGTAACTCAAAGTAACAAGTCAAATAAAAATTATACACATTCTCCATACCAGAGAATTGTGAGCTACTTTCAAAGTAAAAATGTCCAGTCAGTGTCCAGACTTTCTACTTGGATCACATTTGGGTCAAACCTCATCTTTTTCAAAATATTTTCAAAAAATAAAAATAAAAACATTTTCAATACTCATTTCAAATGTTAAGATTTTTTGCATTCATCTTACGTGCATCATATATAGGACATGCATTTTCATTTTAGGTGTCATATATTTGTCACTAACTGCTCCAGTCGACTACTTTGTCATTCATCTTCCAGATTCATCCAAAGTGGGGGCTTTCTCATAAAGTCTCATCTTCTCGTAAAATAAAATTTTGCCAGTTTCAAAATCAATCACAAATTTCCTAGCCCTTTTCGTGAAATAAAATTTTGCGATTTTCAACTCTTTTTTTCAAAATAAAGTTTTGAAATTCATCTTGGTCGGCAGGCCCTGACATGCATTTTATGTAATACTACGATTTTATGAGTGTCGGGGTACTCTATTGAGTGAGTCTTACTCTGTCGAGTAAGGGTGTTTTGCGATTTAAAATAGTTTCTGACCTGTAGGGTACTCGATCGAGTAGCCTTGGTACTCGATCGAGTAGGCGGCACTCGATCGAGTACGTCAGTTACTCGATCGAGTAGGCCGGTTTACGGGTAATGTTTTGTCGGGTTTTGTTAATAATGCGTATTAATATATAAACACTTATGTCACTTTCATAATACGCTTTACAAACCTAATTACTTTGAAAAAGAGATTTCAATCTACGTACTTCGCATTCGTCGCATTACTGAAAAATCCCGGAGCTAGAGAGGTCGGATTTCGTTGTTCTTTGCATCATAGTGATCCTTGCGTCAAGGGTAAGATCCACGTACCATTTTTATAGCATTTGGTTGACTTTGTTTAAACCCTAATTTTGGGAATTGGGGATTTGTATGATTTGTGGTGTTAGTAGTGATTGTATGATTATGTGAATAGGAGGAGGATTCGTAGAAGAAAGATTTTGAGACAGCTGCTAGATCGTCTGCTGTTGGTGTTGCATTCCAAGTAGGGTTTTCCCTACTCAGTATTAGTTACATGATATGTGTGGTAACTGTGCTGTAGATAGTGATTGTTGATTGATTCAGACGGTTGTGATTGGTATATTGTTGATTGATTCAGACGGTTGTGCTTGTATATTGTTGATTGATTCAGACGGTTGTAGATTTTGGTGTGATGGTTATTGTTTATCTGTCTGTGTTCTTCGGAGTGCGTCCCTGGCTGAGTGGAGTCACTTGCGGGAGTGGCTTCACGCCCTTGATTCGCCCTCTGTGGAATCCGTCACAGAGGGGATGTGCACATTAATGAACATGGGTTTATCGCTCGATGGAGATGAGCGGGGCTTAGGTGGGAACGGCTGCGGTCCCCCACTGGCGGCGAGGAGTAACCTGTTGCGATGGGTACTGGCGGTGGCTACACACTTTAGTGTGTAGTCAGTTGTGTGGAGATTGGAGATGGAGACTGGGGTTGTGTTGAGCTGTTTGAACTGTTTGTGTACTTGTTCCATTGTGGCTTTGTTTTTGTGTAATTAGTAGTAACCCCGTTTAAATGTTTTAAAAAAACTGTGGTGATCCATTCGGGGGTAGTGAGCAGTTATTGAGCAGGTATGAGCTGATGCGTATGGGATAACTGGGAGGAGTCACCACGATGTAGTTTAGAAGTCTTCCGCTGTGTTTGATAGTTTTATAGTCTTTTGATAGTAGACAGTTTTGGAGAACTTGTATCTGTTTACCAGTTTTGGTTTTTGGCATGTAATCACATTAAATGTTATTTACTATTTAAATATGTTTCTTCATTATCTTATAATTATCATTGCCTCGGGTAACCGAGATGGTAGCACTTCCATGCCTTAAGTGGTCCTGGTAAGGCACTTAGAGTATGGGGGTGTTACTTGGAGTATGCCTTAACTCGCCCTACAATTTTGAACCGGTCACCATGGGATATGAGTCGGGATCGCTATGTGTTTATCTTGTGAATTGTGTACCTATATGGTGATGTGTGACATGAATCAGTGGATGTATGTATGTGGAGAATGGGGAATGTGTAGAAAATATGGTGATGATGTGATTTCGTAAGTTATTGATTGTAAGAATGATAGTTGTTTTACAAGATGGCATTACTGAAATACGGAAATGAAGTTTGTTTGGTTTGAGTTATAAATAGAGTTATGTATATATATATGTGTGGTTGGTAGTGTTGTACGAGTTTATATGGCAGAAAGTTTGAGTAAGAGCATGAATAATTGGTGGAAAAAGATGCTAATTATTGCATGATAATATGATTTTTTTTGATGAAGCATGTTGTATGATGGAAGAGATTTCATAATGTTGTTATGCTAGTAACATGTGAATAGGATACTTGATGTTATATATTTGTGATTTTGTCTACGTAAAGTTATAGAATAAAAACATGTAGGTAATACATGCTTGGTAAATTGAATGATGCATGCGCATAATGGATGTTGTTGCTTGGCTTTTGTAGATAGTAACATGTGGCTAGGGATACTGGTTTTATGAGCATCGAGTTGTTTTTGTTTACCTTGTTGTCGTTTAAGTTGTTTGGAAGTAAAATCAAGTAGTTGTGTTTTTGATTATAGAGAAGTTGTCTTTAAACTGTTATAACTTGAGATGCATAAATGATTTTAATGTGATTCCAATTGGAGGTGATAGCTTGTTCTTTTACGATTCTAACGATAGGTCACACACCCAAAAAAACCAAGAAATGAGTGAGTTATGACCGTTTTACGAAAACTGGACAGTGCTGAGAAACGCGTAGGGTACTGGATGGAGTGGCTCTTACTCGATCGAGTGCACCTTGGTACTCGATCGAGTACCCCTTACTCGATCGAGTAGCCCTGGTAGTTTTTATATACGTGTCTCTGACTTTCACCTACTCGAACGAGTAAGTTATTTACTCGATCGAGTGGCCTGTACTCGATCTAGTGACCTATGTTTTGGGTCATATGCCTATATTTTGACTTTGTTGCATATCATGTTTAATTCGAAAGTGTTATTTTGCTTCTTTATGCATTGTTTTACATGTATGTTGGTCTTGATGCGTAAGTTACCCAATATTATGGTGTAGTGAGTGTCACCTTATGGTGGGTATGAATTCGGTGGGAGGACATGAGTTATATGTGGTTGTGATAGATAGAGGAAAAAGAAAAGGAAGATTGACAAGGCTTAATTGAGGCATAGAGCATGTTTTGTGAGACGGGATGAGTGATATGATTGTGTGTTGAGTAAGGTAAAAGTGAGTGAATGTGGACAAAGGGTGATGTAAGTATAGGGAACGTGAGAATGAAAGATTGAAATGAGAGACGCATATGGTGGTAACTTTGGATGTTTAAGGATTATGAAGGGAGGTAGTTATCACTCGGTTGGTTAAGAATATATGTAATGGAAAGGTCGTTATAGTTAAATGGAAAGAAATGGGGTATAAAGAGCTTAGATTGAGTTATGCAGCGATGTGGGTTTGCATATAGCGAGTGAGTTTGGGAATTTTATTTATCAAGAGGTGGAACTAATGTGTAATTTTCTTGGGCAGTTAACAGTATGAAATGAGTTTGAAAAAAAAAACGAGATGGAGTAGACTGACCGTGTAGATTGATTGGTGATAAGTGAGAGTGATAGCATGATAAGAGAAGATCCATGGTAAGGAAGAGTGAGATAATATAGATAAGAAATAATGAGATTTGAGTTTTGGAGCAATGAGAAGGTGATCGGAGCACTAAAGAGTTAGGAAGAAGTAATAAGGAGTTTTATGGGTAATTGATTTTGTTGAGTGAAAAAGAAAAGAATGAGGGGAGTAAAACTAGGAAAATGTTGACCGGAGTTATGTGATATAAAGGTAAGGAGTCGTCGAGATGGGTGATACCAATCATGAGCATGTTAGTTAATGGTTATATAGGAGTTTCTGGACAACATGATTAGTCTTGAGTTTTGAGGAATTAAGGAAAGTAAGAAGTTGGTAGAATATCTGCATGATATGAGATTTTGGTGGAGAGTTAGATGATGATACAATTATGGATAGTATTGGGAAGAATGTTGACGTAATTTTGTTGATGGATTTGATGTTCGTTATTTGGAATGTTAACCAAAGATAGGAAAGAAATCGTGATGTGTAGAGATGAGTGTAAGAGGTTTGATGTCCGGACAGTGGTAGTGTTATGGTTGTGACTAGTGGTTAAGGGTGATGGTATATAAGAAAGGTAGCAATTCTAAAGAGGTTGATTTTGTAGAGACCAGATTGATATGTATGGTTATGAGAGAGTATAAGATGTGGTTATATGAGGCAGTTGTTAGTAGTTGAGTACTAATGGTATGGTTACATTTGGCAGGGGGTGATGGATATGCGAATGGGAGAATATGTTATGAGGGGTATACGAGTTAAGCTCGGGTGAGAGGTAACTTTTATCAGGTGGTAACTTACGTGATCAGGATTGACTAGTTGGATGTGATTACGGGTCTGTGATATATATAAATGTTTGTGTGAGGTTTGGACCTCACAAAAAGTGATATGGTGTGATTTTTATAAAGTTGTTATTTGAATGTTTTGTAATGCATGTTGGGTACGCTAATCTAATTGAATGATATTCAAAAAGGTAATAATTTGATTGATCTGGCATGGCTAGTTATAATTTTATGTGTATTGGAAAACTCATGTGTATTCTGTGAAATGGTATGGATGATGTTCATGAGGTGCTTATCTGTTTATTCCATATAATATGTTGCGTAGTGATCTAGAAAAGCGGTTTTGAGTAAGTTTTATTATCCGGGAAGTTATACCGAGTCAGTGTTCATGGGAATTGTATGTGGTTGTGATGTCTATCGATGTGGTTGTTGTGACTTGGGTGGTGATCCGGGCACGGTACTTCGTGTTGTGATGTGGATATTTTCGTGCTGCGGTGCGGTTGTTGGTGGCGGTGTTGCGATGCTGTCGCCGGTGGTGGTGGAGTATACGGGGTGATTATGATACGAATTTTCGGAAGTACATACCAGTAAACATAGATTGTTGTTTTGTTTGCTGCTGTTCCTTGAGAGTTTTGGTTGAACATGTAGACTGTTGTTTTGTTTGTTGATGTTTCTTACCAGTTTCAGTTTGGGAATGAGGGTAGAGTATGATATGAAAGAGATTTGTATATGTTTTCGTTGTTGTCATGGTATAGTGATATTCTGTTGATGGGACACAGTTGTGAGAAGTTGTTACAGTAATTTTGATCTTGTTTTAAGATGAGGCATCGGTAGTCATAGTCATGGCGAGTGATTCATGGAACATGTGTTGTAATGATTTGAAAGCGGCAGGTGGTTCATAATCTTTTGTTGAGATAGTGAGTGCAGGGTATTGGGAGTTGGTGTCATGTTAAGTTATGTATGAGTTTTGCGGTAATGAAAGAAAAGAACTTGAGGATCTAGTGTGAGTGTACGTAACAAGTGTGGATCGTGAGTTGGAGTTTTATATAGTTTATATAGAGAGGTATGTCATGTTGCGGTAATGTGGAAGAGTTGAAGTTTTGGGTTAAGCTAAAGATTTTGAGGTATAGGTTAGGTGGTGTGATGAGTGAATTGAAGTATGAGAATTGTTTAAGTAAGAGAGCCTTAGATATATGCATGGCGAGTGTTTAGAGTATAGGTGGTTATCTTTGACATGCGGTGGTGATGAGGATAATGAGAAGATATAGCTATGATCTAGTATTAGTGAGTTACGAGGACGTAACATTTATCATAAGAGGAGTAGGATGCGACAAAGAGAGTTTAATGGTTGTACAGGTTGTAGTAGATTTGGAAGTTTGAGTCTTGATGTAGAATAAAAGATTGATTCGTGTTGTGCTTTATTTTTTTAAAGGTCATGGTCGTGCTTGTAGTAGTGTGATGCTTCGGAGTGTGAGAGTATTTTCTGTAGTGTTGACAGCTGAATGATGATGATTAGGAGTTCGATAGTTTTGACAGTTGGAAGATGATGTTATGAGTGCGAGTAAACTTCGAGGACGAAGTTCCTTTTAAGGGTGGTAGAGTGTAACATTCCGTTTGATGTTATGATTATTTTGATATTGGATTTTCTAGTGGATGATATGTTACGGAGCTAGTAGTGGTGTATGGAGTTAGTGTCGAGAGAGATATAATGGAGTTGATATGATATCGTGAGCCATGTTGTGGAGGTAGGACTAGTTGGTGGAGTTGGTGTTACAAGTTCATGTTTGGTAGGTTGGAGTTTTGTTTTGAGTTCTTAGTTGCGTTGTTGTGTCTTGATCGAGTTAGTATGTTTGTTTGTTTTTGAGTATAGGTTGAACTTCGGGGACGAAGTTCCTTTTAAGGAGGGAAGACTGTAATACTACGGTTTTATGAGTCTCGAGGTACTATATCGAGTGGGCCTTATTCTGTCGAGTAAGGGTGTTTTGCTATTTAAAATAGTTTATGACCTGTAGGGTACTCGATCGAGTACCTTAGGTACTCGATCGAGTAGGCGGCACTCGATCGAGTACGTCAGTTACTCGATCGAGTAGGCCGGTTTACGGGTAATGTTATGTCGGGTTTTGTTAATAATGCGAATTAATATATAAACACTTCTGTTACTTTCATAATACGCTTTACAAACCTAATTACTTTGAAAAAGAGATTTCAACCTACGTACTTCGCATTCGTCGCATTATTGATAAATACCGGAGCTAGAGAGGTCAGATTTCGTTGTTCTTTGCGTCATAGCGATCCTTGCGTCAAGGGTAAGATCCACGTACCATTTTTATAGCATTTGGTTGACTTTGTTTAAACCCTAATTTTGGGAATTGGGGATTTGTATGATTTGTGGTGTTAGTAGTGATTGTATGATTATGTGAATAGGAGGAGGATTCGTAGAAGAAAGATTTTGAGACAGCTGCTAGATCGTCTGCTGTTGGTGTTGCATTCCAAGTAGGGTTTTCCCTACTCAGTATTAGTTACATGATATGTGTGGTAACTGTGCCGTAGATAGTGATTGTTGATTGATTCAGACGGTTGTGATTGGTATTTTGTTGATTGATTCAGACGGTTGTTGATTTTGGTGTGATGGTTATTGTTTATCTGTCTGTGTTCTTCGGGGTGCTCCCTGGCTTAGTGGAGTCACTTGCGGGAGTGGCTTCACGCCCTTGATTTGCCCTCTGTGGAACCCGTCACAGAGGGGATGTGCACATTAATGAACATGGGTTTATCGCTCGATGGAGATGAGCGGGGCTTAGGTGGGAACGGCTGCGGTCCCCCACTGGCGGCGAGGAGTAACCTGTTGCGATGGGTACTCTGGCAGGGCTACACACTTTAGTGTGTAGTCAGTTGTGTGGATATTGGAGATGGAGACTGGGGTTGTGTTGAGCTGTTTGAATTGTTTGTGTACTTGTTTCATTGTGGCTTTCTTTTTGTGTAATTAGTACCGACCCGTTTAAATGTTTTAAAAAACTCGTGGTGATCCATTCGGGTGGTGAGTGAGCGGTTATTGAGCGGTATGAGCCGATGCGTATGGGATAACTGGGAGGAGTCACCATGATGCAGTTTAGAAGTCTTCCGCTGTGTTTGATAGTTTTATAGTCTTTTGATAGTAGACAGTTTTGGAGAACTTGTAACTCTTTATCAGTTTTGGTTTTTAGCATGTAATCACATTAAATGTTATTTACTATGTAAATATGTTTCTTTATTGTCTTATGATTATCATTGCCTCGGGTAACCGAGATGGTAGCACTTCCATGCCTTAAGTGGTCCTGGTAAGGCACTTGGAGTATGGGGGTGTTACATTTTAAGTTCTTAAAATAAAATTTTATGAACTTGTTTTTCCTTTTTGCGAAATAAAATTTTGCAATTTTCAAATCATTTGGTCAGCAGGCCCTGACATGCATTCGAGTTCTTAAAATAAAATTTTCTGAACTTGTCCTTTTGCGAATTAAAATTTTGCAATTTTCAAACTTATCGGTCGAGGGGCCCTGACACGCATCAAAGTTTGTAAAATAAAATTTTACGATCTTACCCATCCTTTTACAAAATAAAATTTTGAATTCACTGGTCGGCAGGCCCCGACATGCATCTGAATTCTTAAAATAAAATTTTCCGAACTTCCTTTTTGCGAAATAAAATTTTGCAAATCCTAGTTTGTAAAATAAAATTTTACATTCTAATCCATTTTCAAAATAAAATTTTGAATTCTCGGTCGGCGGGCCCTGACACACATTCGAGCTTGTGAAATCAGATTTTGCAGGTACACTCTTAAGTGAAACAAAGTTTCGCTCTACCAGATCCAGACCAGCTAAACAAAGTTTGGCTACTCCAGATTCCAGACCAGCAAAACAAAGTTTTGCTTTACCAGATTCCAGACCGGCGAAACAAAGTTTTGCCTAGCCAGCTCCATTCCAGATTGACAAAACAAAGTTTTGTCATGCCAATACCAGACAAGCTAAACAAAGTTTAGCCATACCAGTTCCAGACCAGTGAAACAAAGTTTCACTATGATAGTTTGAGACCAACGAAACAAAGTTTCGTTGCACCAGTTCCAGCTTCATTCCAGATTAGTAAATCAAAGTTTTGCTAAGCCACTCCCAGTTTCCAGCTACTCCAGACAGGTAATATAAGAGGCTCAGGTATGTTTCTTATCCTTTATCTGTCCCGACCGACTACTTTGACCATCGTCTTACTCAGACTTGGTCAAAGTGGGGGCTTCTGTAAACATCTCAAAATGTCTACCTAGCCTTAAGGGTACCCGATGTGAGGCTAATATTTAATAACTAAATGAAAATTGATAATGTTAATAATTTATGGCTCTTTACGCTTAGTTTCCGAAAAACTCGTGAAATGACATAAAACCACTCATAAAACTGTCTATCCCTATTCAACTCTCAAAATTACTTAGGTGCTGTTTGGCCTTGATTATGGAAAATGGTTTTTCCTTTTCAAAAGGAGTTTATTCATAAGTTACTTTTCGGAAAAGTTTTAGTTGTTTGGCCATACTTTTGTAAAAGTGGTTTCTCACAAAATTTATATGTTTGGCCTAACTACTTTAATACAACTTTTGTTTGCTTATTTGATTCTTTATGTGAAAAGTAGAAGTAGAAGTAATAATTATCTGCTTCTCCTTTTGGGGGTGAATAATCAGTTTTTAACTTTTCAAAAGCACTTAAAACCCTCTAATTTACCATGTTTGGCCAAGCTACTACTTTTTCAATTGCAAAACCACTTTTTAAGCTTGGCCAAATAGCACATTAATGTGACATAAAACCACCCTAAGCCCTTTATTCCTATTTAGCCCACTTTAATATATTAACGGCACAAAACCGTAAATAATAAATGACTTAAAGTAATATCTAATTGAAAATGGGCCAACACCCATATTAACCTCGTCCAATCTAACCATTATCCGGTTCACACACATACCTCATTAAAATTAAGCGAAACATTATTTTGCTTATGGGCAGAAACTCAAAAGCGCTTACGAATTTGTGTCCTACTATGAATTGAAAAGATTAATCACGTGGGGATTTATTTGGCCAAAGAGATATTGAACCAGCCATGCATGAGCCGTAATTGTCATTAATTTATTCCATCAGGTGGATTAGAAAAGAAAGGATACAAAGGAGTACAAGTAGTGTCACACAAACACAATACATGTAGGCTCTGTTTGGCAAAATTACCTGAAAAGGTAGCTGAAACCTGAAAAGGTAGTTGAAAACTGAAAAGTTAACTGAAACCTGAAAAGGTAACTGATAAGGTAGTTGAAAATTATGAGCTGATAAAGTAACTGATTACATAAAAATGTGTTTGGCAAACTATTAAAAGGAATCGATTTTGGTAAAATGATGTAAAAGGATATGAAAATTATTTAATATTATAGAATAAAAGGGTAAAAAATGGAAAATAAGTCATTTGTGCGACTGATTTCTCAAATGCTACCCGAGGAGCAGAAGATTTCATTTCAGTGACCTTATTTGACCAAATAAGCTATTTGCCAAACACTAAAAAAAAATCGGTGAAATTGAAATTTTGGTCAAATAAGCTACTTTGGTCAAATAAGCTACCTGAAGTGTCGTGCCAAACGGAGCCGTAGTGTCACACAAACACATACAGTGAATAGATTGATTTTCGCATGCTCAAATTCTATCTTTTTCATTCTTTGTTTCCACACAAATTCCAACCGCGTACAATATAAATACTCCGAAGTCCATGACAATCAGAGGACGGACAAGAATATACAGAGAGAAACAACGAGGACAAGAACAATAATTTTCTCATCAGACCAGATCCATATATTCAATACTTCCAGATACCGTCTCAAATACATTATCCCAGTTTCAAATCAAACCTCACAAAATAAATCGTGTCCAGTTTTATATAAGCGAATAAGAGCCAATAATTAACGACAAAGTTGAAATTCATTAATAGTCAACATCCACATAGGTCTGAGGGTACCAATTCAAATAAGTTTTCTTTACTCTCTTTATTCCGGTCTTTAATTTATTTATTTATTTATCGTATAACTGTATATAAACTAACCCATTTAACTTGTCTTTGTATATAATTTGTATCGTTTTTCATTCTTTTGATTAATTTCGTCAAATATATAATATTATAAATAAATAGTTGAGGCCGTCAGTTTGATGGGCGGTCCGGGTGCCTAACACCTTCCCTGGCCGTACCTTTACCCCCGAATCCGCAATCTTTGATTTAGACCGGAGTGACGGATCAGTCCCCATTCCAGGGATCAAAAGGGGCCTTTTCCGTTAACTTTATTTTTGTATGTTTTTTATAAAACCTACTGGCAACTCCTCCATATTATTTACTAATTTTAAAAAGGAAATTTTTTCAGGGATCTCACAAAGCCATAAGTATGAATGTGACATTATTGATCCCGTGATATGTGATATTCTAACGTGTTTATATTTGCATAATCATTCTTACTCTTATTGTGACTCAAGTGTGACGTTTTACATTGTGTGACGACTTGACTTTCCTTATTTACCCTTTCGGACCTTTGGTTACGGATATGTGTGCCATGTTTCCGGATTGGGTTATCCTTCCGCCTCTTCGGACCTTTGGTTACGGACTGTGTGCCATGTTTCTGATCGGGGTTTACTCGACCTTTGGTTACGGTCTGTGTGCCATGTTTCGAGTCTTGGATGCGGATAGGTCAACTCATATTGAATCGGGTGACGTCCATCCCGAGAGTCTGGATCCAGGTTTAGACTAAGACCGTATTATTATCGTCGTCCTACTAGGAGGATTGAAGTCTAGGATGTAGTCTTGTGTGCAGTATCTCGGACATGCTTTAAAGGTAGCCTCTGATCCGGATACTCCGTCTACACTTTGTGTTGTCTTACACTTGTGAGTCGTGTCAGTATGAGTTGGTTGACTTGGTTATTCTACTCTCTTGAATGCATATTTATTCTAATGTATCATGCCTATTCCATTAAGAAAGTATTATGCATATCTCATCATGTTTATCAGTTATACTCCCTTGTTTTTCATTGTTCAAATATGCCGTATGATCAATATGTTTAATTAAGTGTTTGTTTACTTGCATTTCGCCTTATTGTGGCTAGGAGAACCTTGAGTTACTCCCCACTGACTGTGGCGTTCATGTTTACATGAATGACAGGTGGTGAAGATGTTTACGTGGGGAAGACGTGTGGGCTAGCGAGAACTAAACCCTTGGACCTTAGTTTGCTAGTTTAGAAACCCCTTATCTGTTTATTCGTGGGATATCTTTTTTCCGCTTTCTAGACTTGGGTTGTAATAACCTAAGTTTTCCTATTGTTGTATTTGTTTCATCTCATTTTTGGCATCCGCGTGTTAATCTTTAACTAGTAATAAAAATTTAAAATCTCATAAATTTCCGCTTTAATTTATTAGTTATATTTTCCGCGTTATCGCGGGGTGTCACAACAAGCTTGTGAACGAAATTTGCGGCTAAACATATGTATGCAATGTGACATAGGACTATATAAATTATATTCGAAAAATTATTTATAAATCGGATTCCGAGAACTAAGCATGCATTATATAGTAGAATCGCAATGTGTCTTTCTTCTCTCACCAATGTACTATGATGCGTTTATTTTATATAAGGTTTTTACCTCATTTCTACACGCATTTCTGTACTATTTACGTGGCATCTAGCTACAAATACCCCCCGAATAGTCTACTTTGGTTCGTT
Organism: Silene latifolia; assembly: GCF_048544455.1. Taxonomy (NCBI): domain Eukaryota; kingdom Viridiplantae; phylum Streptophyta; class Magnoliopsida; order Caryophyllales; family Caryophyllaceae; genus Silene; species Silene latifolia. The sequence goes on along the minus strand of NC_133538.1, from coordinate 155,587,989 downwards.
TTATGTAAATTGCAGGAATAAACCAAAGAGGGCTAAATCAAGCCTAAACTCGTCCCATTTGCATGCATTTACGGAGGACAAGAAGCCGGAGCTTGGAATCTATCACTTTGGAGACGCGTGATCTGGTTTCGGAAGGTGTCATAGTGTCTAACATGCCAAAATAGCTCGATCGACTACTTTTCTAATCGATCGAATGCTTTATATTCTAAAGGTTGCTCGATCGAGCAGTCCCAGTATCCAATCGAGAAGGCAATACAAGGAGTTACTCGATCGAGTGGTTTATTTCCACTCGATCGAGGGGTTTTACGCTTAGTTGCTCGATCGAGTGGTTTATTTCCACTCGATCGAGTGATTTTACCCGTATAAGAGTTTTTCCGCCTAATTTCGTATGGGCTTTTGGTAATTAAGCTATAGATTAGGTTTAGAGGAGAGATTTTGGTATGCTACTAAAGAGAGTAGACTGCGTAACTCTAAAGGGGATCTTTTCATTCACTGAGACTTTTACTTTCTTCGACTGCTTCTTCATTTTTACTCTTCTTCTACTCTTTTCTACTCGGATTCGGAACTTGTATTCGGTATTATTGTTCCCTTTTATTTCTTGTTCTTATTCTTAATTCATTTCATTGCTTCTACTTTCTCTATTCCTTTATTTTGCTATTGCTATTTGTTTTCATTTCATTTTATTATTATCATGTTAAATTCTTGTTGTCTATGTGTTATTGTTGTTAATTCGATGGTGATGCATAGCTAATTTCCCTTGCTAAGACTAGGGGATCCATAATTATGAAGGGATAGCGATTGAATTATTAGGTTAATGTTGGTGTAGTCCTTGTTGTTAATCGCTGCACTTATTTGTATCTGTCTAATTGAGTCGACGCAATTAGGCATTTAAATCATAGTAAACCTTGACCTAGACCGGGAGGTTGGAAAGGGCGAGACTCATAGCGAGCATTAGGGCACTGTAGTGAGGGCGGAAGCTAAGCTATTTGTGATTTAGGGCGAATTGAGACCGGAAGGAGATATTCACTGTTCCTCGGACCATACTTACATTGACCTGAGACCTAGATTACTTGACCGAATGATCATGGTGAACCGTCTGTCTTAGCTGCTTTCTTTATCTGCTTAATCCTTTTTCTCTTTCTCATTCTCATTAGTTTAGAACAACAACCCAATTAAAACCCCCAATTTGGTTACCGTGACAAACTTAGACAAAGCTAACATTTTCCCATCTCCCTGTGGAGATCGACCCGACTTCCCTAGCTATATTAGTTAGAGCGAGTTGGTTATTTTTGATAGGTATACGACTGCCCTGTCAAATTTTGGCGCCGTTGCCGGGGAGGTGGCACAATTTTGTTGCTTTATTTAAGTTTGTCTCTCGTCTCAAGGAATTTATTCCTTGAGACTGATCTCATTTTTGCGAAGTTTTTGATTAGTTTTTCAGGTTATCCGTTCTATAAGAGAACATCGTCACACCTGCTTTGCTTTGCTTTGTAAACTCTATCTGCCAAAATGCCTAATATAGCCAGCCATTCAGAGCCTAATGTGGATTCGCTTCCAAAAGGTTTCCTATTACCCACTACTGAGTCGGGAACCTTTGGAATCCACCCATCTTATATACAGCTGGTCGAGAGAAATCTCTTTAGGGGGTACCTGAAGAAGATCCGTGCAGGCATATAGAGCTATTTACGGAGTATTGCTCTACCATTCCTCTTGCTGCTGGGGTGACACAGGACAAAGTGAAGGGAGTTCTTTTTCCCTTTTCTTTAGCTGATGATGCCCGGGAATGGTTGAGGGATCTAGATAGGGAGGCAGCCGGTGTAACCGACTGGAGTTCTCTTGCTTTAGCCTTTTACTTGCGATATTTCCCACCGCAGCGCACCAATGCCTTGAGAGCCCAGATTACTTCTTTTGAGCAATTGCCTACTGAATACTTGGATGGGGCTTGGACTAGGTTCAAGAAGCTTGTCCGTTCTGTGCCTCATCACGGGTTCAAGCGTTGGTTCCTTTGCGCCCAACTTTACAACGGGTTATATCGGAACCAGAGAGCTATTCTTGATAATGTAGCTTAGGGGAGATTCACTAAAAATGTGGAGGATGATCAAGGGTGGCGTCTTATTGAAGAGATGGCTATCCATGTTGCAGAATATAGAAATCTCCGAGGGAGTAGACATGTTAACGAGTTGGCTTCAGCTGTAGTGGAAAGTCCTAACAAAAGTCTAGGTAATGTGGAGATTACGGAGGCTATGAGTGAGAGTGTAACACCCCCATTTATTTTGGAGCCTTTAGCTAGACATTCCCAAATAAATAGGACCGTTACCATCTCGGTTTCCCGAGGTAGTGAATAACAAAGACCAACTCACCAAAGTACTTTAAATTAAAAACTTTAATGATTACATGTTTATTACAAATTAACCAACTAAAACTTAATATAAGATATTTACGACTCGCAGCGGAAAATAAATAAGTTATATAACTATATATGTGATCTAGACTTCATCTAAGGTTCCAAGTTTGGCTCTCATCCCAATGCTCCCAAGTCAGCTAATCTTTGGTACATGTCAAATCTGCTCCCCATAAAACGGTTCACCGCAGGTGTTCACGAATACACAGTCAACCACGAGGTTGAGTAGAAATAACCAACAACAAGTCAAAGTGAAATGATATGATATATAATGCAAACACAATTGTGCTCATCACCCGAAACACCCGTTCATCCCGCCAATCCCTGGCCCGGGGTATTCATCATTCCAACCGAAGTTGAAGTATTCACCATCCCAGCCGAAGTTGAGGTATTCATCATCCCAACCGAAGTTGAGGTATTCACCATCCCAACCAAAGTTGAGGTATCTAATTATACACCATGCCAGTTATAAAAAACCATCTCAGACACGAGCTGAAGTATCCAATGCAAACGAAATTCCAATATAAATAATCAATAATAAACAATCCAAAGATATATAATCCACATCTATTAATCCATCCAATTTCACAATACTTTTATAAATTCCAGAAACGAACAAAGACAAGACGAGTTGAGTAGTTATCCTACCTTTTCGCAAATCTTCGAGTCACGCGAGTCACACAAGCAATCAAAATTGATTCTTTACCAATTCATAACCTACATAACATAATTATGTACAATTACTATTTAACCAATAATCAACCAACTAATCATGCACTTATCCTATGCCCATCACGTCCTAATCCTTTTGACAACTTCAAAGCTAAATCTCTAATTCTACCGTTTTACAGCACTGTTCAGTCTCTCTATAAAATTCATAATTAATTCATCAAAAATCAAAACGATGCAAGACCAGTGATGTTGGAACCCTAAGACACATATCTACAATTCTTGTGAAATAGACTTTTTTCAAATTCCAGACTTATCAGGGTTTTCTTGAAGGAATCATAAATACTGACGAATTCCGTCGCATAAAAAGTATTGACCTCTAAAATAAGTTTAACAAATCCTTTTCAAGTGAAACAAAATCCTAATATCATCTAGACTCTCCAATTTTAATGTTTGCAAAAGACTCAACTCAATTCCAATTTATAAATTAGGTTTTCAAAATAAACTTTAGACCACTAGTGCATTCGCGGATTCTCAGTCGACATGTTCATAACGAATTTATTCTGGAAAATCTACACGTTCAATTGCTACGGAATTTTACAGGCATCAACAAGACTTGAAAATAACTTAAGTCTATTCTTTACGTTTTTGAAGACAACGACATTAAGATAGTCTGGTAGTTCGTTTAAGACAACTTACAGATTTATTGAATTGCTGTAACTTTATTCTAAACATTGAAAGATTAAAGATGAACTTACAAAATAAAAGATGATGAATTTCTCTTCTTTTTTTCCCTTTTAATTCTCTCTCTCTTGTATGTGATATTATTAGTTTTTATGTGGAATAAGGATTTATGTGATATTATTTTAGGAAAGTTTCTCTCTTTATTATTATTATACTAGTCTTACCATAAGTAGGATTACCATACACCTCTTTTACTAATTTAATTATTAAGATATTAATATAATTATTATTATTTTCCCCATATTATTATTATTATTTCCATATTATTTATTATTAATTCCCGATATAAAAACCCGATCACACCCATACTATACTAATAAATTTCGGTCCATATAATAATGGCACACGGCCTAAAGCACAAATATAAGCTAAGCCTAATTCCCGACTTGGATGCTTAATTTATTATTTAGTTACTGTCTTACCTATACTTATTATTAGAAATGTCTTTAATCATTTATTAATGTACATAAATTATTCTCAGAAATTATTATCAAAATACGGGGTATTACAGTCTTCCCCCTTAAAATGAACTTCGTCCCGAAGTTCGCCTATAACTACTATAACAACACCTATAAACATCCTCACAACTGATCACTATCCAACTGATGATAACACAATTATCCATTTACGATTATCAACCACACCAATCTTATCACAAGGTATCACAACAATAGCTCAAAACATTCGTAGTATTACAGAGAGTGCACAAGTTTGTGCAATTACTGAGCATGTGGAGATATGCGGTAGATGTGGCATGGAGGGGCATGACCCCATTGATTGTCTGGCAAGTATAGAGCGTGTCCTTACTTATCAGAAATACAAACAAGGAGTTCCTTTTTCTCAATTATATGAGGAAATGAAATGTGTTTCTACTCCTTCTACGCCAGCGCCGCAGCCGGTCTCTCCTTCTACGAATGAGAAATTGCCGAATTGAAGTCCCTAATGTTGAGCTTAGCACAACAAGTTGGGGAGAAATGAAATAGGAATGAAACCGTTATAGTGGAGTTGAGAGAACAAGTCGCGCATTTAACGCTCGCGAAAGATCAAGCCAACCATCCACCGACATGCGACCCAGTTAATGCTACGAATCTCCAAGGTGGCCTTGCTCATGAGGGACCAAAAGTACCAGAAGATGGGGTTTTGACAGCTGAAAATACCTCGGATGATGATTTGGACGAGTTTCTGGAAGATATTCTTGCTGCGTGCTGTCCAATCACTCGACCGAGTGATAATTGTGGTCGATCGACTAATGCCCAAATCACAGATGCTCGATCGAGTGATATTCTTACTCGATCGAGTGAAAAAGAGGAAGAAATCACTCGATCGAGTGAAAAAAGTGGTCAATCGAGTAAGCCTGAAAAAGAAATCACTCGATCGAGTGAAGAAAATGGTCGATCGAGTAAATGCCAAGATGAAAGCACTCGATCGAGTGATAATTGTGGTCGATCGAGTACCAGAAGCAGCGGAGACCCTCTTTTGATATCTAATTCCGCTACCGTGTCATCTTCCCCTGCTGTGGAGATGTCACACACTGATAAAGGTAAAGAGAAAGTCGCGGGGTCCACTCATTGCTACCAGAGTACCCTTTCCAAGTCGTCTGAAGGACGCGAAGGTCGAGCGACAGTACGGTAAGTTTGTGGATGTTGTGAAGAACCTCCAGGTAACTGTCCCTTTTACCGAACTTGTTACCCAGGTACCTACTTACGCTAAATTTATGAAAGATATTGTGACGCAAGAGAGAGCTAAGTGAATTTGAGACCGTTTCATTTATGAAAGAGTCTAGTAATTTACTTTTAAATAAGGCTCCACCTAAAATGAAAGACCCAGGTAGCTTTTCTATTACCTGTGTTATAGGCAATGTAGTAATTGATAAGCCTCTTTGTGATTTAAGAGCCAGTGTGAGCGTCATGCCCCTATCTATCTGCAAGAAATTGAATATGGGTCATCTTAAACTGACTAATATTACCCTACAGATGGCTGATATATCTGTTAGGAGACCCTTGGGTGTCTTAGAGGACGTGCCTGTGAAAATAGGCAAGTTATTTATACTAGTAGATTTCATTGTTTTAGACATAGCTGAGGACACCCGGACCCCAATTATATTAGGAAGACCGTTCCTTTGTACAGCTGGGGCCATTATTGATGTCAAACAAGGTCGTTTGACTCTTGCAGTAGGGGATGACGCGATCACTTTTAGCCTGTCTAGCACTTTGGCTCGACCAATGATAGAGGACACATGTTATTCTGTCGATATTATTGACGAGTCTATTTATGACTTCTGGTCGGATTCTTTGATGAAGGACCCACTAGAAGCTCTTATGCTTTTAGATGAGTGTGCAGATAACCCAGATGACGATGATGCTGTGTTGGATTTGCTTATAGACGATTTAGATGAGCGTGAACTCACCGACGCTGAGGGAGAACAAGTGGAACAGATGATTAGCACTCTTTGCTCCATTGAGGTAAAGGTACCGGAGCGTAAGCCTCTTCCCTCTCATCTAAAATATGCTTTCTTAGATGATACTGAGCGATATCCAGTCATAGTTAGTGCTAAGCTTGATAATGATCAGCTGAATTCTTTGTTAGCTGTGCTTAAGAAAAACAGGAAAGCTTTGGGTTATTCTTTGGACAATATCAAGGGGATTAGTCCCGATATTTGTATGCACAGGATAGAGCTGGAGGAAGATCACAAACCTTGCGCATGTGGTGGCGCCGATCAACAGAAGATGCAAGATGTTGTGATGGTGAGGTAATGAAGTCGCCGACGCAGTATTATCTATTCGTTGGTCATTCTAAATGGGTGAGTCCGTGCAAGTGGTCCCAGAAGAAAGGAGGGACTACCGTGGTTAGGAATGACAAAAATGAGTTAATACCCACTCGAGTAGTGATTGGTTGGCGGATGTGTATAGATTACGACAATTTGAATGCCACCACCAAGAAAGATCACTTTCCCCTTCCTTTTATTGATCAAATGGTAGAAAGGTTAGCTTCTCATAAGTTTTTCTGCTATTTAGACGAGTATTCAGGGCTCTTTCAGATCCCTATTCACCCAGATGATCAAGCTAAGACTACATTTACTTGTCCTCAAGGCGTGTTTGCTTATCGCAGGATGCCTTTTGGTTTATGTAATGCCCCTACCACCTTCTAAAGGTGCATGATGGGGATATTTTCAGAGTATATTGAGTCTATTATGGAAGTTTTCATGGACGATTTCAGTGTTTATGGAAATGATTTTTCTAACTGTCTGTCTAACCTTGATAAAGTGTTGCAGCGCTGCATTGAGGTTAATCTCGTGCTTAACTGGGAGAAGTGCCATTTCATGGTCAACGAGGGAGTTGTCTTAGGGCACTTAGTTTCTGATAGGGGAATAGAAGTTGATAAAGAAAAGGTGGAAGTGATTCAGCAATTACCACCACCTGTTAATGTCAAGGGGGTGAAGAGTTTCCTTGGCCGCGCCGGCTTCTATCGCCGGTTCATCAAGGATTTCTCGAAAATTGCTAAACCACTTACACAGCTGCTAATTAAGGATGCCCCTTTTGTGTTTACTAATGAGTGTCTTTCTGCTTTTAACAGGTTAAAGCAGGCTTTGGTCTCTGCGCCGATCATACAGCCTCCCGACTGGGACCTGCCGTTTGAGATAATGTGTGATGCCTATGACTATGCACTAGGAGCCGTGCTAGGCAAACGGAAAGACAAAGCTTTAAATGCAATCTACTATGCGAGCCAAACTCTGGATGAGGCTCAAGTGAAGTACACCATTACTGAAAAAGAGCTGCTAGCTGTAGTTTATGCCTTAGAGAAATTTCGTTCTTATTTGATTGGGTCAGAGGTTCCTGTTTTTACTGACCATGCATCTTTGAGGCATCTCCTTGCTAAGAAGGAGGCTAAACCACGGTTATTGAGATGGATACTCCTTCTCCAGGAGTTTGATTTGCAGATCAAAGATAAGAAAGGAGCTGAGAACGTTGTAGCTGATCATCTGTCGCGACTGTCGCGACAAGGGGAAGATTCTTTACCTATTGATGACTCTTTCCCTGATGATACTTTATTTGCTATATTATCGTCTATTGTTAACCAAGAGCCTTGGTATGCAGATATAGCTAATTACGTTGTCAGTGGCAAGCTGCCGCCTAACCTTTCTCATCAGCAGAGGAAGGGTTTTCTGTATAACGCTAAGCAGTATTTTTGGGACGACCCTTATTTGTTTAAGGAATGTGAAGTTGGTCTCTACAGATGGTGTATTCTGCAGTGGGAGACCAAAGTAGTCCTGGAAGGCTGTCATTCCTCTTCTTATGGTGGTCACCACGGTCCATCGCGCACCGTGGCTAAGGTACTTCAGTCTGGTTTTTACTGGCCTTCTTTGTTTGCTGATGCTAAGTCTTTTGTTTCAGCTTGTGATGCCTGCCAACGACCAGGGAACATTTCAAAGAGACATGAGATGCCACAAAATGGTATCTTAGAGGTTGAGGTTTTTGATGTCTGGGGCATTGATTTCCAAGGACCGTTCCCGTGTAGTAAAGGTAACAGGTACATTTTAGTAGCTGTAGATTATGTGTCGAAGTGGGTTGAGGTAATTGCTTCACCTCATTGTGATGCCAAGACCGTGATAAAAATGTTTAAAAAGGTCATATTTCCCCGATTTGGTGTCCCTAGGGTCGTCATTAGTTATGAGGAAATGCACTTTAACGAAAAGAAACTAACTTCCATTCTGTCTAAAGTTGGTGTTCAACACCGGCGTGGTTTGGGGTATCACCCCCAAACTAGTGGTCAGGTTGAGGTCTCTAATCGCGAGCTAAAAGAGATCTTGTCTAAGGTAGTTTCTAAATCACGGAAGGATTGGAGTCTTAAATTAGAAGACACATTATGGGCCTACAGAACTGCCTTTAAGACACCAATTAGTGCATCACCTTATAGGTTAGTTTACGGGAAATCATGTCATTTACCTGTTGAGTTGGAATGTAAGGCTTGGTGGGCAATTCGTGAGCTTAACTTTGATCCTAAGTTGTGTGGTCAGAATCGTCTTTTGCAGCTAGATGAGTTGGAAGAATTTAGGCTTAATTCCTATGATAGCTCGCGCATTTATAAGGAAAAGACGAAGAGATGGCATGACAAAAGAATTCTACCTCGGGAATTTCATGTTGGGCAAAAGGTGATGCTGTTTAATGCCCGACTGTGCTTATTTCCTGGCAAGCTGAAGTCCAGGTGGAGTGGTCCTTATACGGTGACAGCTGTTACCAAATTTGGATCCATTGAGCTAGAAAGCCCCGAGAGAAATCGGTTCAAGGTGAATGGGCAGTATGTGAAGCATTATCACGAGACAAATGAAGCAGACAATCGTGTTGAAGTCCTGTACTTCGACGAGCTTGACGCGCCAGTTAATTGATGCCAGAAAGGTCTTACGGGACCTCTTAAGCCTGCGCTCTCCGGGAGGCAACTCAGACTGTTTTGCTGTATTTTTGTTGAACTTTTTCCTTCCCATTTAGCTTTTTGTTGAACTTTAGACGCTGTTTTATGCACCCCTTGTATTTTCCTTGTTATTTACTCGTGTTTTGCAAGCATATTCACTCGATCGAGTAGTTTTTCTACTCGATCGAGCACTTTTGAGATGATTATCACTCGATCAAGTAATGTTTCTACTCGATCGACAAGATGCGAATTCAAGTTCACTCGATCGAGTAATTATTTCACTCGATCGAGCTATTCCAAGCCACTCGATCGAGTAGTTTTGTCTTCCAGCCGTTACTTTTCGTCTGTTGAGCTACTGATTGACTTCCTTTGACCTCCCATGTTCATGGTCGGTTTGGGGAGGTCCCTCTTCACGACGTTTTGTAAGTATTCCGATTCCACTTATCCTTTTCTCCTCAGTTTGCATTTCTTTCCCTATTTTTGGTACAATGAGGGCATTGTACGGTTTGGTTTGGGGAGGTATGCATCCATATCTGTGTCTGCATGTTTTCTTGCATTTTCGTTTTCACGTTTATTTACTTTCGCATGCATTGTCGTTTTTAATTCAAAAATCACATAAATTTCAAAAAATTTCACGTTTAATTTGAGTCGGAACGTTTGAACTTTGACGCTACATTGAATCCTTACCTTAGCCTTGCATACTCTTGACATTTAGTTGGCATGATTATGTGCATGATCTACGAGTTTTTATTTCTCTCTTATCTGAACGAATAGACTTGACTCATATATTGGCAAGCTACATTACATTATGAGGTTAGAGCTTTATAAACTGGTGACATTCATGACCGGTTTCATTTAGGATGTGAGTAGTACTCTCTTTAAGGCATGTAACATCAATTTGCATAAGCATGAGTCTAGTCTTCTTAATACCTGTATGCATTCGGTCTGTGGATGGTGACACATGTTAGGAGAGGCATTTCCCTTTTATTTCATTCTACCTATGAGCCCCACACAGCCAAATTGCCTTTTTGTCCTACTATCTACATTCTATAATCTTTCCTACCCTAGCCGAGCTAGTGACGAGTAGCTGTTTGGAATGCTTTGCTGCAGTTTGGTTATATTTATCAGATTTCAGAAGTTTGTGGAAGAATTGAAGGGAATGAAAGAAAAAAATGATGAATGAAAATGAAAAAAAAAGAAAAAGAAAAAGGTGGAAATACGAAAAAGAAAAAGAAAAATCATATGCGAAAAAAGAGATTGTATAATGATTTTCACTCCCATGCTTCATTTATATTTTATGGGGAGTTGACAAGTTTATGGCGTATTGTGAGATGAGTGCATTGAATTTGCACCGTTCTGTTTTGTTATATTGAGTACGAAGTTGGGATGCAGTTAAATATTTGGATTCGTTGTTGCTAACCTGGCTATTAACTTCACATATCCAAATTCATCTTAACCCTTTCTTACCCATTACCTCATTTACCCAAATGTAAGTCCTCGGCATGTGTTTTGGTCATTAGTATGGTTAGAATGCGTATGTATGGTTGTAGAGACTTTATTCATGTTAACTGCATGCATGTTCTTATAGGTCGAGTTAGGTGAGTGTCTTTACTTCTTTCTGTCTTTCACATATATACTCACCTTGTGCCTAATTTTGTGTGATGAGCGACCCGTGAGAGTCCGATATTGAGTCTTGCAAGGTCGACGGTTCAGTAAGTTTGAAACATTGATTTAATTCGTTTGCACTTATCATTTGGCACTTTGTTAGTTGTTGCATTAAACTGGTTTTGGTGGATGATTTGTAGCTGATGCGTTGATCCCGTTCCACTTTTATTTCTTAGTTGCATTCATAGTTTGCTTGGGGACAAGCAAAGGTTTGGTTTGGGGAGATTTGATGCGTGTATTTTATATAAGGTTTTTACCTCATTTCTACACGCATTTCTGTACTATTTACGTGGCATCTAGCTACAAATACCCCCGAATAGTCTACTTTGGTTCGTTTTATGTAAATTGCAAGAATAAACCGAAGAGGAGCTAAATCAAGCCTAAACTCGTCCTATTTGCATGCATTTACGGAGGACAAGGAGCTGGAGCTTGGAATCTATCACTTTGGAGACGCGTGAGCTGGTTTCGGAAGGTGTCATAGTGTCTAACGTGCCAAAATAGCTCGATTAACTACTTTTCTAGTCGATCGAATGCTTTATATACTGAAGGTTACTCGATCGAGCAGTCCCAGTATCCAATCGAGAAGGCAATACAAGGAGTTACTCGATCGAGTGGTTTATTTCCACTCGATCGAGGGGTTTGACACTTAGTTGCTCGATCGAGTGGTTTATTTCCACTCGATCGAGTGATTTTACCCGTATAAGAGTTTTTCTGCCTAATTTCGTATGGGCTTTTGGTAATTAAGATATAGATTAGGTTTAGAGGAGAGATTTTGGTATGCTACTAAAGAGAGTAGACTGCGTAACTCTAAAGGGGATCTTTTCATTCACTGAGACTTTTACTTTCTTCGACTGCTTCTTCATTTTTACTCTTCTTCTACTCTTTTCTACTCGGATTCGGAACTTGTATTCGGTATTATTGTTCCCTTTTAATTCTTGTTCTTATTCTTAATTCATTTCATTGCTTCTACTTTCTCTATTCCTTTATTTTGCTATTGCTAATTGTTTTCATTTCATTTTATTATTATCATGTTAAATTCTTGTTGTCTATGTGTTATTGTTGTTAATTCGATGGTGATGCATAGCTAATTTCCCTTGCTAAGACTAGGGGATCCATGCTTATGAAGGGATAGCGATTGAATTATTAGGTTAATGCTGGTGTAGTCCTTGTTGTTAATCGCTGCACTTATTTGTATCTGTCTAATTGAGTCGACGCAATTAGGCATTTAAATCATAGTAAACCTTGACCTAGACCGGGAGGTTGGAAAGGGCGAGACTCGTAGCGAACATTAGGGCACTGTAGTGAGGGCGGAAGCTAAGCTATTTGTGCTTTAGGGCGAATTGAGACCGGAAGGAGATATTCACTGTTCCTCGGACCATACTTGCATTGACCTGAGACCTAGATTACTTGACCGAATGATCATGGTGAACCGTCTGTCTTAGATGTTTTCTTTATCTGCTTAATCCTTTTTCTCTGCCTTCTTCTCTTTCTCATTCTCATTAGTTTAGAACAACAACCCAATTAAAACCCCCAATTTGGTTACCAAGACAAACTTAGACAAAGCTAACATTTTCCCATCTCCCTGTGGAGATCGACCCGACTTCCCTAACTATATTAGTTAGAGCCAGTTGGTTATTTTTGATAGGTATACGACTGCCCTGTCATACTACAAAGTTGTGGTCGATCGAAGAAAGAAAAAAAATAGCGCTATAAAAAAAGCGTCTCGTATCAATTATTATGATTCCATACTTCATAAATATGTACTTGGCTAGTTTGCTTGGTCCGTTATTAGCCTGGTATTACTTTTTTTTTTAAACACAACAAAGAAAATAATCATTAAATCGTCGAAAAATCCCCATAGTTACAAAATTAAGGTTGTTCGATGGGCCCTCCTCGAGCCAAATCTGCTCCTCTCCAAGTGTGAGAATCAATTTAGCAAGAGTATGAGCAACCCTATTATCATCTCGGCGAACATGAGAGACGTCAAAAGACTCGAAATAGGACAACAACAAAATAATGTCCTTAATTGAAGGGTCAAACCAAGTTCTTTCAATGAGCTTTCTCTAAATATCATGGAAAACCTTCATGTTATCGGTCTCCTCGTATTACTTCCTTGATAGCATCTGTGTATGAAAAATTAGACGATAGATTAGTAATAACAACAATAAAACTACGTATAATGATAAACATAAATAGTTCAAATGCACATAATATATGAAAAATCAAACATATAGAATTATAGACTTTAGGAAAAAAATCAAGCATATGTATTGGTTAATACTTTGGAATATGTCATATTTATATTTGAAAAGGGAGTCTTTGCATACGTTTTGGTTTTTTAATTAGCTTATTGATTATATAGTTGGTAATCACAATTTTAGAATTCTAGAATAAGTCTCTATTCGTAAGTTCGTACCGAACTTTTAGTTTGCATATATATATATATATATATATATATTGTTCTTTCTTCTACCTTCTAATATAACATTACTAGAACTTTCACGAAATATACGACACACGTTTGAATGAAAAACTACTTTGTTTCGTCAATCACATAACTGTGATATACTCAGAAGATTGTGTCTTAAACCCTTAACATACAACACATTGTCAATGAAGTATGAGTCAGAAATATCTATTTTACCAATACCGATAATTTTGCCTTTCTTGTTATCTCCAAACGTCACACTACCACCATTGTAGGCCTCCAGCGAGAGAAAATTTGATTTGTCTCTAGTAATTTGTTTCCAATAACCACTATCGAGATACCATTGATTGCTTCTCTTTGCCTTGACCTGTAAAGGTTTTACTTGTTGGTTTTAGGTACCCACACAAAGTTGGGTCCTCTTTTGTTAATATCCGGAAGTAAATCCTTCCATATCTACAATTGTTTAATCACATATTTCTTTTTGGATTTATAAGGAGTATTAGTCTTTGGGTTGTAATTAACATCGGTCTTGTTTCTATTAGGTTTACAATTATCCTTTCTCATTTGTGGTTTAGCATGTTGTTTGTCATGATGATTTTTCATATTATCAGTCTTAGCATGTTGAGCATATATTTCATTCTTATTCATATATACTTTCCGTTTATCACAAGAATAAAAAACATGACTTGTCTTACTACAAAAATTACACACAATATATTCAGGTAAACAAACATATTCTCTTTTGCGAAAATCACGATCAGAAGGCTTATTATTTTTCTTTACATATTCTTGACGACACTTTGTTTGATAACCTAATCCTTCTTTAAAGTGTCTATCATATTGTTTGTTTAGAAAATTTAGAACAATTTTACTTGCCTTCCAGTTTTGACTAATATTAAAAGATTCTTTCAATCTAGCATTAATGTTTTCTTTCTCTTTAGTCATTTTTTCACAATTAGAACATGTTTCAACTGTTTTAACATGTACGTCCTTAGCCTTGTCTTGTTTAGATTGAAGTTTTATAATCTTGTTGGCTAAGGAGTTCTTCATAACAGTGTAATCATTTTTTCGAGTTATAAGTTCATTTGCTAATTCAGAAACTTGTTCATTTAATTCCTTAATCTTTCTTTCTAAATACGAGGTAATGGTATCTTTGGCTGATGTTATGGTATCCTTGGGTAAGGGTATGAAATCCTTGGATGAGGGTATATTCTCCTCAGATTGAGAGCTTAATTTAGGTTTATTTATTACTTCTTACTAAGTTAGGTATTGGTTCAACAATTGAGTCAAAACTAGGTTTTGAGACAACTGGTGAACCCCCACTCTTCTTGGCAAGAAGTTTTTTAACCTTTTCTTTAAGAAGATAGTTTTGTTCGGCAATATCTTAATTTGAACATATAATTCTTTTAGTTCATCATTTTGATCAACACACGTTTCATAAACTTCCTCGAAATGATTTAAGATTTTATCTTTGGACAACTTACGAAATTTATTTTTCATTTGAACAAAAGTTACCTCGCTTTCATCTGCAGAATCCGAGTCTGATTGTCCTGGATGTGCCATCAAGCACATATCTTTTAACTTGTTAGATCTGGAGCACGAGGGTTCATCATCGTATGGGCTGAAGCATAAGTTTGCTTCTTGTTCTTCTTCTAATTCCTCTTCTTCATCATCTATACCAAGGTCTCCCCATCCACATGATGCGAGCATGGCTTTCTTATAATCGTTCTTTGTCTTTTCGCGTTTTATTTGTTTTTAATATTTTTCCACGTTGGACAGTCTTTAATCATGTGGCTAGATTTTCCACATTTAAAACATCCTTTGTTCAAAAATTTTGGTTTTGATGTGCTTGGTTTTTTGTTGTTAGAATTTCTGTCTTGATTGAATCAAATGTTTTTCTTAAAATGTCTAACAAACAAACCCATGTTTTCGTCAACCTCTTCATTGTCACTAGATTCGGCTTGTAGAGCTATACCTTTATTCCTGGACATATCGCTATGGTTTTTATTGAGTTGTAACTCATGTGCCATCAGCAATCCAAGTAAACTTTCATAAGAAAGCAAAGATAAGTCCTTAGCCTCCTCTATTGCAGTGACTTTAGCTTGCCACTTTTCAGGTAAACTTCTCAAAATTTTCCGAACAAGATCTTCAGTCTCGAACGATTTCCCTAGATTTCTTAACTCATTTGTTATGTTTGAAAATCTGGTAGACATGTGATAGAGTCAAATAGTGTCGGCCTAATTAGGAAATTTTGGTTGAATAAACTTGTCACAAAGCCGGTTTTGAGTGTTAATCATTTTATTTTCAGGTGAATCTACTTTGGTTGTAATTTGGATCATTTGAACTTGTTGTTGGTATTTAATTCAAGTAATTCATATTGGTAAGTTGAGATAAATGAATCATTTTGTACAAGCCAACTCACAAGTCAAACACGAGCCACGGTCAACCAAAGTTAAGAAGGAGAGCAAAAGATGAGCCAAGGGAATAAGTGTAAAGTCAAGAGAAGCAAGCAAAAGGAAGAATTGGAGCCTTGGCATACACAAACAAGAGCTAAAATGAAAAATTAAAAACTCGGTTTCATTACGGTCAACTTCAAACGAGTATATATCGCGTTATAGAGCTTGTATCGACTCAAGGGCAATTGGAGGTGAAAGCTTGTGATCTTAGCTTTCCAACGGCAGGTCACACGCCTCATTTGTCCAAAAAACGAGGGAGATATGGCCTTCGAAAGATGTTACTGTCAGTCTGAAACGCAGCCTGCGCAAATGTGCGCAGCCTGCGCCCCCAACCGCAGGCTGCGTTTTCAACTGTTTCAAGCCTCGTGATTCTCTATTTTGAAGACCCAATTTTACCTTAAGCTAAAGCCAAGAGCCAAGGGTATAAATACCCACATTATGAGATCTTAGAGAACCTCCTTACCACCAAACACACCACCAAAAATCATCTCATTTTGGAATAATCACAAAACCTTATATGAAAGAAAGACTTAATATTTGGGTGGAAGCTGTAATCTTTTGTTGAATTTTTGGATGCCAATCTTTCCACATTTCTTGGGTTCTTCTAAGGATATGGAAGGTTAAGCTTTCAACTTGATGTAATTTGATCAAAGTATCCAACTTTGATGTTGTAAGACTCTTAAATCTCTCTTAATTTATCTAATATCCTTTCCTTGTGCTTAATTTCATATGTTGAATGATGTTTATGTTTGGGTTGGCCATCCATGCTTATTGTTGTTCAACTATTGCAAATCCTAGAGAAATGATTTAATCTATCTAGGATTGTTAGAAGCAAGTTTGTTGTATGTTGATTTGGTTTAAAGGATTCATATAACAAATAGGAAAGTTTATGTATTTTTCTCATTTGTATGGTTTAATATTATGAGGAATTGATCCTAGCTCCATCTTTTGGTTAAACTCTTAATGCTCATGTTTAGTCTCTTTTCATGGTTTAATGACTTGTTGTCTAAGTTTGAAGGGTATATGTAGATGGTTTAATTTGCATGTATCGACATCTTGAGATGGTAGTATTGGGTAGATAATTGTAAGAGAAGTAAAATAAGTCAAACTTTATCATTGTTAGATTACTAAGAGAGAATTACATCAAGATCTCCCCTTTATATCAGATCTTGCATACTAGTTGTTTGTTGAATTGTCTCAATAAGAAAATCTCCATTTTTACTCAATTTCCATATTTGTCTCCAAACTCGTGCCTTTTCCATCTATGTTCCCTACTAGTAGAACATTGTTAATATGCATTGTTTGTGATTAGTTACTTTTGTTAAGTTTAAATTGTCATTAAGGTCTTAATTAGTAGTAGAGTCTTACTTAGTGCCTTAAGTAGTTTACCATTCAAGTTTTAGTTGTTAGACCTTCTCTTGGGTTCGACCCATACTTATGCTATACTACTATTCTAAATTGCATAATGTAGAGTTGAGTTTGGCTTTATAAATTGTTAATTTGATAGATGATTCTAGTTATTATGGCAACCTAGTTTTTACATGTCAAATTTTGGCGCCGTTCCCGGGGAAGGCATCATAGCTAAAGCTTGTTTTTGAACTATTGGTCTTTAATTAGTGTAGTTAGTCTTTGTAAATATTAGGACTCATGTATTTGCCATAGATTATTTACTTGTTTGATTAAATGGCTAAGATCTCTTTTGCACAAGATGAGGGTGAATTATTTTGCAATTACTTTGATAGACTTGAGCAATATGTCTTGCAATGCAATTATTCTTATGATTTATGGGAGCTTGGCCGTATGGTTTATTGTGGTTTGAATGAGGAGTATATGTCTCGTGTGCATAGCTTGAGTAATGGAAGATTCTTTGAATGGAGTTGTGAGGATAAATGGGAACTCTTCCACTACTTAGCCAATCTTACTAGGAAATGGGAGTTCCAAAACTCTTGTCAAACCCAATACCAACAAAATGAGACCGATGAAGAAGTTGTTCACACTTTAGACAATGACTATTTTGATGATGGTCCCTTGGATACAGAGAATGATTGTGAGGTGGAGGACTCCCCTCCCCAATTTCATGAAATGAGCAAAGAGTGTGTTTATAATTATTGTTTTTGGGATGATGAGAAGGATGCTTATGTTTTCACTACACTTCCACGTCACTCCCCCGTTGTGGTATCTACCGACACCTTGTGCACTTGTGATGATGGTTCCTCGAGTCATGTGGGTGAGGACGAATCCTCGGTCCTTAGTGACCTTGATGAGGAGTCATTGGGTCAAATTGTTAAAAAAGATGAACATGAGGGAAGTAAGGTCGAGGAAGAGGTTGTTTGCGCCTTTGACAACTCTTATTTTGATGATTTATTTTATGATGGAGATGATATGTGTGACTTGAAACCTTCTTTTGCCTTACCATCCATTGAGATCCCTATTCACATTCCATGTACCGAAGTTGATGCCTCACATGTTGGTAACAACTCCTTGGTTCGTAGTAATTCTTGTCCGGAATTGACCCTTGAGGAATCAAGGAGTGAGGTGTTTGAGAAGAATGAGCAAGGAAAATGATTTTTGAGGTGGTTGTGATAGAAAAAGAGAAGGTGGTAGCTCTTGAAGATGTTTGTGACCCTTCAAAGACTATGAAGCTTACAAGTGTGGGAGTCAAGGAAGATGCTAAAGAGGGAATAGAAAATGAGTTTGTAGAGATATACCCCCTCAAGGAGGAACCACCTCAAATTTGTTTTGAAAAGCCATCAAGCTTATCACCCAAAGAAGCTCACGAATCCCATCATTCTTACTTGGTTTTCACCAAGTCCATCCCATCATTCAAAGAGCCTTATCGTGACAAAAAACCATTCCTTGGGCATGAAAAGTTGAAATATGTGTCTTGTGCACACTCGGTCCTTACTTATACTTGCTACATGAGTGATATTTGCTATGGTCATGGCTCTTGTCTATGGGCTAATGCATTTGATAAGTTGCTAAGGGCTTTGAGTTGTTCCGCTCTTGACTTGTGAAAAGAAGATATAATTAAAAGGCGTCGAGCAAACGAAGAAAACCAAAAGCGCTTTACGGGAGGTGATAGGCTTATCGTGTACCTATGCAAAGATAAATTCCCTAAACACAAATAAATGTAGTAATAGGGGTCGAACCATAAGGAAACGGGAATTACGTTGTGAAATGCTATGGAGAGATTTTTATCAAGGTCGATTTCGTTTTTTATTTGGTTTGGTTGCTTAATGATTAACAAAGGTTGTAATGTAAATTATATAATAAAAGGGAGTCTAAGGGGTTCGGGTTACATATGCAAAGGTAAATATATGATTATGATAAATTCGGTACTAATAATATTGTCAATTGTTTAGGCTTAAAGATACCCACCTTACGGCATTAGTATCAACCATAGACTAGGTCCTAGAGAAACTCTCATCCATGACTAGGTCGTCCTACTACACATGCTTTGTCTAATTCGATTCCATGTCTCTCGACTTTTAGAATGAATGAACACACTTAATCTATGAATAAGGCCTTAAACAAAGATTAAACATTAAGGTGCAAACATGTGATAGAAGCAATATGAACAATATTATTATTAACCTAATTTATCATGTTATATATTTGATTTATGCATGACTCCCCTAGCCCTTAGACTAAGATTTACTACTCATATTAAGGTGTAAATTGTAAATTATATTAAGAGGAATGATAAACATGATTATATGTTTTATATGAACTAAATGATTTAACATGCAAGAAGAATAAAACTAAAGTAATCTAAATGAAATGCTTAATTATAAACTAAGTATAAACTAAATAGAAATGTAAACTATAAATAGGAATACCTTAAAGAGATGAACTTGTATGGAAGAAACAAATAATAACCAAATGCTTGAACAATAACTTGTAGAACAAAGTGTTGAAAGATTAAACTAAGGGAAAGCTTAACAATTTGTAAACTAAAATGAGAAAACTAATGAGAGAAATATAGTGCTTAAGGCTATTGTAAATTAAAATGAGACGTAAAGATTTGGATCCCCTAAGCTATGAAATGCCCCTCCTATTTATAGGAGGGGGAAAAGAAACGTAAACATTCATCAGTCAGCTAACCCTGATCGGGGTTGCCAGCCCCGATCGGGACCATGGTTATCCGGGTAAATTTCCTTAAATCATGATTAATTCCTTGAAGAATTTCTATGCTTGCACTTCAATGCTCCTTAATCACCCGGTATTACTTCACATTCCTAGCATCCAAAGCTTCCTTAGCATCCAATGCATTCACCTTCAAGTTTGGACTTTTATTTTGGGCTTGACTTTGCTTTTGACAACATTTGAATTAAACATGTTGATCCACCAATTTCTTCATGCAAAACCCATTCCAATACTCCATGCTTAGTCCAACACTTAGTCTTGTTTAGCTAAGTGGACTTGGTGTACAAAATGATAGGAAAAAGCCTCCAAATGCTTAGATTCCTACAAAAACGTAACAAACACAACAATACACCTAGAACACAAGATTAGCTCAAAAATATACTAATTAAAGTATGATATACAATAGAAACCGAGCTAAAATGAGGGGTAAAAGTATATATAAAATGAACATATCAAACTCTCCAAGCTAAACCCTTGCTTGTCCCCAAGCAAGAAACCAAATCCCATCAATTGCAATATCCCAAACAAACTAAGCATAATGATTTAAAAACCCGAAACAACATGAGCAAGGAATAAAGCAAAACATGGATGAGATTTACACGATGGCGTAGCATAGAAAACTTTGAATGAACCTTTAAGCTCTTGCATGATCTTTTGACTTATGGACTCTCACGTGGCACTCAAACTCTTTTATATGTGAAAGGACAATTTTGTGAATGAACACTCAACTATCCTCGACTTATAATAATGTGCCCGCAATCTAATATGGTAAACAATCAAAACTAGTAAGCCAAAACAATCAAATGTAAGCATGATAAAGAAGCCAAATGGGTAGGAAGAAGGCAAATAAACACGGGTAAGAAAGGGGAACAAAAGAGTTATGGTAATGTGGAGCTAAATCAAGCTAGCAACTACCAAAATGCAAGGATGCTCAATCCCAATTCTAACCCAATTTGAAATCAAATCATAAGAAAATTCTCCAAAATAATATGAATAATGCATGAGAATTTCTTACATCTTTTCTTCTTCTCTTTTTTCTCTTTTCAATGCATACTTCCTTTTTTTTTCACGGTTTTTCTTTTCATTTTTTTCATTTTTTTCATTCTCATTTTTTTCTCATCTCAAATCTTCAATTTTTTCATTTTTTTTCTTCTTTCTTTGAGCACTAAGACCAAGCTCACATGACATCCAACAATAAGTCATATCCCAATGAGCACCCAAACATTATCCAACTAAGCTATTAGCTCAACAAGGGTAGGCAATTTCAATGATGTAGCTAGAGATAAATTTTGTGAAGGGGTCAAAAGGGCTAAAATATCATGTGAATAGCTCCAAAATGCTATAACAAATGAATGCATGCTTACCAAGAGATGACATGAGAACCATACTTGTGCGTTTTGATGAAACACACATTATAAGGAGACACCTATACTCACCTAAGAGAGACCGGATATGGATGCATCGGTCAAAAGGGAGGCTCTACCTTACCATTTTGTAGCTTGCCACAAGTTAAGATCAAGCCTATTCGGTTCATCCTCCATCTCCCACCTACTATTTCAAGACATCCCCATGTAGCTAATATCCCATCATGAAAGAATAAATCATTAGCAACAAGCCATTATTAGGATAAGGAAAGAGGAAAGTAGGCTACAAGCAAGCACAAAGCAAAAATTTCTCTCAAAAATTTTCAAATTTTCTACAATACATGCAAACTACACTATATGCAAATGCAATACCACCCCCCCCCCCAGCTAAACATCACACTGTCCTAAATGTGTCAACAATTCAAATTACCCAATCAAACCATACAAATGGCTCAAAACACAAAACAAGAAGGACTAGAGGTTATGTTTAATGGGTTGCAAGACCTAAACTAAAATGCAAAGCAATTAAAAACTTAATCAACTTGCTAGCCTCCCCTCGAGCTAGCATGGATTCGGGGGACTTCTTCATCAATCACCTCTTCTCCTGTTAGAAGCACCTTGGGTAGGTAGTCTTCTTGGTGCCATTTTTCTGAAATTGAAGACAAAAATGCATCTTTAAGGCAAACCAAAATTCATCCAAATAGACATAATAGAAGAAATTAGTGAACTAATTCATACTATAAATACGAATAAAGCATTCTACAATCAATTTCTAGCACGAAAAACCACAAAATCAAATTCCCCCAAGTTAAGTTAGGGTTTGCATAATCCAATTAATTGATTGAAATGGATGAATGAATAGAGAAAATAGAAGAAAACTTACCAATTGATGTTAATGGGTTATTGAATCTTGCAAAATTGATGAGGAAATTGATGTTCCTTGTGATTTTAGATGAAGAAATGAAGAAAATCAATGGAGGAGGAGTAGAGAATGTACCGTCGGGTATGGGAAGAATGATAGAAACTTGCTTTTTTTTACTTACCCGTAGAAAGAAGCGAAAAATAGCCACAGAACCACAACCCCAATCGGGGTTGATCGCTAATTCCCGTTTTTGACCTGCTTATTTATGGGCTCTAATTCTTTTCTCGTTTTTCGAAAACCACGTCCCCGAATGGGGTTCTTGCATGGGGAAGCGTGTCGAATTCACTCAAAATTCTCCTTTCTTCATTCTTACCTAAAAATCATAAAAAGAAACATCGTCAAGTCGAGTATTTTATTACTAATCTACGAAAAAAATTTGCAGAAAATTAAAAACAAAAAATAAATAAAAGCAAATAAAAAGCTTGGGTTGCCTCCCAAGAAGCGCTGGTTTAACATCCCGCACGACGAAATAAGCTATTTGATTCAAGTTTTGTCATTGATCTTGCCACCAACCAAGCTTCATTTCATAGCTATCGTTGCATTCCTCAACCATTTGAAATTCTTCAAATAAAATTTCCCTTTCTTTTTGGCACTCTTAGCATTAGTGCCCTTAGTATCGTCACCTACAAAACAACCAACACCACTACCATCCTCCAACAGATCCATTAGTAAGGAGCCAAGTATAGTAGAGGCAAGAGAAGAGTCCACAGTGCTAAGTAAATAACAAGACTCTTGTAATATTGGGCTTCTATTGGTGTTGTTTTTGCTAAAGGAAACCCGGTTGTCACCCACTTGTCAACTTTGACGGGTACATCTTCTAAGACACCTAAAGGTCGCTTTAAAGAACGATCCGCCATTTGCAATGTGATACTTGTGCATTTTAAAGCACCCATGTTAAGTTTTTCACAAAGGGAGTAAGGCATGACACTCACACTAGCACCTAGGTCGCAAAGGGCCTTATCAATGGTATATGTGCCTATAGTGCAAGGAATAGAATAGCTACCGGGGTCCTTAAGTTTCGGGGGAGACTTATTTTGTAAGAGTGCACTACACTCTTTGGTGAAAGCAATGGTCTCAACCTCATTGAAGGATCGCTTCTTTGAGAGTATTTCCTTCATAAACTTTGCGTAGGAGGGGACTTGGGTAAGTAATTCTAAAAATGGGACGGTGACTTGTAAATTCTTACAAACTTCTAAAAACTTACCGAACTTACCTTCCTCCTTGTGCTTTGCTAGAGGATGAGAAAATGGTACTTGAACAACTTCCTTGGGAGGAGAATCCTCCACATCTTTCACTTTCTCTTTCTCATTGGGAACACTCACCTTCTTTGAAACGGCATCACTCTCATTACCATTAGGAGAGACTTCTTCAACAACCTCCTCGTTGCTTTCTTTGGGCATAGGTCAACAACCGGTGGGGAAATGGCACATGATCCTTAACAAGAGGCTCTTCACTAGCCTTCTTTTTATCATTTCCCCCAAGCGTGACCCTTTTAACAACCACCTCATCATCCAAAGTCATGGATGGCCCATCATAGCTTGTACCACTTCTTAATGAGATAGAATTGACGGTCTTGTGTGGTTGCTCACCTTGGGGAGGTAGTTGACCGTTCTTCCTTTGAGAGTTAGAAGCGGCTAGTTGAGCCACTTGTTGTTCCAACATCTTGACCGCGGCACTATGAGCTTGATCATTTTTTTGAATTTGAGCCAATAATTCCCTTTGAATTTGAACTATCATTCCCTCGAGCTTACCAACTCCTTGATTGTTTTGTTGGCCGTTTGTGGTGGATTTTGTTGGTAATTGTTTTGTGGGGGCCTTTGTTGATTTTGATAACCTGGTGGAGGATTATACTTTTGTTGTTGAGGAACATAGGCATTTTGTTGTGGTGGAGGTTGAGGGTTAAGCACATTGTTGCTAGTATAAGACAAGTTCGGATGGAATTTTGTATTCGGGTTATAAGTGTTGGAAAATGTACCCGGCGGATATGAACTTTGTCTAAAAGCTTGAAAAGCATTTACCTCTTCAATAGTGGCTCGACAATGAGCGGCGTAATGACCCGCACCTCCACAACCATCGCAAACAACGATTTGACTAGTTGAAGACACGGCATTGAGTTGTTGAATGTAATCTTTAGCATCTCTTTCCGCCAATTGTTGTTGGAGCAAGGCAATTTGAGCTAGCAAAACGGAGTTGTTGGAGGATTCTTCTTTACCTATGGATGGCACAACTCGGGAATTGACATATTGTGCATCATGGACCGCCATAGATTCGATCGTGTCATGAGCAAGGTCGGTGTCAATTTGATCAAACCGCCCATTATTGGCGGAATCAAGAATCCTTCGGGACTCGGCACAACATCCATTGTAGAATGTTATTGCTAGAAACCAATCATCTAACCCATGATGTGGCCATTGTCTTTGAAGCTCTTTATACCTCTCCAAAGCCTCATATAAGCTCTCAAGAGCTTGTTGACGGAATCCGGTGAGCCAAAGTTTGAGTTTTCTCCGGTGGAAAAAACTATTGATAGAAGGCTAGAGCCAAAGTCTCCCAGTTGGTGATTCCCATGGCGGTGCGGTCAAGGCTATTGTTCCAAAGCTTGGCCTTGTCCTTCACAGAGAAAGGGAAAAGTATTTCCCTTATTTGAGCTTGCGTGACGCCCGTTTGACGGATCATGGAGCAATAGTCACAAAAATTTTGCACATGCAAATTGGGATCCTCCAAAGGACTTCCCCCAAATTGCTTCCTCTCCACAAGGCTAATGAAAGCCGGTTTGATCTCGAAGTCCGGCGCAGTGATTTGAGTGGTTGTGATACTGGCCGGAAGCATGGTCGCGGTGGGCTTTGAGTGATCGGAAAGTTTCACCATCTTTTTGGTAGTAGACGGTGCTGGTGGTGGAGATGATGAACTTGAAACCTCCCCCTCTTCAAGGGCTTCTAGATCGTCTAAGTAAGACTTTCTAGCACTTTCGGCTTGTACGGGAGAAGAGGCTTCTTTCACTTCCTTCCAAAAATGTCGTCTTCTCCTAAAGGTTTTCTCGGGATCGGAATCCGGTGAAAGCAACTCTCCACAACGAGAGGACCTGGGCATAAGACAACAATTTATAGAGAAATGATATGTAACGGTCTCAAGGAACAAGTGTTCCCAAAGACAAAGGAAAACAAGATAAAAATCGACAATTCAAAATGCAATAAAACCGTTTCCCCGGCAACGGCGCCAAAATTTGATAGGCTTATCCTGTACCTATGCAAAGATAAATTCCCGAAATACAAATAAATATAGTAATAGGAGTCGAACCAAAAGGAAATGGGAATTACGTTGTGAAACGCTATGGAGAGATTTTTATCAAGGTCGATTTCGTTTTTAGTTTGGTTTGGTTGCTTAATGATTAACAAAGGTTGTTATGTAAATTATATAATAAAAGGGAGTCTAAGGGGTTCGGGTTACACATGCAAAGGTAAATATATGATTATGATAAATTCGGTACTAATAACATTGTCAATTGCTTAGGCTTAAAGATACCCACCTTAAGGCATTAGTATCAACCATAGACCGGGTCCTAGAGAAACTCTCGTCCATGACCAGGTCGTCCTACTACACATGCTTTGTCTAATTCGATTCAATGCCTCTCGACTTTTAGAATGAATGAACACACTTAATCTATGAATAAGGCCTTAAAGAAAGATTAACCATTATGGTGCAAACATGTGATAGAAGCAATATGAACAATATTATTATTAACCTAATTTATCATGTTATATATTTGATTTATGCATGGCTCCCCTAGCCCTTAGAGTAAGAGATTTAGCTACTCATATTAAGGTGTAAATTATAAATTATATTAAGAGGAATGATAAACATGACTATATGTTTTATATGAACTAAATGATTTAACATGCAAGAGGAATAAAACTAAAGTAATCTAAATGGAGTACTTAATTATAAACTAATTATAAACTAAATAGAAATGTAAACTATAAATAGGAATACCTTAAAGAGATGAAATTGTATGGAAGAAACAAATAATAACCAAATGCTTGAATAACAAATGCTTGAACAATTACTTGTAGAACAAAGTGTTGAAAGATTAAACTAAGGGAAAGCTTAACAATTTGTAAACTAAAATGAGAAAACTAATGATAGAAATATAGTGCTTAAGGGTATTGTGAAGTAAAATGAGACGTAAAGATTTGGATCCCCTAAGCTATAAAATGCCCCTCCTATTTATAGGAGGGGAAAAAGAAACGTAAACATTCATCAGTCAGCTAACCTTGATCGGGGTTGCTAGCCCCGATCGGGACCATGGTTATCCGGGTAAATTCCCTTAAATGGTGATTAATTCCTTGAAGAATCTCTATGCTTGCACTTAAATACTCCTAAATCACCCGGTATTACTTCACATTCCTAACATACAAAGCTTCCTTAGCATCCAATGCATTCACCTTTAAGTTTGGACTTTTATTTTGGGCTTGACTTTTCTTTTTACAACATTTGAATTAAACATGTTGATCCCCCAATTTCTTCATGCAAAACCCATTCCAATACTCCATGCTTAGTCCAACACTTGGTCTTGTTTAGCTAAGTGGATTTGGTGTACAAAATGATAGGAAAAAGCCTCCAAATGCTTAGATTCCTACAAAAACGTAACAAACACAACAATACACCTAGAACACAAGATTAGCTCAAAAATATACTAATTAATGTATGATAAACAATAGAGACCGAGCTAAAATTAGGGATAAAAGTATATATAAAATGAACATATCAGGAGGCAACCCGTACTCCTTTTACATTTCTTTCTTTCCCTTTGCATTTGTAGTACTCTCCTTCACATTGAGGACAATGTGGAAACTAAGTGTGGGGGAGGAGCATGAATGTAATATATATAGGCTCTATTTCATGTTTTTAAGGCATTGTTTTGAAAAAAAAAAATCTCGGCTAGGTGAAAATCCACAAGGGTTGGCCCCTAGGCAAAATTGGGCAAAAATTGAGAGGTGAGAAAAAGTTAGGGTGAAAACCCGAAAGGGCACCTTAAGCAAAATGAGGGATTTTAAACCAAAAAAATCAAAAAATTGAAAAGATGCAACACCAAAAAGATGAAGGGATAAGGAGGGTCTTGGAAGGAGGTTCGTTAGGATTTAATTTCTTTTTGAGTCACAAAAATATATCCCAAATTGGTGGTTTCTTCTTGGGTTACTAGGTTGTGAATGTTGTGGTGTTGTCCAACTTAGTAACCATGACTTGCATTTGTATGAAGTGATAAGGGGGTGTTATAAGTAGTGATGAGTTGTGATTGATAGGAGGATTTTGATGGGTCACTTTGTTATTGCCTTGGGATAAGACAAGAGTAACCATTACTACTTCTTCGGTGATATAACAAGGGTGGAGTTACGTGATGAGTTGGAGTTGTGTCGTGTCTTGTGTGAGGGATGATATAAGGAGGGTGAGTGAGAGAAGAGTTTATGTCAACTTTGAGTCTAGATTTTCTCTTTAATTGGTGGTTGTTCAAGAGGGAGATAAAAAAGGAAAAGGTAAGGGAAGAGTGATCATTTACACCCATGCTCACTTGTAGACTTGCTCAATTGTTTGTCTTGAGTTTTGCTCGGGACGAGCAAAAGTCTAAGTGTGGGGGTATTTGATAGAGTCAAATAGTGTCGGCCTAATTAGGTAACTTTAGTTGAATAAACTTGTCACAAAGCTGGTTTTGAGTGTTAATCGTTGTATTTTCCGGTGAATCTACTTTGGTTGTAATTTGGATCATTTGAACTTGTTGTTGGTATTTATATCTCAAGGTAATTCAAATACTTCATATTGGTAAGTTGAGATGAATGAATCATTTTGTACAAGCCGACTCACAAGTCAAACCCGAGCCACGGTCAACCAAGGTGAAGAAGGAGAGCAAAAGGTAAGCCAAGAGAATAAGTGTAAAGTCAAGAGAAGCAAGCAAAAGGAAGAATTGGAGCCTTGGCATACACAAACAAGAACCACAATGAAAAATTGAAAACTCGGTTTCATTAGGGTCAACTTCAAACGAGTATATCTCGAGTTCTAGAGCTCGTATAGATGCAAGGCCAATTGGAGGTGAAAGGTGTGATCTTAGCTTTCCAACGGTAGGTCACACGCCTAATTTTTCCAAGAAACGAGGAAGATATGGCCTTGAAAAGATACTGGTGTCAGTCTGAAATGCAGCCTGCGCAAATGTGCGCAGCCTGCGCCCCCAACCGCAGGCTGCGTTTTCAACTGTTTAATTTTGCCTTAACCTAAAACTAAGAGCCAAGGGTATAAATACCCACATTATGAGATCTTATAGAACCTCCTTACCACCAAACACACCACCAAAAATCATCTCATTTTGGAATAATCACAAAAACTTGTATGAAAGAAAGACTTAATATTTGGGTGGAAGTTGTAATCTTTTGTTGAATTTTTGGATGCCAATCTTTCCACATTTCTTGGGTTCTTCTAAGGATATGGAAGGCTAAGCTTTCAACTTGATGTAATTTGATCAAAGTATCCAACTTTGATGTTGTAAGACTCTTAAATCTCTCTTAATTTATCTAATATCCTCTCCTTGTGCTTAATTTCATATGTTTAATGATGTTTATGTTTAGGTTGGCCTTCCATGCTTATTGTTGTTCAACTATTGAAAATCCTAGAGAAATGGTTTAATCTATCTAGGATTGTTTGAAGCAAGTTTGTTGTATGTTGATTTGGTTTAAGGGATTCATATAAAAATAGAAAATTTTATGGCTTTTTCTCATTTGTATGGTTTAATTATCTTATGAGGAATTGATCCTAGCTCCATCTTTTGGTTAAACTCTTAGTGCCCATGTTTAGTCTCTTTTCATGGTTTAATGACTTTTTGTCTAAGTTTGAAGGGTATATGTAGATGGTTTAATTTGCATGTATCAACATCTTGAGATGGTAGTATTGGGTAGATAATTGTAATAGAAGTAAAAAGAGTCAAACTTTATCATTGTTTGATTACTAAGAGAGAATTACAAAAAGATTTCCCCTTTATATTAGATCTTGCATACTAGTTGTTTGTTGAATTGCCTCAATAAGAAAATCTCCACTTTTACTTAATATCCATGTTTGTCTCCAAACCCATGCCTTTTCCATCTATGTTCCCTACTAGTTGAACATTGTTAATATCCATTGTTTGTGATTAGTTACTTTTGTTAAGTTTAACTAGTAGTAGAGTCTTACTTAGTGCCTTAAGTAGTTGACCATTCAAGTTTTAGTTATTAGACCTTCTCTTGGGTTCGACCCTTACTTATGCTATACTACTATTCTTAATTGCATAGTGTAGAGTTATGTTTGGCTTTATAAATTGATAATTTGATAGTTAATTCTAGTTATTACGGCAACCTAGTTTTTACATATCAACATGTCATTGATGTTTTCATCTCTTTCCATATGAAACATCTCGTACTGCTGAGTTAATAAATCTATTCGATATTTCTTAACCTGGGACGTTCCTTCATATACTAATTTCAGACTATCCTAGATTTGTTTTGCACTTGTGCATATGGAGAAATGTCTAAACTCTTCTTTAGTGATTCCACGTTGCAAAAATGACATTGTACGTGAATTCTTTTGAGCTTTAGCAAAGTCATTGGCATCATAGTCACCTTCTTCCTTTACACTAGTGTTGCCGAGTACATCGACACTAGTGATGGTAAGAGGTCTTTTTACTATGATTTTCCAGCACTTGTAGTCTTTGCCCTTTATGAAATGCATCATTTTGTTTTTACATAAACTGTATCTTGTACCATTGAATATAGGATACTTTGTCTCCTTGGAATCCATGATAAAAGAAAATGAAAATTTTGAAAGGATAAATAAAATGTAGAAATAAAAGGGTAACTAGAGTATTGGATCGACAATTTAGATGTTAGGCTATCAAGAGCACGAGATTCCGATACCAATTGTAGAGTTCAGTAGCCTAACAAATACTCTAGGGGGGGGGGGTGAACAGAGTATGTACTCTTTTTCAATTGATATGCAAACATGGTATACTTTGATTTTTGCAACTTATTAATTAAGTACAAATATGTCGAGTATGTTGATGATTTTTCTAAAGCAAAACATCAAATAATAAAGTACGAAAAAGATAAATAACACAAGAGTTTTCAACGTGGTTCGGCCCAATTGAAAAGCCTACGTCCACCCTATTTTAGTAATTGATTATCACGAGCGCCTAATCCGGTCTAGTGTATAATTACAAACTAGCCCCCACGACTAACCTTAATCGTGCTATTGAAAGAAGTTAAGTCTTCGGTGCTTGAGAGATGTGAAGCTCTCGATTGTGAAGGATGTTAAGCCCACGGTGCTTGAGAGATGTGAAGCTCTCAATTGTGAAGGATGTTAAGTCTTCGTGGTGTAGGATGTTAAGCCTACGGTGCATAAGATGTTAAGCTTACAAAGTTTAAATATTAAATACAATCGATTCTAAAACAATACAATTCAATTGTCTAGAAGAGGATTGTAAAACTACTTAATTTTAAAAACATAAACTTTTGACACAAAAAGTATTTAGTTTAAAAGACTTAACTTTCGAAAATAATTTTGCAAAGTAAACAGTTAAGATCAAAGCTTAAAGCAGCGGAAAATAATGTTTTGCGAAATTTTGATTTTACCAAGTGAAAGTTTCTTCAAGTTGTGTGTCTATTAGGTTTACAGATGTGAGCATATATAAGGTGGCACACACGAGTAAACACCATAAATCTTTCAAATCAGGGTTTCTCATGTGCTTACCTTGATGCACACTCTAAATCTAGACATTTCATAAAATATCAAAAGATAAATCTTTTCTAAAATATCTTGCCCAAAAATAGATTTAGAAAGGATAAATATACATCCTATTTTATGAAAGTATAACCGAAAAAGATCATATTGAATCTTAAGGAATTCGGGTAAGAGTTCTATGGAAAGTAAAATAATTTCCACAATAAAAATATCTTTTAAAAAATAAGATCTTTATTTAGATAGAAACCAAAACTTGTTATATTTTTTTATTGAAAGATTCTTCAATATCTTGCAAACAAGATATAGTGAAATCTTTTTTCAAAAGATATACAAGCTTAGATTTTAATCCAACCAAAATCCATAATATAAAAACAAGATATTAAAGTTTTGAAAAATATAAATCCAAATAAGGTAAAAGTGTTTTTCAAAAAATAAAACTCGAACTACTGCAGTCCCGAGGACACGGTCCCTTCAAATGAGAATATCGTTTCCTTAAAGTCTGACAGAGTTCTTCAGCACTTAAGGTAACCGTTCCCTCAGCTGAGGACATCATTCCCTTAAGGCCAGTTTGAATTTGTGCATAGTTCTAAGATACTCTTTTATAAAATATGTCCTTAACTTATTTCTAGGACTTCGTGACGACTTCATAGATGTATCCTTGTCTTCGATCATCATCATATATGCTTCTTTTAAATCAAGCTTGAGTACCTAAATAATATATACTACAAAAACATACCAAGCTCATAAAAGCATAAAGAAAATAACTTAAAAATAAAACGGTAACTTGACATGCTTTAAAACCATTTAAGAACTAGGGTCAACATATAATCCATTTTTACCAACTGCTATCAAAGAAATTTTTCTTTAAAAACTGCTACCGATATAGTTGGTTTGGATTAAAAATCACTACCACATCAGAAAAATAATCAAAAAGAAAAGATCTCAGTCATCCATTCCAAATTCTTATCTTAAGTAGTATTTTCACTACCTATTTTGGCCTTACCGTCTCTTAATACCCCATATTTTATTACCTTAGTCAAAGGCTAGTCAACGGTAAATGGATAAATATATTTTATAAAATTATATTATATTGTATTTATACGAGTTATGTATGAGACATAATAATAAAATAATATTAATAATATGTATACATATGTATTATATACTGCACCCTATCCCTTATCCACTCATCTTATCCATTCACAAAATCACAACACAATCCACACAAACATGAAAGGTGAGAAAAGAGAGAAATTAGAAGAAAGGAGATTTTGTCCCTCCGCCTCGAGATCGTAAGGTAAGACCGTCTTACACTAGTTTATATATTATTTAATTTATACTGTTGACCTTCCTCGACCTTGACCCACCTTAGGACCGTCGTTGACGACCCTTGGATTACCGTTGATCGCACAAAAAAGGGTTTGACCGTGACTTTTACATGGGTTAACTGGTTGTTGTTGCTGTTTTGTGTGACCGTCTTAAGACGGATTTTGACCCTCGTTTGTGGCCTAGCCTAGGGTGGCTAAGGGCGGGGGTTGTTTTTGGTAGTGAGGGGATCACGGTGGTGGTTATAGGTGGTGGATTACATGGCGGTAAGTGGTAGAAAATGGGTGGTAAGAGAGGTGTACGGGTTGGGTTATTGTTGATTGTTGTCATGGTTTCTGTTATTGTTGTTATCATGTGGGTGTTTGTTGGCGACGGTGGTCAGGGGACGCCGTGGGTGGGTGGCGTCGACCGGCCGTGGCCAGTGGTAGCCGTGGTTGGGTCATATGTTGTGTGTGGTTTATGTTGGTGTTTGTTGTACAATGTTGTTGGTTTTGTTGGTCGTTGTTGCTGTTGGCGGGGGAGGCGTGTGGTGGTCGTCAGGAGGCCGTGACCACCATGGCCAGGTGGGGCAGCGGTGGTGGATAGGGCGGTGTTTAGGTGTGGAGTTGTGTGTGTATGTGTTGTTGTTGAGGGTGTTGTTGGTGTCGTGTATCGGGGGCGGTTGGGTTCGGCCTAGGTGGTGGCTGCCGGTGCTGGGCAGGGCCACTGTCCACGGTGGCTGGGTGGTGGTCCACGGTGGCGGGTGGTTGAGAATTAACCGAGTGGATTAAGACGGCTTTTGGATAGCTTTAAGACGGTTATAATTAATTAATTAATTAATTACGTATTTAATTTAATTAGATTTGTTAGTAATTATATTTAATTATCGTAATTAGGTGCCGACTTTATGGAGGAGCACATTTGTATCCGGGTGCTTTATTGTTTAGTGGGATTGCGAAAAGGTAGGTTTATCCTACTCAGTTTCAATAATGTGTATGTTTGTTAGTGGGTCATTTGTCATTACTTACATTATATGAGGCATATTGCATATCGTATTTTGGAATGTGTATCATGATGAATCGGTAATTGGCATATTGTGTGGTATCTTACATTTGTGGTGTTTGACATGTATATTGGAGGACATGACGGTTTGTGTTGGTTACTTGTTGTTGAGGAGACGTGAGGCGGTTGGGAGACCTCTCACGCTCGGGTCGCCTCTTGGAGCTTCACACTCCAAGAAGGATGTGCACATTAATGACTTGAGTACGGAGGGACTCGTGTAGTTGAGACACGACGTCTGGCAGGGGACTCGGTTGGCTTCCGGGCCCGGTACGTCTGGGCGTGTCCCAGTACCTGTTTGTGTAGTGTGGTGTCGTGGGCGTGTCCCTGACACTGGTGGTTGTGGGTACATCTGGGCGTGTCCCGGTACCGGCGTGGTGGTTGTTTGATAGCGTCTCATTCATATCATAGTCATGTTGCGTACTCACACACTTCGTGTCGTGTCTTACTTTAGTTATTGAAACTGACGTGTTGTGTGTCTGTGTAATTGTCACCTATTTTCGGGGTGGTCTGTGTCGATCCATATGATATTTCCGATCATATGGAGAGCAGGTTGAGTACAAGTGTTGCTTGTTGACATGATCGGGATTCGGGCCGCGCTACGGACTTTGGAGTCGAGTACATAGCCATTAGGTGGATAATATAGTCATA
This sequence comes from Silene latifolia, assembly GCF_048544455.1. Taxonomy (NCBI): domain Eukaryota; kingdom Viridiplantae; phylum Streptophyta; class Magnoliopsida; order Caryophyllales; family Caryophyllaceae; genus Silene; species Silene latifolia. The sequence continues at coordinate 155,554,025 of NC_133538.1, read as the reverse complement.
GACGAGTTGTATTTATTTATTCATTTGGTTACGTTTATGTAATCACTAAACTTGTTATTTATTTAAAGAGTTTTTTAATTGTAATTCCGATTTCACTGCCTCGGGAAACCGAGACAGTAACATTTCCTAATTACCTTGGCCGGGTAAGAAGGGGGTGTTACACTCTCCTTTATATGTTTTTCTAATGTAATTGCTTATTTATGGAGAAACATTACTCTTTCATGCACTTTTTGCCAAAAAAATTTCCATATCTTGCCCTTTCCCAAAAAAAGGTTGAATCTTTATTCAAGAATTGATAAAAATAATAAATTAAGGAGTTATTTTCTAAGAATAATCCAAACTATAACCCATCTGCTCATAATAATCTGAATTACATATTAACTCAAAATAATTCTAGATATAACCTAGGTTGCACGGACACGCCTAATTTTGAGCGTTCCTGTGTCGGACACCGTGTCGGACACAGACACACGTGAGACACGCCTCAAAAAGTGTCTGACACGTGTTGGACAGTGTCCTTCGTTTAAGTTTAACTACGACACGTCTTGGACACGGCCAAGACACGACGGACACGATCCGTGTTAGGTTGAAGACGGCTAATTGGAAATTCTCAAAACAAAATTTAAACTCCCTCATTCACGACATTGCATTATTTCAAGTTCCAAGTTCCTCTTCCACAATACAGACGGCCGACGACCAGCAGACCTCTGACAAGTCCGCCACCCAGACGACCTTCGGCCTCGATCTCGCCGTTGTCCACTCCCTCAAGGCAGTTGAGAGGTTTGGTTTTCCACTTTTCCCCAAATTGAGTCTAGGGTTTTGTGCTCTTGCCTCATTCAATTCGACCAACCCAACTGCTAATTGCTTTAATTTATAATACTTGACCTGTTACCATAGAAAATGATTACATAGAAAATAAGATGATTGTAGTTGAAGGTGATGAAGATGGTTTTTTCGGTGGTGGTGGTGGAGCAAGAAGAAGTGGTTGTAGTTGAAGGTGATGAAGATGATGGTGAAGAAGGAGGAGATGAATTGGGGGAAAGTGGGATTTTTATTGGCGATTGAAGGATGCAGCAGATGAGATCAACGGAAATCAGTGAAGAACGAAGATGATAGAAGTTGTCGTTTGATCTGGTTATATCTGTTTTTGGTTGTTTATTTGGAGTTGTAGTTGGGCCGGTTTGAGGCGGCTCTTTTGGGCCTTTTAAGTCATATACGAGGTCATGGAGAATCCCGTGCAACTCGATGTATGGTTACGATCTTATTAATATACTTACTTTTTATCGAAAAAAAAAAAAGAGGAGACTTAATGATGGTTGTCTACTTGTCTTTAATTAATAGTAGATAGGTCATAGGTGTCAAAGATTTAAAGCTCAACCGTTTAAATTTTGTAATTTCTTTTTTTTTAGTGATTAACTTTGGATCGTATTATAACTCGTATTTTAAAGATTAGTATTGGTTGTTTTACGACTTTGTGACCTTAAATGACCAAAGTTTAGATGTTGGTTGTAATGGGCTTTATTCCCTTTATTTTAATATGTATATTGGTTTTTTTTTTTTGCTGTGTCCTGTGTCTTAAAAAAATCGGACTGCCGTGTCCCGTGTCCGTGTCCGTTTTCGTGCAACCTAGGATATAACTACACTCTTCTGAAAAAGACTAGATAACTGGATACCTACTAATTAGGTAATTGTTTCACAAGTCATAATCACTCTAAGCCTCCCTTAACCTTCTATTTCAATTCATCCAACACCAAACCAGGGGGTCTAGACCTCCACTAACACCGCCATATGAATACCATAACCACCCTCGCCTCAGCCAGTCCCAGATTCGACCACCATGGTCAGAGTTAGAAAGCAACTTGAACATCCGACCAATCCCATATGTAGAATTGATTGACATTAAGCATCTCCAACCAATCCTTGCATAATTCATTTATGGGTTTCTCCACTATCCTTTTCCTTCACCATCTTCAAAACTATGCCCCTCTTAATTAAAAAACAAGAAGTTGATTTTAAACTTAATTACAGATGACAACTTTATTTTGATGCAAAAATCTTGATTATTCTGTTTTATTACTATGCTTCCATTTTTGTTTTTTTTTTTTTTGTGTTGGACTAGAATCTAGAGACTTGTTGGTGTGGTGACAGTACTCAAGTAACTCATTGTGTAATTTTATTGTTTAACTAGGATATTGTACGCAATAAGCTCTATAAACGTTTGCAAGGGTGGCGTGGGAAAATATTGTCTAGGGCGGGTAAGGAGGTTCTTATAAAGGCGGTTGCCAATTCACTCCCTACCTATGTGATGACTGTGTTTAAACTCCATGCTTCTTTTTGTGATGAACTTAGAGCGATTGTGTCGAGGTTTTGGTGGGGCCAAGAGGAGGGTAAGAAGAAGAAAATCTCATGGGTGTCGTGGAAACGTATGTGTACTCCGAAATGCATGGGGGGTATGGGTTTTAGGGACTTCGATGCTTCGAACCGGGCTCTTTTGGGTAAGCAAGCTTGGCGTTTGTTGATGGAACCGGGGTGCTTGTGGGCTCGTATTATGCGTGGTAAGTATTATAGGGAGGGTGACTTTTTAGCTGCGGGGTGTGGTAATAACCCGAGCTATACTTGGCGTGGGATTTTAGGAGCTCGGGATGTGGTGCTTCAAGGCTTGCGACGGTGTATTGGAAATGGGCTAGGAACTATGGTGTGGCGGGATGCGTGGATAGGGGGTACTCAGACTGGAAAGGTGTTATCACCGCGGGTTGAAGGAAGGGAGGAGATGAGGGTGGCGGAGCTGATGACGGGTTATGGGAGTGCTTGGGACATGGAAAAATTGGAGGAGTGTTTGTTGCCTTTTGAACAGGAGCGAGTTTCTAATATCCGGTTGGGTCGTCAGGGGTACGAGGACTCGTGGTATTGGAGCTTGGAACGGGATGGCGAATACACTGTTTGGTCAGCATATAAGCTGCTTGTAGGGGAGGATGTTGAGACTATGGAGACTTCGAATTGGGAGAAGAGCAAATGGTTATGGAATAATTTGTGGAAGGTCCAAGTGTGGCCCCGGATCAAGCTTTTGTTTTGGCAATTGTGCAACGACGCTCTGGCTACAAAGGTAAATTTACATAATCGAGTCGGTCATGATGATGTCTTGTGTCCGTCGTGTCAGTGTCATGTCGAGTCGGGTCTTCATTTGTTTCGGGATTGTGGGATAACAAGGAGTGTGTGGGAGGAGGTTGAGTTGTTGGGGAAAGAGGAAGGGGGAGCTAGCTCGGTGCGAGATTGGGTGGAGGGGTGTTGGCGTGAGTTGGGGAAGAGAGAGTACGGGTTAATGATGGTAGCTTGCTGGGCGATATGGGAGGCGAGAAACAGGGTCGTCTTTGAGGGAGGTCGGGTTGAGGTGGCTGAGGTGGTGAAAAGAATACAGCGGGTTGTGGAGGAGATGGAAGGGGAGACGATGATGCGGGCTATGAGGGATGGCGGGCAGCAGATGTCTGATGGGATGCCGGGGGTTGGGTGGAAGCTCCTGACACGGGATGGGTAAAGCTAAATGTTGACGCGGGGGTGAAGGATGGCGTGGGTGTGGGCATTGGAGCTGTTTGCCGAGACAGTGGAGGGAAGGTGCTTTGGGGCATGGTGCATAGTCGGAAGGAAGTTTGGGAGGTACATGTGGCGGAAGCAGCTGCAATTTTTGAAGGACTTGAGCTCGCGGTGGAGAAGGGTCATGACCGTATCGTGGTGGAAAGTGACTGCTCGCATGTGATTGAAGCTTTGAGGCAACGCAAGACGGGTCGTAGCTTGTTTTCTTTTATTATTGGCGATATTTTACGTTTTTGTAATTCTTTCATTTCTGTTTCTTGGTCTTTTACGAGTAGGCGGAACAATATGGTGGCTCATGAGTTAGCACATGTAGCGCCGGTAGGGTCTGGTAGAATTGTTTGGGTCGAAAAGCTACCTGAGCTTGTTGATCGGCTTATTTCTTTGAATTAATGCATGTACCCAGTTGGGTTTCAAAAAAAAAAAAAAAACTAGGATAACACCCCTAAAAATTCACGGGATTGTTTTTAATTTTTTCTATACACAATTTATTTAATAAAAATGCGAAAGGAATGTTAGACGATATATCTATTATTATTTCAACCTAGCTTCATTCATTCTATAAAAAAACTCTAACTTTTCTTTACTTAACCTTTATATTTTGCAGATACTACATATCTTGCGTTTAATGAGAATTAAGAAGTTTTACTTATTTGTTCAGATACTTCATTTTAGTTTTTCACTTCTATTTTCTCAAATATCCCAACATTTTTAAAAATGACCCATCCTCTGAAAAATAATCTCTGACATAAATGAATTTGAACTACTTAGGTCATTAAAAAAGACCTCATTTTGAAAACATTACACAATTCATCTAAAATTCTCTATAGATGTAAGAACTCAGGTAAAGTTAGAAAGATAACGAAATAGCTCTATCAAAATGTTATACCTAGCCGCACAATTTATCTTATTTTCTATGTAAGCTTTGCTTCTGAGTACTTTATTGCCTTATATAGGGAATGACGGGAAAATGTCGTGGTTCACATAGATACAGACTTGATTGAAATATTCAATCTACATGATCAACTAAAATTTCTTACCAACATGGTGTCCACGCTGATTTAAGAATCCCTAAACCCGATAACGATTGCTCAACATACCTTTGAATTAAGGGTGCACAACAAAATTGTATACTGTATCAAATCTGTCTTAACATATTTTACAAATTTTAAAACTGTATATCCGATACGATTTTAAAAACCATATAAAATATACATTTTGCTCAACCATACTTTGAAACAGAGAGAAAAAACAATGCTGGTTGTTTTCCCTCACCGTACTTTCAAAATTGACCACATAAAATTTTATTAATTATGGTAAAAAATTTGTTAAGATAAATATTATCTTTAATTATGGTAAAATATAATTATTAGTTATAATTTTTTTGGCCAAATAACCAAATTGGTAAAAAAAGTGGAGGAGAGTTGCCAAATTCGTAAAAAAAGTTTCACTTATGACAAATTGGTAAAAAAATTTGAGGGAATGTGACAAATTGGCCAAAAAACACTATTACTTTATTTAATTTGTTATACCTATAATAATTTGACTAAATACCCTTACCAAAGTCAACCAACTCACGAAATCTAACCGAAAAGCATAAGAATAGATGATGGTCAATCGAGTCGGATTTGGATCAGGCAAACTCGGGTCGGGTCATTTCAGGTTGTCATATTATCGGGTTTGTTCGGGTAGGGTCGAGTTGAGTTGTTTTGGGTGTTTTTCGGGTATGTTGGTCGGGTCAGTTTCAAATCAAGCGGGTCGGATTATTTCGGGACATACTCATATTCGGGTCAATGATTAAGAGGGAAAAAAAGTACGCTTAATATTACTATTTGTTCAATTAAAGTTAAATTTTTATTACCTATTTTTAGTTTAATTTTGATAATTAATTTTTTATTTTAACGTAAATTATAAAGTGTGCTTTTAAATTAGTCATTTATTTGTTCAATTAGAGTTAATTTTTTTGCGTCATTTTCGGGTCTCGGGGTTTCAGATTTGGTCATTTCGAGTCGGGTCAGTTCCTAGTCAACAATGTTCGGGTCGTGTCGGGTCAATCGGGCTTCGGGTCAAATATGGGAGTTGTCATTCGGGTCAATTTTGGATCTCGGGTAAACCTTTTCGGGTCGAGTTAATCGGGTTAGGTTTGTGGTTTTCCCAGGTCTACTTACAAGGCAAACTCGAACCAACTCGACTTTTTCGAGGTTTGGGCGTCCTATCATCTTAAGAAAACCCGCACGCGACCCGAAGATCGTTGGCCGGCCTATATTATTGGGCCAATATTGAGGCCCAAAACTAAGCCCTACTAGGCTCGAAAATAAAAGTTAGATTATTTTTCTTTTTTAACATTTCATTAATTTATATATCTATTTGAGGTGAAATATTAAAAATCAATGTTTACGAGTATTTTTGTCCAAATATTTATGGATATAAATCATTATGGATCTAATCATTTTTTTGTCGAATTATTCAAGTAAGAGAAGAACATGTTTAACAACGTTAGATCAAATTTGGGTTAGGTTTGTTAATTTTAAGTTTCGGGTCATAGTTGCTAATTAATGACGAGTCTCGGATAATGATTTTTTAGTTTACAAATTCGACAAGGGTAGTTTTGTCAAATCTAGTTGCAATAATAAAGTATTTGTTAAAGTACAACTTTTTTGGCCAATTTGTCACATTCCATTTGTTTTTTACCAATTTGTCACATGTGAAACTTTTTTTACCAATTTAGCAACAACCCTCTACTTTTTTTACCAATTTGGTAGTTTGGCCTAATTTTTTTAATACTTATAAAATAAAATTCCTAATTTTTTCCCTCTAATCTTTCATCTTTCCCTCTAACCTCCCCTGAATTCCAATATTAGATTCTTACATATGTCAAAATTTTAATAGTAGTGTATATGAGATTTCATATACTAAAGCCCTGTTCTTTGGACTTAATTTTAGCTATTATAAGTTGTTCCGAGTGTAATTTCGGAGCAGGATTTGTTACCACGTAAACTTGTAGAATGATGACTTTGCTTGACTCTTCCTTTCGGCCTCTCCTGAGACAATGAACAAACTGAGGGCTCGGCTTAGTACCGAGCGAACTCACTCCGACGCTCAAGTCAGTAAACTTAAAGAGATTAAGTTGTGTGTTCCTTGGCAAAGTATATTGTAGAGAGATAAGGGAGTTTTTACCAGATTAGTGTATTGTGAGATGAATTGTGGATTATTCGATTATTTTCGGATCCTTTTCTCAATGAGAGAAGTGGAGTATTTATAGACTTTCACCTTTTGTCACGTAGTGGCCAAGTGGCCAAGTGGCAGAGCAGGTGGAAAGACTGATCTACCCTCGGCCGAGGGACCCATGGCAAGCCGGTTGGCCTGGTTGACTCCATGCCGAGGGGTCTTGGATGTGAGTACGCGGATATGCCTCCCGGCTGGCTAGTTGCCAGTAGGGACCAGTGACAGCCGACAGTGCGTCGGTTATCTTTGTCTAATACGTTGACTTCTTTGTGGATATCTTTGACCTTGCTCAATATGTTGACTCGGTCAGCGGGTGCAGAATATGCCCCATCAATTTGCCCCCAGCGTAGTCTATGCCGTGGTATGGACCTTCGATGAGTGTTGAGCGTATTCTGCGCAAGTTGAATTTCTTCCCCGGCTTCTTCTCCCTCGGCTTGGCCTGCTCAGGCCGTACCGTATCCCCCCTCCACATGGATGTGTAATGGACATCAAATGTTGAAAAGAAGATGGCGCTGGCTGAGACCGAGATCGTGAGTGCCGTGTGCTTTTGATTGCCCCCGGCCGGTGCTGCCAAGCTCGGTTGAACAGCGGGCCATTTGGCAAGTAGATACCAAGGATCGTGTTGAAGAAGATACGTTGATTGGCATTCTGTCAAGGAGCGTGTTGAAGAAGTTTTGTAACTGTTTGTCGATTGACATTCCATGGCTGCATGCTTGACACGTGGCTCGGTGTTGATTGGTTGACGCTTCATGGGCTTTGCCCTGATTGGTCCGTTTCATGGGCGTTGCTCTATAAATAGAGCAGTTAGCCCCTGATTTTGGCCACCAAAAGTTCATTTTCTCAAAAAATTTTCTTCCCTCTAGCTTTCTTCGAAGAAACTTCTCTCTAGTCTTCAAAGCGTTACTCGGCGTAACACTTTTTCCAAGGTAAACAAATAAATTTTTCAACTTTTATTTGATAAGTATTTGTTGTCATGTCTTCTGCTGATGCTGGACCCAGTACTTCTGCGTCGGGGGGCGAGCCGTCGCATCCTGATGAGCAGGAGCCACTTGCCGTCACACCGATAAGGTTCGGGGGTCCCAGGTCTCCTTCTCCTGAAATCGATGAGAGATATATGGAGGGTATTAATGATGATGAGGATGATGATGATGATGATGATGATGAGGCGACCCCTTCTGTCGTAAGGAGGCCGCCTATTTCGGGGCACGGTGATGCCTGTTCGATCAGTCCTGACCTTGCCTGGACGAACAGGTTCGCCAGTTGTTACGGTTCTGAACTTTTTGAACACCATTACTCCTTCGGTAGGGAGTATAGAATTGTTATCCCTAAGGAGGGTCAGGCCGTCTGTTGCCCTCCCACGGGCTGTATCGGCGTATACATCAGACACCTGGAGTATGGGCTCCGGTTTCCTCTGAATGAATACGTTGCTGCTATTATTAAAGCGATGAATGTCGCCGTGGCCCAGCTGCATCCGTTGGCCATCAGGACGATTGTTGGTTTTGTATGGTTGTGTCTTTTCAAAGGGGAGGCCCCAACGGTGAACCTCTTCCGCCGGCTCCACCACCTTAAACAAACCACCCTAGGCGGCCAGGGGTGGTACAGCATACAAACCGAGCCGGGCTTCGTCACCGTTTCCAAGATGACGTCTTGCAAGGACTGGAGGGGGCGGTGGGTATACGTTGAGGTTCCGGAGGACTATCCGCTGCCCCGGTCCTTCCAGCACCGCGTCAATTTGCGGTGCGAGAGTAAAGGGGAGCATGATAGATACGTCTCCCTGAATAAGCTTAAGATGGACGCCAACAGGGTCCCTCTTAATGAGGACGAAAAACGGGCAATGAGGCTGTTTGAGGCCGAGAAGGATGGGACGCCGAAGGGATGGATGCCCCCGACGCAGATCGTTCTTCAGAATGAGCTGCTCTGCCACGTCGGCCTCATACCGGCCCTCGAACGGGGTGAGTGGGGTCGGTGTGAGGCCCATCTTTGATTTTTATGTTTCTGTTTTTGAACCTGTTTTATTTCTTTTGCTTAACTTCTGCTTTGTTTCTTTTGCAGACCTTTTTGGCCCGGGACTGTCTGTCTCTGCTCTCCAGAGGTTGGGACTTGAAGAGAACGGGAGAGTTGTTGACCCGCATCCTAAGGCCCAGACACGTGATCGCCGACCGGCTCCTAACGAACTCATGGACCAGCAGTTGAAGGCACTGGATGTAACGGCGGCTCAGGCGAAGGTTGCTAGTAACGTGCCGCGCCGCAAACCAAAGATAATGTCTACGGCGGCGACGGCGTCAACTCCGGTTCAGTCTTCAATCCCTGTGGTCCAAAAGCAGCCGGTGGTCATCGATGTTGAGGAGGAGGTCACTGTTGCGGAGGCTCCTCCTTCTCTGAATAAGAGAAAAGAGACCGAGTCTGCCGCCGCTGCTGTTACCGAGGCCGGTAAAGAAAAGATTCCTCCAACCAAGAAGGCCAAATCGGGTACGGATCTAACCTGTGGCTCAGATTTAGCTGGTTCATTAGGCGTTCCTGATGACAGGCTCTCTGGCATGTCAATGAATGTTGACATGGATGCTTTGTCCGAATTTTTTGTAGATCAACCGCCGCCGGCTGTCCCTCTCACTGAACGGCAATTGGAGAAGCGGCCAGTGCAGACGGACAATCAAAATGTCACCGTCGACTCCTCATCTCTGAAGCCTTCCGCCGCTCAGCTTGTGGCGGAAGGCACAAGGTTGTGCAGGAAGCTGGCGAATTGGAACGAACTAGCCGACGCTCATATTATGGAGCAAGAAAAGATCATGGCTAAAGCTGCCCCTGTGCTTGAACGGCTTAGGTTCGAGCTCACTGCCTCTAAGCAAGAGGCCGAGAAGGCGAAGAAGGACCTTCAGGCCGCCGAAAATGATTTCCTCGCTGAGCGAAAGCTCAGGGAGGATGCTGAGAAGGCGGTCCTAGCTGAGAGGGCCAAGGTTGAGGCTGTGGAAGCTGATGCCGCTAAGCTGCGGGAGGAGCGGGACAAGCTTCAGGGTGCTTAAGACGCCGCGGTTGGTAAGAGGGAAGAATTGAAGTCTCTGCATTCGGCTCAGGCGAAGGCGCACAGGAATACAAGGGCTATCCTCGCCCAGAGGGAGAAGGACATTGAGACGCTCCAAACTATCATCATCCCTAACATGTGCGCCCAATACCGGGACCAGGCCGAAGAAGCTACCAGGGAAGTAATCGAGAGCTCTTTTCCGAAGGCTCCTTCCCGTGGCAAAAATTTGACCACTGCTTGATGATAAGGCGGGCTGCTGCGGAGGCAAAGGCTTCGGAGGAGGCGAGGCGAAGAGGGCCGCCGAGGAGGTCTGCGGAGAAGGCGGCCCCATCTTTGAAAAGGTGAAGGCGGCCAGGAGGAAGCGAGAGGGCAAAGGTGAGGTCGCCAAGTCGGCTTCTCTGGGTCGCCCATCGATGGTGATCTTTGCTACCGGCTGGCGATGGTGAGAGCGAGGCATAGGGAGACGGGCGGTCGTCACCAGACTCACCGGGCCCTTCGGATAGCTTCAGCTGTTCGGGGGCCAACTTTTGAGCCTTCTCTCCCTGCCATCCTTTTGGTGCTTCATTGTCTCAATGTGATATTTTTTGTTGTTCCTTCTTCTTTTTTTTGTAAAACTTTGGTAGGTTGAGTTTAGGCTATCCTTATTGGGACGGCCGTCGACTTCGTTTTGTATCACCTGTAAACATGTTTAATAAAGTTTGTTTATTGGCCCTCGGCTTGGCCGGGGCTTTGATCACAATCCTTCATTCAGTTGTCTTCTTTTGTTATTAGTTGAGCGCTTTTTTTTCTTTTCGTTTCTACCTTCGGCTTGGCCGAGGCAGTTAGAATGCGTATCTCAACTGTACTTAACGTTTTTAAACATGTTGGCATGTCGGTCGCTTCCTCCTTCACTCTTGGTCTGGCCGAGGCGTCAGATTTGCGCTTCCCAACCGCCGCTGTGAACATGTTAGCGTATCTGTCGTTGTGTCCCCGTCACTCTCGGTTTGGCCGAGGCAATCGAGGTTACGGCTTGACAACGTTCGTATCTGTAGACGTGTTTATCGCTTCCTCTTTCACTCTCGGTCTGGCCGAGGCGTCCGATTTGCATTTCTCAACCGTACTTATACGTTCCTAAGCATGTTGGTCGTTGTGGCGAGTATCAACTGCTGTTGGCAAGTCGCGTTTCCCTCGTCACTCCCGGCTTTGGCCGAGGCAACTGAGTTTACGTTTTGACTGCTTTCCGTATCTATAGACATATTGATCGCTTCCTCGCCACTCCGGATTGGCGGGCGGTCAGAGTTGCGTCTCAACAGTGCTTATACGCTTTTGTACTTCGGTAGTGACTATGGAGGGGAAAAGTATTTTGATGGAAAACTTGGATCACTTTTATAAGGTATAAACACACGTTGGGGTGCCCACAGCGGTCTTGGACACCTCCGCCGCTATATGAAATATTTTCTTAGGTTGTCTGTGTTCCAGTGGCTCATTAGAGGCACTCCCTCCATGTCTGTCAGCCGGTATGTCCCCGGCCTCACTTCTTCAACCACTTTGTAGGGTCCTTCCCAGTTGGCCGTCATTTTACCATAGATGTTTCCTTTGTTGGTCGTGGCTGACTTTCTTAGGACTAGATCTCCTACTCTTAAGTCTCTTTTGTGGACCCTACGGTTGTATGCTCTTCTCATTCGGTTTTGGTACACTGCCAAGTTAAGCCGCGCCGTGTCTCGGCTTTCTTCGACCAGGTCTAGGGAGGCTTTCAGGCCTTCCTCATTTTCGATCAGGTTAAAGGTTTGCGTTCGAATGTCGGCACCGCTGCTTCAATTGGCAGGACGGCTTCAGACCCATAGACTAGGTGGAATGGACTGTACCCCATTGCTTCTTTCTCCGTGGTTCTAAGGGACCATAGGACGCCGGGTAGTTCATCAGCCCACCTTCCCTTTAGATCTTCAACCTTCTTTTTCAGCCCGTTTAGGATTGTTTTATTAGTCTGCCTCCGCCGCCGTTGCTCGAAGGTGGCGGACGGAGGAGTATGCAAACTTGATACCGAGCTCTTCCAGCCAGCCCATCACCATGTCACTCCAAAACTCTCGGCCGTGGTCAAATACCATGACTTGGGGTAACCCAAAACTAGTTATGATGTTTTCCCAGATTACCTTTCTTACGGCCGCCGTGGTCTTGGCAGTGTACCGCGCGACACCTTGACCCATTTGGTGAAGTAGTCAACGGCGACGATCGGTACTTCCTTCCTCCGGAGGCCGTCGGAAATGGCCCTAATAAATCCATCCCCCACTTTGCAAATGGTAGGGGCCGAGTCTTGGTTGCGGGTCTCGGGAAGGTGCGTGTATCACCGGAGCATGCATCGACAATTCTTGCACTTCTTGGTCTTAGCTCTGGAATCCTCAAGCATGGTGGGCGAAGTAGCCAGCTCGGAGAGCTTTGTGGGCTAGCGTTCTTGCCCCATGTGATGTCCACAGATGCCTTCGTGAATCTCTCTCAAGTATGAGCTCGCGTCTATTTGGACCGACACATTTCAAAAGTGGTCTTATCACGGACCTTCTGTATAGTTCTCCTTCGAACACCAAGTACCTTGCGGTGATCCTTCTTATCTTCTGGGAGAGACTGCGGTCCTCCGGTAACTCTTTTGTTAGTTTGTATTTCATTATCGGAGTCATCCACGTCGTCTCGGCTTCTATGTGGCCCACCATGCCGACGGTCTCAGTGATGCTTTTAGCATTCCTGAGCACGGCTTGGCTGACATTCTTGATGCTTGAACTGGCAAGTTTTGAGAGAGCGTCGGCTCGGTTGTTCTCAGACCTGGGGATGCATTGGATTTGGAAAGATTTCAATTTTGCAGTGTCAGCTTTTACCCTTTCCAGGTATCTTACCATCCCAACGTCTCGAGCCTCATACTCTCCTCTGATTTGGTTAGTCACGAATAGTGAGTCTGTCTTCAACACAATGTGTTCCGCTCCGGCAGCTCTAGCTAGCTCGACTCCAGTTATCACCGCCTCGTATTCGGATTCGTTGTTCGAGGCCGAGAAGGTAAACTTCAAGGCATACTCAAACTCGTCCCCGTTTGGGTGATGATAAGGATCGGCTCTGAGTGTTCGTCGTGGAGGACCCGTCGGTGTATACTTCCCATACTCCGGGATTTAGTTCTTCTTGATATGTGCACTCGGCCAGAAACGCAAGTGCACGCCCCTTTATCGAGGGCCTCGGCTTGTATTGAATGCCGAGGCCGGATAGCTCTACTGCCCATTTGATGAGCCTGCCGGATTTTTCGAATTTTTCCAATGCTTTCTCCAATGGCTGGTCGGTTAAGACCGTCACGGGATGCGCGTCGAAGTAAGGTTTGGTTTCCTTGCGGCAAACGACAAAGAAAGGCTTCTTTTTCAATCGGTGGGTAATTTCTTTCGGCGGGCAACGGTGTATGGTGATAAAGTAGATTGGGTGTTCTTGCTTGTCTTCTTCTCGATGATTACAGACCGACCGTGGCCGAGGTAAGCTGCTATGTATAGATATAGTGTCTCCCCAAAGATCGGCACGGACGGGGTTGGGAGAGTTAGAAGATGAGCTTTCGGTTGCACGAAAGCTGTGCTCTGTTCCTCCCCCAGTGAAGTCTTTATTCCCCTTCAACACTTTGAAGAATGGGGTGCTCTTGTCGGCTGACCGAGAGATGAAACGGGCGAGAGCCGCCATCCTCCCGGTCAACATCATAACCTCTTTTCGATTCCTCGGCTCCGGTAGGTCCAGTATTACTTGGACTTTCTCTGGATTGGCGTCAATTCCCCTGGCGCTGACAAGCACGCCGAGGAACTTACCTGCCCGGACACCGAAGTTGCATTTCATTGGGTTAAGTTTCATTTTGTATTTCCTTAGTGAACAAAATGTTTCGCTCAAGTCGGCCAAGTGCTCGCTGTCAGACTTGCTTTTTACAATAGCATCATCGACGTAAGCCTCGATGTTTCGCCCTTTTTTATCTTGAAACACTTTGTCCACCAACCTAGTGTAAGTTGCGCCAGCGTTTTTCGAACCGAACGACATCATTTTATACATGTATGTGCCGTGTATGGTGATGAATGCGCACTTAGGCATGTCTTCTTCGGCCATGAATACCTGATGGTACCCTGAGAAGGCGTCTAATAGGCTTAGCATGGTGTAGCCTGCCGTTGCGTCAATTAAGCTATCTATTCGAGGCAAGGGATAGCAATCTTTAGGGCATGCTTTATTAAGATTTGTAAAATCAACACACATCCTCCACCCCCCTGATGACTTCTTCACCATTACAATATTTGCTAGCCACTCAGGGTAAGTACAAGGCATGATAAAGCCCGCCTCTAATAGTTTGTCTACCTCGGCCTTGATGGCCTCATCTTTCTCGGCCGAGGATTTCCTCATCTTCTGCTTGACAGGGCGAGCGTTGGAGAGTACATTCAGCTTGTGAACGATCACCTCTCGGCTCACGCCTGGCATCTCGGCGGCTGAGTACGCGAAGACGTCTTTGTTCTTTCTCATCAGGTCCAGGAGGTCGGCTCTGAATTTTGGCTCCAGGCCGACAGTTACGGTGCGTCCTGGGTCAATTTCCACTTGCTCGGTCTCGGCTCCTTCGACCATGCTGACGTTGTTGGTGCTCATCGGATCACCCTCCTGTCGTAAGGATGGGCTCTTCCCCTTCTCTGATTTCTTCGCCACTTTGAGGGATTGCATGTTACACCCTCTGGCAGATATTTGGACATTGACAATTCCGTCCCTCTCGTCCTTTGAGACGAGCTTTGTACCTCCCCCGGTCCGAGACATACATCAATGTCGGGCCCGGATGGACATTATTCTGAGATCGGCCTCGCTCAAAGTAACCCGGCCTATCGAACATTGTAGGCGGACGAACCATCAATGACCACGAACTCGGATAAAACGTTCTTGGCCGCATCCGTCTGGCCGAACATCACCGGCAACCTAATTGACCCCAGGGGTACCAGGACGGCCCCAGAAGTCGTATAGTGGGTTGGTGCGGGGGCTCGGTCCTCAATCTTGAGACCGAGATTGAGGAAGCATTCCTGAACATGATGTTCGTGTAGGCGCTGTATCAATTAGGCACCTCTTAACCAAGTGGTTGGATATGTCGGGTGGACTACCGGTAGTGGTCATTGTGCGGGGCTACGACTCCTTCGTAGTCTTTCTTTTCGATGGTTATATCGAGGACGGTGGAAGCGGGGATCGTTTGTGGTGGGCACACGGTTGATGGCTTGGTAAAGCTCATTTAGGTGCCGTTTGTGCCCATTAGTCGATCCTCCGTTCTCGTTTCCTCCGGTAACCACGGATCACTCCCATCCTACGGAATACGATTTCCTATTCGCCCCGTCGGAGCTCGTTTCCGGGGCCCCAACTACGTACTTGCGAGGCCCCCTTTCGGATCGGCTCCTCGATGGCGTTCTTGATGCCGACAGTCGTCGGTCTTATGGGGCTGGCCGTGGTAATCGCAAAATTGGCTTGCGTCGCCCTCCGCCCTCGTCTTGGGGGTCTTGCCCACTTCTACCCTTCATTCTTGCTCGGGGCAAAGACCTCGGCCGGTGATTTGACCAGGGGGGTGAGACCGTGGTACCGCACGGGTGTATGGTCCCGAACTCCCCGGCGCCCGCCGAGCTCTGCATTTCTGTTAGATCTTTCGGTCGTGACCTATTCATGTCACGGCGACCTTCATCGACATTCTCCGCGGCTCTTCCTTTCGGGTGCCCGGCTTCACCGTGGCCTACCCAAGTCTTGTGGTAGTCCTCCACCTTTACGGCTCGGTCGGCCATCTTTGGCGGAGTCCGGGTTGAGGACTTCGCACTTGATCGGCTCATTTTGAGCTCGCCTTTCGGGAGGCCTTTTATCGGTGCGAAGGCCGCCGGTTCGGTGTTCGCTCACGGATCCGCATTGAGCTTTTTGCGTCGAACCTCTTCACATAGCTTCGTAGAGACTCGTCATCCCCCTGTCGGATAGTGAGGAGATCCGATGTCTCCACGGCCCTTCTTTTGTTGCAAGCGTACTGGGCTATGAAGTTGTCTCTCAGGTCGGCATAGCAGTATACCGAACCATTAGGTAGCCCCTTGTACCAACTCTGGGCCATCCCATGCAGGGTTGTTGGGAAGACTCGGCACCATACCTCATCGGGCTGCTCCCATACCGACATGTACGACTCGAAAGCCTCGGCATGGTCGGTTGGGTCGCTATCCCCTTTGTATGATAGGGACGACAGCTTCAGTTTGGTCGGCACGGAGACGCCGAGGACATAGGCACTGAGGGGCTGTCTGACCACGTGTCGAACGACACGTGGCGATCGGCTCCTCGCACCCCTAGTCCGGCTTCTCTCCCCGTTGCGGGAAAGGCTTCTTGTTGCCCGACTTTGGATAGTCGGACTTCTTTCTTCATTTCTTCGGGGCGGGCCTCGTTGTTGCCGCGGCGACACTGTCCTCCCGCGAGTGGGGGAAGGACTTTGGTCTGCCACTGGCAGCTCGGGCTCCGCCGGCGTCCTAGTATGCATGGCTCCTTTTATTGCCCCGGACAAGTTGTTCGGGGTCACTTTATGGGCCCTGGTCACCTGCGGGTGTGCTGCCCTCACCGTCGTTGCGGCGGGGGTGATCGGCGTATTACCCATCAGGTCCAGGAATAGCTTCAGTTTGGCTGCATCGACCACATGTCCCATGACAGTGACGTGGCCGGCAGGCAGCGGTGTTTCTGGTAGTATTGGCATCTCGTACGCCGGTTGGATTACTCGGCCGGTTGGGGACTGCCTAATCTCAGAATTAGGGACTGTGTCATCCTGATAGAATGCAGTTTCGTCGCTCACAATTATTTCTTGTTGTTTTGACATCTTCTTAGCTTGCTGGGTGGGTTTTGTTTTGTGTTTTTTTTTTGTAATAGATTTGGCTAGCTTTTAGTATCCTTTCCCCACAGACGGCGCCAATTGTTTCGAGTGTAATTCCGGAGCAGGATTTGTTACCACGTAAGCTTGTAGAGTGATGACTTTGCTTGACTCTTCCTTTCGGCCTCTCCTGAGACAATGAACAAATTGAGGGCTCGGCTTGATACCGAGCGAACTCACTCCGACGCTCAAGTCAGTAAACTTAAAGAGATTAAGTTGTGTGTTCCTTGGCAAAGTATATTGTAGAGAGATAAGGGAGTTTTTACCAGATTAGTGTATTGTGAGATGAATTGTGGATTATTCGATTATTTTCGGATCCTTTTCTCAATGAGAGAAGTGGAGTATTTATAGACTTTCACCTTTTGTCACGTAGTGGCCAAGTGGCCAAGTGGCAGAGCAGGTGGAAAGACTGATCTACCCTCGGTCGAGGGACCCATGGAAGGCCGGTTGGCCTGGTTGACTCCATGCCGAGGGGTCTTGGATGTGAGTACGCGGATATGCCTCCCGGCTGGCTAGTTGCCCAGCCGGGACCCAGGTGACAGGCCGATAGGCTGCGTCGGTTATGCTGTCTAATACGTTGACTTGCTGTGGATATCTTTGACCTTGCTCAATATGTTGACTCGGTCAGCGGGTGCAGAATATGCCCCATCATAAGTAAAATTAAGTTTAGGTCAATTAAGTTTAGTTTAGTTAAGTTAAGTTAAGTTTCATTCAATTCAATTCAATATTATTGTTATTATTATTTCAGATCAATTCAATTCATGTCCATTAATTCATTTAAGACAATTTCTATCCAAAAGAACAGGACATAAGTATAACCATATTATCTTTCCATTAGCTAGGGTGTTTATTATCCGAATCTGATCCGAAATCATTGGAATAATTTTCCTTAAAAAAATTAGTGCAACAACTCTTGTATCGGATCACCAATAGTAACGCAAAAGGAAAAAAGCCGAAGCTAAAATTTTTTATTTTATTTATGTTTTAATTTTATTTTGATAACCAATGATACGAATACTATTATCAATCCATCTCATTGTAGACGAACACTATCCGTCTAAACTCTAAAGCTATAGACGGATAGTGACCCTTTCAAAAAATGCAAGTGGGAGAGTAAGTGGGGGTATCCATTTCCCATCCACTTGCACTATACACTCTCGTCTTGTGAGAGAGACACTATCCGTCTACAACTTTAGACGGATAATGTATCCGTTTAAAGTGAGAATTTGTGTACTATTATATACTACGTATGTAAGCTATCAATATAAAATATTAAATTATCAAAAAAAAATTGTGAAATTAGTGACTTTATACAAGAGTCGTCGAGTTAATACTTAATTTTATTTTGATAACCGTTGACGATCAGGGGCGGTTATGACGGGGGTGCAGGGGATTCACCCGCACCACCCCCTTTATCAAAAATAAATATAAATTTGATTGATAAAGGAGTATATAAATTATGTTGGTCTAGTGGTTTGTGATATATTTTCTCACCTTATGACGATGGTCATGTGATGAATACTACTATCACAAATTCTCGACTATTCCAATTTCTAAATACCCGCCTCTCGCTCCCAAAGACCCACCATTCCAAATACATACCCATTATACTCTTTACACAAATTCTCATTGAAGATATGACATATCCGTCACAAGCTGAAAACGGATACCATTTTACCTCACAATGTACCCACTTTTTCTCTATCTGCAATACTATTCATGTGGTCCCCTTTCTCCACTAACCCATTTTGTTACCATTTTATCTCAAAAAATATCCGTCACAAATGGTAACCCGTCACAAGGGAGACAAATTGTACTCTTTATAAAATACTCTTTTGCAGATCTTGAAATTCTCTTTATTAATTTTCGAATAAATCTACTGTTGTGCACATTTCTGAATTTTCGAATTCAAAAAACGCAAATTTTGGTAAAAAGACAAAAACTTTGGTAATTCAAATATGGGATACAAATCTGTGATGCTATAGAATGATTTTTTTTATACAAAAGACCCTCTTATTATAAAATTTGTTATTTTTAAAATTATTTTCACAAAACCTATATTATAAGATTTGATATTCCTAAATTACACTTTATGATACTTTTATGGGTTTTTCAGTTGAATGAGTTTGTAATTTTTTTTTTTTAATGAGTTGTGATTTCTGGAAGTGAAGAAGGGTGAAGTGATAAGAGTATAGTAAGGAGATTATAATTGGTGGGAGGAGAAATTATCACAGCTTTTGTTTTGTAGAGATAATAATATGCTTTGCTCAATACGCCTGATCTTGGGAATAAGATGTTATGACTTGCACGGAAATAAAGAAAGATTTGATAAAATAGGGATAAATGCAGCTGTTCAATTAATAT
This sequence comes from Silene latifolia, assembly GCF_048544455.1. Taxonomy (NCBI): domain Eukaryota; kingdom Viridiplantae; phylum Streptophyta; class Magnoliopsida; order Caryophyllales; family Caryophyllaceae; genus Silene; species Silene latifolia. The sequence continues at coordinate 155,534,955 of NC_133538.1, read as the reverse complement.
TGATAGGCTACAAAATGTAGAACTGTAGTGATGGAAATCACCTAGGTTCCAAAAGCTGATAATTAGAGAGATCAATTATAAAACTTAGGGGTCGTTTGGTTGCATGTAGGAAGTTGCATTGCCTAGGAAGTGATAAGTTAATACATGATTTTAGAATTCATGTGAATTAGGAAAAGTTGTTTGGTTGTATAAAGGAAATGCAATTCATGTAGGCATTCCCACTTACCTAGAGGGACCTAGGTAAGCAACTTCCTCCATCATGGAGGAATTAGAGTTCCAAGGTAATTGTATTTCATGTGAATTGGGGTAACCAAACAAGTTATCCATTTTGCAATTCACATGAATTGGAATTCCTGTGTTATTTAATGGGTAACCAAACAACCCCTTAGCATAAGCAAACTACTAATCCTCCTCCCTATTTATAAGCCAATGCCTTGGGAGACAAGCATTGAATTAGGATAAGATCAGGGAATAAAAGACAAAATAACATCTAATAATGCATTGGTAATTATCTCAATATCCCAACGGATTAATTAATTTGTTGTACTTCAGGTGGGATGCCCATGTGCTCCTCTGGCCTCATTGTATGAGCTATAATATTCCTTGTACTACCAGGTGCATCAATACCCTCCCCTTCAAATGATCCTTGACCCCAAAGGATCAAAGCTTGGATATTCTTGTTGAAGATTATAAAGGAACTCCCATGTTGCATCCTCTATAGAAGAGTGTGACCACTTGACTAGGACTTTTGTTGCTTGTATCCTGCCTCTTTTCACTGACTTCTTGGCCATGATTAACTTGGGAGTTTTGAGTTGGGGTTGTAGTTCAGGGAAATCACTTGGCATGGGAGGGACTTCGTAACATTTCTTCAGTAGGAACACATGGAATGTGTGATGAACCTTGGCAGTTGGGGGAAGTTCTAACTTGTATGCCACTTGACCTATTCTTTTGAGGATTTTATAGGGCCCATAGTAACTCTTGGAAAGCTTCTGATTTCCTCTCCCTGTCACAAAATGCTGCCTGTAAGGTTGTAACTTAAGGTATACCATGTCACCGGGCTTAAATTCCCTATCACTTCTCTTCTTATCAGCATTTTGCTTCATTCTGTTTCTGGCTCTAGACAAGTGAAGCTTGATCCTGTCAAGAGCTTCCTCCCTCGCTATTAGTGTCCTATCTACCGCCTCAACCTTACTTTCACCGGGAAGGTAGGGCAGGTGGACAGGAGGTGGTTGCCAGTATATAACTTCAAAGGGAGAGGCTTGTAAGGAGCTATGATATGAGGTGTTATACCAGAATTCAGCAGAGGGTAACCATTTACACCAGTCAGTGGGTGTTTCATTGCAGAAACATCTAAGATAGGTTTCCAAACACCTATTCAACACCTCTGTCTGACCATCACTTTGAGGGTGGTATGCTGATGATAAGTTCAGGTTCACCCCATGAACATTAAACAATTCTTGCCAAAAGTTACTGAGAAATATCAGAAACTATACTGATTGGCATGCCATGAAGCTTGTAGACATTATCAAAATAGGCTTGTGCTACTTCAGCAGCGGTATAAGGGTGTCTCAATGTAACACCCCCATACTCCAAGTGCCTTACCAGGACCACTCAGGTATAAGGATGCCACCATCTCGGTTACCCGAGGCATGATAATCATAAGACAATGAAGAAACATACTTTATTAAATAAGTTTAAGTGATTACATTACAAAACCAACTGTAAGCAAAATACAACTGTTCTCAAACTATAAACCAACTGAAAGGAACTGTCCTAACAAACACAAACGGAAGACTAAGACTACGATATGTGATGACTCCATCCCCTGACTAGATCCCACGCGTATCCAAGATATACCGCCAAGCAAATCGCTCACCACCCCGAATGGATCACCACGCAGTTTTTAAAACATTTAAACGGGTCGAGTACTAATCACACAACTCAATATACATCAACAATAAGATAAACAGACAAATTTGAATGTCACACACACACACACACACCACCAACCAATTCCCATCATCTCAATCCGACCGTCCCCACTGGACCAGCCGCGATGGGGGACCGCGGCCGTTCCCACCTAAGCCCCGCTCATCATACGAGCGATAACCCTGTCCATTAATGTGCACATCCCCTTTCGTGGCGGGTTCCACGAAGGGCGAAACTAGGGCGTGAGATCACTCCCGCAAGTGACCCCACTCAGCCGAGAACGCATCTCGAGAACCATCAACAAACACAACCACAATCACAATCATCATATCAAACAACTAACTACAAAGACATCACCAATATCCCATTATGGGACTAATCGAGTAGGAAATCCTACCGGAAAGCACAACACGCAGACGGTATCTACAATTTTGTATCAAAACGGCTCCTCTACGAATTCTCCTCCTATCATACAACACATAGATGCTACCATTCAAATACTACTCATAAAAACCCCAATTCCTAAATTAGGGTTTCATCAATCTTAACAAAACATTATAGAAATTATATTAAAGCTTACCCTCGACGCAAGGAATCCAACGACACGAACTACGATACGAACCGACCGTCTCGAACTCCGGAATTGTCAAGAACGCGATTAGGAAGAAGAACTAGTTGCTTTCTCTCTTAAACAAGTTTTAGGTTTTGTAAAAAGTGATTTAAAACAATGACGAATATGTTTAAATACCTTAATCGCGTAATTAACAAAACCCGAGAAAACTCCCCAGTAAAAATAGGACACTCGATCGAGTACCCAAGGCACTCGATCGAGTACCCCTCTACTCGATCGAGTGCCCCAGCTACTCGATCGAGTACCCAACAGTCGAAACTATTTTATTCCGCAACTTGCCCATACTCGACGGAGTAAGGGCTACTCGATAGAGTACCCAAAGACTTATAAATACGGAGTATTACAGTCTTCCCTCCTTAAAAAGAACTTCGTCCCCGAAGTTCAACCCATACATAAAAACAACCATACTAACTCGACCAAGACACAACAACATAACTAAGAACTCAAGAACTCGATCAAACAGAAAACATGAACTTTTAACACCCACTCCACCAACTATGTTTACTTCCCTAACATGACTCACGATATCGTATCCACCACATGTATATCTCTCACGACACTAACTCCATACATAACCAACTACCGTCCTCTAACGCTGCTAGCTCCATAATATCATCCACTATCAAATCCAAAATCAAGACACTCATAGACATCAAACGGAATGTTACATTCTACCACCCTTAAAAGGAACTTCGTCCTCGAAGTTTACTCACGCTCATAATCTCATCATCCAACTGTCAACACTACCGAGGTATTCTCGCATTCCTAACATCAAACTACTACAAGCACGTCCGTGACCTTTTAACACTATCAACCACAACATATACAAATCAATATCTTATGCTACACCAACATTCTACTTCCAAATATACTACCATATGAACAACCATCAAAATCTCTTTTATCGCATCCTACTCCTCTTAAGATAAATGTTACGTCCTCGTAACCTACTAATACTATATCCTTAGTTATATCTTCTCATTATTCTCATCATCATCACATGTCATAGATAATCACCTATACTCTAAACACTCGCCATGCATGTATCCAAGGCTCTCTTACTTAAACAATTCTCATACTTCAATTCACTCGTCACACCACCTAACCTATACCTCAAAATCTTTATCTTAACCCAAAACTTCAACTTTTTCACATTACCGCAACATGACATACCTCTCTATATAAACTATATGAAACTCCCGTCATCAAAAGCATAACTCACGATCCACACTTGTTACGTGCACTCATTCAGGACCCTCAAGTTCTTTCCTTCATTACCGCAAAACTCATACATAACTTAATATGACACTAATTCCCCCAACACCCTACACTCACTGTCCCAACAAAAGATTATGAACTCCCCGCCGCCTTCGGATCATTACAACACATGTTCCACGAATCATTTTCCATTACCATGTCTACTAAAGCCTTATTTAGAACAAGATCAAAATTCTTTGTAACAACCTCTCACAACCGTATCCCATCAATAGAACATCACTATACCATGACAACAACGAAAACATATTCAACTCTATTGCATATCATACTCTACCTCATTCTTAACTTAACCTGGTAAAGAAAACATCAATAAGCAAGACAACCTGTCTATATGTTCAACCAAAACTCACAAAGAACAACAAAGAAACAAAACAACAATCTATGTATAATGGTATGCACTTTCGAAAACTCGTATCATAATCATCCCGCCGACTCCACCACAACCGGTGACGGCATCACAACACCGCCACCAACAGGCACACCGTAGTGCGAAAATACCCGCATCACAACACTAAATATCGTGCCTGGATCACCACCCGAGGCACCACAACCACATCGATAGACATCACAACACACACAATCCCATAAACACCGACTCAAAGATAACTTCTCGACAAGAAAAACTTACTCAAATCTACTTTATTAAGTCACCACGCAACATATTATATGGATACACAGATAAGCATCTCATGAGCATCATCTCTACCATTTCACGGAATACACATGTGTTATTAATACACATAAAATTATAACTAGCCATGTCAATTAATCAAATTATTACCGTTTTGTATATCATTCAATTAAATTACCGTGTCCAACATATATATTACAGAACATTCATAAAACAACTTTATAATTATCACACCATACCACTTCTTGTGAGGTCAGAACCTCACCCAAACATTTACACATATCATAGACCCGTAATCACAACCAACTAGTCAATCCTGATCACGTAAGTTACCACTCAACATAGGTTACCAGTCGCCCGAGCTTAACTCGTATACACCTCATAACATATTCTCCCTTTCGCATATCCATCACCCTCTGCCAAATGTAGCCACACAATTAATACTCAACTACTAACAACCGCCTCATATAACCACATCTTATACTCTTTCATAATGTACTTATCAAACGGTCTCGCAAAATCAACCTCTTTAGAATTGTTACCTTTCTAATATACCATTACCCTTAACCACTAGTCACAAACCATAACACTACTGTCCAGGGCATCAAACCTCTTACACTCATCTCTAAACATCACGATTTGTTTCCTATCTTTGGTTGACATCCCAAATAACGAACATCCAATCCATTAACAAAATTACCTCAACATTCTTCCCAATACTATCCTTAATTGTATCATCATCTAATTCTCCACCAAAAATCTCGTATCGTGCAAATACTCCACCAACTTCGTACTCCCTTAATTCCTCGAAACTCATGATTAATCATGTTGTCTGAAACTTCGTATAACTACTAACTTACTTACCCTTGATAGTATCATACATCTCGACGATTCCTTACTTTATGTCACATAACTCCGGTGAACTTTTTCTCAACTTACTTTTATCCTTCTTTTCTCGTTATACTCAAAAATACCATTAATAGCTCTCGACTCCTCCTTATTACTTCTATCTAACTCTTTAGTGCTCCGATTACCTTTTCATTGCTCCAAAACTCAAACCCCATTATTTCATATCGATATCATCTCACTCTTTCTTACCATAAATATTATTTTATTATGCCATTAATCACCCTTGCCTCTAGTTTATCCATAAAATCAACGTTCACTGTTCTAACAATTGCATCTCCTTTGTACCTCTCTAGAAATCAGAATTCCTTTTGTACCATTAATTGCCCAAGGAAATCACACAGTAGTTTCCTCTCTTAAAAAGCCAAATCTCCACCCCGCGACATGACTCCACAAAGTTCACTATATACCACTCTTCTCAACCCCTTTAAAACGAACTTTCATTATGTATATTCTTAACCCACACGGCTCTTAACTACCTCCCTCCATAATTCTTTACACATCTCAAGTTGTCACTATCCATATCCTTACTCTCAATCCTTTCGTTCTCACGTTCCTTAGACTCACATCATCCATTGCCCACATTCACTTACTTTTACGTTACTCAACACACACTCATATCACTCATCTCATTTCATCTCAGAAAACATGCTCTATGTCTCAATTAAGCCATAACAATCTTCCTTTTCTTTTTCCACTATCTATTACAACCACGTATAACTCATGTCCTCCCACCGAACTCATACTCACCACAGGTGTCACTCACTACACCACAAGATTGGGTAACTTACGCGTCAAGACCAACATACATACATGTAAAACAATCCATAAAGAAGCAAAATAATAACTTTGAATTAAACATAGTATGCAACGAAGTCAAAAGATAAGCATATGACCCAAAACAAGGGTCACTAGATCGAGTACAGGCCACTCGATCGAGTAAGGGACTTACTCGATCGAGTAGGTCAAGATCAGAAGCACGTAAAACAAATCATCAGGGCTACTCGATCGAGTAACTAACGTACTCGATCGAGTGCCCCCTTACTCGATCGAGTACCGAGGATACTCGATCGAGTACCCCAATTCTCAAGACTTTGTCCAATTTTCGTAAAACAGTCATAACTCACTCATTTCTTGGTCGTTTTGGGCGTGTGACCTATCGTTAGAATCGTAAAAGGACAAGCTATCACCTCCAATTGGAATCACATCAAAATCATTTATGAATCTCAAGTTATAACAGTTTAAAGACAACCTCTTTATAATCGAAAAACACAACTACTTGATTTTACTTCCAAACAACTTAAACAACAACCAAGCAAGCAAAACCAGTCCAAAACTCATAAAACCAGTATTCATAATCATATGTTACTATTTTCAAAAGCCAAACAACAACATTCATCATGCACATAACTTATCTAACTTGCCAATTATGACTTACCCACATGTTTTTATTCTATCACTTTTCGTAAACAAAATCACAAATACATGACATCAAGTCCCCTATTCACATGTTACTACCACGATGATTCATCTTTTCCACTAATTCATCCATCATACCACATATTTATCCACCATATTCGTTCAACATATTCACTCAAAGACATGTTCAATTCACACTCCCAACCTTCTGTACTTTTACTCAAGACGACAACAACAACATGTAGACTTACACATCGCTTTATATATATATATAGACAAAACACTTTTCCCTTACATAACTATAACATGCCAAATTACATGTATCAATCATTATACTTTCATGCTTTACAATCCACCAACATATAATTCACGTCATCATCATCAATTCATGCAACATACTACTACATAGATACACACAAAGACACAATATGCACATAACGATCCCGACACTTATCCCATGGTGACCGGTTTAAAATTGTAGGGCGAGTTCGCGACTTTAGGACGTCTCCCAAGTCTTTGCATTAGCTCCTACAACCTTTACCCCGGGTTCATTTTAATTGACTCCCTATGTTCATTAAGTTCATTGGTTACGAGGTTTCGGGATCGTCGCTCTGATACCATTTGTAACACCCCATATTCCAAGTGCCTTACCAGGACCACTCAGGTATAAGGATGCCACCATCTCGGTTACCCGAGGCATGATAATCATAAGACAATGAAGAAACATACTTTATTAAATAAGTTTAAGTGATTACATTACAAAACCAACTGTAAGCAAAATACAACTGTTCTCAAACTATAAACCAACTGAAAGGAACTGTCCTAACAAACACAGCGGAAGACTAAGACTCTGATATGTGATGACTCCATCCCAGCCTAGATCCCACGCGTATCCAAGATATACCGCTAAGTAAATCGCTCACCACCCCGAATGGATCACCACAGTTTTTAAAACATTTAAACGGGTCGATACTAATCACACAACTCAATATACATCAACAATAAGATAAACAGACAAATTTGAATCATCACACACACACACACACCACCAACCAATTCCCATCATCTCAATATCGATCGTCCTTTGGACCCCGCCGATGGGGGACCGCAGCCGTTCCCACCTAAGCCCCGCTCATCATACGAGCGATAACCCCGTCCCATTAATGTGCACATCCCTTTTCGTGGCGGGTTCCACGAAGGGCGAAACTAGGGCGTGAGATCACTCCCGCAAGTGACCCCACTCAGCCGAGAACGCATCTCGAGAACCATCAACAAACACAACCACAATCACAATCATCATATCAAACAACTAACTACAGCACATCACCAATATCCCATTATGGGACTAATACTGAGTAGGAAATCCTACCTGGAAAGCACAACACGCAGACGGTATCTACAGCTGTATCAAAACGGCTCCTCTACGAATTCTCCTCCTATCATACAACACATAGATGCTACCATTCAAATACTACTCATAAAAACCCCCAATTCCTAAATTAGGGTTTCATCAATCTTAACAAAACATTATAGAAATTATATTAAAAGCTTACCCTCGACGCAAGGAATCCAACGACACGAACTACGATACGAACCGACCGTCTGAACTCCGGGAATTGTCAAGAACGCGATTAGGAAGAAGAACTAGTTGCTTTCTCTCTTAAACAGGTTTTAGGTTTTGTAAAAAGTGATTTAAAACAATGACGAATATGTTTAAATACCTTAATCGCGTAATTAACAAAACCCGAGAAAACTCCCCCGTAAAACCGGACACTCGATCGAGTACCCAAGGCACTCGATCGAGTACCCCCTACTCGATCGAGTGCTGACTACTCGATCGAGTACCCAACAGGTCAGAAACTATTTTATTCCGCAACTTGCCCATACTCGACAGAGTAAGGGCTACTCGATAGAGTACCTAAAGACTTATAAATACGGAGTATTACACTCAAGGGCATGAAGTGCGCTGACTTGCTTAGCCTATCAATCACCACAAAGATGGAATCCATTCCCATAGACTTGGGGAGACCATCAATAAAATCCATACTAACTTCTGACCAAATGGAAGCTGGTATTGGCAATGGCTGAAGTTGTCCTAGGTAGGCAGCTGCATCATATTTACACTGTTGGCAAATAGAGCATTTGTGAATATATTCTTGAATCTGCTTCTTCATGCCCTTCCAATAAAATTTTTGTTTGAGCCTTTGATATGTAGCCTCTACTCCGGAATGACCAGCTTGTAAGGTGTCATGCATCAAGGAAATTATGGTGGACTGTAAATTATCCACATTCCCCACCACTAGTTTCCCTTTCCTTTTGAGCTGATCACCCACCCAACTGTAATTCTTGTGAGATTGCGGATCTTTGGCCAAGTCCCTTATCATGTCACTCAAATTTTTATCCTCTTTCCATCCCCTTTGCAGTTGAGAGTAGAGATCAGTACTGATAGAACTGATGAACATTTGGTACAATTCTGAACTTTGCACCCTAAAAAGAGCGCCTGCTGCCACATTTTCTTTCCCCATCTTGTACAGAATTTCATAATAATTTCCAAGTAATCTAGCCAACCATTTTTGTTGTAAAGGATTATTCATTCTCTGCTCTAGGAGAAATTTCAAGCTTTGATGGTCAGTTTTGATAACAAACTTGCTGCTTACCAAGTACTGACTCCACTTGGTTACAGCATGGATGATGGCCAGCAGTTCCCTTTCATAGATGGACATGGCTTGGTGTTTTAAGGACAGTGACTTACTTATATATGCTATGGGGTGTCCTTCCTGCATAAGGACTGCTCCAATTCCACCTCCCGAGGCATCAGTTTCAATTGTAAATGTTTTGCTCAAGTCGGGAAGGGCCAGAACAGGGGCAGTGGTCATGACCTTCTTAAGATTTGCAAATGCTTGCGCAGCCTCAAGATTCCAACCAAAAGAATTCTTTCTTAGAAAGTTAGTAAGAGGCTTACTGATAACTCCATAGCCTTGTATAAACCTTCTCTAGTATCCAGTCAAACCCAAAAACCCCCTTAGCTGCTTGATGTTTTTAGGTGTGGGCCATTGAGCCACTGCTGCCACCTTTGAGGGTTCAGTAGCCACCCCTTGCCTTGAGATGATATGCCCTAGATATTCCAGCTGGATTGCTCCAAAAGAACATTTGTTAGGCTTGGCATAAAGAGTGTTTGTCCTCATGACTTGCAAATCCTGTTGTATATGATCTAGATGTAACTCCCAACTAGGACTATAAATTAGAATATCATCAAAAAAACCAGGACAAATTTTCTGAGAAAAGGTTGGAACACTTGATTCATGAGATTTTGAAAGGTTCAAGGGGCGTTGGTCAACCCAAAGGGCATGACCAGGTATTCATAATGACCATTATGAGTCCTAAAACCAGTTTTATAGATATCACTTGACTCCATTCTTATTTGGTGAAAGCCTGATCTCAAATCAATTTTTGTGAAAAATTGAGATCCATGTAATTCATCTAATAACTCTTCAATCAAGGGAATAGGAAATTTATCCTTTATGGTTTGCTTGTTCAGCTCCCTATAGTCAACACACAACCTCCATGATCCATCTTTTTTCTTGACAAGAACAACTGGAGAGGCATATGGACTGGTACTATGCCTGATTACTCCGTTTTCCATCAGCTCTTGGGTCATTGCCTCAATTTCATCTTTTTGCAGCGTTGGGTATCTATATGGCCTGATGTTAATAGGTTCAGCTCATGTTACTAAGTTAATGTGATGATTATGCCCCTCTCTTAATGGAGGTAGTCCCTTAGGCTCCTCGAAGACATCAGGGAACTGATTGATGAGGTGTTGGACTTCTTCCTGTAATCCTTCCCAAGTGGTTTCCTGAATTGCAAAGAATTCTGCACCTGAGTTTGGAATAGGGTGTAACATAGCTAACTGAGCCCCGTTCTCCATAGTTTTTTCCATGTTCTTAAGGGTTTTTACCTTAGTGACTGGGGTTTGAGTCCCCTTGAGAACATGATGCTTTCCTTCGAAATTGAACTTCATGGTGAGCAGCTTAAAGTCCCAGGTAATAGGCCCAAGAGTTTCTAACCATTGAATGCCTAGGACAGCATCACAACTTCCTAAGGGCAGTGCAAAGAAATCGGCAAAGAAATCTGTTTCTTATCCTCCACTTAAACCCTTTAATCATCTGGGAACATGCTAGTCTACTCCTATTAGCCACAGAAATATTGAATGGAGTGATCGTCTGCAAGTTTAACCCCAATTTGCTAGCCACCCCAGCATCTATAAAGTTGTGAGAGCTCCCACTGTCTATTAGAATGCTTAGGGGTTTTTTACCAACTTGGCCAGGTATCCTCATGGTTTGGCACTATTGTTGTCCAGCCAAGCCATAGATAGAGATCAAAGCCACCTCTCCTAGCTCAGGCTCAAGCTTCTCCCCCTCCTCCTTATCACTCTCACCCTCCTCCTCTTGTTCTTCTTGTTCAATAGAAAATAATTGCCTTTTCCTGTTTTTACAAACATGTAAGGGTGTGTACTTCTCATCACAGTAGAAACACAACCCTTTTGCTATTTTTTCCTCAGCTTCTGAATCCGCAGGTTTGAGTTTGGAAGGGTAGGTAAAGGTGGGGGTTGATTTTGTCGGTGGGGAATTTTTTATGGGAAACTGTTTTACAGTGGAGGGAAAAAATGGTTTACTGTGTGTGGGAGATGAATAGGAAGTGTTTCTGTTGGGTTTCGGGTTGATTTTAAGGGCAGTCTGCTGAAGCTTAGCCAGACCGTAAGCATCTTGGATGGTTTTTGGCTTGAGCATCTTAACCATTACAGAGATATTGTCATTCAGTCCTTCTATGAAACAACTCAAAGCATAAGCAGGTAAAAGGTTAAGTTTGTTGATTAGCGCATCAAATTTGTCATGATAGGCATGTACTGTCTCAGTCTGCTTAAGGTTTAGCAGATCAGCCATGGGGTCGTCATGGGTGTTCCCAAACCTAGCAATGATGGCTACTTTATACTCATCCCGCCTCAATGGTACTATAGAGGTTCTGTTCTTTGTGTAAGCTTGGTGCCAAGCTAGAGCTTTAGATTCTAAATGCATAGACACATACGTGACCTTTTGAATTGAATCCACATCAGTAACAGAAAAAAACTGATCACATTTAAATAACCATCCCTCAATATCATCCCCATTAAACACAGGAAATTTGATTGTAGGAGATCTAAAAAGGTTATTGGAAGAATTACCATTAGTGAGCCCCTGGTTTGCTAGATTTGCCAAGCTTTGGGTCATAGTTTCCATCTAAGCCTTTAGTTGTTGCACATCACTTTTATGTTCAGCATCTCCCATGGTGTAGATTCTTGCTACTGGTTTATTTTTTGTGATTTTTGGTTTTGTTGTATAAAGGAGAAAAGAGGAATTAAATATTTTTGTGTTTTTCTTAGGATTTTTTCTTAAATTTTCTCTAATTTTTGAAGTTTATAGTTTTCACAGGTCGGGAGGAATGTTGCTCTGATAACCAAATGTTATGACTTGCACGAAAATAAAGGAAGATTTGATAAAATAGGGATAAATGCAGCTGTTCAATTAATATTGATAGGCTACAAAATGTAGAACGTAGTGATAGAAATCACCTAGGTTCCAAAAGCTGATAATTCAGAGAGATCAATTATAAAACTTAGCATAAGCAAACTACTAATCCTCCTCCCTATTAATAAGCCAATGCCTTGGGAGACAAGCATTGAATTAGGATAAGATCAAGGAATAAAAGACAAAATAATAGCTAATAATGCATTGGTAATTATCTCAATATCCCAAAGGATTAATTAATTTGTTGTACTTCAGGTGGGATGCCCATGTGCTCCTCTGGCCTCATTGTATGAGCTGTAATATTCCTTGTACTACCAGGTGCATCATAGGAGCGTCCCTTTAATAAATTGTTCAGCACGCCTGTTTTCGAGAATAGTAGTATAACGTAATTGACAAATTTACCCCATTGTCCTAGACTGTATAATGAACTATATAATTTTGTGGACAATTTTACCCAAATTAAGGAGAGAGCTCCAAAATGGTTTTCTTGAAATCTCATAGCGCTACATCAGCATTGTAAGGATGTTCTTTAATATATATAATGATGATGATTGGTTTTTGATAAATTTTGTGTTGGTTGGTTGGTTTTTGAGATTTAGGTGGAATTTTTTTTATGATGGGTTGTGTAATGTTTTTGAGTTGGCAATACACATTAGTGGACATTTATCTTGGTATTATGTTTGCAGAATTCATGTAAAAACCCAGAAAGTATATCCATTGGTAAATGCATTTGGGGAAAACCCAGAACTGCCCTTGATCAATTAGATTCTACCCATAACAATGGCTCAGCAAGAGACCGTCAAAAGGGCGATGTCAGAGTAGTCGAAGAGGTCATGGATGAGGTAGTGGAGAAGAGAAGTTTGGGTGGTGGATATGGGGAAAGAAATAGGTGTTTTAATGGTGCATGTGAATTTGGGGAAGAAGGAGTGGTGTTTTAAAAGGACCAAGTGATTTTGGATTATTATTATTAGTATTATTATTTAATTCTTTATTTTTACATGCCACATCACTCTTTACCTGTGATATGAGGTTGATAGCAGGTTGTAAATTAGTCGAGTCTGTTACGAGAAGAGGAGGCTAGTAGTGTCGTTTCTCTTGAGATTTAGTGAAGTTGGGATTATTCTGAGAAGATAATTAATACTTAAAGCCAAATTTAAAATGATTAACTGAAAAAGAAGAAATAAATACAAGTCAATGAAGAAAACGCATATGGGATTGGAAGTTATTTGGGGATTGAGATTAAATGCAAAACCTACTATGACACTAAGTTTGGGTTAGAAGTTTAAAGAGTGGGATGATTGTCTGACTCCCCAATTTAATTGGAAGTAATTAGATTTAGGAACAACTAGTTTAAAACTCGTGCAAAGTTGCACAGGCATATATAAGAACATTTAAAGAATGTATTATCAAATATTATTCTATTAAGATTATTTATTTATAACATTTATTACAAATGACTGGCTTACCGTATATATTTATTACAAAAATTATATGACAAAATTATAATGGAAATTCAATAGAAAATATTTACATATATGGTTATGTTTGGCATGCCTTTTAAGGTACTTGTTTTGATGAAAGTAGTTTTTTGTCAAAAAATTCAGGTAGCTTATTCATTTAGTACTGTTTGGCAAGTATTTTATATTTGCCCAAATAATCTACCTGAAATTAAGGTACTTGTTTTTATTTTACTTACCCTTTTTGCCTTTTAATTATTTTGGAAATAAGAAAACTCAGAACCGTTTCATTTATGTCATGTCTTTTTACGTCATTTGACCAAATATTAACTAGCTTTTTAGCTACCTTTTTAGGTTTTAGGTAGCTTTTCAGCTAGTGAACGATTAGTAGAAATATATGACCTATAAAGATATCTTATCTTACATGGTAACTTTAAGTATTAAGTTTGTGCTTTTGTGATATAAAAAATAATTTGGTTACTTGTCCTTATGAAGAACTTCTACACCTTTCCGTTTATTAAAATCTTCCTAATTTCTTTTTAGCATCAAGCCATCAAAGTAAAAAAATAAAATAAAAAAACATCATTTTTATAAAAGAGATAGATATCTACATGAAATTTATAGTTAACGTTTGAGTCCCGCCGAATCCATGAGTATCTAACATGGCTTCTCTAGCATCTGTGGAGCTCTGTCTTACCCTACATAGTTACGTATGATTTCACTCCATATAGTTTTATTTCCAGGGGCACAATTGATCCTAACGACAGTCGCCCCTGAGTTAAGAATATCAGGTATAAGAGATTGACTTGCAAGAGCTTCTTTGTCAACAATAGCCATAATATGGGTAATTCTTCATTCCCCAAGCTGGCCTAAACGTCTATGTATTATTAATATATGCCCGAGGAAGCAAATTTGAGAATTGGCTTTCCGAGAACGGTATTAAAACACAACTGAATAGAGATTTTATTAGCGTTCTAAAATTGAAAAGAAAACACAAAATCAAACTCGATGTTTTGAGATACCCATAACCTTCACAGCTCATATTATGTCAAAGGTGGAAATCAATTGCATGAAGTGTGCAATAGGGATCGTTGCATTTCTTCTTGGATTGACATTGGGATAAGATGTGAATTTTAGTTAAATTTTCGAATTCTCTGATTAGTCTCATAAAGACCATCCCCAAGCAAAGGTCACGCTAATTAGATCACGACCCGATTTTACTCTTAATCCCACATTATTAACCTTGACCCATTTTCACCCTCCCAAGCAGAAAGTCGCGACCTAGGTCATCAACCCAATCATTATCCATTTTACAACATTCCCAATCATTTTCCACATTCTCTACCCCACTTTTCTCTCTCTTACTTTTACAATTATTTATCCTAACATTTTATAAATATATTATTTATCTATTATTTATAAATATATTATTTATCTATTATTGTGAATATCATTTTCCACATTATTTATCCTAACACTTTACGAAAAAAAATAATAATTAAATAACGTTATAATTTTGAAAAGTGAATAGACGATCTCATTAACAATTAAAAAAAATAAAATTGAAAAACATGATTCAACATATAAATACCGCATACATAATTTAAAAAAAAACATTAAATTAAAAAACATTAAATACTACGAAATTATAAAATGCATTAAAAGCAAATTCTAGTTACGAAAGTTTTCCCAAATATGCTCAATAAGATCATTTTTCAAAGCGTTATGAGTGGCATGATCACGAATCTCGCCATGAATTTCTACGAATCGTTCTTGCGTCGACCTTCTACGACGATGATATTCATACTGGTCATCAGTAGCTGAACTCAGATTATCTTCCTTAAATTATTCGATGATGCTTTCATAGTTAAGATAAGTTTCTCGTTCATCTTCAACTATCATATTATGCATAATAATACAAGCCATGAGAACCTTCCCCATCATAACTGGATCCCAAAGAAGACAATGGCATTTGATAAACGCAAATCGAGCTTGTAGGACACCGAAAGCACGCTCCACATCTTTTCGACAACTCTCTTGTCGAGCTGCAAATAACCGATGCTTTTGAATTTGAGGAGCATTAATTGATTTAACAAATGTTGCCCAACCCGGATATATACCATCAGCAAGATAATATCCCATATTATACTCCGTACCATTAACTGTGAAATTAACAGCTGGCGCAGATTCTTCTAACAATTCATTAAATAATGGAGAACGTTGAAGAACGTTAATATCATTGAGCGAACCTGGTGTACCGAAGAAAGCATGCCATATCCATAAATCATACGATGCGACAACTTCCAAAACAATTGTTGGCTTCCCGCTTCTCCCAACATATTGTCCTGCTAATGTTGTTGGACAGTTTTTCCATTCCCAATGCATGCAATCAATGCCACCCAACATACCAGGAAATCTACGTACCTGGCCCATATGGAGTAATCTAGTTAAGTCGTCAGGATTGGGTCTACGTAGATACTCGTTCCCAAAGTTGAGTATCACACCTTCTACGAACGAATTGAGAGAATCTCTTATAGCTGTATCGCTCATACGCAAATATTCATCTAATGAATCAGTTGACGTACCATATGCTAGAACTCTTATAGCAGTCGTGCATCTCTGTAATGGTGAGAAACTAGGCCTCCCATTACCACCTTGTCTTTGTTGGAAAACACGATCACTGGATGATAGAGCATCAACTAATTGCATGAATACATGCTTGCGCATGCGAAATCTGCGGCGAAATAGCTCAGGTGGATAGACCGGGTTCATAAAGTAGTCGTTGTACAACTGGTTGTGACCTTCTTCGCGATTCCTCTCGATGTTTCTCCGAGGACGTCTTGCGGAAGGAGTTGGTTGACGTACTCTTCTATTGACGTATTCATAAATACGTTGGGTTATAAGGTTTTGTATAGACTCATATCGCTCATCGGCTTCGGCATCCCATTCTTCATCGGAAAGCCTATTTTGATCAACAATATTGTTATTTGTAGAGTCGGACATTATAAGAGTGTTTTTATTTTTTAGGTAATTGTATGATATTGAGGATTAATTGGAAGAAGGATATTGTGAGATTGATTTTGTTCAACAATTAGGAGAGTATATATAAGAATTAGGTGCAACGGCTATATTTTGATCTAACAGTTATAATTAATCCCAACGGCTATATTCGATCCAACGGTTATATTCGATCCAACGGCTATATTCGATCCAACGGTTATCATTATTCCAACGGCTATATTTTGATCTAACGGTTATAATTAATTGAAAGTTTTATTTTGAAATATTAAATCCAAATGCTACAATATAATTATTTTGAAATATAATTAAAATAAAAACCAATTAATAAAAACTGAGTAATAAAAACCGATTAACTTGTCTAATTCCGAGTAACTAATTAATAACAACCGAGTAACTTGTCTAATTCCGAGTAACTAATTAATAACAACCGAGTAGCTTGTCTAATTCCGAGTAACCAATTAATAAAAATCGAGTCATTTTCACAGACGATCATATCTTATCTTATCTTCAATCTCTATCTTTTCCACAGACGGATATTCTCTTCAATCTCAAAATATCATCAATATTCTCTTCAAAACAGCCGATCTTCAATATCAAATCTCAACCTTCTATACACAATTAATCTCCTTCATACACGATTAAACTCCTCCTTCATATACGATTAATCTGCGTCTCCTTCATACACGATTAATCTCCTCCTTCTATACACGATTAATCTGCTCGATTAATCTTCTATATTATCGATGTATATTATGTTCTCCTTCTATACACGATTAATCTCCATAGACGATCTTCACAGGCGATCTATACACGATTAATCTCCATCTACGATCTCCACAGACGATCTATACATTCTGTTTGCCCAACATGCTGGTATGGACACGATCTCGTTGTTTATCCGTAGATTAATTGTTTTGTGTTGTTAAGATTTACCCTACCTTTTCTTCTTCGCTGCCTCCCTTCCTTCGGGTCGTTCGTAACCCTCGACATTTAAACTAGATGGGGTCGGGACATTAACACCAGACGGTGTAGGGACATTGATGCTTGCTGGGCTAGAATCCATTTCCGGCCTTGACCTTTTTGAACCCGACCAACTAATGTTCTCACCAACATCGATTGGATTTTTTTGTAACTTCCATTTTGCATGCCTACTCATGATTGTATTGTAAACATGAAACTCAACAAATTCTTTGTTTCTATTCTCACTACGAAACAATTTTTGAGCTAATTGTATGTCGTCTTCTATGTTAGTACCGCTTGCCGGTGGACGATTAACAACCTTAGAGTAGCAACCACCCAATTTGTTGACTAGAAAATTGAGTCGTTTATAACGATTTCTCATTCCCTCAAGACTCCTAATGCCAATTTCAGCATCATTATGATATTCCTTACGAGTTTGTTCATATAATTCATAAACCGAATTCCACATTGTGATATATTTTTGGTTTTTGCCCACTATTGAGTGGGTGCTAGATAAAATCCAAGCGGACATAAGAGCTTCGTCCTCTTTATCGGTCCAATTTTTTCCGACATTTTTAAAATTGGTGTGATTTTTTTTGGATGGTGATTTTTTGGATTTAGTTGCACAATAAAGAGGGGTTTCCGCTACAAAATCGCTAGTCGAGAGTCGAGACAACAACATCGGATTTCCAAAAATATCAAGTTTTTGGCTTGACTGGCTACACGATAATAATTCGGTAAAAGATGGAGTACTTTGGTTTAAATCGAAAATTGAATTGTTTGGAGATAAATAATCATCGGTGCCATAATTTGAAATATCATATTCATTTAAATCCATAACTTTTTTTGGAAAATTTGAGATGTGTTTGTAATTTTTTTGTGCTGTGATTAATGTTTTTGTTAGTAAAAAACTTTGGAAAATTTCAAGATGTGGAATTTTTTTACAGTAAATAAATTTTTTGTGAGTCAAAAATTTTATTTGTGTAAATTTTGATTTTTGCACAAGTTCTCTTTTTATAGACTTGTTTTAATTTCAAAAATAAAAGTTGATTAATGTGCTTTTATTGTTGGTAGGTTTGGATTTGGAAATTTGAGAAGTAAATGAAGAGTAGAAGTTTAACTGTGAATTGAAGAAGAGCAGTGGAAAGAGCAGTGTAGAATTGAAGAGAAGCAGTGGAGTTGTTGAGTTGAAACTAGCAGGGGAAGTACAAATAGAGTAGAGTACTTTTTTTTTATTGTTTTATAATTGTTCAACAAATAAGAAATTGACACATAAGGAGGTCAATTTGACATCTTTTTTGATCAACCTTGGTCACAAATTGACCATTTCTTGTTTTTGGTCACAAATTGACCACCTTTGGTCACACATTAACATTGCTAATTATGTTACTAACCATGACCAAGCAAGGTCATGACCAAGCAATTGACCTTGCTTGGGGATGGTCTAACTAAACAAAATCATACTCCCTCCATTCAACTCCACAACGCCCTTTTCTATTTTACACATTATTCACAAGTGAGATTTCACTATCAATTTTCTCTCAATACGTGAGTGAAAATATATTCATGTGGGATCTTGTTTGATTCGTCTTTACGAGTATATTAAAGATATCTAACTTTTATAATTTTTGCAAATTTGTAGCTAACGATATTTACCGCATAAAACACGCGTTGCCAAACGTGAAAAAAGAAAAGCGCCTTGTGGAGTTGAATGGAGTGAGTAGGTTGTTTCCTTCTTGCAACTCTCACTATTTGACATGACTGTTGATACTGACTATCCTTAACAATGACGGATTTTGAATGAAAATAAACCGTGACTTCACACATTTATTTTAAAATAAAAAATAAGCTCTATATGGGACGGATTTATTTATCTTTTGATTAAAATAACAGTCATATGGAATATAAAAGGTAAATAAATATATGGGACGGAGGGAGTGCAATTATCCGGGCAAATGAGAACATTTCAGAGTAATCTAACCTCATAGAAAATGCAGATTTTGGGGAAGAAGAAATGCAGAAGTTCGTCTTGATCATTGTCAGGCAAGGTTCTTCACGGATTTGATCAAACGTGGGAGAATATGATAAGAGTCACACTTGTAGGTGATAAGAGAATGAAGGAATATGAAAGTTTGGGTCTACTAACGAATGAGTAAAACATCTTAGAAATTACCATTAAAAATTAATATATCACCATGGATGTGGAAGAGTTGTTGAGTTGATTATCGAAGGAGTTGAGTAGTTGACTACGGAAGATAGATAAGAGTATTTTAGGTTTAATAGTACTGTCGGTGGTTGGCTTATGTCGGTGGTGTAGGGAAGAGTTGGCTTGTAGTGGACTTTTTCTCTCCTACTTGTTAAGTTTTCTTTAACTAAATCCTTCTTCCATACGTTTCTCTTATCTTATTTCTTAAGTCTTTAATTTTTCTTTTGCTTTTACCTTCTTTGTTAAGTCTTGCTTTGTTTATGGCGAATCGTTTAATCTTTGCCGGTCTTAAGGATATGTTTCACGGGGATGATTGTTCCGACATGGAAGAGCTCCTTGGTGATGTCGTTAAGGAATGTGGTGTACCATCGTTTAAGAGTGTCGGCCTTCTTAAGGATAAGGGAAACATGTTCTTCAAAATGGGTGTTGTCCCTTTGGCTTTCTTTTATTATAAACTGGCTCTTAAATTTCTCCTGCTTTTGGGTTCCCCTTCTAATTATGATGAACTTTCTGCGACATCTCTTGCCCTCTCCCTTTTTTGAACTTGGCGACTTGTGATCCGAAGACACCGATTACGAACAAGTTTCTTTGGTATTGCACTTTTGTTTTGTACGTTGATCCTTCAAACGTTAAAGCTCTGTACCGAAGGGGGTTAGCTTTTACACATTTGAATCTCCTACCGAAGGCCGCTGTTGATTTTGAATGTGCTCTCAAAATTAATCCTCATAACAAGGATACTTCCAGAGAGCTACGAGCTGTGCACGACCGTTTAGCTATCAATTCCAATGGAAAACGAGGATCTTCCCGAAATGATCCCCTGGCCACTGAAAGGAAAGGGAAGAAGCCCTTATTATCTCGGCTTTGCTTGATGATTGCGTCCCTTCGCTTGCTGATTGCGTCCCTGTCGTTTACCGAGATGTCTCATGATGTGCCTATGGATTTTGAGAGAGTGGCGAGGTGCCTATGGAGTCCGAGTGTAGCCCCCGCCCTTGCGCGCCGTGAATGAGCCCGTCGTTGATGATACCGTCTCCTCGCCTAGCTCAAAACCGTCCACTTTCAAACTTTATCAACAAGAAAAAGCCTCATAACAAGCTTAATCTATCATCTCAAGCCTATGAAAATTTAATGTGTGACAAAAATTTGGAATTTTTCCACCCTAGGTCTATGTCTATCTTGAGGGTTCGTCCCCTCATCTCAAAAACTATCCAGACGGGAACTCCCCTCGAAGATATTTCAGGGATAGCAGAAGTTCCCATTTCTTCTCCTATTACGGAGAACTTTGATACTCAATTTGACGTCGTGAAAGCTGAGTGTGTTGCACTGGTCCATGAGGATGTAATTGTCCAAGTAGCAAAGAAGAAACGCTCTCTTCGCTTTTTCTTCCCGTGTCGCCAAGGTTTCGGTGACTACGTTCAAGTTTGCAGCGGTTGGGAATCAATTGATTAACACATGGGGATGCAATAGAAGTCGGTCATATGGAACGCTTTCGTAAAGGCCTAGGTCTTCTATTATTTCGAAGAAGCGATCGTTCGTTTCTGTTGATGTTTCAGCTTCTTTTACTAGAGCTGCTCACTCTACCACAATGGTTGCAAGGGCCAAGCGAAAGGAGTTTCACTCGATCGAGTTTGACATCCATTATCATCCTCCGTTTAAAAAATGTCGTATTTTCTCTTCTGTTACGTCTTTAAGTTCCTTTACTTCGGTTACATCAAGTAGTTCAGGGGTCTCTAATCCCCCTTTGTTTGTATGTTAGATGCACAATATGTACTAGTTTTATTTATTTATCAAAGTTTATCGTTGTCAAAAAAAAAAAAAAAAAATAGTACTGTTGAAATGTTGACTATCTTTGCTGGCACTACAAATTAGGAGTACTATATTGAGGAATTATAGTTTGGCAGTGCATGTGTAGATGGGCGTGTGTTGCTTAAGCGGGAAATAAATGTTTTTGGTTTCTGTATTATTATATTATATATAGATATATAGATATATAGATTGATGAGTGAAGATAAAAATTTAGGTTTAAAGAGGGATATGTTTGGATAAAGTGAAGGTATGAGTGAGGGGAGTGTAAATATAGGGGTATTCTTGCCTTCTCAAGCACAAATAGGAGATTCGTTGTCATGTGGTAGTGATTTTTAATCCAAACCAACTATATTGGAATCAGTTTTTAAAAAAAAAATTGTTTAGTAGTAGTTGGTAAAAATTGGATTATATGTGGTAGTAGTTATCTAAAAACCCTTCAAACAATTATATGCCACAATCAAGAATACTTAATACGGAGCTTGGGACATGGAAACACGACACCTAAATTTAGGTCCGGAAATGAAAATCCATGGTCAGGCCTAGGCCAGAATTCGAATCATCCATGTCGAATTTGTTGCTGATCATTATATTGTCAGTTGTTTATTTTGACTTGCAAAGGAATTTAACCCTAATTTGACAAAATGTCATGTCCCCGCAATGCAGGGAGATGTATGTTTCACATCAAAGCCTATTGAAATTGTTTTTTTTTTTGTTATAAGAAGCGGGATTACCCAAAAACGAGAACTTAAAAACAACACAATAAACTAAAATGTATAAAAAGGAATAACGATCCTAAGCCATGACACTCCACCAACATCCTGTTGCATTAGCCGAAACAGATGGTTCTGGGTATTTCCTGGTTTTCAAATGACTAGTTATTGTGATTGAGCCACCCCTTGGTTTGCTAACCAATCCACACACATTTGCTTCCTTATCGACACGATGGACTTCGACCTTAATTCCTTGGTTGGTCATTCAGAAAACACTTACATGTTTGTACCAAATGAGCTCGGGAGAAGGGATGCTATCATCCGATTTCAACAAATTAATGACCACTTGAGAGATCGTTTAGATAATAAGTCGAGGGAAGAGTCGCACCTTAGTCATAATTAATTCACGTTTAAGCCCATTAACTCCACCCTCGTAAACGTCAAATTTATGCTTTCCTGAGCTTGGTCGGTGGTTTTGTGTTTTATGATTATTAGGTATCAACGCTCGGAATTAAAGGAAGCATAAGGATACTAAAGTCAAAGGAAGACACTATTGAAGTTGTCGTGAAGTCCTCAAGTAAAGATTATGACTTCATATTCGTAAAGAATGATTTTAGAATTATGCACAAAAAGTTATAGTAGGAGGGGATTCAACTCGCTCGTCAGGCGGGATCTCGTGAGTTTGATTCTTACGCTGAGTTGTGAGTTTGTGTTAGGATCAAGATAAATCAACTGCACATATCAAAACTCAAAAATAAACAAAAAAAGAAATCCCGATACACCGATCAACTTCAACTCATAAAATTCACTTTCTTCAACAACAGTTAGTCTTGTTGAAGATGGGTCGGAGCAAGTGACAGATAATGTCACTCACAAAACGGATGGGGGGACAAGGTGGGTACCCCATGTGCTTCCCTCTCTCCTCTATTTGGGTCATTTGTGAGAGGAAATGATATCCGTCACTCTCGTCTTCAATGAGATTTTGTGCTTCAACAAACCCACCGATCAAAACTCACATTCTTCAACTTTTTTTCTCCTCTTACCTTCACTTTCCCTCGCTCAATTTCTCGTTCTTGACACCGATCAACCTCATCTCAACAGTCGTCCCTTGCTTTTGCGTCGTCGTTTTCATGATTATCTTCGTCAATCATATGATTTTGCAGTACTTTTATCATAAAAATTCGAATAGGTAACAAGATGTTCATCTCAACATTGTTATCATCTCAATTTCACCAATTTAATGGCTTGATTTCGATGCCATAGTATTGATATCATCTCAATTCATCAATTTTGGTGCTTGAAATTGCGTCAGATTTCGATTTGATATGGTTTAGCGGTTGAATTCTGGGTTGCTCGATGATTGAAGGGAGATGCTGGCCGCTCATGAAGGATGCTTGAGCGGATTGTTTTAATTGGAGTTAAGTATTTGCTGGAATTTTTTGTGGTTAGTGAAGTTCAGGATTTCAAATTCAACGGTGATAAATCGAATTAGGGTTTTTGGTATAAAATTTTAGGTTGAATTAGTGTACAATTCTACGAAAATGTTCTTCGACAAATTTCAGAAAATAGGATATAGTGTCGATTTGTCGTAATTGTTTGAGGTTAGTGTAATTCAGTTTTTTTTTTTTTTTTATTGGTGATGATTTGAATTATGCTTTTGGATATATTTACAATCTTAGGTCGAGTGAGTCTGCAATTCGAAGAAAATATGCTATGATAAATTGCAGTAAGTAGGATAGTGTAGACTTTCGAAAACGAGGCATGATAATTGACTTACTGCTAACATTTTGGACCTCAGTATGGTAAATATTTTCAGTTTTTCTATTCAGTAATTGCTAATCAGTTACTATTGTACTGTCAAACTGGCTGTCTTAATCTTATTTTTCTTTATTACTAAACAGATTGTGGCTTATGCTTATACTTATTGCTGCAGCTCTTGGGAGATATGTTGCTGGATCGTAGTAATCTGCAACCATGACGAAGTATGTGAGCTCCAGGGAAAACTTAGGGTGTGTTTGGATTGACTGATTTGGAGAGAAAAGAAAGTAAGGGAGAGTAAGGGATTTAAAATTCCTTATTTGGATAGTAAATGAGGGTGGAGGGAAATGGAGGGGGAGAGATTTGGAGGGATCCAATTTCCCTCTTCCAAAGCTAATCAAAATCTCTTCACAATGGGCAAGATTTGGAGGGAAATTGTATTCAAACAACCACACCTCATTCCCCCTCCCCTTCCCTTCTCTCCCTTTCCCTTCCCTCCTTCCCCCTCCCCTCCCTTTTCCTCCACTTTTACTATCCAAACACACCCTTAGGGTCCGTTTGGATACAATTTTAGGAGGGAATGGGAGGGGAGAGGGAGTGAGGGGAGGTGAAGGGAGGGGAGAGAAGGGGAGGGCAAATGGGATGTGGGTGTTTGGATAACAAAAATTATAAAGGGAAATGGAAGGGGAGGAAGGAGGGAGATGAAGAATGGATGGAGGATTGAAGGATGTTGGTGGTATAATTAGAGTCCAAATAATGTTTTCTTTCCAAATCTTGCCACCCTTGGAAAGATTATAGTTTGTTCTATAGGAGGGAAAATAAGTCCTCTCATTTCTCTCCCCTTCCATTTCCTTTCTCCCATATTTTTTATCCAAACAAAGAAAATTTAATCCCTCCCTTTCCCTCCCCTCCCCTTCTCTCCAATTCCTTCAATCCAAACGGACCCTTAAGGATACTTATGAACTTTTAAGAGTAAGATAACTTGTTTTCATGAACTCGGATATTGTACACCATAGATAATAGTCTGATACCTTGTTGCTGCATAAACAGTTAGAGAAAAGCTCTATCATAAGTTTGCTTCATGAATATTTCTTGTTAGAATCTTAAAAAGCTGGAAATGAATACCATTATTTAGTTTTTGACATTTAAATATTATTGTTGTACCAAATGTAGGAGTCAAGCAAGACCATTCAGATAGAAGCTTTTCACGTTTTCAAGGTGAGGTTTAGTCAAAAATATGGTTCGAACTTCAAATGATTAGTGTCCCTATCTTGTTTGTAATTCCTGTATATTAAATCTATAAACAGTTGTTTGCTGCGAATCAAAATAAGCCAACAGACATATCAAACATCCTAGTTGCAAATAAGAGCAAGCTTCTTCGATTGCTAGGAGATCTAAAGACTGACAAAGGTAAGTTTTTGGAATCAGTAGCTTTTACAATTGCATATAATTAATTGGTCACGTCTGGAATCAGTAGCTCAACAATCAACATTATTGTTCGCTCTTTTTTTCTTTTCTTTTTTTTGTCTAAAAAAAACATTATTGTTGGCTCTTTCCTATGTCATCTCGCTTGCCTGTTCTCTGAGAAACTCGGATGATATTGCAGAGGATGAACAATTTGATTCAGACAAGGCCCAAGTCATGCAGGAGATTGCTTCTCTTGAAACAAAAGAACTCCCTTGATGACTAAATTGAATTGCCTAGTAATTGCCTCGTAATACAGTTGCACGTCTTTTATTGTGAAGTAACATATACTCCGTAGTAAACTCTTTCTGTAACACCCCACGGTAATTGAAGAGGTCCAGTGATAGACTTAAATGACTAGTGCTTAAAAGGATTGGAAGTACTACTCATATTAACAAAGTGCACTTTCTTTTATGATCATCAATGCGAAAGAACTCCAAAGTTAAGCGTGCTTGACTGGGAGTAGTCTTAGGATGGGTGACCTCCTGGGAAGATTTCCGGGATGCGCATGAGTGAGGACAAAATGCTCTGTAAAAGACCCGTGTTGATCTGTGGGCCATGTACACAGCCTAGTGAGCTATCATAAGTAACCGCTCCCGACCCGGTTTGGGCCGGGGTGTTACACTTTCAATCCAAGTTAATTGGTTGCAACAGAAGTTTTAACTTTCCGGACGGTTTTTCATTATGTATGTAATCAAATCCTGACATGTTATCTATTGAGTAACATAAGGGATGAAATTTTTGGCCTCTCTTAGATAGAAAATTGCATTAATAATAGAATAATACCACAATAACACTGCATTAACAGTAGAATAACACCACAATAACACCAGAATAACAATAACACTAGAATGACACAATAACATGTGGTAAAAAAGAGTAAAAAAATCAAAGTAACACTGAAATAACATTACAATAACACCAGAATAACAATATCACCAGAATAACAACACAATAACACGTGGTAAAAAAAAAGTAAAAAATCAAAGTAGTAAAAAAAATCAAAGTGACACAGGAATAACATCACAATAACACCAGAATAACAGCACAATAACATGCATTAAAAAAAGAGAAAAAAATAAAAGTAGTAAAAAAAATCAAAGTGACACCGGAATAACATCACAATAACAACAGAATAATAATAGAATAACAGCACAATAACACGTGGTAAAAAAAAGAAAAAAAAATCAAAGTCGCAAAAAAAATCAAAGTGACAGCAGAATAACATCACAATAACAGCGGAGTAACAATAACAACACAATAACACGTGGTAAAAAAAAGAAAAAAAAATCAAAATGACAACAGAATGACATCACAATAACAACGGAGTAACAATAACAGCACAATAACACGTGATAAAAAAAAAGAGAAAAAAAATCAAAGTAGTAAAAAAATCAAAGTAAAAAAAAAAACACGCAATAACAGCATAATAATACGAGGTAAAAAAAATAAGAGTAAAAAAAATTAAAGTAAAAAAAAAAATTGGTACAAAAAGAAAAAGAAAAAAAGGTAACATAATGAGAAAATTAGAGAAAAACATAAGAGAAAAAAAAAAATCAAAGTCGTAAAAAAGAAAAGCACAATAACAGCATAATAACAAAAGGAAAAAAAAAAGATAAAAAAATTAAAGTAAAAAAAACAAGAGAAAATAAGTAAATGACAGATGTTTATATGACAGGTAAGATTAGATCTTGGTCATTCATCTCTAATATAATCTATAGTGGCTGAGATTTCAAAGCACAAACTCACAACTCACTATAAGAAACCTAACTCACAAGATCTTATCTCTCTCTCTCTCTCTCTCTCTCTCTCTCTCTCTCTATATATATATATATATATATATATATATATATATATATATATATATATATATATATAAATATCAGGCACTATACAAAATAATATCACGATTTTTTTTTTCAAGATTTTTTTTTTCAATTTTTTTTTTCGAAATTTTTTTTTGAAATTTTTTTTTCTAATTTTTTTTTTTCGAAAAAGTTTGTTTTTTTTTTTTTTTTTTTTTTTTTTTTTTTTTTAAGTAAGCTTTGATATTGTTTAGTATAACGCGTGATATTGTATTACAAAACAATATCACAATTTTTTTTTCGAATTTTTTTTTTCAAATATATTTTTTCGAAAAAGTTTTTTTTTTTTTATGTAAGTTGTGATATTGTGTAGCATAACGTGTGATATTGTATCATGGACTCCCGGACTCAAAAAGATAGGGTGGACTCATGTAATCCTAATTATATATATATATATATATATATATATATATATATATATATATATATATATATATATATATATATATATATATATATATAGGATCATATGAGTTTGGTTTTTTTGGTGAGTTACCCCTCTGAATCTGAACCAGTAATCTAATCTAAGATGGATGGTTGAGATTAAATCTTGCTTGACTTACAAATAATTACTTTTCTCTCCATATCCCTCATTATTAGTAAAATCACACTCTTTCTCCTCTTTTTCCCTCTAAAAAGCCAGAACAAAAAAAAAGAAGAAGAAGAAGAAGAAGAACGACGACGACATCGTTCAACTGCGTCAAATTCAATTTTCATCAAATTCCTTCATATTGCAGGCTACAAACTCAATCTTCATCCTCAATCTTCATCATCCTCGTTCAAATTTGTCATTAATTAAGGAGATTCGTTGTCGCTTTCGCTTCATCTTAGTATTTCTCTTCAATTTCACTATAGGTAAGTACTAATTTTGTTTTTCTAGATCTGATTTGTGCGTTCTCATTATCGTTCTTATTTATTATCCGCTTCATTTTCGTTGATTCGTTGTATTTTCATTTGTATTTATGTATGATATTTAGTCCGTCTCACTGTTTGAGACTTCAAAAAGTAAGAAACTCACTTTGTACAACAATCAGGATGTCTCAAGCATCAAACTGTCGAATTTTGTCTATTGGTGTTAGTTATTGTATTGTTTTGACCGAGTTATTGTATTATTCAAACTTAGTTATTGTATTTTGTAGTTATTTCTTGTTTATTGTGTTAATCTGTAAATAACAGTTATTGTATTACTTTAACCGAGTTATTGTATTACTCTAATTCAGTTATTATATTTTCTAATTATTTCTTGTTTGCTATATATGTTAGAATATATTCTGTTAATAATAGTTATTGTATAGCTTTAACCGAGTTATTCTATTATTCAAACTTAGTTATTGTATTGTTTTAACTTACTTATTTCAAATTAGAGTTGTTGTAAGATGATTCCTTTTAATATAATTTGTTTAAGTTGGTTATAGTAATATTACATATCAATTATTGTATTATTTTAACTTAGTTATTTCAATTTGGAGTTATTGTTGTGGTCTTATATAATTTGCTTATAGTTGCATAATTATTTATAACTTACCCCCTTTTTTTGCTTTTAGATCTTTCAGTGAGCTTTTGTTTTTCATGGATTCGGTCCTCATCATAGGCAAAACATGATTCTCACGGGAAGAAATCTTTTGGTGGAAAAATGGTGAAAACAACGACAAGACGCGATTTTCGTTGGAAGAAATACTTTTAGACGTAGTATCGGAGATAAATATATGTAATATTATTGATGTTACCAATGTTAGATGTATTATTTGAAACGCTTAGATGTAATGATAATGATGCTTAGATATAATTTGTTGGAGATGTTTAAATGTAATGTGTTGTAAAGTTATATAATGAAAGTAAGTGTCTTTTTTAACCTTGTTATATATTATTATTTCATTTTTCTGATTTTGCTATTGCATTAACCAATCTCAATTATTGATTGAATGAAAATAACTAGTTATTCAATTAAACAACATGAAAACAAACACAAGATAAAAATTTGATTATATTTAAGTTTCATCTCAATACAATAACACGATTTACTCATTACAATAACCGAGTTTCTGCATTACAATAATTACAAATACCAAAGTTTTACATTATAATAACTGAGTTTCTACATTACAATAATTGAGTTTCTACATTGGAATAACTACAAATATCAGAGTTTCCACATTACAATAACTGAGTTTCTCTACATTACAACAACTAAGTTAATCAAATAAACAAGATGAAAGCTAACAAAAAATGACCAAGTATATACATCAATTTTTCCATTGAACGTCAATTATCCGCGTATATCGTGACTCAACCTGCAAATCACCAAAAAGCAGAATATAACTTAACGGAACACCCAAGAAATAACTGGATTGTAAAATAAATGGAGTGTAAAATAACTATAACTCACGAGTGAATAACTGAATCACATATAGAATAACTGACTTTATTCATTACAATAACAGAGTTTTCGCATTACAATAATTACAAATATCAGAGTTTCTATATTACAATACCTGAGTTTCTACATTACAATAACTGAGTTTCTACATTAAAATAACTATACATACCAGAGAACGTTATTATTAATAAACAAGTTATTTTATTACAAAAACTTAGTTATTCTTTCATACAACATCAGTTATTCTATTACACGACGTCAATTATTTCATTAAGCATCGATTATCCATGTTCAACGTCATTCCACCTGCATCACCAAAAAATATACAATTAATCGAAATACTAATGTTATTAAACATGACAAAAACACATAAATCATAAGAATTTGTTATTTGATTCAAATACTGCAGTTATTCAAGTAAAAAATATGAAATCGTAAGAAATATTCATACCGATTTATGTGTTTGTAATAAATATTCATACCATCTTCTTGATTTGAAGAGTTAATTAGGGTTTTCCAAACTCTGAGTATTAAGAAAAAATGATAGTTTCAATTGGATTAATCGAAATTGTGAATGAAATTTGGGTAAACTTCTGGAATTTACAAAAAAAACAATATGAAGAATCGATGATTTGCTGATCAATTTAGAAGATTTTTTGTGCGATTTGTCGATCGTAATAGAGTAGCAGTAGTTTTGATAGAAAGTAGAGAAAGAGAGGAGAGAGAGTGGGTTAGTTTGTTTGTGTTACGTATGATTATGAGTAATTTGTTTTATTTGGTCAATTCTATGGCTCCGTTTGGCAAGACATTTCAGGTACCTGTTTTGACTGAAGTAGCTTTTTTGAGAAAAATTCCAGGTAACTTATTTTTCTGGAAGTGTTTGGCAAATAGCTTATTTGCCCAAATAAGCTACCTGAAATGAAATGCTACCTAGAGTAGCATTTCACATTTCAGGTACCTGATTCTTGGTAATATTACCTTTATATCCTTTCAATTTATAATATATTAAATAATTATTATACCTTTTTACGTCATTTTACCAAAATAAGCTACCTTTTAAGTTAATTTGCCAAACAATTTTTTATATAATCAGTCACCTTATCAGCTCCTAATTTTCAGTTACCTTATAAGCTACCTTTTCAGGTTTCAGGTAGCTTTTAAGTTTTCAGGTACCTTTTCAGGTTCAGCTACCTTTTCAGTTTGTTTTACCAAACAAAGCCTATATATATGTAGGGGTAACTCACGAAAAGTGGCAAACTCAAGGTCCGCCTCATATATATATATATATATATATATATATATATATATATATATATATATATATATATATATATATATATATATATATATATATATATATATATATATATATATGAGAATCTTTTAACAAAATATAGAAAGAGTTTAGTTTCCTTATCTAATTATATTTCTTTATCATTTTAGATATTTTATATCTTTTCAAAATTTGAAAAAATATTATATTTCTATATTTTAATGTAGCCGAATTTTAGGGAAATTATATTTCCTTATCTTTTAGTTATTTTGTGTCTTTATGATAACTATGTTATCGTCCTCACATGTGCCAAACACCCTTCTCCTTATCCTAATTTTGACACACTTCACGTAAAATGCTCTTATTATAGGCGAAAGCGTTTGTGAACCTTTCTCACGTATTTGCTAGATATTTGTAGTGTTTCACGCATTTTTAGGTGATTTGGAATGTCGAGTGACGGGACTAATTACAAGAAAAAAAGTGAAGTGTTGAAACCTCTTTGAAGCCCTTTGGGTGTATCAAGATCTGACAAGGTGCATCTCAAGCTCGTATGGTGTAAACCTTTACTCTTGTGGGCGTATCTCCAGCAGTTGAGCATAACCGGTCCCCATCAGGCGTAAAAGGCACACAACCGGTGTATTGATGCGCCGGACCAAGCCGCCTATTGGCCTTAATCAGTTTTTGACTCTTGTAATTGTATTTTGGGCCTCTAGTATAAATAGCTGAACCGTATTATTGTAGCGCACACACTTCATTAGAGCAGGATTTAGGTTTTGATTCAAATTGTAGCTAGTAATTGGATATCTAAATTGTTCTTCTTCTCCTTCAAGTTATTAATCCAATCCTTCATTATTCTTCTAAAATTTTAGTTGGTAATTTCTATTTTCCCTTTTTATTTTGTTATTGTTGATTTTGATTATTGTTTTGCTTAGTTTATTTCATCATGTTTTGAATAATTAGTCGCTTGTTATTAAAGTTATCATTTTTATGCTGGATTTCATCTCTCCTTTAGTTTTATTAGTAGTTAGCATGTTTTATTAGTAATTAGCATATTCCTTATCATTAATTGCATGATTATTTGTAGAAACCAATTTTATAAAATGTCAAATGATAAAGTGTCAATTTTTATCACTTGTTTTAGCCTAATCAACATGATTAGTGAATAGTCCTTTTACTAGGGCTTGATTATCTCCGTCATGAGCATTCTACTTGATTAAGACCCATTTAATTGGTCATTTAGGTGGTTGTAAGGGTGAATTGAAGGACTTAACTTGTGGATTAGACTTGTTAGAGGTCACTTTTGATTCTAGACCCTTGACCATTGGCGAGAGCCGATTAGGTTGGAAATCGGGTATTTTAGCTAGTCTATTTGTTAACCTAGGTCGAGACCGAAAGGGAGAACCTTGGGAGAATACATTCAATTTAGGGCTTGAAATTGACACTCGAGAGAGGGAGTGGGATGACTCGGAAATACGACGTAGTATTAATGATCTAAATTAATTTTAGGCTACCTTTAATTTTATGCATGATTTTGAGGGAGTCGGGAATCATATTTAGGAGTCCAACCTTTGTACCCGAAAGGAAGGTTGGTAGGAATAGCTAGTGTCCAAACACGGGATCGAAAGGGAGGTGTTTGGCGATCTAAAGCCGTCTTCCTCCATAACCACACCCTAATGACTACTTAACGGAAATTAAACTAGTAGACGCGAATGTCGGCTGAGAAGTTGGGTCTTAGGCCTTTAATCCATTGAATTACAACCTTATCATTTCCTTGCTCATTTCTAGTTAGTTTGTATTCCATATTAGTTAGCCTAGTTAATTAGATGAAACCAAACTCAAACTTCTATCGATTTAGCTAAACATTACAATTGAAATAGACTAGTATTTCATTCGCTCTCTGTGGATTTTGACTCTTAAGTGTGTGAGATCCGTGAAAAAATCAAGGAAATAAATATATCGAGGAGTCGCCAGTAGGTTTTATAAAAAAACATACAAAAACAAGTTTAACGGAAAAAGCCCCTTTTGATCCCTGGAATGGAGACTGATCCGTCACTCCGGTCTGAACCAAAGATTGCGGATTCGGGGGTAAAAGTACGGTCAGGAAAGGTGTTAGGCACCGGGACCGCCCATCAAACTGACGACCTCTACTATTTATTTATAATATTATATATTTGACAAAAATTGACGGTAAAAAGGTTAGTTATACAATTATATTTACAAGACGATATAATTATATACAACGCAAGTTAACTAGTTAGATTATTATATACAAATTATACGATAAATAAAGAAAATAAATAAAAGAATGAAATAAAGAGAGTAAAGAAAACTAATTCAATTTTGGTACCCTCAGGCCTATCTGGATGTTGACTATTAATGAATTTCGACTTTGTCGTAAAATAACGACTCTTATGCGCTTATCTGAAGTGGGACAATTTATGTGTATGATTTGATTTGAAACTGGGATAGAATATTTGAGACGGTTGATTTGTGTGAGTGCTGAATACCTGGATTTGGTATTAGATCTCTCTGGTTATTTACCCTTCAAGTCCTCTATGTGTGTTCCCCTTGCAAAGGTATCATATGACTTGTATTTATAGTCTAGTCATCACTACAAAACTCGTTATGGACATTAGTCGATGGACATCGGATTATCAGGAAAACCGATGAACATAACATGCACATCGGTTGTTTGCAAAAAAAACTGATGTGCATATAATTATATGTACATCGATTGCGTTAAAAAACACATGTCCATTATTTATGATTTTAAAGGACATGTGATATTTAATAAAACCCATGTCTGTATAAAAGTCATGGACATGGGACATTGCATTTAACCGATGTACATCTAAAGTGAAAATTATAGGCGGCAAAAATATTTGCCTCACCGCCATCACTTATTGTGACACCCTCATTCATTGCGGAAAAGTAAACACATAATTCTAGATAAAAACTGCATGGATATGTTTGTAATAGGTTCATTTGGGTAAAAACCTGTAATTTTTAAAACCTGAACCTGTTATAAAAATATCCAAATGAGAAGTTGTCAAACATGCAAGGTCTAAAATAAATCTCATAAATAAAACATCGCTAAAGTCGCGAAACAAAGTTATACAACCCAAATATGAAAAAGGGAGACATATGTCCCTAAAAAGTATATAACATAAAAAGTGTTTAAGGGTCACAATAAAATAAAGCCAATCTAGGTCCCAAGATTACTTTGCTTGCTAGCTCGTCCATATACCCCATATATGCATCACCTACCTGTCAATCGCATTTTATACAAATACGAAAGCCACAGTCAGTGGGGAGTAACTCCGAGTTCTCCCAGCCACGAAATGTCATAATTAATATAACATGTAAACATAAGAGTATGAATATGAATAACACATAGACTTAGCATATAGATGCTAAACAATCGTGCTTATCATGTGAACAACAATATATCAACACATAGTCCTAGCATGTGAATACTAGACCGACTTATACTACACTATCATGTGAATCACATAACATCCGAGAATCCAAACTCTATCAACCATAGCCGGCTTGCATCTCACCTTCTATGATTCATAGAATCATCAAACAAGAAAGGACAATATATCTAGAGACATGCATAAATTCCTAGTATCGTCAATAGTCACTCTGTAACTCGAGTCTATACCACGAGGTAAGGTAAACACCCTAGTTCTAAACCTGCGCAGACCTAGCGACATGCGGAAAACTACCGCATCCAAGACCCATGATAACAACACATGAGTACCCCTAAGGAGTCCACCAAAGGGTTGGCTAGTACTTAAGCTGACTACATACTTCTAAGAGTACGTCAGGAAGTCATGCCCTAACTTGGATATAAACCCACCAAGCTAAGACACAAAGGCTATTAAGCGATGAACATATACTCGTCAAAGACTATAATGGCCTATCTATGACGAAGGCCGAAATACTCACCTAGGACCTAGTCCCAGCATGAATACTTTAGTCCACGCCACACAAGACAAGTAGGACACCCAATTAACAATAAGAGGGGCAAAAAATCCAAACTTGCACACACAAATGATCATACACACCCTAGCATATGATAGGCTACGCAAGAGCATATTCAGCTGACAATCCAACAATATCTCCAATATCAATAATAATCCAAATTCCAGCTAACCAATAGTACCATAATCCATGAGAACAAGCTAAAATGGCAAAGAGGCAACAAGACTCAAGTATAAGGCAACCAATTCATCCAACAACCAACATATGAAAAGACAATCATACTCAAAGACAAATCCTCGACCCTAGTCCCGTGACGGGTCATCGGTCAAATCGAGGCTGAGCGGTTTAAACCTAGTTTGACCAAACTCGTTCGGTCAATCTGGGCCAGCTCAGAGTCTTGGCCTACTTTGGCCCAAATCACAAAATTCATTACAATATCATTCTCATGCAATATTCCAATTTCTATCATGTGAACACTATCAACATAAAGTAAACATTCCAACTTACAAAATAACTAATTCCCCAAAATTCTCGCATAATAAAATAGCATAAATAACCGTCTCACACATGGGTAAACTTTTCTATAAATTTTAATCGATAAAACGACGCCATTTACTCATACGGACTCCGAATTGAGTGATTCAAGTGGCTAAACCACCTAATTTTTCGCTGCCGTTCAATCTGTCATATTTTTGGAAACATTGGAAACCGTCTCGGTTCGGTACTGACGCGTTCCATCCAAAACACGGACTTGTCACAACACATAATTTCTCATCCAAATTTGTTCCAAACAATAATTTACAAATAGGTAACATAAATTAAACATAAGCATACTCATCTTACTCCATTCATTCATTTATCAACAAGATCGTCTCAAACAACAACAAATGACAACAAACAACAACAAACAACAACAAACAACAACAAACAACAAATACAACTACTAATGTGACATTAATTTGTCGAGTAACTCGGAATAGTTACCTTAAGCTAGCAAAGAGACAAGTAATAACTTGAGAAAACTTCTAAAACCCAAAAATTATGCATCATCTTCCACAATATATGAGTCTCCTAACTCATCTTCATATTCTTCACCTATAAGAACAACAAAAACACAATTATTAAACTTAAATTCGAAAACCCTAAAAGATGAGTCTTAAAACAAAATTGGGGGAAATGAAAATAAAACTTACTAGTAGATGAGGATTGAAGAGAGGATTCCAAATATATAATTTTTATGAGATTTGGTGGAGAAATGAAGGATTTATGGTGGATTTAGGGATTGTAAGAAGGATTTTTGAGATGAATTTGGTGTTTGGTGAAAGGAAGAGAGAGAGTGAATTATGGAGGAAATGAAAATAGAAAGAGGGGACAATGGAGGGTAGGTGGCCAGCCAAAAGGCATGGGGAGATGGGTCATTTGATTACGTTTTGGGGTTTGCTTCGACGGTAATTAGAAATATTCGTCGAACGCGATTTCCGAGAATATTAAAGTTCTTAAACACGATTTTACTAAAAGATTAAGTACTCAGATCCCAATATCCAAACTCGTTTACCCAACGACCATAAGAAATGGAAAAATCTCAATTTTACGACCTTTATCCGAAATCTATTTTATCAAAGGAAAAAGTTTAAATATAGTTTAAATCACTTTTAAACATTTCTAAACTATCAAAAATAATTACATTTCTTCAAAATAAAATAAGATTATATTTTATCAAATAAATTTTATTTCAAATAAATTAATATTAAATTAAAATAGATTAAAATATTACTTTTAAAATATAATAAAGGTCTTCAAATTTACGGGGTGTTACAATCATCCTCCTTTTAAGAAGTTTCGTCCCCGAAACTTAGAAGAAGGAACATTGTATATAGGTAGGTCTATCTCTTTAAAATCAAGTAAACAAAATCTTCAAAATATGAACGTATGAAATATAAGTGTCTTTTCAATGGAACGGAATATTCTCGTCGGCAAATCAAGAACATCAACATTCCAAATCAAAGACATAAAAATATATATTTTTACACCAACAAATGAGAAAACCAATTATCGGAAGTCTCCAATAACGAGCTTTGCCACTCATTGACGTTAAAACCAGTGGAAAACATTAAAACATTTTCAAAAATCTTTAGTTCGAAACTCTATAAAAAGGATAATAACTCCACTAGCTATGACCAAACTCTAACTACGACTTTTACACAACTAAGTAAGGACTACTAACGCGGAGAGTATTTAAGAGAAGGAGAGGAACACTCGAAAGGATAGCTAAAACTCACAAGAATTAGATAAGGGAAAGAGAATTACCTCACGAGAAAAGTTCGGGATATTTAGCTAACATAGAAGATTCAGGCTCCCAAGTTTCTTCTTCGACATTTCCACAACGCCAAAGGATACGAACTAGGGGCACCACTTTGTTTCTAAGTTGCTTGTTTGCTCTTTCGAGGATTCGGATTGGCCTTTCTTCCAAAGCCAAGTTAGGTTCCAAACCTGGGATTTCTTCTTGAATAACAAGGCTCGGATTACTAATGTATGATACGTGCTTTTTATATAGTCTTTTTAGCCTATTTCAGCACGTATTTCTATGCATTTTTATACTATTTTTATAGTATTTTGCCCCGAATTGGCTACTTTGGTTCGTTTTGTCTATTTTGTAGAAATGAACGCGGAAGTAGTGGAATCGTACTCTTTTTCGTCCTTTTTGCATGCATTTAGAGGAGACGGGATTTTCCAGAGTGAGATATTGCATTGGGAAGCGTCATGGCACGGATTACGAGGCATTCAGGCGAGGACTCGAGCTGATTTGAAGTCAAAGTACTCGATCGATCAGTTTTACCACTCGATCGAGTGGTTTTTACGTCCCAGGATGGTCGATCGAGTGGTTTTCCACTCGATCCTTAGCTTGCTGAAAGATGGGTTACTCGATTGAGTAACTATTTACTCGATCGAGTAGATGCTGCTGAAGATTTGCTCGATCGAGTGGTTTTAATCCACTCGATCGAGTGGTTTTGCTGTTATGGGTTTTAAAACAGCCCGTGTTATGTTTATTTCGCCAAACTTAATTACTTTGCTATTTAAGCACGCTTTACTAGGTCATGAGGATCGATCTTTTGATTATCTAAACTTTCTACTGTAAACCTTACTGCGTTGCTTATTTCCCTTCACTGTAACCTTTCTCTCGGATTGTTTGCACTCGGATTTTGTGTTCTTT
Source organism: Silene latifolia (assembly GCF_048544455.1). NCBI lineage: Eukaryota > Viridiplantae > Streptophyta > Magnoliopsida > Caryophyllales > Caryophyllaceae > Silene > Silene latifolia. The sequence goes on along the minus strand of NC_133538.1, from coordinate 155,496,505 downwards.
ACGCCGGATTCGCTTGATTGTAATTCCTTTCCTCTTCTCTTAATAATAATTAATCATTGTTTGCTTTAATTGCTTGTTTACTTTGTTATTTCTTCTGCCCTAATTTCTCTTTTATGCAATTTTATTGTTATTTCATAATGTTTACTGCTGGAAATTTATCTGCTGTTAGTTTAATTAGCGACATGAGTAGCTAAACCCCTTCATGTTGGGATTAGGGGATCTGCGGTAGGAATGTGACGATGTAGTGAATGAATTAGATGAATTAATTACAAGACTCTGTCACTATAGAAATTTAATTGTATTTATCGACTTGAGTGCACACTTCTGAGTCATCCTTTAATCTGGCTAAAATTAATCCTAGATCGAAAGATTGAACTAAATAGGCCTGCTATGAACAGTAGACTACCCTGACGAGAATGAAAGTTAAGTTAGTGGTATTTTAGGATAGAAAGTGGACCGAAAGGACCTTTCAACATCCGTCTTACATTAATTCGTCTGAGTCATTTACAGCTGAGTCATTGGACTACCGTAGTGAACCGAAATCCTGACATGTCCTTCTCTATATGATAGTTTTATCCTTATTTCTTGCCTTTACTGCTCTTGCCCTTTATTTCTCTTTCCTTTAAAACTCGTAGTTTAGATAACAATTCAAACAACCCCCCATTTGTGACCAAATAGACGGACTACTACAAATATTTTGCCTCCCTGTGGAGATCGATCTGACTTCCCTAGCTATATAGTTAGTTTAGTTAGTTTATTTTTGACAGGTACACGACAGACGTGTCAAATTTTGGCGCCGTTGCCGGGGAGGCAATTGCCCTATTTGTTTTGTTCCGTTTATTTTATCCGTCTCAGGGAATTTTTATTCCTTGAGGCAATTCTTATTCATTTTCTTTCAGTGTTGTTTATGCCCGAGTCAGACAGGTTTGAATTAGTTTTAGCTGATTCAGAGCCAGAGAGACTATTCAGGCATAGACTCCGTCTGCAGAGAAAATCACGAAAGGAAGACTTGAGTACTTTCGAGCCAGAGCTACATCACTCTCTTTTCGAAGACAGTCCGATTTCTACAGTAAAGATGCCTAAGCTTTCCAGTCATTCAGTGCCTAAAGCATCCTCTATTCCGAAGGATTTCAATCTCTAGACTGTGGATGGGAATACATTCGACATCCGTCCTTATTATATCAATCTGGTGGAGAGGAATATCTACAGAGGTGTGGCTGGTGAACACCCGAGGAAGCACATGGAGACCTTTACTGATTACTGTTCTACTATCCCCGCCACTAAGGGGGTAACTCAGGACAAGATTAAGGAAGTTCTATTTCCTTTCTCTTTGGTGATTCACCAAGGAGTGGTCGATCGACATGGACCGCATACTCTTTGGGGTTCTGATTGGGAGTCTCTTGCTCTTGCATTTTACAAGAGATATTTCCCTCCACAACGCATCAATCTGTTGAGGGCCAAGATTACTAGTTTCAGACAGGCTCCCAATGAAAGTTTCTATGAGGCATGGTCGCGATTCAAGAAGTTGGCGAGGTCTATTCCTCACCATTGTTTTGACCCATGGTTTCTAGCTAATCAGTTCTACAATGGGCTGTATGACGACCACAGAGCCATACTTGATGCGGCATCTAGTGGAAGATTCCAGGAAAACACCGATGATGATAAGGGATGGTCCCTTATTGGGGATGGCAAATCACAGTGCTAAGTATGGTAACCCGAGGGATGGGATTAGAACAGTTCATGCAGTTGATAAGCAGGTTTTAGCTCAGCTGGAGACCATGAATGCTAGATTTGACAGGTTGGAGCTACAAGCTGCTGGGGAGCCTCAGACGGTCCATGTTCTTACTAGAGGAGAGACCGTTTCATGTGAGAGATGTGGGGGTAATGATGGCCACACCGCTGTTGGCTGTCTTGTAGAGAAGGAACAAGTCCTTGCCTTTCAGCAATATAGGCAAGGAGGAGGTTCCTATTACAATAATCAAGGAGCACTCCATCCTAATTTGAGGTGAACTAGTCAAAATGTGCTCAATCCTACACCTCCTTTGCACCAGCAGCAGCCTTATGTTCCTCCACACAAGAATCAACAAGGCTTTCAGAAGCCTTCTTCCTTTACTCCTCCTAACCATGGTGCATCATCTTCCGGTGGGGTGAGTGAAATTGGTGAGCTTAAGTCTATGTTGCAAGCTTTTACAAAGCAGTTTCAGCTGAGTGATCAACAGAAAGATGCGTCCATAAAGGCACTTGAAACTCAAGTTGCCCAACTAGCCATGAATCAATCCTCAAGAAAGCAGGGTCAATTACCGACTAAAAATGAGAAGAATCCACACGAGAGGGTAAACTTGATAAATCTGAGAAGCGGTCGTTCTTATGAGGGACCGGAAATACAAAAATCAGGCCCGAGGAGAGCTGTAACTGATGATGGACAGTGTTCTGTCGAAGAAAATGAGCTCACGGCAAAGCAAGTGCTCGATCGACTGGTTTCAGGTGGTCGATCGAGCAGATTTAGTGAAGAAAGTGCTCGATCGAGTGGTTTTTCTACTCGATCGAGTGAACAGGAAGAGCAGACTGGCCGATCGAGTAGTTTTTCTACTCGATCGAGTGAATAGCAAAATGGAGTTGCTCGATCGAGTGACAATTTCACTCGATCGAGTGATATTGATGAAGATTCTACTCGATCGAATGGGTATATTGGTCGATCAAGTAGTTTTGATGACGGGAAGCTTATTCGAGAGCCTGCTAGTGCTCGTTTAAGCGATAAATCACCGGAAAGACCTCGTTCGAGAGGTAAGAAGCGTCCAAAGGATACAGAACTTGCTCCGGAAGATACATTGGAAGAGAGAAACAAGGGACTCGAGATACCTATCACGGTTCCCTTCCCAAGGCGTCTGCAGAACACTAAGGCCAATCAACAATTCGGCAAATTTGTCGAACTTCTGAAAAGCTTGGAAGTCACTGTGCCGTTCACTAAGTTGCTGACAAAGGTACCCTCTTACCTTAAGTTTATGAAAGAATTTTTATCGCGTAAGAGGAGTATTAGTGATAGTGAGACCGTAGCTTTGACTTAGGTGGGGTCAGCCCTATTTCAAAATAAGTTACCTTCTAAGCAGTCGGACCCGGGTAGTTTTTCCATTCCGTGTCATATCGGTAACTATTTGATTGATAACGCGCTATGCGATTTAGGCGCTAGCGTGAGTGTCTTACCGTTGTCTCTGGCTAAGAGACTTGGTTTGACAAAGCTGAGTTGCACTAACATGACAGTCCAGATGGCCGACCGTAGTATATCACGGCCACTAGGTATAGTAGAAGACGTACCTGTGAGGATCGGGAGGTTCTTTATTCCCATTGATTTCGTTGTCTTAGACATCCCCGAAGATGCACACACCCCTATTATTTTAGGGAGACCATTTTTGTCTAAAGCCCGTGCAGTTATAGACGTCGGGGGGAAGACTTTGACCTTTCAGGTAGGGAATGAAGAGCTAATTTTTCATCAGTCTAAGTCCCGGAGGGCTCCCATGCAAGCTCAGCCTTGCAATGCTCTCTCTTCTATTGACCCTATTATTGACACTCCAATTGAAAATTTGGAGTATTGTGCTGCAATTGTTACCCCTCCGCCTCAGACTGAGAGCAAAAAGGAGGAAAGTTCGTCTATTTTCCTTGCTGCAGGTACAGATGAAGGCAATGAAGGAGCTGTCATAGGATGTTGTGCAACTGCTGTCAATCAAATTGGGAGTAAGAATGCCAAAGATGGTGATAGAGGAGCAAGGACGAGGAAAGTTCGCGCTTATGTGGATGTGAACTACTCCCCTCCTACCGTTTCAAATGATAATTCATGCTCATGGAAGTTGAAGAGGACAATCAACGTTGCTGAGATGACGTCCTCCAGTCAGGAGCCCTCCCAGGGGCTACTGAATTGCATTAGGAATTGAGCGGGGAAATGCCCCGTGTAACACTTTGTAATAGATAATTTTTGAATTTTCTGTTGAATTTTTTTTAATGCTTTTATTAGGACAATTAGTTTATAGACTGTTTTTAGTGTAGATTTAAGACTATAGACTGTTTATATGCGTATTTGGTATGTTGGGATATTTTTGCGCGTATTCTTATGCAGGTTCTGGGAAGTTTTACGCATTCCAAGGGAAGAATAGACGAAATTCAAGAGCTTACGCGAGAAAAGAACTCGATCGAGTACTTTTTGTACTCGATCGAGTGAAAAATTGGTCGATCGAATGCTTCTTATGGTCGATCGAGTAAAGCAATAAGTGGGACTTCTCGATCGAGTAGAATTCTACTCGATCGAGTAACTGGATCATCAAAAGTCCTCGATAGAGTGGTTTAAAACCACTCGATCGAGTGAAAATGCAAAAGACGCAGGGAGTTATTCCTTAAACTCTATTATTTTGTTTTCTAATTCATTTTTCCTAATTTTCGTCTAACCCCTTCCCTAATTACGATTGAAAGCTCCCCCAAATCCCAATTTTTCTTGCCTAATTACCAAATCCGCCTCCTACAATCTATTTCTTGCTTATTAATCTTTCAAAGCCCCCTAATTTGCCCTTAATTTGTGCTCATTTTCACGGTTTTAAAGAGGGTCTAGGGTTTGCCGTTTTTCGATCGACAAATCGCCTTTTCGTGCTTTTTCTTTGAAGATTAATTGCTTTTGTAGAATTTTTATCATCAAGTAAGTGATTCCTTCATACTCTATGCATTTTAATTTCGATTATTTTGAATTTTATGAGAAAAATTGGAATTAGGGTTTGAATATCCATTATTGGTCGAATTTTTCGACCTTACTTGTCTTTATTTGCCCTTACTTGTCTTACTTGATGGTCTATCCCCATTCCTCGCTGTTGTTGCATGCTTAGTTCAAATTTTGCGCGAGATTTCGCGATAAAAATTTGTTTCAAATCGAGTTTTTCGATCGTCGACGGGTTTATAAGTGCCATGATTTAATTAACCTCGTTGTTGTTAATTGTTCTTTGTTATTACCTGCTATCCCGTCCCCTCTGCTGTTTACACGGTGTTTTTCGAAATTTTGAGGAACCGTTGGGAATTGTATCTTTGTAAGTCGAAATTTTCGACTGGTAGGGGCTCCACATGTTGTTTATTTGGTTTTTCGTCTTTGATTTTAGCCACTATTAGCCGCTGTTTCTTATCATATCCCTTACCCTTTGTATACAGGATGGATTCTAGCTCTCTACCCTCTACTAGTTCGTCCTCTAGTCCGTCTCTGTCTGAGACAGTGGCCCCTGCTGTTGCCACTGTCTCCACTTTAGTGACTACTGCAGCCCTAGTGTTCCTAGTTTCAGCTGCAGGTACAATTTTTGTCCCAGCTAGCTCTTCTGCTAGCTTAGTTCAGGCTGCCACTTCCTCTACAGTCACCACCACTGCTAGCACTGCTGCTAGTTCCTCTTCAGTGGTGGCCATAGCAGCCACTACTCCTACACCAACCACTGCTTTTACTCCTGTGGTGGACTCGCCAGCAGCCGCAGCTGCTTTCAGAGCAGCCCTAGTCCCTCACTCCGTCACTGCACGGGCAACTACTTCGGGTTCCAGAGGCCGGGGTCATAGATAGTCTCGTTCTGCGCCAGCCCCAACCACCTCTACTTCAAATGCTTCTGCTTCAGCTGCTGCTTCTACTTCTGGCACAGTCACAGTCCGAGGGGACACTTCCTTCGACTCCCACCCAGATTATCCGCAGGTACATTTTGTTAACGCCTTACATCGTAAGAAATTTTATGACCTGCTAGGCTGTGTGCATGTTCCTTCCCGATTTCTAGAGAAATCGACACTTGTGAGACTCGGCATTTACGAGTCGGTTTGTGACTTACTACGGGGCACGGGGATGGCCGGGCTCATCACTATGGGCGGCCACACTTTTCTGGAGCTGAGCCTCGAGTTTCTCAGCTCCTTTGCCTTCTCCTCATGGGCACACGATGCTGACCCTACTAGTTCTTCAGTGTCCTTCCGGTTGTTTGACCGGACCTTTCCGATGACCTTAGGGGAGTTTGGTAGGTTACTTGGCCTTACCTCTACGGGCGCGATTGCCGCCCCTAGGAGGGTCTTCCGTCAGCTTTGGAGGACCCTGGCCCACACCACTTTTCAGGAGCGAAAGCTCCAACAGGTCCACCTCCCCGCTGTCTGTTGTTTCCTTAGACTGATGGGAGCACTATTTTCGGCCGAAAGGAGCCGAACAACATCACAAACACCGAGCTCTCCATCCTAGGCGGTTACCTGAACATCGACTGTGAGGGTCCTTTTACCCTCAACATAGCCTACTTGACCGCCCAGTACCTTCAGAGCCAGGGGAAGAAGGAGACGGGAACCATTGCCTGCGGGGGGCATAGCCACCAATCTTGCCCATTCCCTCATCCCCGTTTGGCCTCGTGACTTGCAGTACCTCCAGGGAGAGAGGCTACTGAGTCTGGATGCCATGCTTTCTCAAAGATTGATCGACCCAGGACTACGGACATGGAAGATTGACGGCTTCCTGTCTGTTGACTTACCTTGTGAGACTCTCCCCCGTCTAGAGCCCCTTCCTACTGTTGCTAGGGGCGCTCGCCTGCCACCACTGCCTGACCTTCACCTTCCACGCCGAACACCTCCCACTGCACCCGGCGCCAAGAAGCGGCGTCTTGAGACCGGAGAGGGGTCTACACCTTCAGGGAGTACCCAGCCTTCCACGGCTACTCCTGTACCGACCCCTACTCCCACTACTACTACCACTCCTACTCCCACTCCCACTGACAAGACACGGACTCGGGACCTAGCGGCTACTTTCGTACCACCTCCTCCCTTTGTGGCGCCCGCGGTCCTGGACCAAGGGGGCGCCGTTTCTGGTCTGTTGCTTGAGGTTGCAGAGCGTCAGGCTCGTATGGAGAGGGACTTGGCTCTAGCCTTGCATCCTCTGTACGAGTACCACTTACGGCAACGCCGTCCGATCCCAGAGGGTTGGCCACACCCTTCCTTCTACAGGTACCCACCTGAGGGGTACTCGGTGTCTGAGGAGGAGGAGGACGAGGACGAGGACCCTGAGGTGGCTGTGAAGAGAGCTCGCGCTGAGGAGCAGAGGAGGAGAGAGGAGGAGAGAGACCTGGAGTTCAGGGTGGAGGACGTCCGTGACAGTGACGGCGACGACGACGATGAGTAGCTACTGGTCTACTCACTTCCCCAGTTTTCTGGCTGGTTTGGGGAAGTTCGTATTTTGTATGTATCTCTTACTCTTTTATTTTGTCTCCTTTTATTTATTGTTTTTATTTTCTTATTGGTTGTATATTCCCGTTCCCCTGTATATATCTGCTGGTGTATGCTGGAGGACAACGAGGGCGTTGTCCGTTTTGGTTTGGGGAGGGTATTGCATCCTTTTGAGTCTGCATTTGCATTTGTTTTGCATTCACGTTTATTTTTAAGCTTGCATTGTTGTTTATTTCATTAAAAAAATAAAAAATAAAAAAAAATTAGAAAATTTCAAAAAAATGAAAAAATTCACGTTTACTTTTGCATATAGGTTGAGTCGGAACGGTAGATTTCCATGATGATAATGCACTATAACTTGAATTTTTGCTTGAGCCTTGCACTTCTTTTGATAGTTATTAGCTTTGTCATACGCATAGTCTACGAGTTTCTGTTCAAATATAGCTGACTGTTTAGACTTGACCTGAAAAATTGGCAAACTACTTGAAAAATTCTGAGTTTTAGAGCCCTATAACTGGTGACATTCATGACCAGTTCATTAGGAATTGAGAGTAGTACTCCTTGCATAGCATGTTCATCTTTTTTTGCACTTTTATGACATTCAATTTCTTGTCAAATGCACATATTCGGGTTCGTGGTTGGTGTCACATGCAGGGAGGTGCTTGCAAATTTCCCTTTCTTTATATTTTTCACCCATTTAGCTCCACATTAGCCAAATTTGCCTTTTTGACCCATTAGCTACATTCCAAATTAAGCCTGCCTAGTCAAGCTAGTTAGTATGTTCTTTTGGGTATGAGTTTTCCGATTGCATTTTGGCCCGTATTTCCATGTTTGGAGTTGTTGGAAAATAGAGGAAGGAGGGAAAATAAAAGAAAAAGAATTGAAAAAGAAAAAAAAAAGAGAAAGACGTGAAAGTGAAAAAAAAAGAAAAAGAAAAAAAAAAGAAAAGCTGAACGTGAACAGGAGAAAAGAAAGAAAGTTTGAAAAAAATTGATTTGTCTCAGTTAGTTATTTCAGACGGTGTTTGAAAAAGGAAAGTTTGTGACCGTCTGACTCCTCCATTCTTATTCTATATTTTTGAGGAGATTGTATTTGAGTTTAGTGAGCTTTGTGCCAAATGAAGGGCACTTGTACTTAGATTTTTAGTCAGTTGAGATTCAGATGGTTTACTATGGTCCTGTTAGGAACTAACTTGACGCTTTTACCTCCACATTTCCATAACATGTTTTGCCTTTCTCACCTGAACCTCACTATTCCCAAATTATTTATAAGACCTCGGCTTAGTCGCAGTTAGGTGAGTGACTGTGTTTTCTTCTCTCTTTTACACATAACATTCACCCTTTGCTTCATGAGAGAAGAGTGACCACGAGAGAGTCCGATTTTGTTGGTCTTGCAAGGTCGATAGGTTAGCTATAGTTTTGAACAGCTTATAACTCGTTTGCGTATTGACTGCTTAGCTTTAACTGTTGGTTTTTGTTGCATTAAATTGGTTTAAGTAGACAAGTTAAGCTAGCTCTGAGTTATCATTTCCGTTCCATTAGTTACATTTTAGTTTACTCGAGGACGAGTAAAGGTTCGGTTTGGGGATATTTGATACGTGCTTTTTATATAGTCTTTTTAGCCTATTTCAGCACGTATTTCTATGCATTTTTATACTGTTTTTATAGTATTTTGCCCCGAATTGGCTACTTTGGTTCGTTTTGTCTATTTTGTAGAAATGAACGCGGAAGAAGTGGAATCATACTCTTTTTCGTCCTTTTTGCATGCATTTAGAGGAGACGGGATTTTCCAGAGTGAGATACTGTATTGGGAAGTGTCATGACACGGATTACGAGGCATTTAGGCGAGGACTCGAGCTGATTTGAAGTCAAAGTACTCGATCGAGCAGTTTTACCACTCGATCAAGTGGTTTTTACGTCCCAGGATGGTCGATCGAGTGGTTTTCCACTCGATCCTTAGCTTGCTGAAAGATGGGTTACTCGATCGAGTAGATGCTACTGAAGATTTGCTCGATCGAGTGGTTTTAATCCACTCAATCGAGTGGTTTCGCTGTTATGGGCTTTAAAACAGCCCGTGTTATGTTTATTTCGCCAAACTTAATTACTTTGCTTTTTAAGCACGCTTTACTAGGTCATGAGGATCGATCTTTTGATTATCTAAACTTTCTACTGTAAACCTTACTGCGTTGCTTATTTCCCTTCACTGTAACCTTGCTCTCGGATTGTTTGCACTCGGATTTTGTGTTCCTTACGCCGGATTCGCTTGATTGTAATTCCTTTCCTCTTCTCTTAATAATAATTAATCATTGTTTGCTTTAATTGCTTGTTTACTTCGTTATTTCTTCTGCCCTAATTTCTCTTTTATGCAATTTTATTGTTATTTCATAATGTTTTCTTTGGGAATTTATCTCATTGTTAGTTTAATTAGCGACATGAGTAGCTAAACCCCTTCATGTTGGGATTAGGGGATCTGCGGTAGGAATGTGACGATGTAGTGAATGAATTAGATGAATTAATTATAAGACTCTGTCACCATAGCAATTTAATTGTATTTATCGACTTAGTTGAGTGCACACTTCTGAGTCATCCTTTAATCTGGCTAAAATTAATCCTAGATCGAAAGATTGGACTAAATAGGCCTCCTATGAACAGTAGACTACCCTGACGAGAATGAAAGTTAAGTTAGTGGTATTTTAGGATATAAAGTGGACCGAAAGGACCTTTCAACATCCGTCTTACATTAATTCGTCTGAGTCATTTACAGCTGAGTCATTGGACTACCGTAGTGAACCGAAATCCTGACATGTCCTTCTCTATCTGATAGTTTTATCCTTATTTCTTGCCTTTACTGCTCTTGCCCTTCATTTCTCTTTCCTTTAAAACTCATAGTTTAGATAACAATTCAAACAACCCCCCCATTTGTGACCAAATAGACGGACTACTACAAATATCTTGCCTCCCTGTGGAGATCGATCTGACTTCCCTAGCTATATAGTTAGTTTAGTTAGTTTATTTTTGACAGGTACACGACAGACGTGTTAATGTACTTCCTCAACTGAGATACATGGAAGACATTATGAACCTTGCTCAAATTCGGGGGCAACTCTAAATGGTAAGCAACGGGACCAATCTTCTCAAGCACACGGAAATGTCCAATGTATTTGGGACTCAGCTTTCCTTTCACACCAAAACGTTTCACCCCTTTCATAGGTGACACCTTAAGGAATACTCGATCATCAACCTCAAAGGCAAGTGGTCGACGACGGACATCGGCATAAGATTTCTGTCGGTCTTGAGCGGCTTTCATACGCTCTCGAATGATCTGAACCTGATCGATGGTCTCAGTCACCAAATCGGGTCCCAACACATGAGCATCTTGGACTTGATCCCAACAAACAGGACTACGGCACTTCCTACCATACAAAGCTTCATAAGCTGACATCTTGATAGAAGTATGATAGCTATTGTTGTAGGAGAATTCAACAAGAGGTAAGCACTTCTCCCAAGAAGTGTGAAAGTCTAAAGCACAAGCACGGAGGAGGTCCTCTAAAGTCTGTATAGTCCTCTCAGTCTGTCCATCTGTAGCGGCATGAAAAGCGGTACTCATCAGTAGCTTACTACCCATGGCTTCTTGCAAAGCAGTCCAGAAACGGGAACAGAATCTCGGGTCACGATCTGAAACTATATCCTTAGGCACTCCATGGCAGCGTACTATCTCCTTCACGTAGGCACCAACTAGGACAACTAAGTTCCATGTCTCCTTGATAGGTATAAATCTAGCACACTTGGTCAATCGATCTACAACCACCCAAACAACATCTTTTCCACTCGCAGTCTTAGGTAAAGCCATCACAAAGTACATGGAAATGGACTCCCACTTCCAAAGAGGAACATCCAAAGGTTGTAGCAAACCTCCGGGTTTCTGATGCTCAATCTTCACTTTCTGACAGGTAAGACACTTGCTAACATACTCTAGGACATCAATCTTCATCCTAGGCCACCAAAACTGTAATCTCAAGTCTTTATACATCTTATCACCACCAGGATGAATAGAGTAAGGAGAAAGGTGAGCTTCATCAAGGATCTTCTTCCTCAACTCGGCTACTCTCGGAACATACATCCTACCTTGGTAATGAAGGTATCCATCACTATCCACCACACAATCCTTAGCTTGCCCAAGTTGGATTTTTGCTTGAATGGACTTGAAAGTAGCATCCTCAGGTAGGCACGTACGGATCTCACGGTAAAAGTCGGGTTCTGCACTCAAGGCACTAAGATAATCAAAGCCCATCCCAACAAGGCTTATCCCTAACTTTTGAAATTCCGTGGTAAGTTCATCAGGTAACACACGGATAGTGCTCAAAGAGTGACTAGTCTTCCTACTCAAAGCATCGGCCACCACATTTGCTTTCCCTTCATGATAAATCAACTCGGCATCATAATCATTCACCAACTCTAGCCATCTTCTTTACCTCATATTAAATTCTTTCTGGGTAAAGATACACCTCAAACTCTTATGATCGGTATAAATGCGGCAATGAACTCTAATAAGGTAATGCCTCCATGTCTTCAAGGCATGTACCACGGCGGCTAATTCAAGATCATGAGTCGGATAGTTCACCTCGTGAACCCTCAGTTGTCGAGAAGCATAAGCAATAACCCTTCGGTTTTGCATCAAGACACAACCTAGGCCATGCTTTGAAGCATCACAATAAACATCGTAGTCCACACCATCCTCAGGTAAGGTCAACACCGGAGCGGTAGTCAACCTAGTCTTCAACTCTAAGAAGGCATTCTCACACTCATCGGTCCACACATACTTAGACTCCTTCTTCAACAATTGAGTCATCGATCTAGCTAACTTAGAGAAATCTTTCACGAATCGACGGTAATAACCCGCCAAACCGAGAAAGCTTCGAATCTCAGTCACATTTTTCGGACTCTTCCAATCAATAACGGCCTCAATGTTAGAAGGATCTACCATAACACCATCTTCGGATATGACATGTCCAAGAAAAGTTACTTGATGCAACCAAAATTCACATTTCGAGAACTTAGCATACCACTTTTGATGACGTAGAATATCTAAGATGATACGGAGGTGTAGGGCATGTTCTTCATCATTCTTTGAGAAAATCAAGATATCATCAATGAACACCACCAAACACTTATCGAGGTACTCACTAAAGGTACGATTCATTTCATCCATGAAGATAGCCGGAGCATTAGTCAATCCGAAAGGCATCACTTTAAATTCGAAATGACCATATCTCGTGCTGAAAGCAGTCTTAGGAATATCGGACTCACGCACCGGAATTTGATGATAACCCGATCGGAGGTCAATCTTGGAAAAAGTAGAAGCACCACGTAATTGGTCAAAGAGATCATCAATTCGTGGAAGAGGATACTTGTTCTTGATTGTCACACGATTGAGTTCACGATAATCAATGCAAAGTCGCATAGATCCATCCTTTTTTCTTCACAAAGAGGACGGGGGAACCCCAAGGAGAAGCACTAGGCCTAATAAAGCCTTTCTCAATCAAGTCATCAAGTTGAACTCTCAACTCCTTCAATTCGGAAGGTGCCATACGATAAGGAGCTTTAGCAATAGGACCGGTTCCGGGAACTAGGTCAATAGAAAATTCAACATCCCTTTCAGGAGGAATCCCGGGTAATTCATTGGGAAATACATCCGGAAATTCACAAACAATGGGAACATCCTTCAAGGGAGGAAGAGAAGGAGAATTAGAAGTAGTCACGACACATAGGAATGCTTGATGACCCTTCTTCAAAGCATTCACCATCTTCATAGCTGAGATCAACTTAACACCTGTTTGCTTTCTAACCCCTTGATAAGATACGCGAGTACCCAAAGGGCTTTTAAGAACAATCTTTTGATCTCGACATTCAAATCGAGCATGATAGGTAGATAACCAATCCATGCCCAAAATAACATAAAACTCCTCAAGTGGAAATCGAAGGAGATTAGCCGGGAAAATAGATCCCGCTATCGATATAGGGACATCCGAATAAAAATAAGAACAAGAGAAGATGTCGCCGGAGGGTAAAGATATTGATGTACTATCTCAAAGTGAAGGTTCAAGAGGTAACTTGTCGGAGAATTTCATCGATATAAATGACAAAGAAGCACCGGTATCAAATAAAACCAAACAAGGGACATCAAATATTAAGAACGTACCAGTGACTATGTCAGGGTGTGCCTCAGCCTCAGCACGGCTCATCACAAAGATGCGACCTCTCGGCCTCTCAGGAACAGCAGGAGTAGTAGTAGTCTTCTTCTCAGGACACTCATTAGCCTTGTATCCAGGCTTGTTGCAGGAGAAACACACAATTTGCTTATCAAAGCAACCAATTCCGGGATGCAAATGCTTCTTACAATGATAGCACATACGACCCTTAGGATTTTTGTCGTTGCTAGGAGATAGAACACGAGCACCTTGATTTGCTTGTCCACTCGGAACAAACCTCTTTTTGTTAGGATAAGAGGGGGAAGAAGTAGGCACAAAGGGTCTAGAAGGAGCAACATAAGGCCTAGAAGTGGAGTAGAGTGGCCTCTTGCCAAGGGAAGAACGAGAAGCACGAGCCTCTTCATCAATAGCCCGAATAGAGCTCTCAGCCCATAATGCATCATCATAGATTGAGAGAAAGGATGTAGAATCTCTACGAATCATGCTCTTAAGCTTTGTAGTAAGCTTGTCAAGGTAAAAGAAAGCTTTTTCATCTTCATTTTTGACAAGTCTAGAAGCATAGTGAGAAAATTCATTGAATTTATCGGTAAAGGCTTGAACAGAAAGACTTCCCTGCTTCAAATCCATGAACTCTTTAAGCCTTTGTTGTTTCAGCTCTTTTGGATAGAACCTAGCCTCAACTGGATCCTTAAAGCGATCCCAACCAAAACCAGGCTCAAGAGTGGAAGTAGGACTAGTCATGGTCCACCATCTATCAGCTTCTTTCACAAGGAAATGAGAAGCCAATTTCACTTTGTCTTCTTCACGAACATCATACAAGGCAAACCTTTTCTCCAATTCACGAAACCATTCGGTGAGTGCCACCGGGTCTACTTCACCACCATAAGTTTGAGTCTTGTTTCGAGTCAATTGACTTGCCACCCAAGTGTAAGAACCGAGTCTATCACCTTCTGGAAACTGAGGAGGGGGAGGAGGAGCTGGTTGGTTTTGCTGATTCTGAAGAATCTGAGTAAGAGCTAGCAAGATTGTATTATCTACGGATCATGGAGGAGCCATCTTGCAAAAGAGAACATTGGTTAGCACCTAACAAATAACAATCACAAAGAGACTACCACATAAGGTCCTAAGTCTACCCATCCTACCCGTCTCTCAAGTTTATTATTTTAAGGTCAAGTTATTTATATTGGGGTGCACAAACGTGCGTCGGGAGCAAATATGCTCTAATACCAACTGTGACACCCTCATTCATTGCGGAAAAGTAAACACATAATTCTAGATAAAAACTGCATGGATATGTTTGTAATAGGTTCATTTGGGTAAAAACCTGTAATTTTTAAAACCTGAACCTGTTATAAAAATATCCAAATGGGAAGGTGTCAAACATGCAAGGTCTAAAATAAATCTCATAAATAAAACATCGCTAAAGTCGTGAAACAAAGTTATACAACCCAAATATGAAAAAGGGAGACATATGTCCCTAAAAAGTATATAACATAAAAAGTGTTTAAGGGTCACAATAAAATAAAGCCAATCTAGGTCCCAAGGTTACTTTACTCGCTAGCTCGTCCATGTACCCCATATATGCATCACCTACCTGTCAATCGCATTTTATACAAATAAAAAAGCCACAGTCAGTGGGGAGTAACTCCGAGTTCTCCCAGCCACGAGATGTCATAATTAATATAACATGTAAATATAAGAGTATGAATATGAATAACACATAGCCTTAGCATATAGATGCTAAACAATCGTGCTTATCATGTGAACAACAATATATCAACACATAGTCCTAGCATGTGAATACTAGACCGACTCATACTACACTATCATGTGAATCACATAACATCCGGGAATCCAAACTCTATCAACCATAGCCGGCTTGCATCTCACCTTCTATGATTCATAGAATCATCAAACAAGAAAGGACAATATATCTAGAGACAGGCATAAGTTCCTAGTACCGTCAATAATCACTCTGTAACTCGAGTCTATACCACGAGGTAAGGTAAACACCCTAGTCCTAAACCTGCGCAGACCTAGCGACATGCGGAAAACTACCGCATCGAAGACCCATGATAACAACACATGAGTACCCTTAAGGAGTCCACCAAAGGGTTGGCTAGTACTTAAGCTGACTACATACTTCTAAGAGTACGTCAGGAAGTCATGCCCTAACTTGGATATAAATCCACCAAGGTAAGACACAAAGGCTATTAAGCGATGAACATATACTCGTCAAAGACTATTATGGCCTATCTATGACGAAGGCCGAAATACTAACCTAGGACCTAGTCCCAGCTTGAATACTTTACCCCACGCCACACAAGACAAGTAGGACACCCAATTAACCATAAGAGGGGCAAAGAGTCCAAACTTTCACACACAAATGATCATACACACCCTAGAATATGATAGGCTACGCAAGAGCATATTCAGCCGACAATCCAATAATATCTCCAATATCAATAATAATCCAAATTACAGCTAACCAACAGTACCATAATCCATGAGAACAAGCTAAAATGGCAAAGAGGCAACAAGACTCAAGTATAAGGCAACCAATTCATCCAACAACCAACATATGAAAAGACAATCATACTCAAAGACAAATCCTCGACCCTAGTCCCACGACGGGTCATCGGTCAAATCGAGGCTGACCGGTTTAAACCTAGTTTGACCAAACTCGTTCGGTCAATCTGGCCCAGCTCAGAGTCTTGGCCTACTTTGGCCCAAATCACAAAATTCATTACAATATCATTCTCATGCAATATTCCAATTTCTATCATGTGAACACTATCAACATAAAGAAAACATTCCAACTTACAAAATAACTAATTCGCCAAAATTCTCGCATAATAAAATAGCATAAATAACCGTCTCACACAAGGGTAAACTTTTCTATAAATTTTAATCGAGAAAACGACGCCATTTACTCATACGGACTCCGAATTGAGTGATTCAAGTGGCTAAACCACCTAATTTTTCGATGCCGTTCAATCTGTCATATTTTTTGAAACATTGAAAACCGTCTCGGTCCGGTACTGACGCGTTCCAGCCAAAACACGGACTTGTCACAACACATAATTTCTCATCCAAATTTGTTCCAAACAATAATATACAAATGGGTAACATAAATTAAACATAAGCATACTCATCTTACTCCATTCATTCATTTATCAACAAGATCGTCTCAAACAACAACAAACAACAACAAACAACAACAAACGACAACAAACAACAACAAACAACAACAAGCAACAACAAACAACAAATACAACTACTAATGTGACATTAATTCGTCGAGTAACTCGGAATAGTTACCTTAAGCTAGCAAAGAGACAAGTAATAATTTGAGAAAGCTTCTAAAACCCAAAATTATGCATCATCTTCCACAATATATGAGTCTCCTAACTCATCTTCATATTCTTCACCTATAAGAACAACAAAAACACAATTATTAAGCTTAAATTCGAAAACCCTAAAAGATGAGTCTTAAAAAAAAATTGGGGGAAATGAAAATAAAACTTACTAGTAGAAGAGGATTGAAGAGAGGATTCCAAATATATAATTTTTATGAGATTTGGTGGAGAAATGAAGGATTTATGGTGGATTTAGGGATTGTAAGGAAGATTTTTTAGATGAATTTGGTGTTTGGTGAAAGGAAGAGAGAGAGTGAATTATGGAGGAAATGAAAATTGAAAGAGGGGACAATGGAGGGTAGGTGGCCAGCCAAAAGGCATGGGGAGATGGATCATTTGTTTACGTTTTGGGGTTTGCTTCGACGGTAATTAGAAATATTCATCAAACGCGATTTCCAGGAATATTAAAGTTCTTAAACACGATTTTACTAAAAGATTAAGTACTCATATGCCCAATATCCAAACTCGTTTACCCAACGACCGTAAGAAATGGGAAAATCCCAATTTTACGACTTTTATCCGAAATCTATTTTATCAAAGGAAAAGGTTTAAATATAGTTTAAATCACTTTTAAACATTTCTAAACTATCAAAAATAATTACATTTCTTCAAAATAAAATAAGATTATATTTTATCAAATAAATTTTATTTCAAATAAATTAATATTAAATTAAAATAGATTAAAATATTACTTTTAAAATATAATAAAGGTCTTCAAATTTACGGGGTGTTACACTTATAATTTCGACTACATACATTCTTCCCCAAATCCTCTCCCTCACTCTCACTCCCAAACCCTAACCCTCAAAACCCCGTACTCACTCTCCCTCCCTCCGGCTACCAACCTCGTCCTCAACCCAAATGTGACGGACTTGTGACGGATAGACCGTCACATGCTTCTTTATTCTGAAAAAAATATCGTGATACTCATTCATTTCCCCCAAATCAATTTCAATCACACTTAAAACCTAAAATCGCCCACCACATCGCCCATCACCACCACCACCACTACCGGCCTGCCACCACCACCACCGGCCTGCCGCAAGAGGCCTGCCTCCGACCACGCCCTTCTCCTTCTCCTTTCCTCTTTCCTTTGGTGCTCTTTTTTCTCTTTTCCTTTTGTGGTGCCTCCGACCATGCCTACACGACTGCACCACCGGTCTGCCACCACGCCTGCACCGTGACCGTCTCATTTTCACTTTTAGTTAATTAGGTAACCTCCTCTTACTAGTTACCTTTTTAAATTATTAATCTTAGTTTAAATTATGTTAATTATCCTAGGATAGTAGCCTATAACAGTTCGTCCATTTTCGAAGAGTATGCAAAGAAGATTTAACAAAGAGATAGCAGAACTATTATGGTTGGAAGTTGTTTGGCTTTTTGATTGGTGGGTAGGCATGAAGGTGTGAACTGTGAAATCAGTCCTCATTGTTCTCAGTTATTATAAGCTTTGTCGCAAGTCCCTTCCCTGTTGCTCTCTATGCAAAGTAGTTTAATTTTGAATAAGATGAAGTTTATTGAAGCGTCAGCATTTTGCTTTTTCGCAGCATTTCATTTATTTGTAATTTGGGATTTTTCAGATTGAGCTATATACCGATACTGAGACATTTCGTTTGATGGGTAAGGTATTTAGTCTATTACTATAAGGACATATTTTGCCTTGTTG
Organism: Silene latifolia; assembly: GCF_048544455.1. Lineage (NCBI taxonomy): Eukaryota > Viridiplantae > Streptophyta > Magnoliopsida > Caryophyllales > Caryophyllaceae > Silene > Silene latifolia. The sequence continues at coordinate 155,478,021 of NC_133538.1, read as the reverse complement.
ATTATTGTGGCCCTATCTGTATTATATGAAACTTTGAGTAGTTATCAAGTTAAGCCATTTTACCTTTTGAAATCCACTGAGTTAAAGTCGAGCCTTAAGTTCCTAGTACAGATCATATGACAATTCAGTATTACATATGATGAGTTTTCTTTTGTGAATGCCTCAGGTGTATTTTGGTGTCGCTACGCTAATTGATGCCACTTCAAGCGACAGTCAGAAGGCAGAAGATGAGCAAAAAGAGGTAGTGGCTGAAATACTGAATGAAAATAATTGTGAAATATTTAACGAAATGCATGTTGATTGTGTGGTCTAAAAAAGTGTCCTTGGAGACATAGAAAAGTTCAAGAGCCATCTTAAATATTCATCAACCTAGGATCATTTGAGCAATAATTTCTTGAAGGTTACTAAATAGCTACAAGTTCTCTTCATATTTCTCAGTTCCATAGTTCAGTGGGGAAAATATATGAGCTTTATGCTGACCCGGTAGGCAAATATTCCCTAGTCTCATTGGGGTCTTTTTTATTGGGTTCATCTCTCATTTTATTAATTCAGTCATTCTAGTTGTATTGGGTTCGTCTCTGATTATATTGATTTTTTTTCCCTGTTTGTTTAAAAGTGAAGCTAAACAAGGCTTACTGTGCCATTGCTGCCATAATTCAGCCAGTGGTCTGCAAATTTTAATGCACTTCAAGGAGTTCATCGGACAGTTTAACACCAATTTCCATGAAGATGCTTTGATTATCTCTCTTAAGCTTAACTCTTCCAATGATTTTTTGAAAAAGCCTTGTGAATGTTGCTTCATGTTTTGGATCTTCACTGCAGGATGCTGCTGCTTGGCTTGAGTATTTTGAATCCAAGGCCTTTGAACAACAAGAAGCTGCCAGAAATGGGACTCGAAAACCTGATGCATCCATTGCCAGCAAAGGTCACCTGAGGTATTTCCAAAAACCTCAACTTAAATAGGTCATTTGTCATAAGCGGTGTGACCTTTTGTCCATTACTCCATTTACTAGGTAGAACGTGAACCTGTACCTTTTGTTGCAATTTTGTTGAATGTGGATACTGGGTATGCCTTGTGATTAATATTCTATCTTCATTCTATATTGCCAGTGTATCAGACTTGCTTGCTTACATAAATTCAAATACCGATACAAAAGGAAGAAATTCAATGATAGCCAAGAGGAAAAGCTATCTGGCGAAGGTATACTAAGTAGTTGAAGATCTATAAATAATTTGACACATTATGTGATGAATTTTTTTTGTATAGTTTACATATCGGTTTATATTTTTGTATAGGTTAGTCGTCTAAGTAAATTTGACACATTATGTAGATGAAATTTTTTGTAATTGGCTTTGGATAACCGATTGATTGTATACAGATATTTTTTGTTGATTATGGAATCATTTTGCATTGTCATCATGTGTACGACTAATATGGGCAACAGCGTAATATTTTTTTTTTTATAAAAAATAATAATTATAGACATCGGATTTTTGCAAAAAAACTGATGTCCATTGATCAAATAGACATCGGTTTTCCTAAAAATTCGATGCCCATTGATCAAATAGACATCAGTTTTCCTAAAAATCCAATGTCCATTGATCAAATAGACATCGGTTTTCCTAAAAACCCGATGTGCAAATTTTAATGGACATCGGTTTAAAATCTGATGTCCATTAATCCACAATGGACATGACCAAACTCTACATTAGTTGTGTATCCGATGTCCATATAGCGAAAAGTCCGATGTCCATCACAAGTTTTGTAGTAGTGAGTGGCGGAAGTTTACTAGGACAATGAAAACTCTCATTATAATAATGAAAACAAAAGATGCTCTAATCCCATTCATTGTACAACACGTCCTTCTCGTTTCACATGTTTTTTTTCTCTCTTTTTTTATTGTTTCTTTTCTTTTCATATTGTAGTTGCTTAGACGTACACTAATTATAAAATTATAGATAGATAAGGCAATCTAAGTCTCTTACTCGCACCCGGACCACGCTGTGGACATATTTCGTCGTGTTCTTGTACCCGAGAATCTGGGATGGGTTCCTTTCCTAATCATATTTTGGTACATCAAACTAAGCAGAGGTGTTAGGCCCAAATATGCATATTCTTACCTTGGTTTCGATGGAATGCGTTGTCATCCAAAATGCTTTAACTTACGTAATCTATTCCAAAGAGTAATAGACATGGGTTGTATAAGTGAAGGCTGATAGATGGTTTTCGGTCATTTTGAAAGATTTACTAGGAAATAAGCGTAAATAACCATTAATTTTAACATTGTCAATTTTCATTTAGTCATGAAATTTTAGCTTCATCATCGGGTACCCGTAAGGCTAGTAGACAACTTTGAGATGTCTACAGAAGCCCCCAGTTTGACCGAGTCTGAGTAAGACGAAGGTCAAAGTAGTCCGATCGGGACTGATAAAAGATATAAAATGTACCTGAGCCTCTTTTATTACCTGTCTGGAGTAGCTGAAATCTGAGACTGACTTAGCAAAACTTTGTTTCACTAATCTGGAATGAAGCTGCTAAAACTTTGTTTCACCAATCTGGAAATTGGCATGACAAAACTTTATTACGCCGGTCAGGAATCTTGTAACTGGAATCTGGAATAGCCAAACTTTGTTTAGCTGGTCTGGAATATGGTAAAGCAAAACTTTGTTTTGCTTAAGAGTGAACCTGCAAATCTGATTTCACAAGCTTAAATACGAGTTAGGTCCTGCCGACTGAGAAATTCAAAATTTTATTTTGAAAAGGGATTAGAATGTATAATCTGATTTCACAAACTATGGTGCAAAATTTTATTTCACAAAAAGGCAAGTTTAGAAAATTTTATTTTAAGAAATCAAATGCATGTCAGGGTCTGCCGACCAATGGATTTGAAAATTGCAAAATTTTATTTCGTAAAAAGGCAAGTTCAGAAAGTTTTATTTTAAGAACTCAGATGCATGCCAGGGCTTGTCGACCAATTGATTTGAAAATTGCAAAATTTTATTTCGCAAAAAGGCAAGTTCAGAAAATTTTATTTGAAGAACTCGAATGCATGTCAGGGCCTGCTGATCAAGTTTAATTTCAAAATTTTATTTCGAAAAAAAACTAAATTTGAGAATCGTAAAATTTTATTATGTGTACTCGACCGAGTAGAGCCTACTCGGCCGAGTATGGTAGTACTCGACCGAGTAAGGCTGTTGTTGACGCGTAGATATAAACACGCATGTTCGCAAGATTCATTTCATTTTCTCATTTTCCGACAGTTCCTTTTCCTCTAACCCTAGCCTACCTCTCTCACCTATCAACCCTACCTCCATACACTCTCTTATATGTAGTCTACACCTCAACCATGTGAAGGACGGGGTTTGCATAGGAAGGATGTGTGCGTGGTCGTCGTCCGTGTCACCGTCGGTCCACGTTATTAGGTAAGTCGCTGTTTTATTGTCTCCTTCAGTAGATTGTTGGGACTAGTTGTACAATAGAATTTGTTTATCGTTGTAGGATGCATCTCGGAGTCTTGCTTGGCTGTTTGTGGATGCATTTTCATGGTTGGCGATAAGGTAGGGTTTCCCTACTCAGTTTAATGTTAATTGATTTAAGATTGTGATTGTATTGTGTATGATTGTTGTCTGCTGTCATCGGAGTGTTGTGTGGTGGTGGTTGGGATGGTGTTTTGATGATTGTGGTGGAGTCACTTGCGGGAGTGGCTTCAAGCCCAAGTTCGCCCTCCGTGGAACCCGTCACGGGAGGGGATGTGCACATTAAGGGACAGGGTTATCGCTCGTTGATGAGCGGGATTTTGGTGGGGATTGGCTGCGGTCCCCCACTGGTGGCGTGGGGTACCTATTGCGATGGGTAGTCTGGCAGGGCTACACACCTCGGTGTGTAGTCGGTTACTGTGTGAGATCGGTTGACCGGGGTTGGAGGATGATCAGCTGGTTACTTATCGTACTTGTCTTATCTTAATTGCTCAGTAACTGACCCCGTGTTATGTTTTAAAAACTGTGGTGATCCATTCGGGGATGGTGAGCGATTGGCTTAAGCGAGTCTGAGTTGGTTGTTCTTTGTTGGTCATGTAGGGAATCAAGTCACCACGCTACCGGCATAGATGTTCAGACGCATGAGTTCTTAATCAGTCATAGTTATCACTTGTATTCAGTTTTATACCGTGGTTGTAAAGTGTTAAATTAATTTATTATGAATGTTCTTTTATTGTCTATTTGATCTACTACCCCGGGTGACCGAGATGGTAGCACCGTCATACACTGGGATGGTCCTTGGTAAGGCGTCCTGGTGTGCGGGGGTGTTACAAAGTGGTATCAGAGCCGACTATTTTGGAACCTCAAGCAATGAACCAAATGAATATAAGTCGTCAATATTAAAATGAACCTGGTGTATGTGCGTTGGGAGCCCCAGTAGATGCTTGATTTTGGGTGAGTAGGAGCCCTCATTTCAAAATCACGGCCCCATCGTGCTTAAGCCAGCCACTGGGAAAGGGTAGTCGATATGAGTAGTTGCTTGAAGAGTGTTTGCTAAGTATGTTTGTTAATCGTATCACATGTACCAATGTGAGTCTTGCATGCAGTAAAGATGGTAATGATGAAGTCTTGAATTGGTTAGAATGGTTGCTGAGTGGTGAGTAGAAATTATGATTGATGAAATGTGGAACTCTTTTGTGTATGGCGAGGTTAAGTTGAATGGCTTGTTTGATAATTGTGGCATCATACGGTGGTTAATGTTACATGAATGTCTTGATTAGTGGGAGTATAGGATGAATTGTGGAAATTGTGATGTTGTAGCATTATAAACCGACCTTTGCAGGTATATAGCTAGTTTAGACTTGTAACCTTTATATTATCCATGGTTGGATTGTGACATAATTGTTACAGTGGTTGAGGTAAGGAACTTAGGTGAAATGTTGGTTGATTGGGTAATGGTTATGTGTAATTCGTGTACGATACGTGTTTATGTGGTAGAAATACGTTCTAACGGTGACGAGCCCGATTGCACGGAACTCCGAACATTTTTACTTGTTTTGCAGGCTCAATAATTTCGAATTCCGTTCCTGTTCTCTGACACTCGACCGAGTATAGAAGCATACTCGACCGAGTAAGCTACACTCGGTGGAGTATACTAGCACTCGATCGAGTGCCCATTTTGTCAGATTACGAATCGCTACTGATCTCGAACACTCGGCCGAGTATTCTAAATACTCGACCGAGTAGTACATACTCGGGCGAGTATGCCCAATACTCGACCGAGTACGGTTTTATCGTGACTCGGCCGGGTTGTTCTAAAAACCCTATATTCCTCCTTTCTTTCTCATTTCCGCCTCCAACATCCTTTTCTTTCATTCTCTAAAACTCCATATCACTTCTCTCTCAAACCCTTGGGTGATTTCTAGGTGGTTGTTGGTGGATTGTTCCCTCTTTTCTTGCCAAAACTTCATTCAAGGTATGGTTTTAAATCAATTTCTTTCCTTTTTTCTTAAAGTTATGGTATGCTATTGCTCAAACTTCGAATCCCTATCACGTGTAACTTAAATTAAGCTTCTTCCTCTGATAATTTGGATTTAATTGCCTATAAACATCGTCTATGCCGTCCCTAGAGCAATTCCATGGCTTAAATAGCTTCTTGAATTTTATAGGGTTTTGCTTAAGTCTAAAATTTTGGTCCTTTAGCTTGTTTTAAGATGCTCTTTCAAAGCTTCTTGATGATAAGAATGACTCCTTTGAGTAAAATACTTTGTGTTTTGTGAGAAAATTTCGTCTCAAAATTGTATACATTATGAAAAACAGTCCATCTATGGCAAAATTTTGTGTGAGGTATCTTTGTTAAAACCTATCATTTTGCAGTATGCCGAAAACAAGGGCCAACACAAACAAGAGAACCCGTGCCAATGTTCAATTTGAGACGGGTCAATCTAGCCAAGAACCTGTTGTTCCACAGGTGGAGGCTTATCCATCGATAATCTTTTTCGATTTCAAGCAGCGTAAGGCCTTCATAGCTTTGATGAGTCGTTCTTTTCGACCTACTCGGTGTGTGAACCCCGAGATTTTGGAGACCTTCAGGATTAAGGAAGACATAACCCATATCTTTGAGACCTTGGGAATGGAGGGGTTGTATCACCTGAGAAAGAAGTCCTACCCTCATTTGACCCTGGAGTTTTTGATCTCATTTGTTTATGATGCAAAGGAGAAGACGGTCTCTTTTCGCCTCATGAACGAAGACCATGAGTTGACTTTGGATGAGTTTGCTGGCCACCTGGGCCTAGAGGCAGAGGGGACGGGGTATCTGAATGATATAGCTAAGAATAGTGGTGCACCTCTTTACCTTCCTTTCTTGACTGGCCGACCTGCTCCTAGTGCTAGTGCTATGCCGATTAATGATGTTCAGCACGTGTCCCTCCGTATGTTCCTTAGGATGATGACCTTTCTATTGTACTCGAGAGATGATATGAGGAAACTTAATTCTCATGAGGTTATGCTGTTGATGTCTTACCTGAACCTGCACCGTAGGAAGCCCTTTTATTATAGCGCTCCGGGGGTGGTTTGTGCTAGCTTGGAACATATAGCACAGTCCCCGAACCGACACATTGATTGCAGGGCCATAGTGATCCGCTTAGCCCAGCGCCTGACTGACTTTGAGGCTCCACCTCCATCGGGGGATGAGCTATTTGAGGCCGTGCCGACCATGAGCGCCAAATATTGGTGTAACAACTAGGGTTGTTAACGAGCCGAGCCGAGCTCGAGTTTGGCCTTGCTCGGCTTGTGCTCATAAAGTAAAACTCGAGTTCGAGCCGATCTCGAGTTTACCCGAGCTTGAAAAAATTATGTTCGTTATCAAGCTTGCGAGCTTTAATGCGAGCTCGAGCCAAACTCGAGCTCAACTCGAGCCTATATATAATTGTTGAATTGTCGTTTTTTCTCTCTCGATATGTTTAATAACAAGGCTCGAAAGTTTTATATACAAATATTGGAAAATTAATAAGACATTTTTGATAAGTGTGATACAAATATATAACTATGACAAAATATTTTTATAAAATATGAGTAATATCTCGACTAATTAAATAAGTTCGAGCCGCTCACGAGCTTTTGGAGCCGAGCCAACGTTTGCTTGGCTTGACTCGTTAAGCTCTCGAGCCGAGCCCGAGCCCGAGCCGAACTCACACGAGCCGAGCTTTAATCGAGCTTTGACCGAGCCGAGCTCGAATTGCTCGCGAGCTGTCTCATCTCATTAACAGCCCTAGTAACAATAGGTGGTTGCGGAAGATGGATGATGGGTCTTATGCCTGGAGGGTGAGGGGATCATTGTGGATGGCACTTCCTGACCCCGCACGCTTCCCTGTGGTTGACCACTTAGCTGAGTGGGAGCCCGTGGGTGGGATACCTAGACCAGGACCTCAGTATTATTTAATCGACCCCACCATTCTCCTGGACTTACCTGAGGCTTCAGCGGCATCTGAGGGACATCAGGCTTCTCCCCCACCTCGTGAGCGCCATAAAGTTAGACAGCCTAGAGTGGACCCAGTTGAGACTGAGCCCTCTTACTCCATGCCGAGCTACTACCCACAGCAATACTCGCCCTACTCCACAGTGCATGACACTAGGATGCAGGTTATCGACTTGACTAAGCAGATCTCCACAACCTTGGTGCTCCGCAACATGCATGAGATGACCCATAATCAGGGTATAGGGACTGAGCTAGCATAACCCGTCTGGTGGAGAGGACCCGGAGTAGACACGGGTGTCTTCCACAGCTATGAAGTTGACCCCGGCTTTTAGAGGCCACCTGAGGAGACCGAGTTTGGCTGCCTCGCGGGACCGTGGGGAGCTAACTATGGCAGCCATATAGGAGGAGGAGATTACTCAGCGGCAGGTTATCAGGGATCTAGTACTTCGGGAGCCGGAGCTTCAGGTGCAGGCGGCGATGATGAGATGGATGGGGGTACATATCAGTGATTTTCTTGTTTTGTCTAGACTTGTTTCAGTTGTGGATGGATATTTATCGTTTCTTGTTGTAAACTTTTATTTCGGATGACTGTACTTGGCCTTAAGGCCATTACTCGTTTTCGTAAACTATGGTGGTGATTTGGCAGACTTGGACATGCCTTTCAGTATGGCACTCGTGACTTGTTACAGGTTAGGTTGTGGGTGGAATTGTGGTTCATTGCTGAAATCGCTCTCTGCCCGTGAAAACTCGACCGAGTATAAAGAATATTCGACCGAGTAGACTCTTATACTCGACCGAGTAAAGCTTAATCGACCGAGTGATCTCTCATACTCGGCCGAGTATCAGGGTATTGTGTGATATGGTAATGTAATTCGTTTAGTTTCTTATGTTTAGTTCTTTACTCATGTGTGTACTATGTTAACTTGCTTGTATCTTCACGTCCCCGCGTGGAGTACCTTGTTCAGGTGTAGCGGTAACGTTATTACGTCTTGTGCTTGGGTTGAGATGACAGTGGTATCATGACTTTTCATGCTTGTGTAGCTCTTTTAGTAGAATGTATGTATACATCTTCTCTTGCTTAGTAGTCGTAGGATAGTTGTGGATTATGAGTAGAGTTTGTGTTGAGTTGTATACTAAATGTATGATCTGTAATAGTGTCCAACTACGGGTAATTATTGTCGTTGGGTGCACTGAACTTCAGGGACGAAGTTCCTTTTTAGAGGGGTAGATAACATATCGAGATACAAAAGTCCATATAAACAAAAGTACAAAAGTTAAAACAAGGTTTTGAGTGCTTAGCCTTCTTTACTTATATGCCTATCTTCTATGTTCATCTTTCCGACGTTGCGTAATGAGTTAAAAGAAAAAAATTGACGATAATTGACAAGAAAATTAGAATTGAATGATATATACATATATGTGTGCCCAATAGGATCGTGAGTTTCGTAATCGTGGTAGTTGGAATTGAGTGTCTAGTGGTGGTATACGTTGTATTGTCTTGCGGTGGTTGAGGTGGTTAACCTCGTTGTTAAGATGTGTGGGCTGAACTTCGGGGACGAAGTTCCTTTTAAGGGGAAGACTGTAATACCCATGATGTTTAAGGACTCTTTTGACCGACCCTTTGACTAGGAAAGACCTTAGGAAGAGATAGGTGGGGGACTAGGTTAGGATATGTGCTTTACGAGAGTGTTTGCTCGACCTAGCAGGGACTACTCAGCCAAGTATTGTGTGTACTCGACCGAGTAGAGCCTACTCGGCCGAGTATGGTAGTACTCGACCGAGTAAGGCTGCTGTTGACGCGTCGATATAAAAACGCAATTTCGCAAGATTCATTTCATTTTCTCATTTTTCGACAGTTCCTCTTCCTCTAACCCTAGCCTACCTCTCTCACCTATCACCCCTACCTCCATACACTCTCTTATATGTAGCCTACACCTCAACCATGTAAAGGACGGGGTTTGCATAGGAAGGATGTGTGCGTGGTCGTCGTCCGTGTCACCGTCGGTCCACGTTATTAGGTAAGTCGCTGTTTTATTGTTTCCTTCATTAGATTGTTAGGAGTAGTTGTATAATAGGATGTGGTCATCATTGTAGGATGTATCTCGGAGTCTTGCTTGGCTGTTTGTTGATGTATTTTCATGGTTGGCGATAAGGAAGGCTTTCCCTACTCAGTTTACTGTTAATTGATTTAAGATTGTGATTGTATCGTGTATGATTGTTGTCTGCTGATCATCAGAGTGTTGGTGTGGTGGTGGTTGGGATGGTTTTCTAATGGTTGTGGTGGAGTCACTTGCGGGAGTGGCTTCACGCCCTAGTTCGCCCTCCGAAGAACCCGTCACGGGAGGGGATGTGCACATTAAGGGACAGGTTTATCGCTCGTTGATGAGCGGGATTTTGGTGGGGATTGGCTGCGGTCCCCCACTGGCAGCGTGGGCTACCTGTTGCGATGGGTAGTCTGGCAGGGCTACACACCTCGGTGTGTAGTCGGTTACTGTGTGAGATCGGGAGACCGGGGTTGGAGGATGACTAGCTGGTTACTTATCGTACTTGTCTTATCTTAATTGCTAAGTAACTGACCCCGTGTTATGTTTTTAAAACTGTGGTGATCCATTTGGGGATGGTGAGCAGTTGGCTTAGCAGGTACAGTTGGTTGTTGTTGTTGGTCATGGAGGGAATCGAGTCACCACGCTACCGACATAGGTGTTCTGACGCATGAGTTCTTTAGCAGTCATAATTATCACTTGTATTCAGTTTTATACCGTGATTTTAAAGTGTTAAAGTAATTAATTATGAATTTTCTTTTATTGTTTATTTGATCTACTACCTCGGGTGACCGAGATGGTAACACCCCCATACACTGGGATGGTCCTTGGTAAGGCGTCCTGGTGTGCGAGGGTGTTACAAAGATGAATGACAAAGTAGTCGACTGGGAATAGTTAATGACAAATATATGACACGTAAAATGCAAATGCATGTCCTGGACATAATGCATGTATGATTAATGCAAAAATGGAGTATCTTCGAAAACAGCTACAATGATTTTTGAATTTTTGAAAAGATTTTTTGAAAAAGATGGGGTCTGACCCAAATGTGATCTAAGTAGAAAGACTGGACACTAAGTGGACATTTTTGTTCTGGAAGTAGCTCACAATTTCTCTTGTGTGGAGAATGTGTATCATGTTTATTTGACTTGTGAATTTGAGTTATATTTTGATGAGTTTTGCCCTATTTAAAGTAACAAGCTCTACTAATCAAGCAAAACTAATACCATAGAAACAAAATACTTTTATGATCGTATAAACTTAGTGTACATCCCCCGAATTCTTAGATGCTAAACGAGGGTGACAAATGGAGTAAAAGGTGCCATGGTGTTAGAAGACACTGGAGATCTGTGCATCTCTCTCACTCACCTAAATGAATGAAAGGATCGTCCCAAGAGGAATAGACACAATGAAACTGTGGATTGACTCATCTGAGAAATGAAAAAAAAATGACTACTCTGCAATTTGATTGCAAGTTTCTGAGAAATGAAAAAATGACTACTGTACAATTTTAATTGCATTTTGGACTGGAAATTTTTGTGTTCTTGAATTTTTGAGACTGGATTGTATCTATTTGAGCTTATATATTTTGTCTTTTACTTTTTGAGACTTTTTGTCCCTGGATTTGTATCTATTAGATATCATATTTTTTTCTCTTTGACCTTTTGAGACTGAAGTTGTGTCTAGTTAAGATCATCTTATTTGGTCTTGTGAATTGTTGAGAGTCTTGAAACTAGATTTGAATTGTACCTGTTCGAACTTGTATCGGTACATAGACTCACATCTTAAGTTCATTCTAAGGGACTAGTGGCCACCTCGTCTATTTTAACATTATGTATAGAGTGTTCCAGTGTCATATTTGGTATGTTTGGTCACGGGTGTACTAAGAATCTGGTTTGACCTCGGGCGAGCTAGTTTTCTAGCATCAACGGGAATGGTTGACAATATTTGGCGAAATGGCGGATCATATGAGATTGTGCTCATCTAGTAGTCATTTGAGATATGAGAAATTGACAAATTTGGTAGAAAGCAATCTGTGCTCATTTGAGAAACTGACGAATCTGGTAGTCATTTGAAATATGGAAAATTGACGAATCAGGTAGAAAGATAGGGTCTCCAAACCTAGAGGTCACCTAGAGACACGACGATCAAGGAATTATCACACCACAGGAGATGGAAAAGGTGGTCAAATGCACGCCCTCGTTTTTTTTTCGGTAAAATGTAAGTATATTAAGAAAAAAAAAGTCACCATACATCAAGAAGGACGGTGGTCAGGTTACCCAACCCGAACTTCTTAAAACTGGACTATTAGAAACTAATAAACACCAGCCCAAAATAAAAACCATGAGCAGCTAAACAAATCAGACATGTCTAATTTGTAGCTGATCAACAAAATCAGGTAACATCAACAAAATTTATTCCTTATCGTCCTAACCTCCTCATCTACTCCTTCAGTGCCTCAATCAGCTACGTTCTCTCATCTTCTCTATCAAATATCTGTCTCGACTCCCACTTGCTCATGGAAGCTCAAGGTACAACTTGCTACCTCTTTAATAATCGTATTCGCAACTTTCTCTGGGTTGAGGATAACTAAATCATGCTTGCACAGATTCCGCTGCCTCCAAATGGAATAGATATAGGCGTTAAGCAAGGCGTTGATCTCATCCCAGAGCCAATCAATCGTCTTCTCCATTCTGTGGGGTCGTCTGGTGGAATGTCCTCTCCAATCCGATTGCCAATGACGGCAATAATTTTGGAGCTGTACTCACATTGAAAGAATAGGTGAGAAGTAGTCTCTGATCCAATACCACAAATTGTACAGGTATCATCTTCACTAATCCCCAAATTATGTAGGTTAAACTTGGTATTTAAAGCATTATGAAAATAAATCCAAGCTAGGAAACCATGTTTGGAGGTCATGTATTTGTTCCAGATAAGACTCTGCCATTGAATCCGTTCCCCTTTGCTTCTGATGAAATCATAGCCTTTGGCTATCGAATATTCTCTCCCCTTATCCGTAGACCAAATATTCTGTTGATAGGAGTCCTGATAAAGAGATTTGATTTGGCATATTTTCCTCCATGACCAGCTAGAGTTATTTGATGTATAATAATCTAGCCAATGTTTCCCTTTTATGTAGACTGTATTGACTCATCTGACCCACAGGTGGTCTGGCTTAGTAGCCAACCACCAGACCAATTTTCCTACTGCAGCCTTGTTCCAGTAAATGGCACACTTCAGACCTAGTCCTCCCTCATTCTTAGGTCTACAAATTTTTTTCCAAGAAATAAGAGGAGATCTTAGGTAATCAACCCCTCCATCCCAAAGAAAATTTATGCATATAGCCTCAATCCTAGTGATCACTCCAGTAGGTAGTATAAAAATACTAGCCCAATAGTTATGTAGAGTCTTAAGAACAGCATGAACCAGAGTCAGCCTACCTGCATAGGATAGTTTCCTAGCCCCCAAATTCCTTATTCTCTGAACAATTTTATCAATGAGGGGCTTACAATCCTTAGCAGTAAGTCTTGTGATTTTTATTGGGACTCCAAGATATTTAAAAGGGATAGAACCTTCCACCATACCTCATATCCTTAAGATATCCTGTTTCAAGATAGCATTTACTCCATTGAAGTATGCATTTGACTTGCCTTTACTCATATTGAGACCTGAAGATTTGGAGAAAGCTCCAAAGGATCTGATAATTGTCATAATTGAAGGGCCATCTCCTTTGCAAAATAAAAGCAGGTCATCTGCAAACATAAGATGGGTTAGTTTCATTTGTTTGCACATTGGGTGATAGTTAAAATCATTATCCCCAGTTGAATAAGATAAGATCCTTGAAAGGTATTCCATGCACACAGTGAAGAGCAAAGGAGAGAGAGGGTCTCCTTGCCTCAACCCCCTTTCTCCTTTAAAGAATCCAAATACATTGCCATTAAGATTGAGGGAATAATTAGCTGTTGTAACACACTGCATTATCCACCCTTTAAATTGCTAGCTCTGGGAAATTTAAGGCACTGAGCATTTGATTTAAGAACTCCCATTCAACAGTGTCATATGCCTTCTGAATATCCATTTTGAATAAGCACCTTTGTGAGACAGCCTTCCTTTCATATATTCTAATGATGTCTTGGCATATAAGTATGTTTTCCATGATGCTCCTCCCATGTATGAACCCTCCCTGATTTTGAGCAATCAGATTAGGGAGAATCTTAGCCAGCCTGTTACACGAGATTTTAGATATGCATTTATAAATGACATTGCAGCAAGCAATTGGTCTTTATTGAAGGACACTAGTGGGTCTAGGTATTTTAGGAATTAGTGTGACCATAGTAGCATTAATCTGCTTGAGGATAAGCCCTGACTCAAAGAAATCCAAGATTAGTGATAACTTCCTCTCCCACTATATCCCAGATATCCTTAAAGAACTTGCTTGAGTACCCATCAGGCCCAGGAGACTTGTCATCAGGAATATGAAACAATACCTCTTTTACCTCGTCTTTAATGACAGGAGTAAGAAGTATGCTTCTATGAGCAGTAGTACAGATATTCCCTTGTCTCACAATATTCTTGTTGACTTGGGTTGTGGTAGCTTTTGATCCCAGCAGCATAGTATAATAGTTCAAAAAAGCATTTTGAATCCCTTCCTGGTGACTGTGATTTTTATTCCACTGATCAGTGATTTGGCAAATAAAGTTCTTGTTCCTTCTTGCTTTTAGAACCCCATGAAAGTAAGTTGTGTTTGAATTGCCATCTTTTAACCAGTGAGCTTTAGTTAAGGTAGTCCATTTTAGCAGTATACAGAGAATTAAAGATATGGTGAGCTTCATATTCCTGCTGGACTAGACCCATATCCCCAGGATTAGCAATAATCTGCTCCTGAAGGTGCTTCAACCTGAGTTGGGCTATATCAGCTTTATTCTCAATATCAGAGAAGTGATCCTTATTGATCCTTTTAAGCTCAGGTTTTAGCTTCTTCAGTTTTCAACCACCCTGTACATCTTAGTTCCAGGGACCCAATGTTGCCAAACCTTAGATACACACTCCTGAAAACTAGCAGCTACACTCCACATATTAAAGTACTTGAATGGCCTGTGCTGATTTCCCCCCATACAACCTTTACTCACCAGACAAGGGTTATGATCAAACTAACCCTCAGGTAAGAAATTAGCCAGATATTCAGGAAATTTATCCAACCAGCCTTGATTAACCAACAGCCTATCCAACCTACTATATACCCTTGTCTCAGGTGGTTGCTTATTATTCCAAGTGTAGAAAGCACCAGTAGCTGATATATCCATTACCCCACACTCTTGAATACAATCATAGAAAGGTTCAGCTTCAGCCTCTGTCACATTTCCTCCTAGTCTTTCATTAGCATGTAAAACATAATTAAAGTCCCTCCTATGGGCCAAGGTGCATTAATCTGCCTTGCAATACTCTTGAGGTTCAACCAAAGGGACTCTCTTTCTCCCACTCCATTGAAAGCATAGATGATGGTATAATAAAATTGCATATGAGTAAATTTATTAGTCACCTGAACATGAATAAATTGGCAATCATATTTGATGAAACTAACAAAAAAAAACATGAGGTTTCCATATCACCTGGACTCTACCTCCATGATGCTAAGCATTATTGGTGGAGACACTCCAGTCTGAAATTTTTTATTGACAATACTATGAATATTGCTAGCCTTGACCTTGGTTTCTAACAAACCAAACAAGCCAATATTATTAGTATGAATAAAATTATTTACAAACCTCTGCTTCACTTCTTTATTCATCCCTCGCACGTTCCAGAATCCAAAATTCATTGATTAATGTTAGGGGGATCATTACAAGACACACCAATTCCTTTTTTAGGACTGCAAGTTCCCTTCAACTCTTCCATGTGATGAGGAGAAGTTGAGATTTTCCTGCTAACATCACTCCCTTTCCTAGGCTGTCTAATAGGGGAAATAGTCCCACTGGAAGGAATATTGATCCTAGTAATAGGGGTACTTGCATTATCCATCTCAGCTGCTGTGCATTTTGTGACAGGAGACACTAAAGAACCTGTAACCAGAGGAACAGCTGCAACAACAGGCTTTTTGATTAGCCTCCACACTTTTTGAATCACAGGTGCAGTAGTAGCAGGTATGGCTGATTTTGTTACTGTTTTATTCCTCCTGCAATGGTCTTTCTCATTCCCTAACTGTTTGCACTTAGTACACAAGCTAGGTTTCCACTCATAATCAATGTCAATAGACACAGCTTGCTTATTTTCATCCAAAAATTTAATGGAATTTGGGACATTTTGCCCTAGCTTTAGTTCAACCATGACCCTAGCAAACCCTAATCTGGTTTTCAATTCAGTAGAAGTATCACTTTTGATATATTTACCAACTAGGTTTGCTAATTTAGGAAGACTCTTACCCCAAAATTTCAAAGGTAGTTTCTGCAGTCTAATCCAGGCGGGGACAGCTTTGATCTCCTCCTTGGTAAGCTCTACATCTGGCTGCTAAGGTTTGAGTATTAAGGGTTTATTATCAAATAAGAAATATCCACTCCCAAGCACTTCTTGTTTCATTTCTTTAGTTTGGAATCTTGCAAGGAAAACCCCATTCGGTAAGAAAGATATTTTGTCAATCACATACTTACTCCAAATCCTTTTCAGGAATCCTTCCAGTACTTGCTAGGGAGGATTTGCCCCAACAACAAATACAACAACTGCCTGCTGCCAGTACTCAAGTTCAGATTGCACATCATCTTCTGTTAATTGCAGAATCTCAGGCTCTTCATCAATGATCTGGATAATTTTCCTTCCATGAATTTGGTACCAGGTGTCGTCATGAGTATCATCCTCTTCAGAGGCAGAGTCTTCTTAACAGTCCTCAACTGTAACTTCATTGAAATCAAGCGTAGGAATACCAGTTACCTCATGGATACTTTTATGTTTTGGCCTTCTTCAACATCTGGTTTTCCCAATACTTTGGACTTCTCTGAAATAATAGCATTTGAGGCAGATGATTTTGTATGTTGTGTATTATTGATCTTAGTAACAGATTTTATTAGAGAATATTATGAAATATTATTAGAGGATAATATATTATCATTAGTTAGGATATTATTTAGGAATATTCTTGGATTATTCCCCAAGGTAACTCTACTATAAATTGTAACCGATTCTCATCAATAATAAGCAGGTCATTATATCGTCTTACATATCGTCTAACATGGTATCAGCCTAAAATCGATTCTTTCAAAACCTCTTCCGCTTGCTACAAAATTGTGCTTATTCCACCGGCCGGAGATGGTCGTCTTTTACCATCTCCGACGGGTAATCCGGGTACCCTGTTCTTTAATAGCCATATACACCTTTCTTTAGTTATTTACTCCTATTACCAACTCTATTTTTTCATTCAATAAAGTAATCTATGTCTCCTAGCCCCACAAAGTCACAAACCCCACACCTAGTAACCTTCATCATCTTCCCCGTAGGCTGTATCACCATATCCCTACCAACCCAGCAAACCAAAAACAGCCAACAACACCGCCCATAACCCCTGAACCCTTCGTCGCCCTCCATAACATGAAAAAAAAAAACCAAAATCGGGACATTAGATTATCAGATTAGGAAGATAATAATAAATAAATTTCTATAAATTTCTCTACCCTCCTCCGCTCTTCAAGCCGGTGTGCCTCCGCCGATCTGCTGAGTTTATTGAGTCCACGCCTACTCCGCTCTCTGACTTGCTGTTGTCCTCCGTTGCTTTTGCAACCATATCTCTGCCATGTTGCTTCGGCAACCATGAAAGCCTCCAGCAGGGCTAATGCGCATCCCCACCGATCTAAACCTCTGCCACGTCGGTCTTCGCCTTCTCTTCGTCCGTCTCGGGTTCGCCCCAGCCACCACCCCTGCCTAACGGGCCGGGTGGTATGACATTGTCGGCCGCACGACATGTGTTTTGTGATTTAGGTTTAGTATTGTTGTTTTATTTTATTTTTACGGTTGATCAGTTTGCTTCGGCCCTCACCGTACCAGTGTTTCATGAGTTTGCTTTGGCCCTCGTGCACCATTTTTTTTCTTTTTTATGTTGTCGGTGTTTCACGAGTTTGCTTCGGCCCTCGTGCACCTTACGTTAATTTAGTTTGTGCCATCCGAGTTGTTTCGACGCTCGTGCATGATTAGTTTTATTATGTGTGGCTTTACTAATGGCATGATCCAAACAAGCGCAAGGTACTAAATCCGGTTCAAGCGTCGACAACAATAACTCGGCTCATCTATCACGGCATCATCAACAATATGTTTTAGTCCAGTCAAAGTGTCCGTCAACTACCGCTTTGACTGAGGGGGTGTATTAGAGAATATATTAGAGAATATTATGAAATATTATTAGAGGATAATATATTATCATTAGTTAGGATATTATTTAGGAATATCCTTGGATTATTCCCCAAGGTAACTCTACTATAAATTGTAACCGATTCTCATCAATAATAAGCAGGTCATTATATCGTCTTACATATCGTCTAACAGATTTCTTAGTCATCTTGTCTTGGATCTTGTGCCCTAGAGATGACGGTTGCTTCTCTCTCCCTCTCTAGAGAACATTTTTTTTAGTTTTCTATGTTTGGGACTTTCCCTTTCTATGCACGCCCTTGTTTAGGCTGATTCTAAGAGATCGATTGATCTACACTAAAGTGTAATTTTTTAATTTTTTATGTATAACATGTGACATTTATCTATCAAACATATAGAGTTCAAACTCAAGTTATTCAAATGTTTTGATTGTCTCTTGCATGTGATACGTGTTAAACATATCTATGAGAAATTTGCACATTTTGTTTTTTTAAACAATTATATATAATGATGTTTAAGAGTTTATTACCTATAAATATAATAGGTTGAACTTTCTCAAATATTATTTTTTGATGTTTAACTTCAAAGTATTTAAAAGTTAACATATAAAATATTTAACTAAAAATATTACGGAGTATTTGGTTAGCCATAATCAATATTTTATATTTGACTTATACATATTTAATTAAAGATATTAAAGAAAAATGTAACGTGTTTTCTACTTTTTCATGTCGTTTATAATACTATATTACTTAATAATCATTACTTTTGTTTTGATTATTCAAATGCACTCGCGATCACTATGTACATACACACTCGTACACATACTCGTTATCACACTATTGAAACCTATCAAAATCTCATATGTATTCAATTTGCCTATCAAAATCTTATATGTATTCAATTTGCCTATCAAAATCTTATATGAATTCAATTTGTCCAATATAATTTTTTTCATTCCCAGATTATAAAAACTTATATCTTAGTAGTTTTTTTAAAGTTGTGTTTTTAATATATACAATGACTCTTCCAAATATATTTTTCTTAATAGATTTAATAGTCTAAGTTTTATAATTTTCTCAAAATGTTTTTTTACGTAAATGTAAAACATTGTGAGCCACTCACTTTAATCATCTCTACATATCAAAATAAATATTTCAATAAATATAATGAAAATTATACTCAATTGAAAGCATTTTTCACAATGAACGTAATTATTTACATTTTAGAATTTTTTTCAAAATAACTTTTTATTAAATTTTGAATCAAATCAGCGTAATTATTTAATATAATTTTATAATAAAATTTATTAAACTATAATTAATATTTTGCTGAGATTTATACAACATTTATTATGTTTGTATTTAATTTCAGCTGTAATTAATACGTGTATTTAAGGCTGAGTTGACACGTGGGGCATCCACAATGTTTCAACCCAGTTATATATATATATATATATATATATATATATATATATATATATATGATCACATGAGTCCACCCTATCTTTTTGAGTCCGTGAGTCCATGATATAATATCACACGTTATATTAAATAATATCACAGCTTACAGTATCACACGTTATACTAAAGAGTATCACAGCTGGAAAAAAAAACTATTTCAAAAAAAAAAAAATTGAAAAAAAAATTGTGATATTGTTTTGTAATACAATATCACACGTTATGCTAAACAATATCACACGTTATACTAAACAATATCACAGGTTTCACGAAAAAAAAAATCAGTTAAAAAAAATTTTCGAAAAAAAAAATTTTGAATTTTTTTTTTGTGATATTGTTTTGTAATACAATATCACAAGTTATACTAAACAATATCACACGTTATACTAAACAATATCACAACTTACACGGAAAAAAAAATTGTTAAAAAATTTTTGAAAAAAAAAATATCGTGATATTGTTTTGTATAGTGCGTGATATTGTTTTATGGACTCATGGACTCAAATATTTAGGTGGACTCACCTAGGATCTCACTCACTCTCACTCTCTCTCTCTCTCTCTATATATATATATATATATATATATATATATATATATATATATATATATATATATATATATGTAAGGAGAGAGAGTTAGGATCATATAAGTCCTACTCTTTTAGTTGAGTCCTTGAGACCTAATCTAAGCTTTTTGTTCAAAAAGATGAATGGCCAAGATTAGATCAAAATAAAGGGCCTAGATTAAAACACACCAAAACCCTAGCTCTTTCATTTCACTGCCTCACAACACACATTTCTCACTTATCTCTCTTCTTACCACCTTCTCTCTCCCTCCCATCTCTCTCTTCCTCCAACCGCCAAAAACTAAAATAGCCACCACCGAAGAAAACAGCCTACCACCACACACCACCTATCGCCGTCCCCACCCTCCCCCTTATATACTGCCATTACTACCGCCGCCACCACCGTCGAGTCGTCTTCACCCAATCACCGCTGACCACCGACATCAGTCACCTCGGCATCCACTCCCCTTCTCCTTTTTTCTTCGCCTCTACCGCCACCAGCAGCCCACTACGCTGACGCCGTCCCCTTCTCCTCCGACCAGATCTTCAAGAAACGGCTGCAAGATAAGGGGTTGGTCATATCAATTTTTTTATTGTGTCAATGTGGCGGTTGTTGTTAGTGTTGTGGCGGTTGCATAGGGGTGGTGCTAGTTGGAGGAGGCGGCGAAAGGAGAGAAGGTGTGGCCGTGGTGGTGCACCTCATCAGATCTATCTTCTTTTTTTCATTTCTTTTTCAGATCTATTTTTTTGTGGATGTCGGTCGGTGGTTATGTTAGTTGGTGGTGGTATTGTCGGTGGTTTATGCGTTGAGGAGTAGTGGTCGGTACACAAAGTGGTTGAACTGAAATTACACTCATGAAGACTAAAGTTACACTTGAAACGACTGAAGTTACATTCATACAAGTATATAAATTCATTTTTATACAAACCACTCTACGACTAAAGTTACACTCTTGACGAACTAAAGTTATACTTAAAAAGGACTAAAGTTACACTCGTAAAAATATATAAATATAAATTCATTTTTATACAAACCACTCTACGACTAAAGTTACACTCTTGAATAACTAAAGTTATACTTAAAAGGACAAAAGTTACAATCGTAAAAATATATAAATTCAAATTTTTACATACAAACACCATACGACTAAAGTTACACTTCCAACGACTAAAGTTACACCTAGAACGACTAAAGTTATATTCATAAAACACTAACGTTACATAAACTTTTGTAAAATTACATAAATTTAACTTTATAAATTCAAATTTTTATATATAATATGGCCCTAAAAGTGAAAGTTACAATTATAAATTATTAAATGACTAAAGTTGCACTCATCAATCAGTAAAGTTACACTCAAAAATGATTGGCTGGGAATAAGACTTTGGGACTCAACCAAAATTGTGGACTCATCTGAACCTGACTCTCTCTCTCTCTCTCTCTCTCTATATATATATATATATATATATATATATATATATATATATATATATATGTATATATATATATATATATTTGGGATCCAATGAGAACCACTTACATAATGAGAACCGTGAGAACTCTACCTTACGGATATTTTTTCTAAAGAATAATGACATATTTGATTCGACATAGAATTTTATGGCTAGATAACATATTTCTTGGTCCAAAAAGTATAAATTAATGACGGAAATCGAGACGAGAATTTTTTTATTAATTTTCATGCACCTACAACTCATTTTCATGTATCTAACAATTTTCATTCACCTAGAACTCGTTTTCGTGCACCTAGAGCCTGATATTTTCATGCACCTAATAATCATTTTCATGCATGTAACAATTTTCATGCACCTAGTATTCGTTTTCATGCATCTATACCTATTTTAGTATACGTAGTTGTACTATCGTACACTAAGTTTATATTTTGATAATAAAATAAAAAAATTTGTTTACATATACTAAAAATGTGTTTGAATAAACTAAACAAAAGGTAAATGATCCATCATAACTTTCAGAACAAGATTTGATGATGATTTAGTAAGGGTTCTCACGGTTCTCATTATGTTAGTGGTTCTCACTGGATCCCGACCATATATATATATATATATATATATATATATATATATATATATATATATATATATATATATATATATATATATATATATATATAGTCGGGATCCGGTGAGAACTCCTAAATATTTGAGGATTGAGGATTAGTGAATACAATATCACAGGTTCTTCAATACAATATTACGAAAAATCGACCTTTGCCAAAAAAAAAGTTTTTACAAAAAAAAAACATACAATTTTTTTTTTTTGCACATGTGTTTTTTTTTGTGATATTTTATCGAATAACCTGTGATATTGTATTGAAGAACCTCTGATATTGTAACGAAATCCTCAATCCTCAAAAAGATAGTATATATATATATATATATATATATATATATATATATATATATATATATATATATATATATATATATATATATATATATATATATATGAATTAGGATCACATGAGTCCACCCTATCTTTTTGAGTCCGTGAGTCCATGATACAATATCACACGTAATATTAAACAATATCCCCGCTTATACTACAAAAAAAATATTCGTGATATTGTTTTGTAAGACAAAATCACACGTTATGCTAAAAAAATATCACAGCTTACAATATCACATGTTATACAAAACAATATCACAGCTTACATTAAAAAAAAGAAAAACAATATTAACTATAACATAATCATGACATTTTATCAAAGTAATGATAACTAAATAATAAACAATGATTAGTAATGAAACATTTCTTGATGCGTAAAGTAATCAGACAAAGTACCACTTTGTAAAAACACATTATAGACGTGCGAATAACGAGAACCTTTCTCGCGTTCGTAAGCCAACATATAACCCATAAAATGTACAAAATTAATGCATAATTGGCCCTGATACCAATTGAAAGGACTGCGGTACATCACATGTAGCAGTGTAAGACATAAATGCGGTCCTTGTGAGACCTATTTCATTTAAAAACATGTAAAAACTGGGTAAAAGGACCGATAAATAAACTAACATTCTCAACCTTTGAGACGACCTCAGATATAGAGAAACACTTTCTCTATAATAAGTATGTATGAGAGAGGGAAGGTCTTATTAACTTCTTGTTTTTCGTATCTAAAAATCACAAACCATCTTGTGCTATTAATAGCAAAATAAACTTGGGGAGAAAGTCATAGCTTCCGTAATTTATTAGTCATAACATAGCCTTAATGCATAAGAAATGGTTTGTGTAAAGACACATGGCTACTTGGCTAGTCATAAGATAAGAATGCCAAATATTACGTGAGTTAACAAGAGAAAACGTGACCTCTAAGGTTCAGTTGACTCGACTCATTTTTTCTCATACAACCGTCTTTCCGATATTAACTATATTTCCGTGTTAGCGGACAATATAAAAATATGTCATCTAGGTTATTTAATTTATTATCTCATAACAAAATAGATTACCTTAAACGTCAAATATCAACCGTAAGTGTGTGACCACATAGGTTCATCGCTAAACCGGTAATAATTAATCTCATTAACTATTAATCGAGGTTGGCGTCTAACAACACTCCCCGACGGCCGGATAGCGTGAATACCAATATTCACTGTACTCGAACCTGGTAAAGGACAATGTATTTATTTCCCTACGTTGTTTCAACTCCGGATCGTCCTAGGGTACGGTTTAACTGTCAAACCCCACTAGACGATCACTATGTTACATGCATGTCAATCATTATCGGTCCAGAATGACTTTGAGAAACTCCTTTCTTAAAACATTTGTATGCCCTGGCCAAGGTATTTATATGACCAATAACATTAATGACAACATATAGTTCAAACTCATTACCTTGAGTTGACGGATTCCATCTTAACTCACCACTAATTACATAGGTACTTAATTATACCCAATGACCATTCAACTAGAATTTTTACACACTAGGTGTCCGGTATCTAAGTGTAATAAGTAGTCTATTAACTACAATGATGATCTCAGGTCAAAGGATAAAATATACAACTACATACTCCTTAAGAGAATTTCCACATTGACAGTGCATAGGTAATAATAACCATTTGGGAAATCTCACTGTTGGTCACGTTCAATAATCATATCTTCATATGCATTATTTATATTATAACTTAATGAATGAGATCCATTAATACTCATCCTATGAGTACCGTTATCAATATATTGGTCTATCCGGATTATCATAGTCCCACTCTGATAATCCCACGGCCAAGAACACTTTTAGACTAAACTCTATAATACTCGACTCTCATTATCATAATCTCTATTATGATGTCAAGTATACCAGTTTAATCAAGGACTTATCATCGTATTAACACCTTAATGAGATAATAAGAAAATGTCATCTAATTATTAATCTCCATTAATAATTACACCGTATGAAATACGTTCAAAATGTTACATAACTAACGATTGCTCTGGGGCATAATTCTAACAATCTCCCACTCGACCTAGAGCCAATCAGTCATGAACCTTAATCCTATATTCCACTTGTGATTGTCAAAGTCCTTTGATCCAAGCACTTTAGTGAGAGGATCTACAACGTTTTCTTTCCCTTCCACCTTCTTAATTTGAACGTCTCCACGTTCAATTATTTCTCTGATCAGGTGAAATTTACGAAGAACATTTTTGGATCGTTGGTGTGATCTTGACTCCTTTGCTTGTGCAATAGCTCCCATATTGTCAAACATTAGAGGAACACCTTCCTCCACAGAAGGAACAACACCGAGTTCAATTAAGAACTTTCTTATCCAAACGGCTTTTTTTAGCAGCATCACATGCGGCTATGTATTCTACTTCAGTTACTGAGTCGGTTACTGTACCTTGTTTGGAACTCCTCCAACTCACTGCTCCACCATTCAAGGTGAAAACATAACCCGAGTTGGACTTGCTATCATTATTATCCTATGCAAATCTATCATCAGTATAACCAAACACTTTTAGCTCACAATCTCCAAAAATAAGGAATTGGTCCTTAGTCCTTCTCAAGTACTTAAGGATGGTTTTCACCACTTTCCAATGTTCTTCACCAGGATTTCGCTGATAGCTACTCGCTACTCCTAGCGCGTAGGCCACATCAGGCCTTCTACATGTCATGGTATACATGATAGCTCCCACTACATTCGCATATGGGATTCTACTCATGCATTCTATTTCCTCTGGGTTTTAGGACTATCCTCCCTAGAAATAGATATACTAGTACCTATCGGCAGATAGCCTCTTTTGGAGTTATCCATTCGATATCTCCTTAAGATAGCATCAATGTACAAATATTGGGAGAGCCCTAGCCGCTTACTGGATCTATCTCTATAGATTCTTATTCCAAGAATATAAGCCGCTTCTCCCATATCCTTCTTGAAGAACTGTTCAGATAGCCAAATCTTTGTCTTTTGCATGGTTGGCACATCATTTCCTATAAGCAATATGTCATCCACATATGGCACTAGGAAAATTACTATACTCCCACTAGCCTTCTTGTATACACATGGCTCCTCTTCGCATCGCACAAAATCAAAACTTTTGATTGTCGTGTGAAAGCGAATATTCCAACTACGAGAAGCTTGCTTTAACCCATAAATGGATCGTTGCAAATTATATACTTTATTATGAGAAGATGCAATGTGAAACCCTCAGGTTGAGTCATATAGACTTCTTCCTTATGCTCTCTGTTAAGAAAAGTTGTTTTCACATCCATTTGCCATATCTCATAATCATAGTATGCAGCTATGGCCAATAAAATCCGAATAGATTTGAGTATTGCTGCGGGAGAAAAATTTTCCTCATAATCAATACCTTCCTTTTGATTATATACCTTAGCAACAAGACGGGCTTTATAAGTTTCAACCTTCCCATCCGCTCCAATATTTTTTCTTGAAAACCCATTTGCATCCAATAGGATAACGTCCTTAGAGCAATCAACCAAATCCCATACTTTGTTGATTCTCATGGACTCCATTTCAGATTCCATAACTTCAAGCCATTTCTCATAGTCTGGACATGCCATAGCCTCTTTGAAACACTTAGGATCGTCATTAAGATATCATCCATATGATC
This sequence comes from Silene latifolia, assembly GCF_048544455.1. Taxonomy (NCBI): domain Eukaryota; kingdom Viridiplantae; phylum Streptophyta; class Magnoliopsida; order Caryophyllales; family Caryophyllaceae; genus Silene; species Silene latifolia. The sequence goes on along the minus strand of NC_133538.1, from coordinate 155,452,046 downwards.
ATCCTCGTCACTTTGAACCATAAGATTTAATCGATCTGGTGCACGACGTTCCATAGTAGACCTTCTAAGAGGCTCATGTACAACTTGATCCTCTTGTTCCATAGGTTCCTGAACTAGTTCATTATGCAAGTCATCTACCTCAACACTTGAGGTTGTAACCCTGTGTGGTAACTTTAAGATATCAAGTAGAGGCTGCTCAACTTGCATCTCATGCTCTTGAGCTAATGTTGATTCGTTGGTATCTCGAAACTCATCAAGATCTACTTCTACACCATGACTTCCTTTTTCAAGGAATTCCTTTTCGAAAAAGGTTACACTTGTCAGACGTTGCATCAAGCTTGTCTGTCTGTAATCGTTTAACATAAGCCGGACAACCCCAAACCTTCAAATGTTTCAGGTTGGGCATACGTCATTTCCATATCTCATATGGAGTTTTAGCAACTGTCATAGTAGGAACTTTATTCTGTAAATATGCAGCAGTTTCTAAAGCATATCCCTACAAGAAGATCGGAAGATCAGTGAACCCCATCATGGATCGTACCATATCTAATAAGGTTCGATTTCTCCTTTCATAAACACCATTGTGTTGTGGCGTTCCTAGAGAAGTCCACTGTGACAAGATCCCATCTTGTCTCAAATAATCAACAAATTCATCACCGAGATACTCACCGCCACGGTCAGATCTCAATGCTTTGATGTTCTTACCAGTCTGTTTCTCAACTTTACTATGAAAACTTTTGAACATCTCAAAAGATTCTGACATATGTCTCATTAGATATATAAATAAAAATCTTGACATATTGTCGGTGAAGGTGATAAAGTAAGAAAATCAACTTTTAGCTTGAACTTTCATAGGTCCACATACATCACTGTGTATAAGTCCTAAAAGTTCACTGGCTCTCTCTCCAGTTCCAGAAAATGGAGATTTTGTCATCTTTCCTTTGAGACAAGATTCACAAATTTCATAATATTCATAATCATACTATCCAAGGCAACCAGCCTTATGTAATTTTTTTATTTTTTTCTCACCAATATGACCAAGCCTATAATGCCAAAGATAACTTTGATTTTCTTGATTATTTCTCTTCCTCCTTTGGCCAAAAAGAGTCATGGTAGGACAAGTTGTCAATTCAGGTAAGATATACAGACCATGTTGTAAATAACAATGTACATATAAATCATCACCATGAAATACAGAACATTGATTATTATCAAAAGTTGTTCAAAAACCACACTTGTCTAAAGACGAAATGGAAATTACGTTCGAAACAAACTTAGGGACATAATTACAACTTTCTAACAACATTGTCTTGCCCGTAGGCATTACAAGAGAAATTTCTCCTACGGCTATGGCAGCAACACTTGCTCCATTCCCAACTTGTAGGGTGACTTCTCCTTTCTTCAACCATCTACTAATTTTTAAACCCTGCAACATATTGCAGATGTTAAAACTACTACCGCTATCCAATACCCATTTAGTAGTATCAGTAATTGCTAAAGCAATCATGAAAACATTTTTCACGAATTTCTCACCTTGTTTCTTGACCTTTAGAGTAGCTTTGTACTCCGGATAATTTCTCTTCCAGTGACCTTTATTTTTACAGAAGAAACATTCAGTATCCGCCTGGTCAAGCTGCACCTTCTTTTCCTTGGATTTGTTCACAACATCCTTGGGTGCAAGTATATTTTTCTTAGACCGTTTCTTCCTTTCCACTTGCTCTTAGAAGAGCTCCCAACCAAGTTTACAGAACTAGATACATTCACCTTTCGAGATGTGATTTGTTTTTCAAAATCGATCAACAGATTGAGCAATTCATGAAGATCACAATCCATCTTGTTCCTGTTAAAATTAACTATGAACGGTGAATAAGTATCATCAAGAGATTGCAAGATCAAATCTTGCGATAACTCTTTACCAAGCGTGCATCCATGCTTCTCAAGCTGTTCTATCAGATCAATCATCTTTAGAACATTTAGACCCACTGGCTCCTTAGATTTCAGTTTAGACTCAAACAAGGACTTAGATAACTGGTACCTTACAGTCCTACTCTGAGACCCATACATCTTCTTAAGATGTTCAATAATCTGTGGTGGATTCATGTCATTATGTTGTCTCTGCAAATCAGCAGTCATGGAGGCCAAAATAATGCACTTTGCAGTAGTACTTTGCTCCAAGTACTTAGCATATGTATCTAATACACTTGGATCATCTTCTCCCTCATGGGGTGCTACCTTAGCAGGCTTATCGATCATATCTATTAGCTTTTCATGCATGAGAACAATTCTCAGGTTGCGGTATCAATCATCAAAATTGTTAATGCCCATCTTAGCATCATGTATGCCACGCAGTGTTATAGCAGCCATTTTGAGAAATCTTATTCTAAAAGAAAAGAATCCAAATAAGAACACAATCATACATCATTATGATATGGACATTATCAAAATGATACATAAAAATTTTAAAACATGCATGAGCCACCTGGTTGTCAGGTCGTTTCTCATCATAATTAAAATTCATCTGATTTTATCTTATAAAATCATTTCAGGGTCTACACTACATAGTCCCCTGGTTGTCAGGTCGTTCCTATCAGTGTAGTTGAGTTTATCCACTCTAGTGACAGAAAATTAATAAATGTCATACCCTCTGGGTTGTCCAGACTAAAAGTACAAGATTATTTAACTTTTCTTCACCCTTGTATCATATATAATAAACAATATTATTATATCTCCGAACTACAAGTCCCTGGTTGTCAGGTCAGACCTTGTAAACGAAAATAGAATAATTTTATTGTCTACCTAAGTGGCAACCTTTGACAAAATATCTTATATTTATCAATTAAAACTCAATAATTTTTAAGTGGTCAAATTTTTATGTCACTTAAACAATTTAAGTAACTCAAGTGCTTATATCGTATATTAGCACTAATAATTATATCATATATAATTATTTCATCTCACATGAACCATCATGTCGAGCTTGGGCAAATGTATGAACAGTTCCCGCATAATATAAAATCAGTCCTTTGTCATTCATTTCATGCATCATCATGCATTAAAATTGAAAAGAACCATATATTTACGCAAAAGAAATTTGTTATCAAATATAACATAATCATGACAGTTTATCAAAGTAATGATAACAAAATAATAAACAATGATTAGTAATGAAACATTTCTTGATGCGTAAAGTAACCAGACAAAGTACCACTTTGTACAAACACATTATAGACATGCGAATAACGAGAACCTTTCTCGCGTTCGTAAGCCAACATATAACCCATATAATGTACAAAATAAATGCATAATTGGCTCTAATACCAATTGAAAGGACCGCGGTACATCACATGTAGCAGCGGAAGACAGAAATGTGGTCCTTGTGACACCTATTGCATTTAAAAACTTATAAAAAAGTGGGTAAAAGGACACATACTTTATGTGTAGATAGTAAATTGGTTCAAGCCCGAAAATAGGGAGTCTCTAATGTATCCACACCGATAAATAAACTGACATTCTCAACCCTTGAGACGACCTCGGATATAGAGAAACACTTTCTCTATAATAAGTATGTATGAGAGCAGGAAGGTTTTATTAAGTTCTTGTTTTTCGTATCTAAAAATCACAAACCATCTTGTGCTATTTATAGCAAAATAAACTTGGGGAGCAAGTCATAGCTTATGTAATTTATTAGTCATAACATAGCCTTAATGCATAAGAAATGGTTTAAGTAAAGACACATGGCTACTTGGCTAGCCATAAGATAAGAATGCCAAATATTACGTGAGTTAACAAGAAAATACGTGGCCTCTAAGGTCCAATTGACTCGACCCATTTTTTCTCATACAAACGTCTTTCCGATATTAACTATATTTCCGTGTTAGCGGACAATATTAAAATATGTCATCTAGGTTATTTAATTTATTATCTCATAACAAATTAGATTACCTTAAACGTCAAATATCAACCATAAGTGTGTGACCACATAGGTTCATCGCTAAACCGGTAATAATTAATCTCATTAACTATTAATCGAGGTTGGCGTCTAACAACACTCCCCGACGGCCGGATAGTGTGAATACCAATAGTCACTATACTCTAACCTGGTAAAGGACAATGTATTTATTTCCCTACGTTGTTTCAACTCCGGATCGTCCTAGGGTACGGTTTGACTGTCAAACCCCACTACACGACCACTATGTTACATGCATGTCAATCATTATCGGTCAAGAATGACTTTAAGAAACTCCTTTCTTAAAACATTCGTATGCCCTGGCCAAGGTATTTATATGACTAATAATATTAATGACAACATAGAGTTCAAACTCATTACCTTGAGTTGACGGATTCCATCTTGACTCACCACTAATTACATAGGTACTTAATGACCATTCAACTAGCATTTTTACATACTAGGTGTCTGGTATCTAAGTACAATAAGTAGTCTATTAACTACAATGATGATCTCAGGTCAAAGGATAAAATATACAACTACTCCTAAAGAGAATTTCCACATTGACAGTGCATAGGTAATAATAACCATTTGGGAAATCTCACTGTTGGTCACGTTCTATAATCATATATTCATATACATTATTTATATTATAACTTAATGAATGAGATCCATTAATACTCATCCTATGAGTACCGTTATCAATATATTGGTCTATCAGGATTATCATAGTCCCATTCTGATAATCCCACGACCAATAACACTTTTAGACTAAACTCTATAATACTCGACTCTCATTATCATAATCTCTATTATGATGTCAAGTATACCAGTTTAATCAAGGACTTATCATCGTATTAAAACCTTAATGAGATAATAAGAAAATGCCATTTAATTATTAATCTCCATTAATAATTACATCGTATGAAATACGTTCAAAATGTTACATAACTAACGATTGCTCTGGGGCATAATTCTAACAGGTCCCCTTTACCCGGTGCAGTCACAAACATGGTCACAATGCTCGTCTTAAGACGGGCGTGTCACTTCCCCTGTTTTCCTCTGTTTTACCGCCACCACCGCCACAAACCACCACCTGCCACCACCACGACACCTCCCCTAAGGTCGATTTAGCCACCATGTCACAACCCCACCATGCCCAGGTCAAGACTCGTCCAATTGGTGGGTCAAATTATGGTTTGATTCCCTTGATTCAAACCCGCATAGCCCTAACCCGCCATCTTTACCGCCCCAAAATGTAATACCCGTCCTTTTAGGGACCCGTTGACCGACGTTGACTGAACTTATCTGCCTACCTTGGCCTTCGGAAACCTTAAGAGTAGTGACTTGTGACGATATGAGTCTTGGGATGTGTGTTACTCGATCTAGCTGAGGCTACTCGATCAAGTAGCTTGGGAGCTCGATCGATTAGGTTCCACTCGATCGAGTAACGGGTTTGCAGCGGGGAATTATAAATCATAAATCGTGAAACCCAAATCATTTCTCTACCTTTCTTCCTAAACCTAAATGTCGTCATTCCACTTCTGCTTCGCCATGGTTCACCTCCTTGAGGTCCTTGTGAGTGTTTACACCTTAGGAAGGGGATGCTTGAGTCGAGTAGCGGTCTTGATGCAGGATTGCTTTGTATAGGTATGTTGTCATCATCATCATCGTCATCCTTGATTTCAGTTATGGTTATGGTAGTAGTAATAGATGGTATGATGGTTGTTATAGGTGGTTTTGCTGCTTGATTGTTATCTTGTGATCGGACGCGGAATCGCTGCGGTTTTCTAAAGGTAGGTTCGCCTACTCAGTACTAATGATTGTCTAGAGAGTCTGTTGTTGTTGTTGTTTGGCTGGTTTAGTGTCCTTGTTGGTTGGGTGGTTGTGGTCGATGGATTAACATTGTATTGAGATATAAATTGGTGATTGTTGACTGTACAGCTGGTTGTAATTGTTTGTCTATGGTTCTCGAGTTGCATCCTCGGCTGAGTGGAGTCACTTGCGGGAGTGGCTTCATGCCCTTGATTCGCCCTCTGTGGATCCCACCACATAAGGGGATGTGCACATTAAGGAACATGGGTTTTCGCTCGGATAGATGAGCGGGGCTTAAGTGGAAATGGCTGCGGTCCCCCACTAGTAGGACTGGACCTTCGGGCAGTCAGAGATGTGTGGTTGGTTGGAGGAGGTGGTGTGTGTGTAATTTTGAAATTGTGTTGTGTCTGCTTTTGTGTTGTTACCTCAATTGCTGACCTTGTGTGGTTGTTGTGTTGTCTCTTTGTTTTGTGTCTGCCGTGATCCATTATGGTGAGCAGTCAGTCTTAGTAGGTTGATGTTGAATCATAGCTGGGTGCTTGGAGGGACGAGTCCATCACGAGTTATGGCAGAGATAGTTTCACATAGCTGATTGTAGTTTTGAGTTGTATCGTTTATACCGTTTGTTGGTTTAAATCACTTGTAATATAATATAATTATTCTTTTATCGACCTTTTGATTATTACTGTCCTCGGGCAACCGAGATGGTAACGCCCTTATCTTCTAGGGAAGGTCTTGATAAGGCTCCTTGGTAGATGGGGGTGTTACAAAGTGGTACCAGAGCGACGATTTTGGAACCTGTAACTAATAAGCCCAATGAACGTAGCGAGTCTAATAAAATGAACCTGGTGTATGTATGTTGGGAGCCCCAGCTGGTACTTGATTTTGGGTGAGTAGGCGCCCTCATTTCAAAATCACGGCCCCATTATGCTTAAGCCAGTCACCGGGTATGGAATATCGAGTCGGAAATTATGTGCTTAGTGTGTATAATGGTTAAGTTAGAAATAACTGTGATGGAGTCTCTGGTAGTGTTTAGTGTGTAATTGTGAAGATGAACTGTGTAGGTTTGTGGTTGAATGGAAGTGTGTGTGGATGTAGTAGAGATGGTGAAAGTAATTATAGTTGCATGACAGTATTGGGTGATGTGATAAAAATAATGATCTCTAAGTCTTCGTATGCGTACTAGCTTATAAAGGAATTGTGAGTCTTTGTGTATGATGATAATAGTAAGTTGTAGGTTTGGTACTAGTTGTAATGTTGGTCAAGTAGTAATTGGAATGGCAATGGATGAATTTATTGAGTACCTCTGTAATATGGCATAATCGAGTCGAATATTTGGTTGATGAATTATTGTGGCATGATTCGAAATTTCAGCAGATTTGAGTAATATAGGATGGTTTATTGTTAAATGGATGCTTAGAGTAGTGTGTACATAAGTTGGATAGTTGAAATTGCAAGTGCATAATTAGAAGTGAAGTAACGTGTTGATTGCATATACGAATAAGTTAATGATATGGTGAATTGTTCTGCGCAATGTTTTGAGTAGTAATAATGTGTTTTGAATGAATGAAATAATCTGTGACGATTTCCAAATATCCTTTGGAATCGACACGAGTTGTTGTTTTGCAGGAATCGTTAGCTAAACTAGTAACTTTTAACCTTGTACCTAACCTTGCTTGACCGAGTACAAGTGCCTACTCGACCGAGTAGACCTTATTAAATCTAGTTAAGGAGCTATAAGACCGAAAAAATTGGAACTGCCAGCAAAAACTCGATCGAGTAGAGACCACTCGATCGAGTGCCTTACTTACTCGATCGAGTAAGTGTACAGTACACGGGTTTATACGGGATTCTTATACCCTTTTCCTATCTTCTTTCTTCTTATTTTCCTTCATATCTAAACCCTAATTTCCTCTAAATCTCTCTTCTTCTCTCAAGAGCTTGGTGATTTTGAGTTGCTTCTTGGGTTTTCTTCTTGTTTGTTTCATCCTTTTCACTTGTTAATCATTCAAGGTAAGAATATTCATCCTTTTCTTTGTTTATAATCAATTAGAAACAAATAGAGTATTGGTGTTTTCTGAAAAATTCGATTTATAGACATGAATTCTTGCTTATAATTGTTGAAACATGATGAAATTGCTTAAATTTGTTGAGTATTGATGCTAGAAGTAGAAAAATCAAATCAATATGGGGGTTTGAATGGACCGAAATTTCTAGGGTTTGGGGATTCAAATTGAATTTTGTTTGTCTTTTGCATATGAAAGGGGGAAAATTAAGTAATGTATGTTGTGGGTAACATGTTTAGTGTTGATTTTGATAAGTTTTGCTCAAAATTTTGTCTTAAAACTCCGTCTTAAAAGTGCCCCGAACTGAAATTCGCCCCAAATTCTTTATGATACTTGCCTAATTGTGAAGCTATTTTGAAAGTTTAAGCCTTGAAATTTGTAGCTGAGTTGTTAATTGATGTTATACTTGTCATAATTTGATAGCTGTAAAGACCGTCTGATGGGAATTTGAAAGTTGTATACCTGAATCTTTTTTCTGTTTTGAATTGTTTAGTGAAAGTGTGTATATAGTTGTTCTTTCTTTTATAACTATGCATGAAAGTTTATGTATATTCAAGTAAGTGTTTGTTTGAGTGCCTAAAATGTGTGTTGAAAACAGATGCCGAGACCTACGGTTGGTACCCGTCAGATTAAAAGAGGGAGGGCTACTGAGCCTGAGGTTGGTGAGGGCAGTGGAGGACCTATGGTCCCACCTGTGCCTGAGTATCCTACCATCGTCTTTGCTGATTTCATGCAAAGAGATGCATTTGTCGAGTTACAGACACGTCGTCTGAAACCTACACACTGTATTGACACCACACTCTTAACGGACCTAGGGGTGGAGACGGATGTGAGGCACATCTTTGAGACTTTGGGTTTGACCGGGTTGTACCGTCTTAGGAAACATTCTTATGCTTTCTTGACCTTGGAGTTCATGAGTTCTTTTCTTTATGTTGCGGCGGAAAATACCGTCCAATTCCGTCTCATGCACACTAGTTTCCTTTTGACCATGGATACGTTTGCAACCCATCTTGGCCTTGCCCGGCCGGAGAAGGGAGCCCTCAGGGACATCCCGACTGAGTGTGGAGCCATTAGTTTCATGCCTTGCTTTACCGGTAAGAATGCCCCTACCTCTAGCAACATGTTGATCAATGATGTGCAACACATCACTTTGAAGATCTTTCTTCGTGCCTTGACTTGTTTACTCTACGACCAGAAGGATGTGAGTAAGCTCAACTCACATGAGGTGATGTTGCTTGTTGCCTACCTTAACCCCACCCGACCCCCGAGAGTCTCTTTCTGTGCCCTGGCCATAGTATGTGCTATCCTAGCTTTGATGGCCTCGTCTGACACCCGTTTTTTGAGTTGTGGTGCCATCGCCACCCGGTTGGCGGAGAGATTGACCACCTTTCAGGCCACCTCAGCCTATACACCAATGGCCCCTTCCGTGCCTACTTTGGACCATGAGTATTTCCTCGACCAGAAATGGTTGGAACTTTGGAGGGTGGTGGTTTAGCCTGGAGAGTCTGGGGGATGAGTTGGATGAGGATACTTGCCCCTGAGCACCTTCCCATGACCGAGCCTTTACCGGCGGCAGTGGTGGCAGCGGATTCTGATGATGAGGAGGAGGTCCCTACTCGGCAGTTTTACATCATTGATACCGATATTTTGGAGGTGATGCCTGAGCCGACAAAAAGGGATCAGGCTAGACCCGAGGATAGACAGCCTAGGGTGGGGAGAGGACCGCATCGGATGAGGGAGAGGATGGCTGAGACCCAGCCAGAGCAGCATGTGCCCCCACAACATCAGCTTCCCAGCTATCCATCCTTCTTCAGTCCTGAGATGGGAGTGAGTGAACTCACGGAGAGAGTGTCTGCCACCTTGACACTCCAAAATCTCCATGAAATGGCTTATGTGCAGGGCATCGGGACCGAGGCGGCTCAGCCAGTGTGGTGGAGAGGTGTTGGAGATGACAGCGGGGTCTTCCATTCCTTTGGCGTGAAGCGGTCTACTTGGGGAGAGCCTCCGAGTTACCCCTACGGTTGCTTGGCACCATGGCGAGTGGGCGCAGATTCTGGCACTGGTGGCATCTCTGGTGAGGGTACAGCTGGAGCGGGCACGTCGGGAGGCGGTGGTGGCAATGAGGAGATGGAGGAGCAGGCTATGGAGTGATGCTAGTTTCTTTTATTTTGTTTTATATATACTTGATTTCGTGGATTTGTCATATTTCGTACTTAGTTTGGTAGATTGTTGTTATTGGTACTTGGTTGTTAGTACTTTCATTAGGCTTTGGCTTGTATTTTGGCCATAAGGCCGTATTTTGGATGTTTGTCGGGCTTATTATGCAGGTTGCTAGTATCGGAAATGAATTTCCGACTCATGTATATGTTGCCTTGGCCTTACGAGGTGGTGAATTGTGGGATATCGACCTGTGGCTACTCGATCGAGTGCCCCTCACTCGATCGAGTAACTGCAGGGGTGACTTTGGGGATGCATTCTGATCTCAGCGTACTCGATCGAGTAACTGATGAACTCGATCAAGTAATGTCAACTCGATTGAGTGCCTTACGAGCTTGATCGAGTACCCCTGAATGATGTTTATTTCGTTTCAACATTTGTTTGTATCTTCAAGTTGGTGGTTCTTATGATAATGTTTCTTGTTGTGGGTGTGTTATATCATTGTCCCGTCTCAACGGTGGTTATGCAGTTGTGAGTATTTGTATGATTTATACAATTTAGGTGTTGTTTTTATAATTTCACATGTTAAATCAAAATATCTCAAGTAATATAGTGTATGGTGGTTATATTGCTTGTTGCATAGGTTGTATGGTCCAATAAGATATTATTTGCTGTCATGTAGAATATTGGGTGACGGAATGCATAATCGTATTGTTCACTTTTTCATTGGTTTTCACACAAATGATTCATGTATATGTAATGTCAAGGATGCATAGTGGTCGTGAATTATCGTACTGTCGATGTGGAATAACAATTTATCGACTTGTGTAATAGTTAAAGTTGTTTTGCTGGTGAATTTCGGGGACGAAGTTCCTTTTAAGAGAGGAAGAGTAATGTCGCATGGGAAAATGACGTAATTATGGCAATTTTATAGTATTTTATGACAATTTTGTAGTATTTTAAATGGTTGTCTGGGTAATTTAGTAGGGGTTATTGTACAATTGAGTAGTAGCTTGCAATTGTTGAATAACTTAGCATGTGTTGTATCTTGTTTTCAAGTAATTGTCACAATGTTGTCATGTAATTGAATGTTAGTAGTTAAATGATAGAATTGTTGTTACACGATTGAGTAATAGAGATGAGTTAAAAGAATTAATATGAATGAGTGGGAATGAATGATATGTTGTTGTGTATCAGTAATAGAATTGTTGCTTTTGGGTGCTTTGTAATTGATGGTTGTTGGCAAGTAATTGATGGAGGAATAGAATGATAATTGTATTGGTTTACACTTGAGTAATAACATGAGATGAGTGGAAGTAATAGTCGAGTTGGTTGTCTTTGTGTACAATGTGTGTTTGATGATTCAATAGGAAGTTGGTAATGTGATAAGAAGTCGTGTTGTGTAATATGTGCTAAGGTAGATGACGATGATGGTTGATGATCATTCATAGCGGGATGGTATTCCTAAACAGTTGTGTTGGCTTGGGTCGGATGGATAGTGGTAGTTTGCCTTAGTTCCTTTGACTTTGCGTCGTGGGGGAGGATGAGTCGAACTTCAGGGATGAAGTTCTTTTTAAGGGGGGAAGACTGTAATACCCGTCCTTTTAGGGACCCATTGACCGACGTTGATTGACCTTAGATATCTGCCTTGGCCTTCGAAAACCGTAAGAGTAGTGACTTGTGATGATGTGAGTCTTGGTATGTGTGTTACTCGATCTAGCTGAGGTTACTCGATCGAGTAGTTGATCGAGTAGCTTGGGAGCTCGATCGGGTAGGTGCCACTCGATCGAGTAAGTCCAACACTCGGTCGAGTAACGGGTTTGCAGCGGGGAATTATAAATCGTAAATCGTGAAACCCAAATCATTTCTCTACCTTTCTTCCTAAACCTAAATGTCGTCATTCCACTTCTCCTTCACCATGGTTCACCTCCTTGAGGTCCTTGTGAGTGTTTACACCTTAGGAAGGGGATGCTTGAGTAGGGTAGCGGTCTTGACGCCGAATTGCTATGTATAGGTATGTTTTCATCATCATCATCATCGTCATCCTTGATTTCAGTTATGGTTATGGTAATAGTAATACATGGTATGATGGTTGTTATAGGTGGTTTTGCTGCTTGATTGTTATCTTGTGATCGGACGCGGAATCGCTGCGGTTTGCTAAAGGTAGGTTCGCCTACTCAGTACTGTTGATTGTCTAGAGAGTCCGTTGTTGTTGTTTGGCTGGTTTAGTGTCCTTGTTGGTTCGGTGGTTGTGGTCGATGGATTAACATTGTATTGAGATATAAATTGGTGATTGTTGACTGTACAGCTGGTTGTGATTGTTTGTCTGTGGTTCTCGAGGTGCGTCCTCGGCTGAGTGGAGTCACTTGCGGGAGTGGCTTCACGCCCTTGATTCGCCCTTTGTGGAACCCGCCGCAGAAGGGGATGTGCACATTAAGGAACATGGGTTTTCGCTCGGATAGATGAGCTGGGCTTAGGTGGGAACGGCTGCGGTCCCCCACTGGCAGGACTAGACCTTCGGGTAGTCAGAGAAGTGTGGTTGGTTGGAGAAGGTGGTGTGTGTATAATGTTGTAATTGTGTTGTGTCTGCTTTTGTATTGTTACCTCAGTTGCTGACCTTGTGTGGTTGTTGTGTTGTCTCTTTGTTTTGTGTCTGCCGTGATCCATTATGGTGAGCAGTCAATCTTAGCAGGTTGATGTTGAATCATAGCTGGGTGCTTGGAGGGACGAGTCCATCACGAGTTATGGCATAGATAGTTTCACATAGCTGATAGTAGTTTTGAGTTGTATCGTTTATACCGGCTGTTGGTTTAAATCACTTGTAATATAATATAATTGTTCTTTTATCGACCTTTTGATTATTACTGTCTTCGGGCAACCGAGATGCATGGTAACGCCCTTAACTGCTAGGAAAGGTCTTGATAAGGCTCCTTGGTAGATAGGGGTGTTACATAAAAACCACTCCAGAACGGTCAACGACGGACAAGGAAGGGTCAGGTCAGAGTCACGGTGGTCCAAGGTCGTTCTAGGCCATAGTCACGAGCCCTATGGTGGTCTATAAGGTGGTACACAGTGGTAATGAAAGTCACGGTACAAACTTATAACAAAACTAATTAAGTTTAAGACGGTTTTACCTTTTATCGCTAATTTGCTCCTTCCGTCTCCTAAATCTCCTTCTTCTATCTTTTATGAATTATTTTTCAGAATACCTTGTATATATAGGCTAGGTTTTGTTTGTATAAGATACAAATTAGGAAACTATTACCTTATTACTATTATACAATTATTATTATTACTATTATTAATATTAATTATATTATTATTACTATTACATATTATATTAGTCTTACCATAAGTAGGATTGCCACATACTACCTTTACTAATTTTATTATTACCGTAACACCATTATTATTTATTATTGTTATAATTATTATTGCCTTTACTTATTATAATTATTATTATTCTTCTTCTTCTTCTTCTTCTTCTTCTTCTTCTTCTTCTTCTTCTTCTTCTTCTTCTTCTTCTTCTTCTTATTATTATTATTATTATTATTATTATTATTATTATTATTATTATTATTATTATTATTATTATTATTATTATTATTATTATTATTATTATTATTATTATTAAATCTCGATACAATTCCAGACCACACTCATACTAAGCCAATAAAATCGGTCCACATACCTATGGCACACGGCCCAAAGCCTTGTTGCCTTTAAGTCCAATTCTCGACTTGCTTATTTATTTTATTATTTAATTAACTTCTTAATTGCAATTATTATTATAAATGTCATTAATTAATTATTTGAATTACATAAATTATTCATATAAATACTTATCAAATTACGGGGTATTACACACACACACACACACACACACACACTCTCTCTCTCTCTCTCTCTATATATATATATATATATATATATATATATATATATATATATATATGGGTAGAGTTCCGGTGAGAACGGGGCTTATCGTGAGAACCGTGAGAACAGCTCTCAACCGTCCATCAAATAAGACTGATGAGATTGAGATTAGACGCGCGCTTCTCTTAAAATTTCACGGAAAACAAAAAATAAGATCGTACATGTCAAGCAATATCAAGCCTACGTAACAAAATCAAACCACACGAAACAAAATCAATCGATTTCATCATTAATCCTTCCTTAATTTGTAAATTTTTGTCTTTCGATATCAAATTTAGTGATCTAAAATTGTTTATTCATCATCAATTGTTGTGTTCGAAGCGCAAATCAGAGTCAATTTGTTCAAACTTTTGCATTCATCAGCTATTTAGTTATTTTAAGATCAAAACTTTGTAAGAAAAATCGGAATTGATTTGGTCATTCATCTGGAATTATTGTTTTCTACATTCAATATTGAGGTATGTTCATTCAATGTTATTTAATTCCTTTCTGAATCGTTGTTGAATTGATTTTATGATGATGTTAAAGTTGAATTTGATTAAATTCAACTTAATTTCGGATTTGATTAAATTTAGTTAACTAGATTTAATGTACAGAACCACAAAAACATTAATTTTATAATGAAAAGTGTTAAATTAGGGTTTATAGTTTGTTTGTTTGATTTTAGGAAGATGATAAATGCAAATGTACTTTGTGGTGAGAAAAAATGTACTAAAAATAATGAGAAAGGAAAAGTGTGCAATTTGAAGTAAGTGAAAAGTAATTTTGCATGTAAAAATAATGTGTTGTGTTGTGCTGTACACGTTTCATAAGGAAATGTCCAATCAGTCTTAGTGAAATGTGCATTATATATAATTTGCAAGACCTTTTGCAAGTGGTCTTGCAACTGTTCAATATGTCAAATGACGGTTTGTAACTTGCTTAAGTGGTGAAAAGACACAACTATTCACATTAATTTGAATATTAATTCTAAATGTACATTATATTAAGTATAAAAAAACATGTTCCATCAAATAAATTGTCCACTATCTATATTCATAATTTGCATTTTCTGATAATTAGGTGCAACTAAAATATCATTAAGCACTGTTTGGAAAATGTACATTATATTATATTTAAAGGTACATTAAATTATTTAAAAAAGAACATGGAACATTATTTGGAAAATAAATGTGCTTTCAGTTTAATTCAAATGTCCATTACGTATTTTTATAGTGTGCATATACTGTTTTATGCAAGAGATTTAACTATCATAGATAACTTCACCCAATTTATTAATTACCATGATTATGTTTGTGGCAGTTGAAAAGACACAACTGTTCACAAAATTTAATCTCTTATACTGAATTAATCCACTATATAAACCAAAGAGTACACAATTACTTTTCCATCCTACCTTCATTTCTAAAACCTTTTCCAATAACCAAAACTTTTAATCTCTTCAGAAAAGTATTTAATTTTCTTAAAAAAAAAAACAATGGTGTAATACCCGCCCTTTTAGGGACCCTTTGACCAGCGTTGACTGACCATGGGAGCGGGAGTAGTCTTAGAAAAGTGTGCCAAAACCATCTTGGGCTGCGTGTTAAGAGTGGTACTCGATAGAGTAGAGGCTACTCGATCGAGTAGCTAGGTTACTCGATCGAGTAGGGGGCCACTCGATCGAGTATGTTGGGTACTCGATCGAGTACCTGGTTTTCAGCGAGGGTTTTATATCGCGTTTTGTTAAATCCGCAAATCACTTCCGCCACTTTCCTCCTATCTTTCAGTCGCCTCTTTCCCTTCCCTTCACCTCAAAACCTCCATGGAAGCCTTTTTGAAGATCCTTGAACCTTAGGAGGACTCACTTGTGTCGGGTAGCGGTCTCTTGCTGAGCTTTTCCCCTAATAGGTATGTAATAATCATCATCCGTGTCCTTGTTCTTTTAGTTAGGGTTTGCCTGTTAGTAATAGATGATGGTATTCTGGTTATAGGCGTTGCTTGGTCGCTGGACATGTTATTTGTCGGCATGGATTGGTTGCGGTGGCTTAAAGGTAGGTTCGCCTACTCAGTTTCTGTAGATGGTCTAGCGTGTCAGTTGTTGTGATTGTTTGGTGTTTGCTTAGTATCGTAATTGTATGGCAACGATTGTGATGGCGATTGTGGTTGTTGTCTCTGGTTCTCGAGATGCGTCTCTTACTGAGTGGGGTCACTTGCGGGAGTGGCTTCACGCCCTAGTTTCGCCCTCCGTGGAACCCGCCACGGGAGGGGATGTGCACATTAATGGACAGGGTTATCGCTCGGTATGATGAGCGGGGATTTGGTGGGTACGGCTGCGGTCCCCCACTGGCAGGACTGGTCCAGTGGACAGTTGATCAGTGACTGAGTTGGTTGAATTACCGTGATTGTGTTGAGATTAGTAGCATTGTATTGTGTTGATAATTGTAGTTGCCGTTGTCGTGTCTTATCTCGATCGACCTTGTGTGGTTGTTTGTTTGTTATGTGTCCGCCGTGATCCCTTATGGTGAGCAATCGGTCTTGGCGGTGTTGGGGATGTTGATAGCGGAGTCGGGCGGGGATGAGTTCTCACGAGATACGATGGTCATAGCGAGTAGTCTTTGAGTTGTATCTTTATGTCGTTTATTGGTTTAAATCGCTTGTAATATAACTTAATAGTTCTTTTATCGACATTTGATTATTACTAACCTCGGGCAACCGGGATGGTAACGTCCTTATATCCTAAGGAAGGCCTAGTTAAGGCTCCTCTGAATATGGGGGTCTTACAAAGTGGTATCGGAGCGATGATTTTGGAACCTGTAACAAATGAACATAATGAACGTAGGGAGTCTAATAAAATGAACCTGGTGTATGTGTAATGGGAGCCCCAGCTGATGCTAGATTTTGGGTGAGTAGGCGCCCTCATTTCAAAATCTTGGCCCCGTGACACTTATGCCAGTCACATGGTATGGGAATGTGGAGTCCGTGTGTCTATGTGTGATATGTATGTTAATTGTGCCGGAGCTACCTCCGGTTAAGTCTTTGTTGGAATTAATAGGGGTGTGTTAGTGATATATTAGGCCGTGTATGGTAATTGTTGATGAGATTATTGAAGTTCTTTGAATGATTAGTGAGCTTATATGATGGCTATGAGATATGTGACGAAAGTTTACGTGATAGAGATGCGTGAAAATGTAGAATTGAATGTTGTGACATGAATAGTGAACACGTAGGTGTTTGCTATAAGTTAATGATGACGGGAGTCATCTACGAGTTTATAAATCCACAGTATTCACTATGATGATAGTTATAGTATAGTTGAGTTATAATTCGAGATATAGCATATAGTAATGCGTTTATGCCTACTTGTTGGTTGAAATTTTTCCGCTGCGTAATGTTTGATTCGTGCAAGATGAATTGCTTATGATAGAATGTGAAACATGGTAGATTAATTTGTTTTGAAAAGTATGCATTTATGTGATACGTGAAAGAAAGAATTAATGTTAATTATACGCTTCAAATTGAAGTAAACACGAGTTTAATAGTAACATGTAAAGTAAGTTTAAGTGTATTATGATGGCAGGATTATGTTTAGAAATGATTCGAGTTGGGCAATTTGTGTGGCGTAATGTAATGTATGCTTTAATAGTTGAGACGGTGAGTAGTGATGGTAATGCGTGAGCAAGGGCGATAATCGGTGCCGAATTCCGAACTTAGCTTGGAATCGACACACAAGTTGTTTTGCACGAATCTTCAAGTTACTTCGTACTTCTGACCGGTACTTAACCATACTTGACCGAGTGCGGGTGTTTACTAGACCGAGTAGACCTCACTCGATCTAGTTAGGAAGCTATGATGTCGGGATGTGGGAAAAATTCCTGCAGATACTCGATGATTTAGCTCCTACTCGATCGAGTAGGGTGGTACTCGATCGAGTACCCTAGGCACTCGATCGAGTAGGTTACTGTGCAGCGAATCCTACAGGTTTCTTAAAACCCCTAATCTTTTTATTTCTTCTTCCTATTCCCCTATACTTCGACACACATAAACTACTCTCAACCTTTATTTCCTCTCAAATCCTCTCATACTCTTGGGTTAGTGGTGATTATTGGGTTAATTTCTTTGCATAATTTCATTTCCTTACTTTGTTAATCAATCAAGGTATGCTTCCCTTCCTAATTTATACGATTTATTGCTTTGAATGTGTTAGAATAGTGAAATAATCTGAAATTTCGATTCACATGGGTAGGTTGTTGCTTTTGATAGTTGAAATATGATTCACATGCCTCCTTTCCATGTTTGTTGGTGACTAATTGCTGTAAATTAGATTAGAAATTGCAAAATTTGAAATCGAAATTTCTAGGGTTTCCAAAATTGAAATCGATTTTTGGTTGTTTTACAATGGTTAGATGGTAGAATTGAGCCTTAAGTATTGTTTATATTATGTTGGAGGATAGATTTTGATGATTTTACCCTTAGAAAGTTGCCTTAAAACTCCGTCTTAAAAGTGCCTCAAATGGAAATTCGTGATTTATAATTGGAAAATTGATGTTGTGAATGACATTATAAGTATAAGTTGAACTTCAATATGATAATAGAAACGGTAATTGACGAAAATATGCCAAAACTATCGCAACTGTAACGACCGTCTGAAAATTCTAATTGAGTTGTTGTTCATAATATTGAAGGGTGATAATGATATATTCCAAATTATTCTCCCCCATGAACTAGTAAGAATGCCTCACATGTGATTAGAAGTGAGTTTGGAACAACCTTTAGAAGCATGCTAGGATATTCGAATTTGTTGAGCATATGTAATCACCATGATAATTTCTTTTACAACTATGGCTTATGAGTAGTAATAACCTGACTTGTATGTCAAATTTTGGAAACTGCTGGTGAACGTGTGTACTTAGCTTAATGTTCAAAGTTAACGGCGTAGATTATGTGCTTCACATGTTGAAAGTTGTTGATAAATTGGTGTGCCTAGCTGAGTATGTCGGATTCAGATTACATGAAGTAAATGTTTGCATGTTTATACAAGTTGTTTGAACTTATGCCTAAAGCAGATGCCGAGATTGAACCTTGGAATCCGCCAAATTAACGGGGGAGGGGTAATCCACCTGAGATGGGGGAATGGAGTGGACCTGTGGTACCCGCAGTTCCAGAATACCCTTCAGTTGTCTTTGTTGATTTCAAGCAGAGGGAGCGTTTTGTAGCCTTACAAAAACGCAAAATAAGACCTATGAGGTGTATAGACACTACTGTGTTAGAGGAGTTGGAGATAGAGACGGATGTCCGTCACATTTTCGAGACCTTGGGTCTTATGGGTTTGTATAGGCTGAGGAAACACACTTATCCTTTTCTCACTTTGGAGTTTATGAGCTCCTTTATCTATGACCCCGCTGGCGAAACCGTTGAATTTCGGTTAATGAACACTAGTTTCTTGCTTTCTATGGATCAATTTGCTTCTCACCTTGGGTTGGCTAAGCCTCCTAAGGACTCCATTACCGATATTCCAGCCGAGTGCGGTGTCTGCCGCCTGATGCCTTGTCTGACTGGGAAGCAAGCTCCCACCTCGAGCAACATGCTGATTAATGACGTTCAGCATGTTACCTTGAGGGTCTTTCTCCGTTCTCTTTCGAACCTCCTTTATGACAGAAAGGATATCGATGGTCTGAATAATCATGAGGTCTTGCTTCTGATGTCTTACCTCAACCCGGAGCGGGCCAGGAAAGTGGTCTTTAATGCTCCTTCTATGGTTTGTGCTGCCCTTGCCTTAATGGCTTCTTCCTCTTCCCGGTACCTGAGTTGTGGCGCTATAGCCACTCGGTTAGCTGAAAAGCTAACCTCTTTTGAGGCCTCTTCGGAGTACGTGCCTCTAGCTACCCCAGTGCCCACTATGGACCGTGCCTACTATCTCGACCTGAAATGGTTGAGGACTTTGGCTGACGGTGGTCTAGCTTGGAGGGTGTGGGGCATGAGTTGGATGAATATTCCAGCTCCTGAGCACCTCCCACCCACGGAGCCCTTGGAGCCGACGGTAGTGACGGTGGACTCCGGTGATGATGATGAGGAGGAGGATGATGACAGACCCCGCCATCTACAGACCTATCTCATCGACGACACCATCCTCGAGGTGATGCCGGAGCCGACGAAGGGCGAGAATGCGGGAGTTGCGGTGGTGGAGAGACCCAGATTGAGGAGGGGACCCCGTCGAGTGAGGGAGAGGGCCTCGGAGACTAGGCCATAGCCGGTAGCGCCACAGCAGCAGCATCATCCTTTTCCGTGCTACCCTTACCTCGACACCCCGGAGACGCGATCCAGCTACTTGGCAGATAGAGTGTCATCTACCTTGACACTCCGGAACATGCACGAGATGGCGTACGCTCAGGGGATAGGGACCGAGGGACCGCATCGAGTTTGGTGGAGTGGAGTTGGGGACTACTCAGGGGTTTTCCATTCCTACGGGGTGGATCAGTCGACGTGGGGGGCACCTCAGTCCTTTCCTTACGGTGGCTTGACTCCATGGTACGTGGGCCCGGGAGGGAGGAGCGGGAGTGGATGCGGGAATCGGGTCATCGGGAGCGGTACTTCCGGTGGTGGTGATGATGAGGTGATGTTTGAGCAAAGAATGAGAGCAGGAGGAGTGATACTCCTTGTTTTATCCTTGTTGATGGTAGTTGGTGTTAGTGGTTAGTAGTGTTGTTAGACTTTAGTAGTTGTTTTGTTGCGACTTTGATTTAGGACTTGTATTGTTGGCCATAAGGCCGGATTTCATATTTTGACTTGTTGCAGGATATTAGACGTCGGGGAGTCTTTCCGACTCGATTCTATATGACAAACATGTGCATGTATGTTAACTTATGACAGGTTTTATAAGAAATTTGGCCTGTAGGTACTCGACAGAGTACCCCGTACTCTATCGAGTAGCTGCATGAAGAAAAGAGAGAAAAGTTTCTGATCTTGAGCTACTCGATCGAGTAGCCAAGACACTCGATCGAGTAGCAGGGCACTCGATCGAGTACCTGTATATACTCGATCGAGTAGCACTGTTACAGGAGATTTTCGAAAATCAAAAGTGTGTAAGTGTTTCATAATTGCGAGTTTAATGTTTAACATAGTTAGTTGTGCGTAGTAAGACCTTTGAACCATTAATTTTATATGTTGGAAGTCAAGTTTCGGTTTTATATACATCTTGATAACGATTAGTGAAGTGGTGACGGTTTCTTGTTGTTTTAGTATTACAATATGTCATTTTACCATTTATTCATTGAAGTTACATTTCTTCATACGCTGTGCGTGCAAAGTTAACGTGCTTTATCGTTGGCGACTAGTTGTCCCGGAGAGTTACGTATGATTTATAATTTAACGAGTTTATGCTTAGCGAGTAATATCCACAGTAAATAATATGTTTTAACCCATGTCATGAATCAAATAATAAGTAATATGCGTTGAAATTTGGGTGGTGAACTTCGGGGACGAAGTTCCTTTTTGGAGGGGAGGAGTAATGTCGCGAAATAAAAAGGCTGTTTTTGAATAATGTTTTGCTTGTTTATAATGTTGTTGGTATTATGTTTTGCTTTAATTACAAAAATTTCTGAAGTATAACGGATTAATTTAGTTCTTTAAAGTGAATGTGGTTATATGTTTCAAGAGACGGTCATGAAAAAAAAAAAAATAGTTATAGTGCGATGAATCGTATTCGAATCACGTTGCCGAGTAACATGGTGGCATTAGTTGTACCACATGAAAGTTGATATGAGACATGTTCTAGATTGATAGTTTGATAGTTGTTACTGTATGTTGGGTGATCGTGGGTGGTGATTCGCATTGCGAGTTTGATGTTTTATATATATATATATAGAGTAACGGTTGACGGTGATAATGCTTGCATGATAGTGGTAAGAATCGATAGGTATAAATGTAGACGGTGATGATGATGACATGGGGGGGGGGGGGGATGGTATTTCCAAGGAGTTATGGTTTGAGCGGAAAGAGTGGTGAGGTCGTGTTGTTCCCGTGTCTCGAGCGGGAGATAAGTGAGTTGAACTTCGGGGACGAAGTTCTTTTTAAGGGGGGAAGACTGTAATACCCGCCCTTTTAGGGACCCTTTGACCAGCGTTGACTGACCATGGGGGCGGGAGTAGTCTTAGAAAAGTGTGCCAAAACCATCTTGGGCTGCGTGTTAAGAGTGGTACTCGATAGAGTAGAGGCTACTCGATCGAGTAGCTAGGTTACTCGATCGAGTAGGGGGCCACTCGATCGAGTATGTTGGGTACTCAATCGAGTACCTGGTTTTCAGCGAGGGTTTTATATCGCGTTTTGTTAAATCCGCAAATCACTTCCGCCACTTTCCTCCTATCCTTCAGTCGCCCCTTTCCCTTCCCTTCACCTCAAAATCTCCATGGAAGCCTTTTTGAAGATCCTTGAACCTTAGGAGGACTCACTTGTGTCGGGTAGCGGTCTCTTGCTGAGCTTTTTCCCTAATAGGTATGTCATAATCATCATCCGTGTCCTTGTTCTTTTAGCTAGGGTTTGCCTGTTAGTAATAGATGATGGTATTCTGGTTATAGGCGTTGCTTGGTTGCTGGACATGTTATCTGTCGGCATGGATTGGTTGCGGTGGCTTAAAGGTAGGTTCGCCTACTCAGTTTCTGTAGATGGTCTAGTGTGTCAGTTGTTGTGATTGTTTGGTGTTTGCTTAGTATCGTAATTGTATGGCAACGATTGTGATGGCAATTGTGGTTGTTGTCTCTGGTTCTCGAGATGCGTCTCGGCTTAGTGGGGTCACTTGCGGGAGTGGCTTCACGCCCTAGTTTCGCCCTCCGTGGAACCCGCCACGGGAGGGGATGTGCTTATTAATGGACAGGGTTATCGCTCGGTATGATGAGCGGGGATTTGGTGGGTACGGCTGCGGTCCCCCACTGGCAGGACTGGTCCAGTGGACGATCGATGTGAGTTGGTTGAATTACCGTGATTGTGTTGAGATTAGTAGCATTGTATTGTGTTGATAATTGTAGTTGCCGTTGTCGTGTCTTATCTCGTCATCGACCTTGTGTGGTTGTTTGTTTGTTATGTGTCCGTCGTGATCCCTTATGGTGAGCAAATCGGTCTTGGCGGTGTTGGGGATGTTGATAGTCGGAGTCCCGGGCAGGGATGAGTTCTCACGAGATACGATGGTCATAGCGAGTAGTCTTTGAGTTGTATCTTTATGTCGTTTATTGGTTTAAATCGCTTGTAATATAACTTAATAGTTCTTTTATCGACATTTGATTATTACTAACCTCGGGCAACCGGGATGGTAACGTCCTTATATCCTAAGGAAGGCCTAGTTAAGGCTCCTCTGAATATGGGGGTGTTACAAATGGACTACTCAAAATGCATGATAGTTGCCTACAAGAATGATGCTCACAAACAAAATTTCATGGACCATTATTGGGAATGGAAAGTATGCCAGTTTTCTTCAAACTGGTTTGATGGAGATGACAATCCTGTGGAGATGGATGTACCATCTCACAGTAGTCCTTTACATTATTTCCTTACTACTCAGCCTTTGCTCCGAATTTTGTTTCAGCGACTTGGGAGGGAGGAAAAGAAAAACATGGCCATGGTGTGCAAGGGCTGGTCGAAGTGGTTCCTTATAGGGAGGGAGCCATAGGTAAAGGAAAGGGATTATTTCCGAGGGGTGGTTCGGGGACAGGAAAATGGTATAATCACTGTCACAAAGGATCATCGGCTCCTTGAAAGATTCTGCCTTTGCACGACTATGTCTAGTCGTGCAGAAATAATTAGACATCATAAACAACAAGCACGATAATTTAAAAACCGAAGAGAAGAATATGAAATTGAGGAGCAGTCTGGTGATGAGGGTTATTATGACTCCGACTGTTAGATTAGTTTAGAAATATATTAAGTTAGTTTTCTAGTTTATTGTTATTTTATATTATCTAGTTTTTTTTTTTTCAGTATAAGCCTTAGTAGGCTTTATCATTTTGAAAGCCTTAAATGGCTTTTGTAAATATTTTACTAATATTAATGAAATAGTATTGTGTCTATTTGTTTGTTTACTGTCATTAGCATTCAATACATTTTATATACAGTATGCTCTATCAAAATGGACAACAATATTTCCAATGAACATTAACAGTAAAATAAATGTTCCTTTAAAGGCATGATAATGGACATTCGAAGGAATACATTATATATGAACCTTTATTTGTACGAAATAACATGCTTATGTGTTGAAAAGACGCAATTATTCACATTAATTTGAATATTACTTCTAAATGTATATTATATTAATTATAAAAAAACATGTTCCATAAAATAAATTGTCAGCTATCTATATTCGTAATTTACATTTTCTGATAATTAGGTACAACTAAAATATTATTAAGCACTGTTTGGAAAATGTACATTATATTATATTTAAAGGTACATTAAGCTATTTAAAAAAGAACATAGAACATTATTTGGAAAAAAATGTGAATTCAGTTTAATTCAAATGTCCATTACGTATTTTCATAATGTGCATATACTGTTTTATGCAATAGATTAAAGTAACATAGATAACTTCACCCAATTTATTAATTACCATGATTATGTTTGTGTCAGTTGAAAAGACACAATTGTTCACAGAATTTAATCTCTTATAATCAATTAATCCACTATATAAACCCAAGAGTACACAACTAGTTTTCCATCCTATGTTTTCCAATAACCAAAACTTTTAATCTCTTCAGAAAAGTACTTAATTTTCTTTTAAAAAAAAACAACGGACTACTCAAAATGCCTGATAGTTCCCTACAAGAATGATACTTACAAACAAAATTTCATGGCCCTTTTATAGGGAATGGAAAGTAAGCCAGTTTTCTTCAAACTAGTTTGATGGAGATGACATTCCTGTGGAGATGGATGTACCATCTCCCAGTCGTCCTTTACATCATTTGCTTACTACTCAGCCTTTGCTCCAGATTTTGTTTGAGCGACTTGGGAGGGAAGAAAAGAAAAACATGGCCATGGTGTGCAAGGGCTGGTCAAAGTGGTTCCTTATAGGGAACGAGCCAGAGGTAAAGGAGAGGGATTATTACCGAGGCTCGGTTCACGGAAATGAAAATGGTGTGATAACTATCATAAAGAATAATCGGCTCCTTGACAGATTCTGCATTTGCACGACTATGTCTAGTCGTGCAGAAATAATTAGACATCACAAAAGACAAGAACGACAATTTTTAAAGGAAAGAGAAGAAGAATATGAAATTGAGGAACAGGGATGAGGGTTATTATGACTCGATCGTTAGATTAGTTTAGAAATATGTTGTGTTATCTTCTGTTTATTGTTATTAGGTATTATCTTGTGTTTTTTTTTCAGTATAAGCCTTAGTAGGCTTTACCATTTTGAAAGCCTAAAATAGCTTTTGTAAATATTTTTCAAATATTAATGAAATAATATTATGACTATTTCTTTGTTTAATGTCATTAGCATTCAATACATTATATATATGCTATATCAAAATGGACAACAATATTTCCTATGAACATTAGCAGTAAAATAAATGTTCCTTTAAAGGCATGATAATGGACATTCGCAGGAATACATTATATATGAACCTTTATTTGTACGAAATAAATTCCCAATTTTTGTAGAGCATATTAGAATTGGATTACTGCATTATTGATGCAATAATATTCAATATACTTACTTACTTACTTAACTACTGTTGAACCAGACAATGAGTACAAGTGATGCAACTACGTCTTCTTCTACAAATAACAGCTTTAAAACACCAAGGACAATAATTGAAACATTAAATGCACTCCAGTACATTCCATTCTGTCCAGAGGAAAAGAAACCTAAATTAGGACAAGTATTCGAAACGCTAGAATCAGCAGAGTTATTCTACAAAGAATATTGTACAATCTGTGGGTTTACGCCAAGACTTGCAACAACAAAAAGGATTAAAGGCAATGAGTTACCAAACAATTTTGCATTAAGGAATGTTGTCTGCAATAGGCAAGGTGTAAAGGAAAATAGGAAAAGGAAGAGGACTGATAGTGATACCGATACTGCTGAGAATGATGCAGAATCTGATGTGACAGACATAAGCTGTGTGAGGCCGATTACAAGGATTGACTGTCGTGCATTAGTGCAGTTTAAATACCAAGAAAATGGAACTTATATTGTTACCAGATTCGATGAAGCGCATAACCATCCACTTGCTTCGCCTGAATCTACAATATTCTTGAAAGGAAACCGAAAAATGACAGAGGTACAGAAGCAATTCGTCACAAAGGTAAAGGTGCTAAAACTAGGTGGTGTGAAAGCCTATAGAGGTTGGAAGGAGCTGTGTGGAGGTTACGACAACATTGGGGCTACTGAGGTTGATTTCAAAAACTTTGTCAGGGACATAAAAACCTACATTGGTAATTTTGATGCACAAATGTTTGTCGAAAATCTTATTGGGAGAAAAGACACATGCAGTTCATTTTACTTTGATTTTATAGTAGATGAAAACAAGTGCCTGGCCGAGTGTTTTGGGCAGATCCGATCCGCATAAAGAACTACATTTGTTCGGTGAGGTTTTATCAGCCGATGCTACATATGGGACAAACAAGTACGATATGGTGTTTGTGCCTTTCACAGGAGTTGATCACCACAAAAGGTGCATAACATTTGGAGCTGGTTTGATAGGTGATGAAAGTATTGAGTGTTATACATGGCTGTTCAAGACATTTTTGGAAGCAATGGGTGGGTGCCAACCGATAATTATAATTACTGATCAGGACAAATCAATGAAGTCGGTAGTCCCGGAAGTGTTTAAGGAGTCAACACACAGACTGTGCATGTGGCACATAATGAAGAAACTAAGAGAGAAAGTCAGTTATCAACTGTTTCAAGATGAGGATTTTAAGACCAGGCTCAATAGGTGTGTTTGGAACAACCAACTTGAGCCTGATGAATTCGAAGAACAATGGGGGAAGATAATGACTGATTATCAACTTGTAGAACACGAGTGGTTTTCGATTTGTACGATCTCAGGGAACAGTGGATCCCTGCCTATTTTAAAGATGTTTCAATGTCTGGCTTGATGAGGGTTACTTCTAGGTCTGAGAGTGAAAACAGTTTCTTTGACAGGTTCTTCACACCTCATTTGACCCTTGTTGAGTTTTGTGTGTTCTATGAGAATTCCTTGGAAGCACAAAGACACAAGCAGTCCAAATTGAACAGTGACAACAAACACTCTGAAATCCCACGGAAAACAAAGTCAAACCTTGAAGTCCATGCTTCTGAAATGTACTCGCACACCATTTTCGAAGACTTCCAAACAGAATTGGTTGCAGCTTTGTCTGATTGCCATTTTAAAGATGTGGAGAAGATTGATGAGACAAAAATATATATTCTAACATACTTGCAGATGCCAAATATGTCATGGAACGTAGCATATTCACCAGATAACATGGTGATCACTTGTTCCTATTCTATGTTTTAGAGAATTGGCTTCTTGTGCAGGCACTGCCTTTGGATTCTACACAACCAAGATTTTCAGAAAATACCAGAACAGTACATAACGCAAAGATGGACGAAAGCTGCAATGAGTAAGCATGTCTTTGACAAAGATGGCAAACTGATAGATGCCTCTCAAAAGTTTTCTGACCGGAAAAGTTTGAGTACTGAGCTGTGGCAAGAGGTTTATTCTTGTGTCAGCGTAGCTGAGTGTGATGATAAAAACATGAAGCTTTTGATTGAAAAACTGAGAGATATTAGATTGGATATGATTAGTAACAGAAGTGTACCAGCAAAGAAGAAACTAGAAAGACAAGATGAAAGAAATAGAAAAGTACGTGGGCTGCAAAATACCTGAGAAGTTGGTGATTCATGTTCCTAAAAAATCTAAAAACAAGGGTAGGACCAAGGGCAAGAGAATTGAATCACAAATGTTAAAAGCCCTAAAGAAGAGAGGAAAAGAGAAGAGGTACTGCAAAACATGTGGCCACCAAGGACACAACTCTAGGACTTGCAAAGAAACAAACCATCTGACAGGTATGTATAATTTGGTTTCTTTTTAAATCATATTACATTAATGTTAAATAATTATTAAATTATACAAGCATAGCGCATAGTGTTTACCTTCCAAAATCATCAATCTTATATGGAGGCACATAAGCTCTTTGTGCAATGAACATTATGGTTATTCTAAAGGCACAGATGAAAATTTCAGCAATGTATATTTGGTTAACATTAAATCTATTATCAATTTAGTTGTTCATTTTGGCCATTTTCTCCTTATAAAATCAGATATTTAATTTATATTTTGTTGCATATTCACCAAATACTACCATGAAGATGACGACGATGAAGGAGATGAATCTGATGATGTGGAGGACGACGATGAAGAAGATGAATCTGATAACGAAGTGGAAGGTGCAAATTTTTGATTCAAGGATAGACATCCATAATATACACTACGAGAACATTCTTAAAGGCTTGTATGCACAATTCGATTTTACTGCCAAAGTACATTACTATTATAGGGAAAGTATATTACATTTGTATTAAAGGATCATTATTGTTGTTCTGCAAGGAACATTCTTAAAGGCTTGTATGTACATTACTCTTATAGCCAAAGTATATTACATTTGTATTAAAGGTTCATTATTGTTGTTCTGCAAGGAACATTCTTAAAGGCTTGTATATACATTACTCTTATAGCCAAAGTACATTGCTCTTATAGCCAAAGTATATTACATTTGTATTAAAGGATCATTATTGTTGTTCTGCAAGGAACATTCTTAAAGGCTTGTATGTACATTACTCTTATAGCCAAAGTACATTACTCTTATAGCCAAAGTATATTACATTTGTATTAAAGGTTCATTATTGTTGTTTTGCAGGGACATCATCAACTTGATTGTAATTGTTTTCCCAGAGTACAATAATTTTAAGACGTTTTTCACAATATACATTATTGTTGTTCAGCAAGAACATAATAAACTTTATTGAAATTTGTTTCCGGAATATAACACTCTCTTGAATTAAAATTTTTTCAAACTTCAGGTTGTACGACTCGCAGCTTCCTCAATATATGTTACATTACTCACACACATGTCACAAACGAAACTAAAAAAAGTTTTTACAGCTTCAGTTCAGCATCTTCCTCATCTTCATCGTCATATTCTTCCCATGGCAGTGGGTTTGAACGGAAATCCATTGCCTTCTTTAGTACAACATCAAAACATACATTGCCTTCTGTTGAAATCATATATGAAATGTATTTCTTCCGCAGAATCAGTAGGGGAGCATCCTAGCAAAATAAAGAAAACAAGGGATTAGAACATGTAAAAATGTGTACTGAATTATGTATTAAAAATAATTGTATTACTTCTGAAACTCACATCGCCTTTTTTAAGCCCACAGGTGCAATTTAGATTACCCTTAAATGTCTCCATATGTCTCATAACGTAAACACCACAATCAGTCTTGTTAGTGTTGTTTCTCTACTTCATCTTTGTAAGAATAGGCTGCAGTTTTTTAATGCGATCAACTTTTACCTTTGAAACACCGATGTCTTTCAAGTATTCTGCTAGAACATTACGCTGGCGGAGAAGGGGTGCAAGAAAACATTAGGACACTAATAATTATGAGGTACAATATCACAAAAATTAGAAAATTAAGACAGACACAAAATTTTTGGGGAAGGTACACTCTATGTAAAGTCATTGTACATTCACAATAATGAATAAGAACAGTATGTAGTGCTGTTAAGCAAAAGAGAGCATAGAATCTTACAAAAGACAGTGGTCTATCGTGGAAAAATTCTTCTGGTTTTCCGTCACGATGCACATTATCAATGATGATGAACTTATACTTGTTGCTGTCAATGACTAGTAAATGGTAATGCCTTTTATATATAACTGGGAAGAAGAACTGTAGATTTTAAAAGATTTAATTAGGCAACAAGCAAATTAAATATAACATGCAGAAAGAGTGTATATTGTCAATGCTAACCAAATCAATTCTATCTGGGTTAACCGAGAATTGGGTAAACTCTTCTTTCATTATATCCTTAATCACGATAAAATTTTCAACAGTGTCCAGTTCTCCATGAAGCATCATCTGTATGCAAGACAAGTAAAGTTTTTGATGTTAATCAAGGGAAAAAACATTACAAAATTTACTTATTGAAATAAGTTTATATAAATATTTGACTTACAGACACAGCTCACTACTACAGATACAGGCTATAACAACGGTCAAAAACCGTTGTTATATAAAAAAGCGGACGTTGTTAAAGCGTCCGTCGTAAAAGGTTATAACAACGGTTGGTTTTCTTAAGTAAACCGTTGTTAAAAATATTAACAACGGTTTTAAGTATAAAAATCCGTTGTGGAAAGTGTGACTCAATTTTGGGGGGAAAGTTATAACAACGGGTTTTAATATACAAAACCGTTGTTATAACTAAAGACAACGGGTTGTTTGTAAATAACCGTTGTTGTTTGTTCTTAAAAAATAAAAAATAAATAAATTAAATATTACTAGATGCATGCATAATTACGGCCCGTTAGAATTCCGATGCATGCATTATTACTGACATCACTGTACATATGAACGGATAATATGGAATGAGAAGGGTTAGTAATAAGATTTGAAGCAGCATTATTGAGAGATATGATGATGATTATGGCACAACTTCCTAACATATATATTAATTAAAAAGCAACTCAACCCACACATTGCTTAGTATAAATACATTGCATTATCTCAACTAACATTTCCATTATCTCAATATATTCATCTCCAAACCCTAACTGCTAAAACAAACTCTACTTAATCTTTCAAAACAAACTCCAAAAACTCCAACAAAATGAATGATTTCATCCTTAAGACTCTTACCATGATCGAGAACAACAACTTCATCCGCCGGTTCCTCCATATTGAGGAAAGTTTCAGGAGCTACCTTGCGGATGCTCGATCCGCACTGAAGCACGCCAAAGAAGATGGCTTGACGGAGCAGCAGCAGTTGCAGCTATATGACGATATAGCAACTGCTGAACGGAACCTCCAAATAGCCAAGGAGGAGAGGACGGATACGATAGAGCAGAATAAGATCCTCTATGAAAATATAAGAATTGCATTTTTATATATGTAATTTTTTTTTTTAATTTATGTATTTATAAATATATATATATATATATATATATATATATATATATATATATATATATATATATATATATTAATTATGTTTATCTTGCTTCTTCATCTTGCTTCTTCATTGTTTTACTAACTAATTATGCGAACAATACTTAAACAAATAACATAATGGTCGATAAAAACACATACATGCAAAAGAAATAAATAGAAAAATAAAATAATGACGATGAAACTAACAAAGGACGGCGAGATTTACCTAATAAATACGTAACGTAATAGACGATGAAATCAACAAAGTGACGGCGAGAAGAAGCGACGATGAGAAAGTGAGAAAGAGAGAAAGAGAGAAAGAGAGAAAGAGAGAAAGAGAGAAAGAGAGTGTGTGTTTTGTGTTTGTTTGTCCGTTTGTGTTTGTGTTTGTGTATTAAGGGTTGTGTTTTGTGGTGCAGCAGACTTACATTTTGTGTGTTTTATAGTATGGAAGGTATTGACAACGGTTATTAAACAACAACCGTTGTGAAATATGTTTTAACAACGGTTGTAAAAAACACCCGTTGTTAAATAAGTTTTAACAACAGGTTTCAAAAATAACCGTTGTGATTACTTTTCACTAACTTTGCGCCAATTTTGCGCCAAATTATTAACAACGGTTGTGCATGTGTGACCCGTTGTTAAAACTAATAACAACGGTTTTTATAACCATACCCGTTGTAATTGATTTTAGTAAAATTCGCGCCATACATTCTACAACGTCTATTGTGATTTTCGTGAATAATCGTTGTTAAAGGGGCGTTGTAGTTGCCTGGATTTGTAGTAGTGGATGTGGTGAAAAAAAATCGATAAGGCTCGGAAGAGTTTCTTCTAGATTCCTTGGCATTCAAAAGTTTTGCCCAACAATCAATCACATCACTCGTTAAATATTTAGATTGTCGCAGCGTTGCCATTTCAATACACCGAAGAGAAATTTCACCCACATGCACAAGAAGTTCCCTGGTTCAGGACTACCAGTGTTAACACAAAACAGGATACAGAACATTTTAAATTTAAATATTGTACATTAGTATATATATATATATATATACCTGGCTAAATCAGTATGTTTTCCTCTACTATACGACACATAATCAGCAATGCAATTCTGAAACTCAGTAAGCGGAGTAATAATGCATGTATCTGTGCTTAGTAAATTACGATTTGCAAGGATGCTCAGAGACTCTGGTTGACTTCTTTCATGTTCATGAACATTTTCATTGTTGATGACTTCGCCCTTGGTAGTGTCACCACTGTCAACCAGATTATGCTCATTTATACTCTTGTCGTTTGTATTACTCACATCTGTCATGTTCTCATTCTTCTCAGAAGCATCATAGCCATCTAGTATAATATTCCCTTCTGTACAACCTATCTCCATTCTTCTCTTCTTAACCCTAACAGTCTCATTGTTGTCAGGGACACCAATATCATCAATGTTCCGGGTGTAATTCCGGAGCAGGATTGTGACCACTTGAGCTTGTAGAATGATGTCGTTGCTCGTCTCTTCCTTTCACTATTTCCTGTAAAGATGAACAAACTGAGGGCTCGGCTTGGGGGCCGAGCGTACTCACTCTGATGCTCAAGTCAGTAAACTTAGAGAGATAAGTTGTATGTTTAACTTGGCAAAAGTATATTGTAGAGAGATAAGAGAGTTTATACCAGATATTCCAGTTGGTTTCTCAATGAGAGATGTGGAGTATTTATAGACTTTCACCTTTTGTCACGTAGTGGCCAAGTGGCCAAGTGGCGTAACAGGTAGAAAGACTGTCTTACCCTCGGCCGAGGGACCCATGACAGGCTGGCAGGCCTGGTTGACTCCATGCCGAGGGGACCGGATTCGAGTACACGGATATGCCTCTCGGCCGGCTAGTTGCCGAGCCGAGACCCAAGTGACAGGCCGACAAGCTTTGTCGGTTAGGTCGTTTTCTTTTGACTTGTTGTCTTTTAGCTTTGACCTTGGTCAATATGTTGACTTGGTCAGCGGGTGCAGAATATGCCCCATCAATTTGCCCCCAGCGTAGTCTATGCCGTGGTATGGACCTTCGATCTGTGTTTAGCGTATTCTGCGCATGTCGAACTTCTTCCTCGGCTTCGTCCTGTTCAGGCCGTACCATATCCCCCCTCCACATTGTTGTGTAATGGACATCGAATGTGGAAAAGAAAATGGCGCTGGCCGAGACCAAGGTTGGGAGTGCCGTATGCTTTTGATTGCCCCCGGCCGATGCTGCCAAGCTTGGTTGATCAGCTGGCCGTGGGCAAGTAGATACCAAGGAGCGTGTCGAAGAAGATTTGTCACTGTATGTCGATTGACCTTCTGTGGTTGCATGCTTGACACGTGGCCTGGTATTGATTGGTTGACGTTTCATGGGCTTTGCTCTGATTGGTCCACTGAATGGATTTTGCTCTATAAATAGAGCAGTGTGCCCCTCATTTTGCTGCGCAAATTTTATTTTCAAGAAAAATTTCCTCTCTCTAGTTTTCGAAGAGTTTTCTCTCTCTAATTTTCGAAGCGTAACTCGGCCTAACACTTTCTTTCAAGGTAAAAACAAATTCTTCCCCAACTTTTATTTGTTAAGTATTCGTTGCCACCATATCTGCTGCTGACGCTCCGCCTAGTACCTCAACCCCGGGGGGCGAACCGCCGCATCCTGATGAACAGGAGCCACTGGTTGTCTGCCCGCTAGGGTTCGGGGGTCGCAAGTCGCCTTCTCCTGAAATCGACGAGAAATATCTCGAGGATTTTGATGATGAGGAGGAGGAAGAGACCCGATCTGATTCAGAGAGGCCACATTACTTGTGGCACGGCGAAGCCTGCTCGATTAAACCTGCTCGCGTTTGGACGAACAAGTTCGCTTCTGTCTCCGGGCCTGAACTTTTCGAAGACCACTACAACTTCGGCAGGGGGTATAGAATTATTGTCCCTGTGGGTGATCAGGCAGTCTATTGCCCTCCCGAAGGTTGTATAGGCGTGTATATTAGACATCTGGAGTATGGGCTCCGTTATCCTCTTAATGAACACGTCTCATCCATAATCAAAGCCATGAATGTCGCCGTGGCACAACTGCACCCGTTGGCCATTAGGACGATTATTGGCTTCGTATGGTTTTGTCTCTTTAAGGGGTTGGCCCCAACGGTGAACCTTTTCCGCCGGCTCCACCATCTTCGGCTGTCTACCCAAGGCGTTATGGGGTGGTACAGCGTGCAGACCGAGCCGGGTTACGTGACCGTCTCCAAGCTAACATCCTGCAAAGACTGGAAGGGGCGGTGGGTATATGTCGAGGTTCCGGAGGACTATCCACTGCCCCGGTCCTTCCAGCGCCGCGTCATTTTTTTGTGTGAGAGTCGGGGGGAGCATGAAAGATATGTCTCCCGTAATAAGATTAAGATGGACGCCAAGAAGGTTTATCTTAAAGACGACGAAGTGCGGGCAATGAGCATGTTTGAAGCTGAGAAGGATGGCACGCCGAAGGGATGGATGCCCCCGATGCAGATCGTCCTTCAAGACGAGCCGCTTTGTCACGTCGGCCTCATACCGGCCCTCAGCCAGGGTGAGTGGGGTCGGTATGAGGCCCCCCTTTGCTTTTATGCTTTGATATTTGAGCCTTGGTTTACTTCTTTCGCTTAACTCCTGCTTTGTTTCTTGAAGATCGATTTGGCCGGGATCTCACTGTCTCCATCCTAAGCAAGTTGGGACTTGACCAGGAAAGGAGAGTTGTTGAACTGCACCCTAAGGCCGCGTCGCGTGATCGCAAGCAGGCCCCGCACGAACTCATGGAGCAGGCGTTGAAAGCAATGGATGTGGGGGCGACTCAAGCAGAGATTGGCGGTAACGTGCCGCGCCGGAGACCAAAAGCAATGTCTACGGCGGCTACGCCGTCAACTCCAACTCGATCTCCAATCCCCATAGTCCAAAAAGATAAGGAGGTCGTCAATGTTGACGAGGACCTCACCGTTCTGGAGGGTCCTCCTCCTTCAAATAAGAGGAAAGAAACAACGTCTGCTGCTGCTGCTATTACCGAGGCAGGGAAAGAGGAGGGGTCAGCCTACAGGGAAAGATAAGGAGATCTAACCCATGGCTCGGATTTAGCAGGTTCCTTATGCATTCCTGATGACAGGCTTTCTGATATGTCGATGAATGTTGATATGGACGCTTTGTCTGGGTTTTTTCTAGATCAACCGTCGCCAGCTGTTGCTTCCACCGAACGACAATTGGAGAAGCAGCCTGTGCAGATGGGCGACAAAAATGTCGCCGCCGACACCTCGTCCGAGAAGACTTCCTTCGTTCAGCTCAGGGCGGACGGCATTAGGTTGGCCAAAAGGCTGGTGAAGTGGGCTGAAGTTGCCGGCACTCATCTTATCGAGCAAGAAAAACTCGTGGCTCAAACTGCCCCTTCGCTCCAATGGCTTAGACTTGAGCTTGCCGCTTCTAGGGAGGAGGCCAAGAAGGCGAAGCAGGACTTCCTCGCTGAGCGAAAGCTTAAGGAGGACGCTGAGAAGGTGGTCCTGGCCGAGAGAGCTAAGGTTGAGTCCGCGTTGGCTGATGCCGCTAAGTTGCGGGAGGAGAGAAACAAACTTGAGGACGGTTATAAGGCCATGGTTGAGCAGAGGGAAAGATGGAAGACCCTGCATTTGGCCGAGGCGAAGGAACATAAGGGCACAAAGGCTATCCTTGCTCAGAGGGAGAAGGATATTGAGCTGCTGAAAACCGTCATCATCCTTGAAATGTGTGCCCGGTACCGGGACCAAGCTGAAGATGCTACAAGGGATGCGATTAAGGAGCTCCTTCCTGAAGGCACTTTTCCGTGGCAATATTTTGACAGACTTCTGGATGAGAAGGCGGCTGCGGAGGAGGCCAAGGCCGTGGCCGAGGCGAAGGCGGCGAAGGCTGCCCATGATGCTAAGGTGAAAGAGGCTAGAGAGGAGGCTGAGAGGGCAAAGGCACGTGAAGCTGCCAAGTCGTCCTCTGGGCTGCCCACCGATGGTGATGCTGCTGCTGCTGCCGGTGGCGAGCGGCAACAAGCATAGGGAGACGGGCAGTCGTCACCAGATTCACCTGGTCTTTTGGACAGCTTCAGCTGTTCGGGGGCTAACTTTTGAGCCTTTCCTCCCTGCCATCCTTTTGGCGCTTCAAGTCTGAATGTTGTAATTTTTTGTTGTTCCTTCTTTTTTGTTAAACTTTGGTAGGTTGAGTTTAGGCTATCAATATGGGGACGGCCGTCGACTTTATTTTGTCTCACTTGTAAACATTTTCAATGAAGTTTGTTTATTAGCCTTTGGCTTGGCCGAGGCTTTGATCTCATCCTCCATTCAGTTGTCTTCTTACGTTTTTAAACATATTGAGCGCTTTTTTGTTTTACCTTCGGCTTGGCCGAGGCAATTATATTGCGTATCTCAACTGTACTTAAACGTTTTTAGCATATTGGTCGTGCCCTCTGCTGCACGTGAACAGGCCGAGGTAGCAAGGTTCACGTTTCCCAATTTGCTCAGCAACATGTTGGCATGTCGGTCGCTTCCTCCTCCGCTCTCGGTCTGGCCGAGGCGGTCAGATTTGCGCTTCCCAACTGCTGTTGTAAACATGTTAGCATATCGGTCGTTTCCCGTCACTCCGGCTTTGGCCGAGGCAATCGAGGTTACGGCTCGATTTGCATTCGTATCTATAGACATATTGATCGCTTCTCTCGCCACTCCGGTTTGGCCGAGGCAGTCAGATTTGCGTTTCTCAACTGTACTTATACGTTCTTAAGCATGTTGGTTGCTTTCGCGAGTATCAACTGCATTTGTAGTGACTGACCGGCTTTGGCCATGGCGTCTACTTTGGTACGACTACGGAGGGGACAAGCATTTCGATGGAAAACTTGGATCACTCTTCATAAGATATAATCACGCGTTGGGGTGCCCACAACGGTCTCGGACACCTCCGCCGCTATACGAAATATTTCCTAAGGTTGTCTGTGTTCCAGTGGCTCATTAGAGGCACACCCTCCATGTCTGTCAGCCGGTATGTCCCCGGCCCCCTTTCTTCAACCACCCTGTAGGGTCCTTCCCAGTTGGCCGTCATCTTACCATGGATGTTTCCTTTGTTGGTTGCGGCCGACTTTCTCAGGACTAGATCTCCTACTCTCAAGTCCCTTTTGTGGACCCTACGGTTGTAGGCTCTTCTCATTCGGTTTTGATATACCCAAGTTCGAGCCGTGCCGTATCTCGACTTTCTTCGACCAGGTCTAGGAGGCTCTCGGGCCTTCTTCATTTTCGACCGGGTTAAAGGTTTGTATTCGAATATCGGCACCGCCGCTTTAATTGGCGGGACGGCCTCGGACCCATAGACTAGGTGGAATGGATCGCACCTCTGTTGCTTCTTTCTCCGTGGTTCGAAGGGACCACAGGACGCCGGGTAGTTCATCAGCCCATCTTCCCTTTAGATCTTCAACCTTCTTCTTCAACCCGTTCAGTATTGTTTTATTAGCTGCCTCCGCCTGCCCGTTGCTCTGAGGGTGGCAGACGGAGGAGTATGCAAATTTGATACCGAGCTCTTCTAACCAATTCATCACCATGTCGCTCCAAAACTCTCGGCCGTGGTCAAATACAATGACTTGGGGTAGCCCAAAACGAGTAACTGGATCATCAAAAGTCCTCGATCGAGTGGTTTAAAACCACTCAATCGAGTGAAAATGCAAAAGACGCAGGGAGTTGTTCCTTACACTCTATTATTTTGTTTTCTAATTCATTTTCCCCAATTTTCGTCTAACCCCTTCCCTAATTGCGATTGAAAGCTCCCCCAAATCCCAAGTTTTCTTGCCTAATTACCAAATCCGCCTCCTATAATCTATTTCTTACTTATTAATCTTTCAAAGCCCCCTAATTTCCCCTTAATTTGTGCTCATTTTCACGGTTTTAAAGAGGGTCTAGGGTTTGCGGTTTTTCGATCGACAAATCGCGTTTTCGTGCTTTTTCTTTGAAGATTAATTGCTTTTGTAGAATTTCTATCATCAAGTAAGTGATTCCTTCATTCTCTATGCATTTTAATTTCGATTATTTTGAATTTTATGAGAAAAATTGGAATTAGGGTTTGAATATCATTATTGGTCGAATTTTTCGACGTTACTTGTCTTTATTTGCCCTTACTTGTCTTACTTGTTGGTCTATCCCCATTCCTCGCTGTTTTTGCATGCTTAGTTCAAATTTTGCGCGAGATTTCGCGATTAGGGGCTGTTTCAGTCGAGTTTTTCGACTGTCAGACGGGTTTATAATCTGCCATGATTTAATTAACCTCAGTTGTTGTTAATTGTTGCTGTTATTACCTGCTATCCCGTCCCCTACTGCTGTTTACATGGTGTTTTTCGAAATTTTTGAGGAACTGTTGGGAATTGTATGCTGTAAGTCAAAATTTTCGACTGGTAGGGGCTCCACATGTTGTTTCTGCTGGTTTTTCGTGCTGATTTTAGCCACTATTAGCCGCTGTTTCTTATCATACCCCTTACCCTTTGTATACAGGATGGATTCTAGCTCTCTACCTTCTACTAGTTCGTCCTCTAGTCCGTATCTATCTGAGACAGTGGCCCCTGCTGTTGCCACTGTCTCCACTTTAGTGACTAATGCAGCCCTAGTGTTCCTAGTTTCAGCTGCAGGTACAGTTTTTGCCCCAGCTAGCTCTTCTGCTAGCTCAGTTCAGGTTGCCACTTCCTCTACGGTCACCACCACTGCTAGCACTGCTGCTAGTTCCTCTTTAGTTGTGGCCATAGCAGCCACTACTCCTACACCAACCACTGCTTTTACTCCTGTGGTGGACTCGCCAGCAGCCGCAGCTGCTTTCAGAGCAGCCCTGATCCCTCACTCCGTCACTGCACGGGCTACTACTTCGGGTTCCAGAGGCCGGGGTCATAGATAGTCTCGTTCTGCGCCAGCCCCAGCCACCTCTAGTTCAAATGCTTCTGCTTCAGCTGCTGCTTCTACTTCTGGCACAGTCACAGTCCGAGGGGACACTTCCCTCGACTCCCACCCAGATTATCCACAGGTACATTTTGTTAACGCCTTACATCGTAAGAAATTTTATGACCTGCTAGGCTGTGTGCATGTTCCTTCCCGATTTCTAGAGAAATCGACACTTGTGAGACTCGGCATTTACGAGTCGGTTTGTGACTTACTACGGGGCACGGGGATGGCCGGGCTCATCACTATGGGCGGCCACACTTTTCTGGAGCTGAGCCTCGAGTTTCTCAGCTCCTTTGCCTTCTCCTCAGGGGCACATGATGCTGACCCCACTAGTTCTTCAGTGTCCTTCCGGTTGTTTAACCGGACCTTTCCGATGACCTTAGGGGAGTTTGGTAGGTTACTTGGCCTTACCTCTACGGGCGCGATTGCCGCCCCTATGAGGGTCTTCCGTCAGCTTTGGAGGACCCTGGCCCACACCACTTTTCGTGCGAAAGCTCAACAGGTCCACCTCCCCGCTGTCCGTTGTTTCCTTAGACTGATGGGGAGCACTATTTTCGGCCGAAAGGAGCCGAACAACATCACAAACACCGAGCTCTCCATCCTGGGCGGTTATCTGAACATCGACTGTGAGGGTCATTTTACCCTCAACATAGCCTACTTGACCGCCCAGTACCTTCAGAGCCAGGGGAAGAAGGAGACAGGAACCATTGCCTGCGGGGGCCATAGCCACCATTCTTGCCCATTCCCTCATCCCCGTTTGGCCTCGTGACTTGCAGTACCTCCAGGGAGAGAGGCTACTGAGTCTGGATGCCATGCTTTCTCAGCATTGACTGACCCCAGACTACCAGACATGGAAGATTGACGGCTTCCTGTCTGTTGACTTACCTTGTGAGACTCTCCCCCGTCTAGAGCCCCTTCCAACTGTTGCTAGGGGCGCCCGCCTGCCACCACTGCCTGACCTTCACCTTCCACGCCGACCACCTCCCACTGCACCCGGCGCCAAGAAGCGGCGTCTTGAGACCGGAGAGGGGTCTACACCTTCAGGGAGTACCCAGCCTTCCACGGCTACTCCCGTACCGACCCCTACTCCCACTACTACTACCACTCCTACTCCCACTCCCACTTACCAGACACAGACTCAGCCGGACCTACCGGCTACTTTCGTACCACCTCCTCCCTTTGTGGCGCTCGCGGTCCTGGACCAAGGGGGCACCGTTTATGGTCTGTTGCTTGAGGTTGCAGAGCGTCAGGCTCGTATGGAGAGGGACTTGGCTCTAGCCTTGCATCCTCTGTACGAGTACCACTTACGGTGACGCCGTCCGATCCCAGAGGGTTGGCCACACCCTTCCTTCTACAGGTACCCACTTGAGGGGTACCCGGTGTCTGAGGAGGAGGAGGACGAGGACGAGGACCCTGAGGTGGCTATGAAGAGAGCTCGCGCTGAGGAGCAG
Source organism: Silene latifolia (assembly GCF_048544455.1). NCBI lineage: Eukaryota > Viridiplantae > Streptophyta > Magnoliopsida > Caryophyllales > Caryophyllaceae > Silene > Silene latifolia. The sequence goes on along the minus strand of NC_133538.1, from coordinate 155,411,585 downwards.
AGGAGGAGAGAGGAGGAGAGAGACCCGGAGTTCAGGGTGGAGGACGTCCGTGACAGTGACGGCGACGACGACGATGAGTAGCTACTGATCTACTCACTTCCCCAGTATTCTGGCTCGTTTGGGGAAGTTCGTATTTTGTATGTATCTCTTACTCTTTTATTTTGTCTCCTTTTATTTATTGTTTTTATTTTCTTATTGGTTGTATATTCCCGTTCCCCTGTATATATCTGCTGGTGTATGCTGGAGGACAACGAGGGCGTTGTCCGTTTTGGTTTGGGGAGGGTATTGCATCCTTTGAGTCTGCATTTGCATTTGTTTTTGCATTCACGTTTATTTTTCAGCTTGCATTGTTGTTTATTTCATTAAAAAAATAATAAAAAAAAAAAATTAGAAAATTTCAAAAAAATCAAAAAATTCACGTTTACTTTTGCATATAGGTTGAGTCGGAACGGTAGATTTCCATGATGATAATGCACTATAACTTGAATTTTTGCTTGAGCCTTGCACTTCTTTTGATAGTTATTAGCTTTGTCATACGCATAGTCTATGAGTTTCTGTTCAAATATAGCTGACTGTTTAGACTTGACCTGAAAAATTGGCAAACTACTTGAAAAATTCTGAGTTTTAGAGCCCTATAACTGGTGACATTCATGACCGGTTCATTAGGAATTGAGAGTAGTACTCCTTGCATAGCATGTTCATTTTTTTTTGCACTTTTATGACATTCAATTTCTTGTCAAATGCACATATTCGGGTTCGTGGTTGGTGTCACATGCAGGGAGGTGCTTGCAAATTTCTCTTTCTTTATATTTTTCACCCATTTACCTCCACATTAGCCAAATTTGCCTTTTTGACCCATTAGCTACATTCCAAATTAAGCCTGCCTAGTCAAGCTAGTTAGTATGTTCTTTTGGGTATGAGTTTTCCGATTGCATTTTGGCCCGTATTTCCGTGTTGGGAGTTGTTGGAAAATAGAGGAAGGAGGGAAAATAAAAGAAAAAGAATTGAAAAAGAAAAAAAAAAGAAAAAGACGTGAAAGTGAAAAAAAAAAAAAAGAAAAAGAAAAAAAAGAAAAGCTGAACGTGAACAGGAGAAAAGAACGAAAGTTTGAAAAAAATTGATTTGTCTCGGTTAGTTATTTCAGACGGTGTTTGAAAAAGGAAAGTTTGTGACCGTCTGACTCCTCCATTCTTATTCTATATTTTTGAGGAGATTGTATTTGAGTTTAGTGAGCTTTGTGCCAAATGAAGGGCACTTGTACTTAGCTTTTTAGTCAGTTGAGATTCGGATGGTTTACTATGGTCTGTTAGGAACTAGCTTGACGCTTTTACCTCCACATTTCCATAACATGTTTTGCCTTTCTCACCTGAACCTCACTATTCCCAAATTATTTATAAGCCCTCGGCTGTGACGGACGTTATTGATTGGAGTGTGTGCATTAGTACTTGAATTGTCTTTCATTTTAGTTTCATGCATGCTATGTAGGTCGCAGTTAGGTGAGTGACTGTCTTTTCTTCTCTCTTTTACACATAACATTCACCCTTTGCTTCATGAGAGAAGAGTGACCACGAGAGAGTCCGATTTTGTTGGACTTGCAAGGTCGATAGGTTAGCTATAGTTCTGAACAGCTTATAACTCGTTTGCGTATTGACTGCTTAGCTTTAACTGTTGGTTTTTGTTGCATTAAATTGGTTTAAGTAGACAAGTTAAGCTAGCTCTGAGTTATCATTTCCGTTCCATTAGTTGCATTTTAGTTTACTCGAGGACAAGTAAAGGTTCGGTTTGGGGAGATTTGATACGTGCTTTTTATATAGTCTTTTTAGCCTATTTCAGCACGTATTTCTATGCATTTTTATACTGTTTTTATAGTATTTTGCCCCGAATTGGCTACTTTGGTTCGTTTTGTCTATTTTCTAGAAATGAACGCGGAAGAAGTGGAATCGTACTCTTTTTCGTCCTTTTTGCATGCATTTAGAGGAGACAAGATTTTCCAGAGTGAGATACTGCATTGGGAAGTGTCATGACACGGATTACGAGGCATTTAGGCGAGGACTCGAGCTGATTTGAAGTCAAAGTACTCGATCGAGCAGTTTTACCACTCGATCGAGTGGTTTTTACGTCCCAGGATGGTCGATCGAGTGGTTTTCCACTCGATCCTTAGCTTGCTGAAAGATGGGTTACTCGATCGAGTAGATGCTGCTGAAGATTTGCTCGATCGAGTGGTTTTAATCCACTCGATCGAGTGGTTTCGCTGTTATGGGCTTTAAAACAGCCCGTGTTATGTTTATTTCGCCAAACTTAATTACTTTGCTTTTTAAGCACGCTTTACTAGGTCATGAGGATCGATCTTTTGATTATCTAAACTTTCTACTGTAAACCTTACTGCGTTGCTTATTTCCCTTCAATGTAACCTTGCTCTCGGATTGTTTGCACTCGGATTTTGTGTTCCTTACGCCGGATTCGCTTGATTGTAATTCCTTTCCTCTTCTCTTAATAATAATTAATCATTGTTTGCTTTAATTGCTTGTTTACTTCGTTATTTCTTCTGCCCTAATTTCTCTTTTATGCAATTTTGTTGTTATTTCATAATGTTTACTGCTGGAAATTTATCTGCTGTTAGTTTAATTAGCGACATGAGTAGCTAAACCCCTTCATGTTGGGATTAGGGGATCTGCGGTAGGAATGTGACGATGTAGTGAATGAGTTAGATGAATTAATTACAAGACTCTGTCACCATAGCAATTTAATTGTATTTATCGACTTAGTTGAGTGCACACTTCTGAGTCATCCTTTAATCTGGCTAAAATTAATCCTAGATCGAAAGATTGGACTAAATAGGCCTGCTATGAACAGTAGACTACCCTGACGAGAATGAAAGTTAAGTTAGTGGTATTTTAGGATATAAAGTGGACCGAAAGGACCTTTCAACATCCGTCTTACATTAATTCGTCTGAGTCTTTTACAGCTGAGTCATTGGACTACCGTAGTGAACCGAAACCCTGACATGTCCTTCTCTATCTGATAGTTTTATCCTTATTTCTTGCCTTTACTTTTCTTGCCCTTTATTTCTCTTTCCTTTAAAACTAGTAGTTTAGATAACAATTCAAACAACCCCCCCCCCCCCCCCCATTTGTGACCAAATAGACGGACTACTACAAATATCTTGCCTCCCTGTGGAGATCGATCTGACTTCCCTAGCTATATAGTTAGTTTAGTTAGTTTATTTTTGAAAGGTACACGACAGACGTGTCAATGTACTTCCTCAACTGAGATACATGGAAGACATTATGAACCTTGCTCAAATTCGGGGGCAACTCTAAACGGTAAGCAACGGGACCAATCTTCTCAAGCACACGGAAAGGTCCAATGTATTTGGGACTCAGCTTTCCTTTCACACCAAAACGTTTCACCCCTTTCATAGGTGACACCTTAAGGAATACTCGATCATCAACCTCAAAGGCAAGTGGTCGACGACGGACATCGGCATAAGATTTCTGTCTGTCTTGAGCGGCTTTCATACGCTCTCGAATGATCTGAACCTGATCGATGGTCTCGATCCACCAAATCGGGTCCCAACACATGAGCATCTTGGACTTGATCCCAAAACAGGGACTACGGCACTTCCTACCATACAAAGCTTCATAAGCTGACATCTTGATAGAAGTATGATAGCTATTGTTGTAGGAGAATTCAACAAGAGGTAAGCACTTCTCCCAAGAAGTGTGGAAGTCTAAAGCACAAGCACGGAGGAGGTCCTCTAAAGTCTGTATATTCCTCTCAGTCTGTCCATCTGTAGCGGCATGAAAAGTGGTACTCATCAGTAGCTTACTACCCATGGATTCTTGCAAAGCGTCCGAAACGGAACGAGAATCTCGGGTCACGATCTGAAACTATATCCTTAGGCACTCCATGGCAGCGTACTATCTCCTTCACGTAGGCACCAGCTAGGACAACTAAGTTCCATGTTTCCTTGATAGGTATAAATCTAGCACACTTGGTCAATCGATCTACAACCACCCAAACAACATCTTTTCCACTCGCAGTCTTAGGTAAAGCCATCACAAAGTCCATGGAAATGGACTCCCACTTCCAAAGAGGAACATCCAAAGGTTGTAGGAAACCTCCGGGTTTCTGATGCTCAATCTTCACTTTCTGACAGGTAAGACACTTGCTAACATACTCTAGGACATCAATCTTCATCCTAGGCCACCAAAACTGTAATCTCAAGTCTTTATACATCTTGTCACCACCAGGATGAATAGAGTAAGGAGAAAGGTGAGCTTCATCAAGGATCTTCTTCCTCAACTCGGCTACTCTCGAAACATACATCCTACCTTGGTAATGAAGGTATCCATCACTATCCACCACACAATCCTTAGCTTGCCCAAGTTGGATTTTTGCTTGAATGGACTTGAAAGTAGCATCCTCGGGTAGGCACGTACGGATCTCACGGTAAATGTCGGGTTCTGCACTCAAGGCACTAAGATAATCAAAGCCCTTCCCAACAAGGCTTATCCCTAACTTTTGAAATTCCGTGGTAAGTTCATCAGGTAACACACGAATAGTGCTCAAAGAGTGACTAGTCTTCCTACTCAAAGCATCGGCCACCGCATTTGCTTTCCCTTCATGATAAATCAACTCGGCATCATAATCATTCACCAACTCTAGCCATCTTCTTTACCTCATATTCAATTCTTTCTGGGTAAAGATACACCTCAAACTCTTATGATCAGTATAAATGCGGCAATGAACTCTAATAAGGTAATGCCTCCATGTCTTCAAGGCATGTACCACGGCGGCTAATTCAAGATCATGAGTCGGATAGTTCACCTCGTGAACCCTCAGTTGTCGAGAAGCATAAGCAATAACCCTTCGGTTTTGCATCAAGACACAACCTAGGCCATGCTTTGAAGCATCACAATAAACATCGTAGTCCACACCATCCTCATGTAAGGTCAACACCGGAGCGGTAGTCAACCTAGTCTTCAACTCTAAGAAGGCATTCTCACACTCATCGGTCCACACATACTTAGACTCCTTCTTCAACAATTGAGTCATCGGTCTAGCTAACTTAGAGAAATCTTTCACGAATCGACGGTAATAACCCGCCAAACCGAGAAAGCTTCGAATCTCAGTCACATTTTTCGGACTCTTCCAATCAACAACGGCCTCAATCTTAGAAGGATCTACCATAACACCATCTTCGGATATGACATGTCCAAGAAAAGTTACTTGATGCAACCAAAATTCACATTTCGAGAACTTAGCATACCACTTTTGATGACGTAGAATATCTAAGATGATACAGAGGTGTAGGGCATGTTCTTCATCATTCTTTGAGAAAATCAAGATATTAATAATGAACACCACCACACACTTATCGAGGTACTCACTAAAGGTACGATTCATTTGATCCATAAAGATAGCCGGAGCATTAGTCAATCCGAAAGGCATCACTTTAAATTCGAAATGACCATATCTCGTGCTGAAAGCAGTCTTAGGAATATCGGACTCACGCACCGGAATTTGATGATAACCCGATCGGAGGTCAATCTTGGAAAAAGTAGAAGCACCACGTAATTGGTCAAAGAGATCATCAATTCGTGGAAGAGGATACTTGTTCTTGATTGTCACACGATTGAGTTCACGATAATCAATGCAAAGTCGCATAGATCCATCCTTTTTTCTTCACAAAGAGGACGGGGGAACCCCAAGGAGAAGCACTAGGCCTAATAAAGCCTTTCTCAATCAAGTCATCAAGTTGAACTCTCAACTCCTTCAATTCGGAAGGTGCCATACGATAAGGAGCTTTAGCAATAGGACCGGTTCCGGGAACTAGGTCAATAGAAAATTCAACATCCCTTTCAGGAGGAATCCCGGGTAATTCATTGGGAAATACATCCGGAAATTCACAAACAATGGGAACATCCTTCAAGGGAGGAAGAGAAGGAGAATTAGAAGTAGTCACGACACATAGGAATGCTTGATGACCCTTCTTCAAAGCATTCACCATCTTCATAGCTGAGATCAACTTAACACCTGTTTGCTTTCCAACCCCTTAATAAGATACGCGAGTACCCAAAGGGCTTTTAAGAACAATCTTTTGATCTCGACATTCAAATCGAGCATGATAGGTAGATAACCAATCCATGCCCAAAATAACATCAAACTCATCAAGTGGAAATCGAAGGAGATTAGCCGGGAAAATAGATCCCGCTATCGATATAGGGACATCCGAATAAAAATAAGAACAAGAGAAGATGTCGCCGGAGGGTAAAGATATTGATGTACTATCTCCAAGTGAAGGTTCAAGAGGTAACTTGTCGGAAAATTTCATCGATATAAATGACAAAGAAGCACCGGTATCAAATAAAACCAAACAAGGGACATCAAATATTAAGAACGTACCGGACTGACTATGTCGGGTGTGCCTCGGCCTCAAAGACGGCTCATCACAAAGATGCGACCTCTCGGCCTCTTAGGAACAGCAGGAGTAGTAGTAGTCTTCTTCTCAGGACACTCATTAGCCTTGTGTCCAGGCTTGTTGCAGGAGAAACACACAATTTGCTTATCAAAGCAACCAATTCCGGGATGCAAATGCTTCTTACAATGATAGCACATACGACCCTTAGGATTTTTGTCGTTGCTAGAAGATAGAATACGAGCACCTTGATTTGCTTGTCCACTCGGAACAAACTTCTTTTTGTTAGGATAAGAGGGGGAAGAAGTAGGCACAAAGGGTTTAGAAGGAGCAACATAAGGCCTAGAAGTGGAGTAGAGTGGCCTCTTGCCAAGGGAAGAACGAGAAGCACGAGCCTCTTCATCAATAGCCCGAATAGAGCTCTCAGCCCATAATGCATCATCATAGATTGAGACAAAGGATGTAGAATCTCTACGAATCATGCTCTTAAGCTTTGGAGTAAGCTTGTCAAGGTAAAAGAAAGCTTTTTCATCTTCATTTTTGACAAGTCTAGAAGCATAGTAAGAAAGTTCATTGAATTTATCGGTAAAGGCTTGAACAGAAAGACTTCCCTGCTTCAAATCCATGAACTCTTTAAGCCTTTGTTGTTTAAGCTCTTTTGGATAGAACCTAGCCTCAACTGGATCCTTAAAGCGATCCCAACCAAAACCAGGCTCAAGAGTGGAAGTAGGACTAGTCATGGTCCACCATCTATCAGCTTCTTTCACAAGGAAATGAGAAGCCAATTTCACTTTGTCTTCTTCACGAACATCATACAAGGCAAACCTTTTCTCCAATTCACGAAACCATTCGGTGAGTGCCACCGGGTCTACTTCACCACCATAAGTTTGAGTCTTGTTTCGAGTCAATTGACTTGCCACCCAAGTGTAAGAACCGGGTCTATCACCTTCTGGAAACTGAGGAGGGGGAGGAGGAGCTGGTTGGTTTTCTTTGATTGAAGAATCTGAGTAAGAGCTAGCAAGATTGCATTATCTACGGATCTTGGAGGAGCCATCTTGCAAAAGAGAACATTGGTTAGCACCTAACAAATAACAATCACAAAGAGACTACCACATAAGGTCCTAAGTCTACCCATCCTACCCGTCTCTCAAGTTTATTATTTTAAGGTCAAGTTATTTATATTGGGGTGCACAAACGTGCGTCGGGAGCAAATATGCTCTAATACCAACTGTGACACCCTCATTCATTGCGGAAAAGTAAACACATAATTCTAGATAAAAACTGCATGGATATGTTTGTAATAGGTTCATTTGGGTAAAAACCTGTAATTTTTAAAACCTGAACCTGTTATAAAAATATCCAAATGGGAAGGTGTCAAACATTCAAGGTCTAAAATAAATCTCATAAATAAAACATCGCTAAAGTCGTGAAACAAAGTTATACAACCCAAGTATGAAAAAGGGAGACATATGTCCCTAAAAAGTATATAACATAAAAAGTGTTTAAGGGTCACAATAAAATAAAGCCAATATAGGTCCCAAGGTTACTTTACTCGCTAGCTCGTCCATGTACCCCATATATGCATCACCTACCTGTCAATCGCATTTTATACAAATACGAAAGCCACAGTCAGTGGGGAGTAACTCCGAGTTCTCCCAGCCACGAAATGTCATAATTAATATAATATGTAAATATAAGAGTATGAATATGAATAACACATAGCCTTAGCATATAGATGCTAAACAATCGTGCTTATCATGTGAACAACAATATATCAACACATAGTCCTAGCATGTGAATACTAGACCGACTTATACTACACTATCATGTGAATCACATAACATCCGGGAATCCAAACTCTATCAACCATAGCCGGCTTGCATCATACAAGGCTTTGGAGTAGAAATTATGATTGATGAAATGTGGAACTCTTTTGTGTATGGCGAGGTTAAGTTAAATGGCTTGTTTGATAATTGTGGCATCATACGGTGGTTAATGTTACATGAATGTCTTGATTAGTGGGAGTATAGGATGAATTGTGGAAATTGTGATGTTGTAGCATTATAAACCGACCTTTGCAGGTATATAGCTAGTTTAGACTTGTAACCTTTATATTATCCATGGTTGGATTGTGACATAATTGTTACAGTGGTTGAGGTAAGGAACTTAGGTGAAATGTTGGTTGATTGGGTAATGGTTATGTGTAATTCGTGTACGATACATGTTTATGTGGTAGAAATACGTTCTAACGGTGACGAGCCCGATTGCACGGAACTCCGAACATTTTTACTTGTTTTGCAGGCTCAATAATTTCGAATTCCGTTCCTGTTCTCTGACACTCGATCGAGTATAGAAGCATACTCGACCGAGTAAGCTACACTCGGTGGAGTATACTAGCACTCGATCGAGTGCCCATTTTGTCAGATTACGAATCTCTACTGATCTCGAACACTCGGCCGAGTATTCTAAATACTCGACCGAGTAGTACATACTCGGCCGAGTATGCCCAATACTCGACCGAGTACGGTTTTATCGTGACTCGGCCGGGTTGTTCTAAAAACCCTATATTCCTCCTTTCTTTCTCATTTCCGCCTCCAACATCCTTTTCTTTCATTCTCTAAAACTCCATATCACTTCTCTCTCAAACCCTTGGGTGATTTCTAGGTGGTTGTTGGTGGATTATTCCCTCTTTGCTTGCCAAAACTTCATTCAAGGTATGGTTTTAAATCAATTTCTTTCCTTTGTTCTTAAAGTTATGGTATGCTCTTGCTCAAACTTCGAATCCCTATCACGTGTAACTTAAATTAAGCTTCTTCCTCTGATAATTTGGATTTAATTGCCTATAAACATCGTATATGCCGTCCCTAGAGCAATTCCATGGCTTAAATAGCTTCTTGAATTTTATAGGGTTTTGCTTAAGTCGAAAATTTTGGTCCTTTAGCTTGTTTTAAGATGCTCTTTCAAAGCTTCTTGATGATAAGAATGACTCCTTTGAGTAAAATACTTTGTGTTTTGTGAGAAAATTTCGTCTCAAAATTGTATACATTCTGAAAAACAGTCCATCTATGGCAAAATTTTGTGTGAGGTATCTTTGTTAAAACCTATCATTTTGCAGTATGCCGAAAACAAGGGCCAACACAAACAAGAGGACCCGTGCCAATGTTCAATTTGAGACGGGTCAATCCAGCCAAGAACCTGTTGTTCCACCGGTGGAGGCTTATCCATCGATAATCTTTTTCGATTTCAAGCAGCGTAAGGCCTTCATAGCTTTGATGAGTCGTCCTTTTCGACCTACTCGGTGTGTGAACCCCGAGATTTTGGAGACCTTGGGGATTAAGGAAGACATAACCCATATCTTTGAGACCTTGGGAATGGAGGGGTTGTATCACCTGAGAAAGAAGTCCTACCCTCATTTGACCCTGGAGTTTTTGATCTCATTTGTTTATGATGCAAAGGAGAAGACGGTCTCTTTTCGCCTCATGAACGAAGACCATGAGTTGACTTTGGATGAGTTTGCTGGCCACCTGGGCCTAGAGGCAGAGGGGACGGGGTATCTGAATGATGTAGCTAAGAATAGTGGTGCACCTCTTTACCTTCCTTACTTGACTGGCCGACCTGCTCCTAGTGCTAGTGCTATGCCGATTAATGATGTTCAGCACGTGTCCCTCCGTATGTTCCTTAGGATGATGACCTTTCTATTGTACTCGAGAGATGATATGAGGAAACTTAATTCTCATGAGGTTATGCTGTTGATGTCTTACCTGAACCTGCACCGTAGGAAGCCCTTTTATTATAGCGCTCCGGGGGTGGTTTGTGCTAGCTTGGAACATATAGCACAGTCCCCGAACCGACACATTGATTGCAGGGCCATAGTGATCCGCTTAGCCCAGCGCCTGACTGACTTTGAGGCTCCACCTCCATCGGGGGATGAGCTATTTGAGGCCGTGCCGACCATGAGCGCCAAATATTGGTGTAACAAGTAACAACAGGTGGTTGTGGAAGATGGATGATGGGTCTTATGCCTGGAGGGTGAGGGGATCATTGTGAATGGTACTTCCTGACCCCGCACGCCTTCCTGTGGTTGACCACTTAGCTGAGTGGGAGCCCATGGGTGGGATACCTAGACCAGGACCTCACTATTATTTGATCAACCCCACCATTCTCCTGGACTTACCTGAGGCTTCAGCGGCATCTGAGGGACATCAGGCTTCTCCCCCACCTCATGAGCGCCGTCATGTTAGACAGCCTAGAGTGGACCCAGTTGAGACTGAGCCCTCTTACTCCATGTCGAGCTACTACCCACAGCAATACTCGCCCTAGTCCACAGTGCATGACACTAGGATGCAGGTTATCGACTTGACTAAGCGGCTCTCCACAACCTTGGTGCTCCGCAACATGCATGAGATGACCCATAATCAGGGTATAGGGACTGAGCTAGCATAACCCGTCCGGTGGAGAGGACCCGGAGTAGACACGGGTGTCTTCCACAGCTATGAAGTTGACCCCGGCTTTTAGAGGCCACCTGAGGTGACCGAGTTTGGCTGCCTCGCGGGACCGTGGGGAGCTAACTATGGCAGCCATATAGGAGGAGGAGATTACTCAGCGGCAGGTTATCAGGGATCTATTACTTCGGGAGCCGGAGCTTCAGGTGCAGGCGGCGATGATGAGATGGATGGGGGTACATATCAGTGATTTTCTTGTTTTGTCTAGACTTGTTTCAGTTGTGGATGGATATTTATCGTTTCTTGTTGTAAACTTTTATTTCGGATGACTGTACTTGGCCTTAAGGCCATTACTCGTTTTCGTAAACTATGGTGGTGATTTGGCAGACTTGGACATGTCTTTCAGTATGGCACTCGTGACTTGTTACAGGTTAGGTTGTGGGTGGAATTGTGTTTCATTGCTGAAATCGCTCTCTGCCCGTGAAAACTCGACCGAGTATAAAGAATACTCGACCGAGTAGACTCTTATACTCGACCGAGTAAAGCTTAATCGACCAAGTGATCTCTCATACTCGGCCGAGTATCAGGGTATTGTGTGATATGGTAATGTAATTCGTTTAGTTTCTTATGTTTAGTTCTTTACTCTTGTGTGTACTATGTTAACTTGCTTGTATCTTCACGTCCCCGCGTGGAGTACCTTGTTCGGGTGTAGCGGTAACGTTATTACGTCTTGTGATTGGGTTGAGATGACAGTGGTATCATGACTTTTCATGCTTGTGTAGCTCTTTTAGTAGAATGTATGTATGCATCTTCTCTTGCTTAGTAGTCGTAGGATAGTTGTGGATTATGAGTAGAGTTTGTGTTGAGTTGTATACTAAATGTATGATCTGTAATAGTGTCCAACTACGGGTAATTATTGTCGTTGGGTGCATCGAACTTCGTGGACGAAGTTCCTTTAGAGGGGTAGATAACATATCGCGATACAAAAGTCCATATAAACAAAAGTACAAAAGTTAAAACAAGGTTTTGAGTGCTTAGCCTTCTTTACTTATATGCCTATCTTCTATGTTCATCTTTCCGACGTTGTGTAATGAGTTAAAAGAAAAAAATTGACGATAATTGACAAGAAAATTAGAATTGAATGATATATACATATATGTGTGCCCAATAGGATCGTGAGTTTCGTAATCGTGGTAGTTGGAATTGAGTGTCTAGTGGTGGTATACGTTGTATTGTCTTGCGGTGGTTGAGGTGGTTAACCTCGTTGTTAAGATGTGTGGGCTGAACTTCGGGGACGAAGTTCCTTTTAAGGGGAAGACTGTAATACCCATGATGTTTAAGGACTCTTTTGACCGACCCTTTGACCAGGAAAGACCTTAAGAAGAGATAGGTGGGGGACTAGGTTAGGATATGTGCTTTACGAGAGTGTTTGCTCGACCTAGCAGGGACTACTCAGCCAAGTATTGTGTGTACTCGACCGAGTAGAGCCTACTCGGCCGAGTATGGTAGTACTCGACCGAGTAAGGCTGCTGTTGACGCGTCGATATAAAAACGCAATTTCGCAAGATTCATTTCATTTTCTCATTTTTCGACAGTTCCTCTTCCTCTAACCCTAGCCTACCTCTCTCACCTATCACCCCTACCTCCATACACTCTCTTATATGTAGCCTACACATCAACCATGTGAAGTACGGGGTTTGCATAGGAAGGATGTGTGCGTGGTCGTCGTCCGTGTCACCGTCGGTCCACGTTATTAGGTAAGTCGTTGTTTTATTGTCTCCTTCATTAGATTATTGGGAGTAGTTGTATAATAGGATGTGGTCATCATTGTAGGATGTATGGTTGGCGATAAGGTAGGGTTTCCCTACTCAGTTTACTGTTAATTGATTTAAGATTGCGATTGTATCGTGTATGATTGTTGTCTGCTGATCATCGGAGTGTTGGTGTGGTGGTGGTTGGGATGGTGTTCTGATGGTTGTGGTGGAGTCACTTGCGGGAGTGGCTTCACGCCCTAGTTCGCCCTCCGTAGAACCCGTCACGGGAGGGGATGTGCACATTAAGGGACAGGTTTATCGCTCGTTGATGAGCGGGATTTTGGTGGGGATTGGCTGCGGTCCCCCATTGGCGGCGTGGGCTACCTGTTGCGATGGGTAGTCTGGCAGGGCTACACACCTCGGTGTGTAGTCGGTTACTGTGTGAGATCGGGAGACCGGGGTTGGAGGATGACTAGCTGGTTACTTATCATACTTGTCTTATCTTAATTGCTCAGTAACTGACCCCGTGTTATGTTTTTAAAACTGTGGTGATCCATTTGGGGATGGTGAGAAGTTGGCTTAGCAGGTACAGTTGGTTGTTGTTGTTGGTCATGGAGGGAATCGAGTCACCACGCTACCGGCATAGGTGTTCTGACGCATGAGTTCTTTAGCAGTCATAATTATCACTTGTATTCAGTTTTATACCGTGATTGTAAAGTGTTAAAGTAATTAATTATGAATTTTCTTTTATTGTCTATTTTATCTACTACCTCGGGTGACCGAGATGGTAACACCCTCATACACTGGGATGGTCCTTGGTAAGGCGTCCTGGTGTGCGAGGGTGTTACAAAGATGAATGACAAAGTAGTCGACTGGGAATAGTTAATGACAAATATATGACACGTAAAATGCAAATGCATGTCCTGGACATAATGCATGTATGATTAATGCAAAAATGGAGTATCTTCGAAAACAGCTAAAATGATTTTTGAATTTTTGAAAAGATTTTTTGAAAAAGATGGGGTCTGACCCAAATGTGATCTAAGTAGAAAGACTGGACACTAAGTGGACATTTTTGTTCTGGAAGTAGCTCACAATTTCTCTTGTGTGGAGAATGTGTATCATGTTTATTTGACTTGTGAATTTGAGTTATATTTTGATGAGTTTTGCCCTATTTAAAGTAACAAGCTCTACTAATCAAGCAAAACTAATACCATAGAAACAAAATACTTTTATGATCGTATAAACTTAGTGTACATCCCCCGAATTCTTAGATGCTAAACGAGGATGACAAATGGAGTAAAAGGTGCCATGGTGTTAGAAGACACTGGAGATCTGTGCATCTCTCTCACTCACCTAAATGAATGAAAGGATCGTCCCAAGAGGAATAGAGACAATGAAACTGTGGATTGACTCATCTGAGAAATGAAAAAAAAAATGACTACTCTGCAATTTGATTGCAAATTTCTGAGAAATGAAAAAATGACTACTGTACAATTTTAATTGCATTTTGGACTGGAAATTTTTGTGTTCTTGAATTTTTGAGACTGGATTGTATCTATTTGAGCTTATATATTTTGTCTTTTACTTTTTGAGACTTTTTGTCACTGGATTTGTATCTATTAGAGATCATATTTTTTTCTCTTTAACCTTTTGAGACTGAAGTTGTGTCTAGTTGAGATCATCTTATTTGGTCTTGTGAATTGTTGAGAGTGTTGAAACTGGATTTGAATTGTACCTGTTCGAACTTGTATCGGTACTTAGACTCACATCTTAAGTTCATTCTAAGGGACTAGTGGCCACCACGTCTGTTTTAACATTATGTATAGAGTGTTCCAGTGTCATATTTGGTATGTTTGGTCACGGGTGTACTAAGAATTTGGTTTGACCTCGGGCGAGCTAGTTTTCTAGCATCAACGGGAATGGTTGACAATATTTGGCGAAATGGCGGATCATATGAGATTGTGCTCATCTAGTAGTCATTTGAGATATGAGAAATTGACAAATTTGGTAGAAAGCAATCTGTGCTCATTTGAGAAATTGACGAATCTGGTAGTCATTTGAAATATGGAAAACTGACAAATCAGGTAGAAAGATAGAGTCTCCAAACCTAGAGGTCACCTAGAGACACGACGATCAAGGAATTATCACACCACAGGAGATGGAAAAGGTGGTCAAATGCACGCCCTCGTTTTTTTTCGGTAAAATGTAAGTATATTAAGAAAAAAAAAGTCACCATACATCAAGAAGGACGGTGGTCAGGTTACCCAACCCGAACTTCTTAAAACCGGACTATTAGAAACTAACAAACACCAGCCCAAAATAAAAAAACCATGAGCAGCTAAACAAATCAGACATGTCTAATTTGTAGCTGATCAACAAAATCAGGTAACATCAACAAAATTTATTCCTTATCGTCCCAACCTCCTCATCTGCTCCTTCAGTGCCTCAATCAGCTACATTCTCTCATCTTCTCTATCAAATATCTGTCTCGAACTCCCACTTGCTCATGGAAGCTCAAGGTACGACTTGCTACCTCTTTAATAATCGTATTCGCAACTTTCTCTGGGTTGACGATAACTAAATCATGCTTGCACAGATTCCGCTGCCTCCAAATGGAATAGATATAGGCGTTAATCAAGGCGTTGATCTCATCCCAGAGCCAATCAATCGTCTTCTCCATTCTGTGGGGTCGTCTGGTGGAATGTCCTCTCCAATCCGAGTGCCAATGACGGCAATAATTCTGGAGCTGTACTCACATTGAAAGAATAGGTGAGAAGTAGTCTCTGATCCAATACCACAAATTGTACAGGTATCATCTTCACTAATCCCCAAATTATGTAGGTTGAACTTGGTATTTAAAGCATTATGAAAATAAATCCAAGCTAGGAAACCATGTTTAGGGGTCATATATTTGTTCCAGATAAGACTCTGCCATTGAATCCGTTCCCCTTTGCTTTTGATGAAATCATAGCCTTTGGCTATCGAATATTCTCTCCCCTTATCCGTAGACCAAATATTCTGTTGATAGGAGTCCTGATAAAGAGATTTGATTTGGCATATTTTCCCCCATAACCAGCTAGAGTTATTTGATGTATAATAATCTAGCCAATGTTTCCCTTTTATGTAGACTGTATTGACCCATCTGACCCACAGGTGGTCTGGCTTAGTAGCCAACCACCAGACCAATTTTCCTACTGCAGCCTTGTTCCAGTAAATGGCACACTTCAGACCTAGTCCTCCCTCATTCTTAGGTCTACAAATTTTTTTTCCAAGAAATAAGAGGAGATCTTAGGTAATCAACCCCTCCATCCCAAAGAAAATTTATGCATATAGCCTCAATCCTAGTGATCACTCCAGTAGGTAGTATAAAAATACTAGCCCAATAGTTATGTAGAGTCTTAAGAACAGCATGAACCAGAGTTAGCCTACCTGTATAGGATAGTTTCCTAGCCCCCAAATTCCTTATTCTCTGAACAATTTTATCAATGAGGGGCTTACAATCCTTAGCAGTAAGTCTTGTGGTTTTTATTGGGACTCCAAGATATTTAAAAGGGATAGAACCTTCCACCATACCTCATATCCTTAAGATATCCTGGTTCAAGATAGCATTTACTCCATTGAAGTATGCATTTGACTTGCCTTTACTCATATTGAGACCTGAAGATTTGGAGAAAGCTCCAAAGGATCTGATAATTGTCATAATTGAAGGGCTATCTCCTTTGCAAAATAAAAGCAGGTCATCTGCAAACATAAGATGGGTTAGTTTCATTTGTTTGCACATTGGGTGATAGTTAAAATCATTATCCCCAGTTGAATAAGATAAGATCCTTGAAAGGTATTCCATGCACACAGTGAAGAGCAAAGGAGAGAGAGGGTCTCCTTGCCTCAACCTCCTTTCTCCTTTAAAGAATCCAAACACATTGCCATTAAGATTGAGGGAATAACTAGCTGTTGTAACACACTGCATTATCCACCCTTTAAATTGCTAGCTCTGGGGAATTTAAGGCACTGAGCATTTGATTTAAGAACTCCCATTCAACAGTGTCATATGCCTTCTGAATATCCATTTTGAATAAGCACCTTGGTGAGACAGCCTTCCTTTCATATATTCTAATGATGTCTTGGCATATAAGTATGTTTTCCATGATGCTCCTCCCATGTATGAACCCTCCCTGATTTTGAGCAATCAGATTAGGGAGAATCTTAGCCAGCCTGTTACACGAGATTTTAGATATGCATTTATAAATGACATTGCAGCAAGCAATTGGTCTTTATTGAAGGACACTAGTGGGTCTAGGTATTTTAGGAATTAGTGTGACCATAGTAGCATTAATCTGCTTGAGGATAAGCCCTGACTCAAAGAAATCCAAGATTGCAGCAGTAACTTCCTCTCCCACCATATCCCAGATATCCTTAAAGAACTTGCTTGAGTACCCATCAGGCCCAGGAGACTTGTCATCAGGAATATGAAACAATACCTCTTTTACCTCGTCTTTAATGACAGGAGTAAGAAGTATGCTTCTATGAGCAGTAGTACAGATATTCCCTTGTCTCACAATATTCTTGTTGACTTGGGTTGTGGTAGCTTTTGATCCCAGCAGCATAGTATAATAGTTCAAAAAAGCATTTTGAATACCTTCCTGGTGACTGTGATTTCTATTCCACTGATCAGTGATTTGGCAAATAAAGTTCTTGTTCCTTCTTGCTTTTAGAACCCCATGAAAGTAAGCTGTGTTTGAATTGCCATCTTTTAACCAGTGAGCTTTAGTTAAGGTAGTCCATTTTTGCAGTATACAGAGAATTAAAGATATGGTGAGCTTCATATTCCTGCTGGACTAGACCCATATACCCAGGATTAGCAATAATCTGCTCCTGAAGGTGCTTCAACCTGAGTTGGGCTATATCAGCTTTATTCTCAATATCAGAGAAGTGATCCTTATTGATCCTTTTAAGCTCAGGTTTTAGCATCTTCAGTTTTTTAACCACCCTGTACATCTTAGTTCCAGGGACCCAATGTTGCCAAACCTTAGATACACACTCCTGAAAACTAGCAGCTACACTCCACATATTAAAGTACTTGAATGGCCTGTGCTGATTTCCCCCCATACAACCTTTACTCACCAGACAAGGGTTATGATCAAACTAACCCTCAAGTAAGAAATTAGCCAGATATTCAGGAAATTTATCCAACCAGCCTTGATTAAACAGCAGCCTATCCAACCTACTATATACCCTTGTCTCAGGTGGTTGCTTATTATTCCAAGTGTAGAAAGCACCAGTAGCTGATATATCCATTACCCCACACTCTTGAATACAATCATAGAAAGGTTCAGCTTCAGCCTCTGTCACATTTCCTCCTAGTCTTTCATTAGCATGTAAAACATAATTAAAGTCCCTCTTATGGCCCAAGGAGCATTAATCTGCCTTGCAATACTCTTGAGGTTCAACCAAAGGGACTCTCTTTCTCCCACTCCATTGAAAGCATAGATGATGGTATAATAAAATTGCATATGAGTAAATTTATTAGTCACCTGAACATGAATAAATTGGCAATCATATTTGATGAAACTAACATAAAAAACATGAGGTTTCCATATCACCTAGACTCTACCTCCATGATGCTAAGCATTATTGGTGGAGGCACTCCAGTCTGAAAATTTTTATTGACAATACTATGAATATTGCTAGCCTTGACCTTGGTTTCTAACAAACCAAACAAGCCAATATTATTAGTATGAATAAAATTATTTACAAATCTCTACTTCACTTCTTTATTCATCCCTCGCACGTTCCAGAATCCAAAATTCATTGATTAATGTTAGGGGGATCATTACAAGACACACCAATTCCTTTTTTAGGACTGCAAGTTCCCTTCAACTCTTCCATGTGATGAGGAGAAGTTGAGATTTTCCTGCTAACATCACTCCCCTGCCTAGGCTGTCTAATAGGGGAAATAGTCCCACTGGAAGGAATATTGATCTTAGTAATAGGGGTACTTGCATTATCCATCTCAGCTGCTGTGCATTTTGTGACAGGAGACACTAAAGAACCTGTAACCAGAGGAACAACTGCAACAACAGGCTTTTTGATTGGCCTCCACACTTTTTGAATCACAGGTGCAGTAGTAGCAGGTATGGCTGATTTTGTTACTGTTTTATTCCTCCTGCAATGGTCTTTCTCATTCCCTAACTATTTGCACTTAGTACACAAGCTAGGTTTCCACTCATAATCAATGTCAATAGACACAGCTTGCTTATTTTCATCCAAAAATTTAATGGAATTTGGGAAATTTTTCCCTAGCTTTAGTTCAACCATGACCCTAGCAAACCCTAATATGGTTTTCAATTCAGTAGAAGTATCACTTTTGATATATTTACCAACTAGGTTTGCTAATTTAGGAAGACTCTTACCCCAAAATTTCAAAGGTAGTTTCTGCAGTCTAATCCAGGCGGGGACAGTTTTGATCTCCTCCTTGGTAAGCTCTACATCTGGCTGCTAAGGTTTGAGTATTAAGGGTTTATTATCAAATAAGAAATATCCACTCCCAAGCACTTCTTGTTTCATTTCTTTAGTTTGGAATCTTGCAAAGAAAACCCCATTCGGTAAGAAAGATATTTTGTCAATCACATACTTACTCCAAATCCTTTTCAGGAATCCTTCCAGTACTTGCCAGGGAGGATTTGCCCCAACAACAAATACAATAAGCGCTCCGCGTACTCAAGTTCAGATTGCACATCATCTTCTGTTAATTGCAGAATCTCAGGCTCTTCATCAATGATCTGGATAATTTTCCTTCCATGAATTTGGTACCAGGTGTCGTCATGAGTATCATTAGTTGATGGCTTGGTATAACTCATTTAGATGCCGTTTGTGCCCATTAGCTGACCCACCGTTCTCGTTTCCCCCGATGACAACCTGGATTACTCCCATCCGTTGGAAAACTGATTTTTTATTCGCCCCGTCGGCACTTGTTCCTGGGCGTCCAGCTACATACTTGCTGAGGCCCCCCTTTCGGATTAACTCTTCGATGGCGTTCCTTAGATGTCGACAGTTGTCAGTTTTATGGCCGGTGTGGCCGTGGTACTCGCAAAACTGGCTCGTGTCATCGTCCCCCCTCGCCTTGGGGGGCCTTGCCCACTTCTGTCCATAATTCTTGCTTAGGGTAAAGACCTCGGCTGGAGAGGCGACCAGGGGGGTGAGACTACTGTACCGCTTATGGTAGTATGGTCCCGAACTCCCCCCGGCGCCCGCCGAGTGCTGTTTCCTATTAGATCTCTCAGGCCGTGACCTATTCTCGTCACGGCGACGTTCATCTATGTTGTCCCGGCGGCTCTTCCTCTCTCGGGTGCCCACTTCACTTTGTGGCCTACCCAGGTTTTGTGATAGTCTTCCACCTTTACGGCTCGGTCGGCCATCTTTTCGGCGGAGTCTAAGTTGAGGTCTTCGCACTTGATCAGCTCGTTTTTGAACTCGCCTTTCGGGAGGCCTTTCATCGCCGCGAAGGCCGCCGGTTCGGTGTTCGGCTCACGGATCTGCTGAACCTTAGCGTCGAATCTTTTCACGTAGGTTCGGAGGGACTCGTCCTCCCCCTATCGGATAGTTAGGAGATCTGATGTTTCCACGGCCCTTCTCTTGTTGCAAGCATACTGGGCTATGAAATTGTCTCTCAGGTCGGCATAACAGTATACCGAGCCATTAGGTAGCCCCTTGTACCAACTCTGAGCCATCCCATGCAGGGTCGTTGGGAAGACTCGGCACCACACCTCATCAGGCTGCTCCCATACCGACATGTACGACTCGAAAGCCTCGGCATGGTCGGTCGGGTCGCTATCCCCTTTGTATGATATGGACGGCAGCTTCAGCTTAGTCGGCACAGGGATATCGAGGACATAGGTACTGAGGGGCTGTCTGACCACGTGTCGAATGACACGCGGCGATCGGCTCCTCGCAACCTTAGTCCGGCTTACCTCCCTCTGGCGGGAAGGGCTCCTTGTCCGACTTTGGTGAGTCGGACTTCTTTCATTCCTTCGGGGCTGGCCTCGTTGTTGCCGTGGCGACGCTGTCCTCCCGCGAGTGGGGGAAGGACTCAGGTCTGCCACTAGCACCACGGGCTCTGCTGGCGTTCTAGAACGCCCAGCTCCTTGTATCGCTCCGGACAAGTTGTTCGGAGCCACTCTATGGGCCCTGGTCACCTGTGGATGCGCTACCGTCCCCGTCGTCGTGACAGGGGTAATCGGCGTACTACCCATCAGGTCCAGGAATGGCTTTAATTTGGCCACATCGACCACATGTCCCATGATAGTGACTTGGTCGGTAGGCAGCGATGTTTCTGGCTCTTTCGGCATCCCGAACGCCGTGTCAGTGACTCGACCGGTGGGGGACTGCCCGATCTCAGAATTACGGAACGTGTCATCCTGGAAGAATGCAATTCCTTCACTCAGAGTTTCTTGTTGCTTTGACATCTTCTTAGCTCGCTGAATGGTTTTTTTTTTTTTTTTGTAATGTAGGTGACTAGCTTTTAGTATCTCTCCCCACAGACCGCGCCAATTGTTCCGGGTGTAATTCCGGAGCAGGATTGTGACCACTTGGGCTTGTAGAATGATGTCGTTGCTCGTCTCTTCCTTTCACTCTTTCCTGTAAAGATGAACAAACTGAGGGCTCGGCTTGGGGGCCGAGCGTACTCACTCCGACGCTCAAGTTAGTAAACTTAGAGAGATAAGTTGTATGTTTAACTTGGCAAAAGTATATTGTAGAGAGATAAGGGAGTTTATACCAGATATTCCAGTTGGTTTCTCAATGAGAGATGTGGAGTATTTATAGACTTTCACCTTTTGTCACGTAGTGGCCAAGTGGCGTAGCAGGTGGAAAGACTGTCTTACCCTCGGCCGAGGGACCCATGACAGGCCGGCAGGCCTGGTTGACTCCATGCCGAGGGGACCGGATGCGAGTACACGGATATACCTTTCGGCCGGCTAGTTGCCGAGCCGAGACCCAAGTGACAGGCCGACAGGCTTTGTCGGTTAGGCCGTTTTCTTTTGACTTGTTGTCTTTTAGCTTTGACCTTGGTCAATATGTCGACTTGGTCAGCGGGTGTAGAATATGCCCCATCAATCGGTACTCTTCTCTTTCTTTCCAACTACCTCATCTTCTATCTTCTCATCCCCAACAGTCTCATCACCCTCGTAGAATTCTTCATCAGACGAATCCAGTTTCTTTGGGAAGGGCTTCTCTTGATACTGCTTCACCTTTGTTAAAACGTCATCACAAACAATGTTGCACTTGGATGAAACCAAAGTGCAAAGATATTTGATTCTCAATATTCGAAGTCCATCCATCTACAAAAGTTAAACTTGAGGATAGGTAACTTATAAACAAGAATGTGCTTTTAATACTTTAAGAAAGATCATTTAATTAAACCAAAAGTACATTTAAAATTATTGGATATAAATTGTTTAGAAACTTACGTTGTTTTTTGTCAACCCACGAGTCCAATACGGACCCCCCTTGTACGTTTCCATGTGTTTCATTGTGTAAATACCACAGTCAACAACATTTTGATGGTTTCTCCAAGGCATTTTCAATACAGCAGGCTCCATTGCTCTTACTCTTTCCTTCAAATCACCAATGTCATTGAAATATTCTGCCAAAGCATTACGCTGCATGGAAAAATTCAGATCAAACTAGATAGAGAGACCGTGCAAAAAATATGACATTGTAAAAGAAAAAATAACCAATGAAAGGCAACTGAACAATTACCATATTCCAAGGTTTGTTTCCATAACGAGTTTTTGAGGTTTCATCATGCTGTTGATTATCAAGAATGACAAACTTGTTCTTCTCCATATTGAATACGAACAGATAAAAATGCTTGTCGGATATTATTGGGAAAAAAAACTGTTTTATATAAGAAATGATTAGAAGATACAACAGACATAAAATTTGTTACGAGAGTAAATTAGCAGCAGAAAACACTTTGTATTGACTATATATATTGTTTGAGCTAACCATATCAACTTTTGTCACATCAATAATTCCAGCATGATTTAACTTATTTCTAAAATGCCTCTTGAATACTTCCAATTCTCTTTCAAATATGAATTCTTTCCTTTGCCCTTGAAATGCTTGTTGCACACACAGAACATAATATTCTTCTATTAATATACACTTGTATAACATAAATTATTGTAATATAGAATGAAATAAAATTTTACATACAAATACGAGGGTTGAAGCAAAGAATTGACGTGGTACTGAAGATTTTCTTTCAAGTTCATTGAAATTCAAGTAAGCTGACCAACAATCAACCACAGCATATGCTATATACCGAGGTGGTTTTAGAGATGCAAAAAGATATCGGGTACCCACGACATTCTTAAACTCAAAGAGCTTCTCACTGGTTCAGACGTTACACAAAACAAGTCAGTTAATTACACATATGTACATTATCTTTATTAATAATGCACATAATACCCAAACAAAATGTACAGAATGATTGAATGAAAGAAACATAATGAGTAGAATAAAATATACCTAGCAAGAACAGTGCCTTTTCCCTTGGTGTAGTAGACGTAGTCAGCAATACAGTGCTGAAACTTAGATGGCTCTGTACATGGGTCAGTGTCTCCTCTTAGTAAATCAAGTTCAGTACTAATATCTAAGCTTGGATTGGGATTGGTTGCCTTGGGTTCTTCACTATAATCTTCAGATAACATGCTACATACAAGGGTATTTATAAGATTATCCGTATTGGCTTCTTCCTCATTCTCCACGTCACTATCAACATAAAGATGTTTCGAATCATTTCATACATTTTTGTCATCATCTTTCTTGTTGTCAACATTCCCATTTTCACACTCCCCTTCTGACACCTCTTTCTTGTTGTCACGCTCCCCGTATGACACCTCTTTCTTGTTGTCTTCATTCCCATTTTCAACCTCAACTGTTTCAACTTTGTTTTCTTCTGACTCTCCTTTTGACACCCCTTCCTTGTTATCTTCATTCCCATTGTCAACTAATTCACCTTGTTTTCTCAATGCACAAGGCTACTGGAATAGTTGAAATGTATCAAATTAAAGAACAATACACTTAAGCACCAAGTTAACATAATATAACAAAAAATATGATCAACATATTTACCTTTTTGTATGTATAAAAAATCGGCCTCTTCAATGACATGCTTTCAACCTGAATACTATTTTTTAAAGTCATGTTTACATTATTCAAAACTTCAACAACCAAAGGATGATTACTAACATCAGTCTCAGTAGTAGGAACAGCATCTGGAATATCAGCAACATTAATACAAACAGAACTTTCACTATTAGCGGAGCTGTGCTCATTTGACAAATTGAGTAAACTAAATGCATGATCACAGAGCTTCTGAGCAGTCCTGTTCTCCTTAATTATTGATGCTCCTTTTTATAACTTAGCCTTAACAGATGATATGTTCTGAGCTAAACTAGTTATACATTTAGCAAGATCAAGAATATACTCCTCCGTGTAGTCCTTTGTTTGATAGACAGATTCGACACCTGTATTGTTAACCACCTCCCCCATTGGTGCTTCCAACTTACCATTTCCAAACATACCGCTTTTCATCTCATCCTTCTCTCTCGATGATAACAAACTACTAGTCCAACCTACCAACGTATAATAATCTCTTTCAACTTTTCGTTCCACATGAACAACGCGATCAACATAGATGAGCTGCAAAAAAAAAAAAAATTAATTACAAGAGAATGAAAACGTATCTTCCAATGTTAAATTAATTTATGAACTTCAAATATATTTTTTGGGACTTTTTACCTCCAAAAACAACAGTGGCCCGCCGAAGTGAGTCTCCTTTTCCACCCACTCAATCTTGCTTTCTTGCAAACTTTTTAACAAAAAGGAACACCAATTGTAATCTTTGATTTCATCAACATTCATCAACGATTTTAAAACATGATGATTAACCAAAGGCTTTTGCGTGTTTCTCATTAGCAAAGAAATAGCAAACACAACAAAGTTAACCTTGAATTCATCACCACCATGATCATGATTTATCAACCAATTCTCAAGCGTTTTGAGTGGAACTTGTCCATATTTTATACCAAATTGTTGTTTCCATTTGCCATAAAACTCTTGAAACTCTCCGATTCAAGATGAGTTTTGGATAATTCAACTGTTTTAGGGCCTATTGGAAATCCAAATGTTGATCTTACATCGAAACCTTCAAGTACAACTTCTCACCATCAAGAAGATCGATCGGTTTTGGTATGGGTTATCCGCTTAATTAACCAAGACCAAGCTTTAAAGGAATGGAACAAACTCTTAACCAAAACAGCCCACTAAATCCAATCTCTTCTAGTGCGCACCACTGTTCGTATGACAAACGTTCAACTACCTCAACTACTCCTGTAGGAGACATTCTCGTATATGCACTTTTAAACGAAGAGAAATCAAACTTCTGCTTACACTTGCAACCCAATACCATCTTATTACTTACTTTACCCTTTTGAGGACTTTCTTTCTTTGCAGTAACAATTTGTTTATTAACAGAAACAATTTGTTTCTTAACTGCAAGATCATCGTCACTTTCTTCATTTATCTTCTTTGCGAAAGATTGTATAGACTTAGATTTACTGTTAATAGTAACTGATTTACGCTTTCTTGTAAATGGAGCACACTCATTTTTACCATCAGCGGAACTTTCAGTAGGTGGAAAAATAAAAGTAACTTTTCTCCGCTTTTCAGATTTTTTATCTTCCTGCTCCATAGTCTGTAATAATAAAATGAAATTACGAAACAAGTAGAGATAATCAGTAGTTATCTAATTTTAGGAAATGTACATTAATCACAAATATAATGTTCTTTTAGACGATTCAGAACAATTTCTATATTAATAATAAACGGCACATTAATTTAAGCTGAATGTACATTATATTATTACCTTCAATTAAAAACCCAAAAATTCACAAGTAGAGATAATCAGCAGTTACCTAATTTTACGAAATTTTTAACAGTAAAGCAGTATAAATATCAGAAATCAAAACATCAAAATTATACTGCTATTGAACAATTAAGTGATCCAAATTAAACATTATATTAAGTTATGATAGAGAAGAAACGAAATTGAAAAGAAAATACCTTAGTATAACGGAGGAAATTGGGCGTATCTTCAAAATTATACTGCTGTTGAACAATTCTCCTATGACAACGTCTATACTGGTAATGTAAAACGACTGAGCTAAAAACTGGTTACTACTTTTATTTTTTTACTCCATTTCTTTTTTCTTGTAGGTAGTTAGTTACTATTGTAATCTAACTGTTAAACAATAAAGGAAATGATAAATACATTTAATACCCTAAAATAGTTAGTTAGTTACCTTGAAACTTGGCCACTGTAGTCCCCGAAAGGGGTGGCTTACATGGTCCATGTGTTGGTGCGAGAATGCATGGACCCGGGAGGGGGGGGGGGATTCAACCCCCTCGTCAACATATTTAAAACAAAAAAAAACAAAAAAAACGACACCTGACGGACCAAGTAAACCTTTTTTTTTATCCGCTTTTTTTTTTCGGGGGGGGGAGTAATCCTAAAACAGGACGAGAAAAATTATAGAGTTGGATTAAGCGGATCCTTGCTTCTCATTTGAAGGCGGCAAGACAAAAAGACACCCTAGAGGGACTGAGTGAACCCTTTTTGCGGGGACCGGGTATCCAAAAATGGGACGGGAAAGGGTTTAGGGTTTGATTAGGCGGACCGCTACCGCGGATCCCCCTAATCAAACCCTAAACCCTTTCCCTTGCTTCTCATTCGAAGGCGGCAAGACAAAAAGACACCCTAGAGGGGCCGAGTGAACCCTTTTTGGGGGTACCGGGTATCCTAAAACGGGACGGGAAAGGGTTTTTGGGTTTGATTAGGCGGACCGCTACCGCAGATCTCCCTAATCAAACCCTAAACCCTTTCCCTTGCTTCTCATTCGAAGGCGGCAAAACAAAAAGACACCCTAGAGGGGACGAGTGAACCCTTTTTTGGGGGGCCGGGTATCCTAAAACGGGACGGGAAAGGGTTAAGGGTTTGATTAGGCGGACCGCTACCGTGGATCCCCCTAATCAAACCCTAAACCCTTTCCCTTGCTTCTCATTCGAAGGCGGCAAGACAAAAAGACACCCTAGAAGGGACGAGTGAACCCTTTTTTGGGGGGGCCGTGTATCCTAAAACGGGACGGGAAAGGGTTTAGGGTTTGATTAGGCGGACCGCTACCACGGATCCCCCTAATCAAATCCTAAACCCTTTCCCTTGCTTCTCATTCGAAGGCGGCAAGACAAAAAGACACCCTAGAGGGGACAAGTGAACCCGTTTTTGGGGGGGCGTGTATCCTAAAACGGGACGGGAAAGGGTTTAGGGTTTGATTAGGCGGACCGCTACCACGGATCCCCCTAATCAAACCCTAAACCCTTTCCCTTGCTTCTCATTCCAAGGTGGTAAGACAAAAAGACACCCTAGAGAGGCCGAGTGAACCCTTTTTGGGGGGACCGGGTATCCTAAAACGGGACGGGAAAGGTTTTAGGGTTTGATTAGGCGGACCGCTACCGCGGATCCCCCTAATCAAACCCTAAACCCTTTCCCTTGCTTCTCATTCAAAGGCGGCAAGACAAAAAGACACCCTAGAGTGGCCGAGTGAACCCTTCTTGGGGGGACCGGGTATCCTAAAACGGGACGGGAAAGGGTTTTTGGGTTTGATTAGGCGGACCGCTAAAGCAGATCCCCCTAATCAAACCCTAAACCATTTCCCTTGCTTCTCATTCGAAGGCGGCAAAACAAAAAGACACCCTAGAGGGGACGAGTGAACCCTTTTTTGGGGGGCCGGGGATCCTAAAACGGGACGGGAAAGGGTTAAGGGTTTGATTAGGCGGACCGCTACCGTGGATCCCCCTAATCAAACCCTAAACCCTTTCCCTTGCTTCTCATTCGAAGGCGGCAAGACAAAACGACACCCTAGAGGGGACGAGTGAACCCTTTTTTGGGGGGCCGTGTATCCTAAAACGGGACGGGAAAGGGTTTAGGGTTTGATTAGGCGGACCGCTACCGCGGATCCCCCTAATCAAACCCTAAACCCTTTCCCTTGCTTCTCATTCAAAGGCGGCAAGACAAAAAGACACCCTAGAGGGGACGAGTGAACCCTTTTTTGGGGGCCGTGTATCCTAAAACGGGACGAGAAAGGGTTTAGGGTTTGATTAGGCGGACCGCTACCACGGATCCCCCTA
This sequence comes from Silene latifolia, assembly GCF_048544455.1. Taxonomy (NCBI): domain Eukaryota; kingdom Viridiplantae; phylum Streptophyta; class Magnoliopsida; order Caryophyllales; family Caryophyllaceae; genus Silene; species Silene latifolia. The sequence continues at coordinate 155,383,716 of NC_133538.1, read as the reverse complement.
ATCAAACCCTAAACCCTTTCCCTTGCTTCTCATTCGAAGGCGGCAAGACAAAAAGACACCCTAGAGAGGCCGAGTGAACCCTTTTTGGGGGGACCGGGTATCCTAAAACGGGACGGGAAAGGGTTTAGGGTTTGATTAGGCGGACCGCTACCGCGGATCCCCCTAATCAAACCCTAAACCCTTTCCCTTGCTTCTCATTCGAAGGCGGCAAGACAAAAAGACACCCTAGAGGGGCCGAGTGAACCCTTTTTGGGGGGCCGTGTATCCTAAAACGGGACGGGAAAGGGTTTAGGGTTTGATTAGGCGGACCGCTACCACGGATCCCCCTAATCAAATCCTAAACCCTTTCCCTTGCTTCTCATTCGAAGGCGGCAAGACAAAAAGACACCCTAGAGGGGACGAGTGAACCCGTTTTTGGGGGGGCGTGTATCCTAAAACGGGACGGGAAAGGGTTTAGGGTTTGATTAGGCGGACCGCTACCACGGATCCCCCTAATCAAACCCTAAACCCTTTCCCTTGCTTCTCATTCGAAGGTGGTAAGACAAAAAGACACCCTAGAGAGGCCGAGTGAACCCTTTTTGGGGGGACCGGGTATCCTAAAACGGGACGGGAAAGGTTTTAGGGTTTGATTAGGCGGACCGCTACCGCGGATCCCCCTAATCAAACCCTAAACCCTTTCCCTTGCTTCTCATTCGAAGGCGGCAAGACAAAAAGACACCCTAGAGTGGCCGAGTGAACCCTTCTTGGGGGGACCGGGTATCCTAAAACGGGACGGGAAAGGGTTTTTGGGTTTGATTAGGCGGACCGCTAAAGCAGATCCCCCTAATCAAACCCTAAACCATTTCCCTTGCTTCTCATTCGAAGGCGGCAAAACAAAAAGACACCCTAGAGGGGACGAGTGAACCCTTTTTTGGGGGGGGGGGATCCTAAACGGGACGGGAAAGGGTTAAGGGTTTGATTAGGCGGACCGCTACCGTGGATCCCCCTAATCAAACCCTAAACCCTTTCCCTAGCTTCTCATTCGAAGGCGGCAAGACAAAACGACACCCTAGAGGGGACGAGTGAACCCTTTTTTGGGGGGCCGTGTATCCTAAAACGGGACGGGAAAGGGTTTAGGGTTTGATTAGGCGGACCGCTACCGCGGATCCCCCTAATCAAACCCTAAACCCTTTCCCTTGCTTCTCATTCGAAGGCGGCAAGACAAAAAGACACCCTAGAGGGGACGAGTGAACCCTTTTTTGGGGGCCGTGTATCCTAAAACGGGACGAGAAAGGGTTTAGGGTTTGATTAGGCGGACCGCTACCACGGATCCCCCTAATCAAACCCTAAACCCTTTCCCTTGCTTCTCATTCGAAGGTGGCAAGACAAAAAGACACCCTAGAGAGGCCGAGTGAACCCTTTTTGGGGGGACCGGGTATCCTAAAACGGGACGGGAAAGGGTTTAGGGTTTGATTAGGCGGACCGCTACCGCGGATCCCCCTAATCAAACCCTAAACCCTTTCCCTTGCTTCTCATTCGAAGGCGGCAAGACAAAAAGACACCCTAGAGGGGCCGAGTGAACCCTTTTTGGGGGGGCCGGGTATCCTAAAACGGGACGGGAAAGGGTTAAGGGTTTGATTAGGCGGACCGCTACCGTGGATCCCCCAATCAAACCCTAAACCCTTTACCTTGCTTCTCATTCAAAGGCGGCAAGACAAAAAGATACCTTAGCGGGGACGAGTGAACCCTTTTTTGGAGGGCCGTGTATCCTAAAACGGGACGGGAAAGGGTTTAGGGTTTGATTAGGCGGACCGCTACCGCGGATCCCCCTAATCAAAACCTAAACCCTTTCCCTTGCTTCTCATTCGAAGGTGGCAAGACAAAAAGACACCCTAGAGAGGCCGAGTGAACTCTTTTTGGGGGACCGGTATCCTAAACGGGACGGGAAAGGGTTTAGGGTTTGATTAGGCGGACCGCTACCGCGGATCCCCTTAATCAAACCCTAAACCCTTTCCCTTGCTGCTCATTCGAAGGCGGCAAGACAAAAAGACACCCTAGAGGGGCCGAGTGAACCCTTTTTGGGGGGACCGGGTATCCTAAAATGGGACGGGAAAGGGTTTAGGGTTTGATTAGGCGGACCGCTAACGCGGATCCCCCTAATCAAACCCTAAACCCTTTCCCTTGCTTCTCATTCGAAGGCGGCAAAACAAAAAGACACCCTAGAGGGGACGAGTGAACCCTTTTTTGGGGGGCCGGGTATCCTAAAACGGGATGGGAAAGGGTTTAGGGTTTGATTAGGCGGACCGCTACCGCGGATCCCCCTAATAAAACCCTAAACCCTTTCCCTTGCTTCTCATTCGAAGGCGGCAAGACAAAAAGACACCCTAGAGGGGCCGAGTGAACCCTTTTTGGGGGGACCGGGTATCCTAAAACGGGACGGGAAAGGGTTAAGGGTTTGATTAGGCGGACCGCTACCGTGGATCCCCCTAATCAAACCCTAAACCCTTTCCCTTGCTTCTCATTCGAAGGTGGCAAGACAAAAGGACACCCTAGAGGGGACGAGTGAACCCTTTTTTGGAGGGTCGTGTATCCTAAAACGGGACGGGAAAGGGTTTAGGGTTTGATTAGGCGGACCGCTACCGCGGATCCCCCTAATCAAACCCTAAACCCTTTCCCTTGCTTCTCATTCGAAGGTGGCAAGACAAAAAGACACCCTAAAGAGGCCGAGTGAACTCTTTTTGGGGGACCGGTATCCTAAACGGGACGGGAAAGGGGTTAGGGTTTGATTAGGCGGACCGCTACCGCGGATCCCCCTAATCAAACCCTAAACCCTTTCCCTTGCTGCTCATTTGAAGGCGGCAAGACAAAAAGACACCCTAGAGGGGCCGAGTGAACCCTTTTTGGGGGGACCGGGTATCCTAAAACGGGACGGGAAAGGGTTTTTGGGTTTGATTAGGCGGACCGCTAACGCAGATCCCCCTAATCAAACCCTAAACCCTTTCCCTTGCTTCTCATTCGAAGGCGGCAAAACAAAAAGACACCCTAGAGGGGACGAGTGAACCCTTTTTTGGGGGGCCGGGTATCCTAAAACGGGACGGGAAAGGGTTTAGGGTTTGATTAGGCGGACCTCTACCGTGGATCCCCCTAATCAAACCCTAAACCCTTTTCCTTCCTTCTCATTCGAAGGCGGCAAGACAAAAAGACACCCTAGAGGGGACGAGTGAACCCTTTTTTGAGGGGCCGTGTATCCTAAAACGGGACGGGAAAGGGTTTAGGGTTTGATTAGGCGGACCGCTACCACGGATCCCCCTAATCAAACCCTAAACCCTTTCCCTTGCTTCTCATTCGAAGGTGGCAAGACAAAAAGACACCCTAGAGAGGCCGAGTGAACCCTTTTTGGGGGGACCGGGTATCCTAAAACGGGACGGGAAAGGGTTTAGGGTTTGATTAGGCGGACCGCTACCGTGGATCCCCCAATCAAACCCTAAACCCTTTACCTTGCTTCTCATTCAAAGGCGGCAAGACAAAAAGATACCTTAGAGGGGACGAGTGAACCCTTTTTTGGAGGGCCGTGTATCCTAAAACGGGACGGGAAAGGGCTTAGGGTTTGATTAGGCGGACCGCTACCGCGGATCCCCCTAATCAAAACCTAAACCCTTTCCCTTGCTTCTCATTCGAAGGTGGCAAGACAAAAAGACACCCTAGAGAGGCCGAGTGAACTCTTTTTGGGGGGACCGGGTATCCTAAAACGGGACGGGAAAGGGTTTAGGGTTTGATTAGGCGGACCGCTACCGCGGATCCCCTTAATCAAACCCTAAACCCTTTCCCTTGCTGCTCATTCGAAGGCGGCAAGACAAAAAGACACCCTAGAGGGGCCGAGTGAACCCTTTTTGGGGGGACCGGGTATCCTAAAATGGGACGGGAAAGGGTTTTTGGGTTTGATTAGGCGGACCGCTAACGCAGATCCCCCTAATCAAACCCTAAACCCTTTCCCTTGCTTCTCATTCGAAGGCGGCAAAACAAAAAGACACCCTAGAGGGGACGAGTGAACCCTTTTTTGGGGGGCCGGGTATCCTAAAACGGGATGGGAAAGGGTTTAGGGTTTGATTAGGCGGACCGCGGATCCCCCTAATAAAACCCTAAACCCTTTCCCTTGCTTCTCATTCGAAGGCGGCAAGACAAAAAGACACCCTAGAGGGGCCGAGTGAACCCTTTTTTGGGGGACCGGGTATCCTAAACCGGGACGGGAAAGGGTTTAGGGTTTGATTAGGCGGACCGCTACCGTGGATCCCCTAATCAAACCCTAAACCCTTTCCCTTGCTTCTCATTCGAAGGTGGCAAGACAAAAGGACACCCTAGAGGGGACGAGTGAACCCTTTTTTGGAGGGTCGTGTATCCTAAAACGGGACGGGAAAGGGTTTAGGGTTTGATTAGGCGGACCGCTACCGCGGATCCCCCTAATCAAACCCTAAACCCTTTCCCTTGCTTCTCATTCGAAGGTGGCAAGACAAAAAGACACCCTAAAGAGGCCGAGTGAACTCTTTTTGGGGGGACCGGGTATCCTAAAACGGGACGGGAAAGGGGTTAGGGTTTGATTAGGCGGACCGCTACCGCGGATCCCCCTAATCAAACCCTAAACCCTTTCCCTTGCTGCTCATTTGAAGGCGGCAAGACAAAAAGACACCCTAGAGGGGCCGAGTGAACCCTTTTTGGGGGGACCGGGTATCCTAAAATGGGACGGGAAAGGGTTTTTGGGTTTGATTAGGCGGACCGCTAACGCAGATCCCCCTAATCAAACCCTAAACCCTTTCCCTTGCTTCTCATTCGAAGGCGGCAAAACAAAAAGACACCCTAGAGGGGACGAGTGAACCCTTTTTTGAGGGGCCGGGTATCCTAAAACGGGACGGGAAAGGGTTTAGGGTTTGATTAGGCGGACCGCTACCGTGGATCCCCCTAATCAAACCCTAAACCCTTTTCCTTCCTTCTCATTCGAAGGCGGCAAGACAAAAAGACACCCTAGAGGGGACGAGTGAACCCTTTTTTGAGGGGCCGTGTATCCTAAAACGGGACGGGAAAGGGTTTAGGGTTTGATTAGGCGGACCGCTACCACGGATCCCCCTAATCAAACCCTAAACCCTTTCCCTTGCTTCTCATTCGAAGGTGGCAAGACAAAAAGACACCCTAGAGAGGCCGAGTGAACCCTTTTAGGGGGACCGGGTATCCTAAAACGGGACGGGAAAGGGTTTAGGGTTTGATTAGGCGGACCGCTACCGCGGATCCCCCTAATCAAACCCTAAACCCTTTCCCTTGCTTCTCATTCGAAGGCGGCAAGACAAAAAGACACCCTAGAGGGGCCGAGTGAACCCTTTTTGGGGGGACCGGGTATCCTAAAACGGGACGGGAAAGGGTTAAGGGTTTGATTAGGCGGACCGCTACCGTGGATCCCCCTAATCAAACCCTAAACCCTTTCCCTTGCTTCTCATTCGAAGGCGGCAAGACAAAAAGACACCCTAGAGGGTACGAGTGAACCCTTTTTTGGAGGGCCGTGTATCCTAAAACGGGACGGGAAAGGGTTTAGCGTTTGATTAGGCGGACCGCTACCGCGGATCCCCCTAATCAAACCCTAAACCCTTTCCTTTGCTTCTCATTCGAAGGTGGCAAGACAAAAAGACACCCTAGAGAGGCCGAGTGAACTCTTTTTGGGGGGACCGGGTATCCTAAAACGGGACGGGAAAGGGTTTAGGGTTTTATTAGGCGGACCGCTACCGCGGATCCCCCTAATAAAACCCTAAACCCTTTCCCTTGCTGCTCATTCGAAGGCGGCAAGACAAAAAGACACCCTAGAGGGGCCGAGTGAACCCTTTTTGGGGGGACCGGGTATCCTAAAATGGGACGGGAAAGTGTTTTTGGGTTTGATTAGGCGGACCGCTAACGCAGATCCCCCTAATCAAACCCTAAACCCTTTCCCTTGCTTCTCATTCGAAGGCGGCAAAACAAAAAGACACCATAGAGGGGACGAGTGAACCCTTTTTTGGGGGGCCGGGTATCCTAAAACGGGACGGGAAAGGGTTTAGGGTTTGATTAGGCGGACCGCTACCGTGGATCCCCCTAATCAAACCCTAAACCCTTTCCTTGCTTCTCATTCAAGGCGGCAAGACAAAAAGACACCCGGAGGGGACGAGTGAACCCTTTTTTGGGGGCCGTGTATCCTAAAACGGGACGGGAAAGGGTTTAGGGTTTGATTAGGCGGACCGCTACCGCGGATCCCCCTAATCAAACCCTAAACCCTTTCCCTCGCTTCTCATTCAAAGGCGGCAAGACAAAAAGACACCCTAGAGGGGACGAGTGAACCCTTTTTTGGGGGCCGTGTATCCTAAAAGGAGGGGGGAAAGGGTTTAGGGTTTGATTAGGCGGACCGCTACCGCGGATCCCCCTAATCAAACCCTAAACCCTTTCCCTTGCTTCTCATTCGAAGGTGGCAAGACAAAAAGACACCCTAGAGAGGCCGAGTGAACCCTTTTTGGGGGGACCGGGTATCCTAAAACGGGACGAGAAAGGGTTTAGGGTTTGTTTAGGTGGACCGCTACCGCGGATCCCCCTAATCAAACCCTAAACCCTTTCCCTTGCTTCTCATTCGAAGGCGGCAAGACAAAATGACACCTTAGAGGGGCCGAGTGAACCCTTTTTGGGGGGATCGGGTATCCTAAAACGGGACGGGAAATGGTTAAGGGTTTGATTAGGCGGACCGCTACCGTGGATCCCCCTAATCAAACCCTAAACCCTTTCCCTTGCTTCTCATTCAAAGGCGGCAAGACAAAAAGACACCCTAGAGGGGCCGAGTGAACCCTTTTTGGGGGGACCGGGTATCCTAAAACAGGACGGGAAAGGGTTTAGGGTTTGATTAGGCGGACCGCTACCGCGGATCCCCCTAATCAAACCCTAAACCCTTTCCCTTGCTTCTCATTCGAAGGCGGCAAGACAAAAAGACACCCTAGAGGGGCCGAGTGAACCCTTTTGGGGGACGGGATTAAAATTAAGTGGCTGAGTATCCTAAAACGGGACGGTGAAGGATTTATGGTTGGATTAGGCAGACAGCGGTCTGCCTAGTCCAACATTAAACCCATTCCCTTATTTTAAGAGGATAATCTTTGAAAGAAATGCGGTTTAAAGCTTTGGTACATCGTTACATAGTAATATGGACATTTGTAAAATGTTTAAGGTACATTATAGTTGATTAGTCTTTTAACTGGCTTTAAATTAGAAAGGGTCAATTCTAAACAGTTAAAGCTTAGGTAGATGATAATAATTTAGATTCAAATAAACATTCATAATAAACTGCTAATATGTTCTGACAATAATACTTAATTAAAACGCATATGTTTCTAAACTTAACCGCATATTATAATTATACATAAATTAACATCAAAGTTCTTAACCCTTTCTGCGTTTACTGAAAACAGATGGATGAACACTGCTCTCACCCTCCAGCAAGTCCTCCTTTAGATGTTTCTTATAACCGCCTATTAATTCCATAGCCTTCACGACTGCTGGCCAAGGTATAGTATTTTCACCATCAAGAAGAGCATATGATTCTCGTGCAATTTGTGTGACTGGTGAGAAATCGACGGTCCATGTCGGCCTCGTGTCTTGTTTTTGTCTATTAGCTTCAAGTTGTCGGGTTATGCTGTCTCTTTCAGCCGTGATAAACTTCATCTGCGCTTCAGCAATATCCAGCCTCTGTTGTAGTGACTTTGCATTCATTTCAGCTATGTCCAGTTTCTCGTACAGCCCTTCCTGATGTTCTTCTAATACTTCGTTTTTACCAAGCACCTCAATAAGATGTTGATCCAGTGAATCTCTTTCACGTTTCGTTTCAGCGAGATCATACTCAACGTTAGCGAGTTTTTGCTCGATATCCGACATTATTTCCACATTGGTAACCGAACTCATATTCTGGTTCAGGCAAAAAATAAACGTATTTTAAAAAGAGTGACAATAAACTTAAGGCACTATGGGAAGTACCAACTTCAACCATATTTAAGGCCATACTGTAGGGTAAAACAAATTAACGTGGGCTTTCACATTGTATAATCATGCAAAGAGCAAACAATGTTATTGTGAAAACAGATTACAGCAAAAGGTAAAATAATCTTCTCCTGCAAATATTAAGCACATTTCCAGATTGAAATATCTACTATACTTAATTTTGGCAAAACGTTCGAGCCACAAATGCAGTTTTATTTTCAGACCTAAAACAACTTTTAATTCGTCTGGGGACTATAGTATATATTTCTTTTCACAAGATTAAAAAACATACTGATTAATCTAATAATACTTATAAATGAAATAATCTGAATGTTATATAGGCTACTATATAACATAAACCAGATCACATTTTCAAGGGTGTGAAGACGTTTTCTATATGATTATTCCATAGATTTTGTAATTATCACACTTGTTTAGACAAGTATTTATAGTGAGTTTTATATTTAAACTGATTTTGAAACAGTCTTGAATGGCTTTTGTAAGTATTTCTAATATTAATTAAATAGTATTGTGTCGTTTACTGTCATTAACATTCAATACATTTTTTATATATGCTATATCAAAGTGCACAACAATATTTCCTATGAACATTATCAATAAAATAAATGTTCCTTTAAAGGCATGACAATGGACATTGGCAGGAATACATTATATAGAAACATTTATTTGTATGAAATAAATTACCAGAGCATATTACAATTCCATTACTGCATTATTCTTGCAATAATATTCAATATACTTATTTACATGAAGATATGCATTTCTTTTGCAGGGGAAAAATAATAAGAACAAAAAAAAAAAAAAACAGAAATTAGAGTACCTTTTTAAGGCAGTGAAGACGGTTTGTATGATTATTCCTTAGATTTTGTAATTACCACACTAGTTTAGGTAAGTATTTATAGTGAGTTTTATATATAAACTGCTTTGGATAAGAATAGGAGAAGTTACAATTTATGAGTGTAGTATTATTTGTCTTTTCACATGCATTAGTTTACAACTGCCATTTGACACATGTCTCATTTAAGCAAATAATCATGAATAGTGGTGTCTTTTCACCTGAATTATTTTACAACTTGTATCTGAGAGTGTAATTATTAGATGCATTAATTTATATTATTTAATTTAAATGGTACATTGTTAATGCACGTAATGGACATTGTAAATACAGTGATGGGACAATTCTTTTCATGATGTATCGAAAATTCAAAAATTACAAAAGGTACTACGTCAATATAATGAAATATCATTAACAAATAAGAGAATGTACTTATATTCTTATATTCTGAATGGACATTGAAAATCAACAGTAGGTACAAGGGGTATGAGGTAAATATAAAACTTATACTCAAATGTACCTCAGCTGTTTATATATAGTATTACTCGGTTTGATTTATTCGAATAAAAGCAAGTTCGACCGCTGCTCGGGAAATTGATGTTGGGATAGAGTCAAAATCTTCTTCTTCACTGTCTACAACAACAAGATTTTCTAACTCGGGTGCCAAATGATATTGAAACAGGTGCAATGTCCTCCTTGTTAAGAGATTGTCTGTCAAGTAACAAAGACACCTTCGGAAAACCACTACATTATCCCTGGTAGTCGTTCTAACCCCAAATGAAATGCTTGTCTGTAATCTGCTTTCATATTCCTCTCTTAAACGGGTTTCCTCATTGTGTAAGATAAACATCTTAGCCCAACACATGCATACTGCTTCCATGTTATGTTTGTCAGCTTGATTAACTTTTTGAAAGATTTGTAGCATGTAAGTTTCATCTTGTAGTACTGTGTTTTTTGCATAGTTATCCTCCACCCCTGCAATTATGTCGTCCTTCCCATTGAATAGCCATCCTAGCATTGTCTTCTTTGCATCAAGATGATGTGCAATGAATTGTTTTCTGTCTTCCTCTTTAGAATTTGTTACCAATCCCAAGCAAAATAATGACATGATTTGCTCTGTTGACAGATTTAAAATGGTTATTCCAAAATGTTCATTGGACGATAGCATTTAGAACATCATACTGTAAACTTTAAAAACACTATTAATTAAACGATGAACACTGTGAGCAATATTCGAAATTGAGTAAATTGTACAATTAGTATTTTAATTTACCTATTACTCGTATTTCATATGTTGTACACAATTTTCGTACTTGCCCCAATTATCCCAACACACGTAAAATCTCACACATTTGTAATCAATAAATAACATCCCATTAAACTTGACATGAACATCCAATTAAACTGAAAACGATGAAAATGTAACCAACAAAAGAGGCGTGATTTTCAGGTGATTTTGTCAATGATTTAAATCAACCAAGTATAATTACCTAAGAAATACACCAAAAGAATGGACGAAATTCAGGACAATTTAGTAAATGAACGTGATTACCTGGCAATGAAGAAGTATTGAAAACGAAGGTGGAGTATAACCAAAATTTATGGAGAAGTTACCTAATACTCCATAGTTGAAAGAACTATTTTCTTTGGAAAGATTGTTTGAAAGAAATATTCCTTTTATCTATTTTAGATTTACACCTAATTGTGTGTTTTATAATTGAACATAAATTGGCTATACTTCCATAATAGGTATTATTAGTCCACCCTAGATTTACGTGTGTTGGGGTTATTTAGGCAAGTAGGAAAATTGTGTGCAACATATGATATAGAAGTAATAGTTAAATTTAAATACTACGTACTAATTGTACATATTTACTCAATTTCGAATATTGCTATTAGTGTATACGGAGTATATGTTTTTGTTTTCCTTAAAATGAACATTCTTGTATTAAAATGACCACGCACGATATAAATTAATTGTATCAATTGTGAGATCCTAATGCAAGAAAGTTACACAGGATGTAAATTTGTTTTCCTTAACATGAACATTCTCGTATTAAAGCAAGAACATCATTGATTTTGGTGAACATTTGTTTTCCTTTAAATGGACAACTGATCATTATAGAATGTACATTATAACAAGTACCTTGGGTGAATGCACATCCAGTACAACTTCGATGTACAGACGCCAAAGATCAAAAGTATAAAAGAAAACTAATAAATCATATTCAGGAACTATTTGTGAATGTCGTTACACGCTAATGCATGTCTAATAATGCTGTTACGATGTTTGTTGTGCTCAAATGTTAGTAGCGTGCATAGGTACTTGAATCTCAGCATTGTCAACGATCTCATCTGCAAAAAAAAACATGAAATTAGAATTTAATAACCAACAAAATAACATTGATTTGTTCTAAATAAGTTACAATTAAAATGTAAAACTCACATCAATTTTGGACAGTCCACAGTCCCAAGTGGCTATTCCCATAAATGTTTTCATGTGCCTCATGGTGTAAATACCACAGTCAAAAATATTTCTGTTATTTCTCCATGGAAGCATTGCTATTGTAGGATCCATGCCCATTACTATATTACTTTTCTCCATATTTGATTGATTTTCACCCAAAAACCGTGCAAAAGCATCACCCTGTAACACAATAATAAAAATTAGCCGAGATGAACCATAATATACATGAATTTACCAATGCAAGTGAACGATAATAATTCATAGTTGAGGAGAATGTAACTTTACCAGTTCAAGTACACTATCACCATACTCTTCTAAGACAATCCCCCTTCTAATGCGATTGTCAAGAATAATGAGACATTTCCTTGGCAGGTCGAAAACGTACAACACAAAATGATTCTCAAGTGCAATAGGGAAGAAGAACTAGCATCAGGGAAAGAAACAATTGTAAGGTCATCGACACATAAAGGTTAATTTCATGTTAAGTAATAGCACATTTTGAAAACTTTGACAGTACATTCACTGACTTCTATTCAAATAGACTACTACAGTAATACTAAATTTAATTTCAATTACTAAATGAAGTGAAGGACTCACTAGTTCAATGGATGGAAGATCAATCCACTCAAACTCATTTAACTCTACTTCGATGCGACGCTTGAAAGGTTTGTAACGATGATCATCAATAGAAGCACCTGTGTTCTTCATTAATAACAACTGCACAATGAAGATAAAAATTTAGTAATGTGAAAATAGTAAACTGAAATACATGAAAACAATGACTAAACTTACATATGTAAGTGTACTAAAAAAGAATCGTGTGGGATTGGTTGGATTCCCATCCTTTTCTTTGTAGTTTAGATATGCCGACCAAGAATCTATGACAAAGCTTGAGATATAGTGATACGGTTTTAATGACAGCAGTTGATCCCAACCAAGGATATTATTTTTGAACTCAAATAACGTATTACTGCATAAAAAACAGTAATGGCATTATGATTAGCAGCAGATATGTAAAGATGAACTATGTAAATGAATATAAAATATTAAATCTTCTGTATGTAATTACCAACTGTTATCCACAGAGCCGTGGCCAGTGAACACATAATTTGAAATATGATATTGCATTGATGTCAAAGGTATGAAGGGATTCGTGTCGTCAATAGCATCAAGGAGAGGTTCACAGGAAGGACTCTTACTAAAATGATATTGATTCCCTGTTTTCGGATATAAAGGTGGACGATCACAGACGCAGTTTCTTTTTTTTTTACTCCGCTCTGGTGCTGCATAAACAGAAGAGTCCTCATCTTCTGGGAACACACCTAAACTGAATGACATGCAGCGTTTGTAGGCGCATCCTTATTCCTTTCAAGAATTAATTTTCTCACTTTACGAAGAGTCGCTATGTTTTTGCTAGCGAAGTGGGTTGTTTGTTGAAAACCTGGTCCGTTAGATATGACGTTTGAATTAGTGTTTCATTAAATGAGCAAGAATTTCTATCGGTGGCACTTCGCATGACTTGTTCCTAAGGTAGCCCTAACAATGTCATGTTTGTCCCTCACGGTTTGTTTATGCGTGGCGATTACAAGATGGATCAACAATCCCATCTTCAATGGGGCTGTCAGGAACATCAATCAACAAAGGATAAGAGGAGTTTTTTAAGATGCTACATGAAGTGCGGCGAACTCTAGGACGATTAACAATCTCGTCTATTGTAGGGCTGTCGGGAACATCAATTATCGCAACAGAAGAATATTTTTTGTCAACTGTTTGTAAAGTATGACAAATGCTAGGATGATGTACTACTCCCATTGTAAGACTATGAGAAACTTTAATTATCTCAGCAGAAGAAGAGTCTGTGGTGAATCTTGATGGAGGTTGACAAACAATAGGTGAATCAGGACTGATTTGCACAACCATAGTGACACGGCTATCGTGTACCCTGTCAAATATAAAACCAAACGGTCCCAACTAAAATGTATTAGAGGCAGTCGAGTATCGAATCCACAGGAAGGTAATGTAATTATCAGCTATCTAGTTCTAGTCCTAAAGTAACAATTGGGGGGTTTTGTTTGAATTGGTTGCTAAACTAAGAGGTTTGAAGGAAGAGAAATAAAGTAGAGAGCAGTAAAAGCAAAGAACTAAGATTAAACTATCAAGAGAGAAGGGACATGTCGGGAATTCGGTTCACTACGGTAGTCTAGTGACTTTTGTTAATGATTGATTTAACTAATGTGAGACGGATGTTGAAAGGACCTTTCGGTCCACTTTCTATCCTAAATTACCACTAACTTAACTTTCATCCTCATTAGGGTAGTCTACTGTTCATAGCAGGCCTATTTAGTCCAATATTTCGATCTAGGATTAATTTTAGCCAGATTAAAGGGTGACATAGAAGCGTGCACTCAACTAAGTCGAATAAATACAATTAAATTGCTATGGTGACAGGGTCTCACAATTAAATCATCTAATTCATTTGCTACATCGTCACATTTCTACCGCAGATCCCCTAATCCCAACATGAAAGGGGTTTAGCTACTCATATTGCTAATTAAACTAACAGCAATTAAATTCCCAGCAGTAAACATTATGAAATAAACAATAAATTGCATAAAAGAAAATTAGGGCAGAAGGATAATCGAAGTAAACAAGCAATTAAAAGCAAACAAATGATTAATTATTATTAAGAAGGAGAAAGGAATTACAATCCAAGCGAATCCGGCGTAAAGAACACAAAATCCAAGTGAAAATAATCCCAAAGCGAGGTTACAGTGAAGAGGAATAATGTCCGTAGCAAAGTTTAACAGTAGAGAGTTTGATAAAATAAAAGATAGCCTAATTAACCTAGTAAAGCGTGCTTAAATAGCAAAATAATTAAGTTTAGCGAAATAAACATTCATGCGGGCTAATTAAAGCCCATAGCCATCAAAACCACTCGATCGAGTGGATTAAAACCACTCGATCGACCAAATCCTCAGCCAAAACTACTCGATCGACTAGAAAGTTACTCGATCGAGTAGTTGGTCTTCCTGCAAGTCAAGGATCGAGTACAAAAGTGCTCGATCGACCATCTTGGGATGTAGAAACCACTCGATCGAGTGGGAAAACTGCTCGATCGAGTGTTTCATCTTCATTTCAGCTCAAGTCCGCCACCGAATGCCTCGTAATACGTGCAACGACGCATTCAAATGCAGTATCTCACTCTGGGACAATCCCGTCTCCTCTAAATGCATGCAAAAAGGACGAAAAAGGGTACGATTCCACTACTTTCGCGATCATTCCTACAAAAAGGACAAAATGCACCAAAGTAGCCAATTCGGGGCAAAATACCATAAAAACAGTATAAATATGCATAGAAATACGTGCTGAAATAGGCTAAAAAGACTATACATTAGGCACGTATCACATAGTGACATCTGTGTTCTTCAGTTTTAAATGTTGTTTTTTTTTTAAATAAAAAGAAAAAAACATATAAGACAGAAACATAAAGCCATTAAAAATACAGATATCCAGAAAGAACATGCTAAACATTAAGAAAGTACATGAAGAAAATAAATCCTAAATATTAAGCCATAGCAAAGAACATCAAAGTTATTAGGAAATAATGTGTACAAATTCCGACATATTAATATGAAGCACAGGTATCCAGAAAGTAAATGCTAAACATTAGTAACAAACTACATCAAAATCATTAGCAAACAATTCGTATAAATTCCGACATATTGATATGAAGGACACGTATCCAGAAATTAAATACTAAACATTTAAAAAGTACATGAAGAAAATACATCCTAAACATTTAAAAATATTAAGCCATAGCAAAGTACATCAAAATCATTAGGAAACAATGCGTATAAATTCCGACATATTGATGCACCTGAGAAATAATATCAGGACTGATTTATAATGAACATCTTCGAACATTAACAGCTAAGGAAACTATGTAAAATTCGAAGCAGATGAAAAGTAAACACAGTTGTGTTTAGCAAATAATTAAAGGCAAAGAGTATAACCTTCATTCCGATAGAGAGCGATAAGAGTAAGTGAACGATCTGAGAATGAGAAAACGTACTGTACAATTTAATTGTGAGTTTATCAAAAAGTAATACAGTAAGATATTAAAGAGAAGAAGTTTAAAGTGGCGGTTTTTTTTAAAAAAATTGGGTCATACTATAATTCCTCAAGTCCATTTTTTTTTTCTTTTTTTGTTTATTCCAACTACTAGAACCATTTGAACCTCTACTTTTATATACCCATTTTATAATTAAAAACTTCAGATTAGGTCAAATTAGGATATATGGCCATTTAACACAATGGTAATGTTATAATTTGTCAATGTATTTTCTAAAAGTTCTAAATGTACTTTTTCGACATTCATAATGTACAAATTAGATCAAGTTGTTGGATTACGAATGACCACAAGATCGAAAGACACCCTAGAGGGGCCGAGTGAACGCTTGTTGGGGCGGGATTAAAACTAGGAGACCAAGTATCCTAGAACGGCATGGGAAAGGGTTTACAGATGGATTATGAACGGCCGCAAGACCAAAAGACACCCTAAAGGGGGCGACTGAACCCTTTTTGGGGACGGGATTAAATTTAGGGGGTCAGGTATCCTAAAATGGGACGGGAAAGCATTTAGGGTTGCATTAGGCAGACCGCTACCGCGAATCCACCTAATCCAACTCTAAACCTTTTCCCTTATGTGTGGTTTGTATAGCCGTAAGACCAAAAGACACCCAACAAGGGGCGAGTGAATCCATTTTTTGGAAAGGGATTAAAAATAGATCTTTGACAGTTTATTAAACAGGGTTTTCCTGTTTACACTGTATATATTATGTAATTTATGTAAACAGTTTAATTAAAATGTCCATTATCTATATTCATAATGTGCATGTTTTGATAATTAGGTGCAACTAAAATATCATTAAGCAGTGTTTGGAAAATGAACATTATATTATATTTAAAGGTACAATAATTATTTTAAAAAGAACATGAAATATTAATTAAATTATAATGCATGTGATCGTTTAATAAGATAGAAAACTTCAAAAGTTCATTCATATACTTAGATTATGATGTCGCAATAGATAGATCTTTGACGTGATTTTAGACCTATTTCCCTGTTTTCAATGTATAATAGAAATAAATGTGCTTTCAATTTAACTCAAATGTCCATTATGTATGTTCATAATGTGCATGTACTGTTTTAAAAAAGAGATTTAAAAGCAGACCTGAAATGTACATTATATTTTTTTGCTAATTTAGTACATCATAAGTCGCGATTCAAGGAGATAATAACGTTCAAGTAAATAGCACGCCAAAAATAGACAAAAAAGTACCTTAATTAAGTGCAACAAAACATTGGTTCACAAATTCAACATTTTGCTTATGCAATTACAAATCATTACACATACTAACGTACACTAGAATTTAAAACATCATACTACATGAACAGGGATGTCATCAGACAAATTCTAACATACTACGTAGATAATATCTGAACATTAAATGTAATCACCGGCTTTAGAGAAATGACCCTTCTTCGCATGATCAGCAACAGTTTCATGGCAATTGTTGTGCTCGAACATAAGTAATGTGCATAGATATTTGTATCGTAACACTTTAAGCACGCTCCGCTGCAAAACAGAAGCCAACAATTAACAAGATAGGCAAAACACAATGAACATGAATTTCTTTAAAATAAAAACCAACACTCACATCATTTTTCATCAGGCCACAAAGAGATTAATCCCATAAATGTTTCCATGTGTCTCATTGTGTATATACCACAGTCATCAACATTGTAGTTATTTCTCCAACTAAGCTTTGGAACAATGGGATCCATAGCCAACACAATGTTGCTAGAGTCAGAAGTTTTTGGGTTCTCACCCAAAAACCTTCCAAGAGCATCAATCTATGACAAAACATTGTAAACCAGTGTTAAGCGTGACTAATAGTCAAAATTCAATAGAACAACAAAAATGTGCCAAATTCAAACATATTGTTAACAATGGAGATACACCATATTTCTTGATGGCGTCTTCATCTGAGAGTGAGTTGTCAAGAATGACGAAACGCTTCCTCACCAGGTCAACCACGTATAAGAAAAAGTGTTGCTCGTGTACAATTGGGAAAAAAAACTGAAATTACAAAACAAATGACGTACAACCATAAGTACAGTCAAACTCTTCAAAGGGTATATTTTAACTAATCATGAGGCACATGTAAAAAATGAGAACAGTACATTGCAATATAAAGTGACCTTATTTAATACAAATGCAAAGAAAATTCCCTTTGACTCAAGCAGTTGAAATAAAACAAAAGCAGAATGCAGACATGGAATGATAGTATGACTCATGGTCTATGTTCCCAACGTGTGCATATAGTTGCAACTGCTCATGCATATTAGATATTCCCCACAGTGAGAAATTACAACATTAACATTGTAAATGTTTAAAAAGTACATTTAGTACGTTTAGAAAGTACATTGAGAAATTATAGCATTAACATTGTGTTAAATGGCCATTTATCCTACTTTGGCCTAATCTGAATTTTTTTAATATAAAATGGGTATATACAAGTTGAGGTTCAAATGAGTTTCGTAGTTGAAATTAATCAAAAAAAGAAAGGACTTATGCGATAATAGTATGTCTCAATTTTTAAAAAATGCAATACAACAATGGCAAAGAAAATTGCAAAGTATGTCAAGCAAACAATAACAACTTACGAGTGCTATTGAAGCTATGTCTATTCCTGGGAAAAGCTGCAACTCCATTTTTACACGAGCCTCGAATAATTCATAAATTTATTCATCACTTAAACCTGGGCTGGGTTTCGCTAATACGGACTGCATGGGAAAGTAACGAAAGAGGGAAGTACAATATTTCAAAATACATATTACACACAGCATTTAAGAGTGTATGTAAATGTACTTACATGCACAAGCATGGTAAAAAAGAACCGCTTCGGAGTACCAAGATTATTTTCTTCCTCTTTACAATTCAAATATGATGACCAGCAATCAATTACAATACTCGAAACATGTTCAGACGGCTTTAATGACCACAAATGCATTCGCGTTGCAAAATAAGTCTTGTACGAATATAAGTGCTCACTAGAGCAAAAAATATAACAAATTACTTGTCAGGTATGAAACACTGAAAATGACATACACAAAATGGTAATTTAGCAAGTACACATTTTAGATTACCTGCAACGACGATTGTTAGTGCCACGGTCACTGAAAACATAATCAGCCACTTGAAGGTGCACCGCAGTAAGAGGTGTTAACACATTGGTGTCATCTTGGATAGCAGAAAACAACGGATCAAAATGAGATGACTGTTGCTTGTTGCTGGATAGAGGTATATAAGAAGGACTTGCTATGAAATGAACCCTTTTGGTAGCTGAAGAAGATTCACCAGTGACACGGCGATCCCGTTTAACCCCTTTAGCTGCGGCTAACCTTGCCTCACTCTCAGCAAAGTCTTTCTCCAACCCTAAATCGAACGAAAATTCACCAGTGACAAGTATAAATGAATTTCTCCACTTAGCACATTGTTCTCTGTGTTTAGCACGAGCAAGTTTCAATTTGTACGCTTTCTCAGCTGCATTTGCTACTGAAGAATAAACTGTTCATCCTCATCTAGTGTCTTTGGATTCCCACGGCGGTGCACACGACACATCTTCGGTACCACCACCATATGTCAAATATACAAATTCAGTTGCCGAATGGGCCTATTTGACACACTCTTCACCTGGGAAACATTGCAAACCAACCGCGTATTTCTCATCTAACACAACCATATCTTCCATGACTCTCTTTGCTGAAGCAGTGTAGTCATCTGCAAACTCCTGGACAAGGCACAGTATGAAGGTACATATTTAGTACTATGAAGGTACATCTTTAGTACAAAGAGAATATTTCAAAGTGAATCTTGAAAAGGAATAGTGAATACTTCGAGAATCAATGGATATACCTCCGGAGACGAGTATGAAATTGGAGATTTTGTATCAGTACTAACATCCCTCGACACTCTCCACACTTTTTCAACCACTTGTCTACATGGATTAGAAAATCTAATTCTTTCCATCAATCGACCTTTTACACGACCAAGACCAAACTAACTGACTTCCATCTCCGCTTTTCCCTTGAGAAAAGTGCGGTGAGATGTCCAATTCAAAAGAGTATAGTAATCTCTTTCTACGAATCGTTTTTCATGGACAACACGGTCAACATAAACAAGCTGCAAGTAAAAACAGGATTATGACTGGAAAATGGCAGGTTTTAAAACCATAATAACTAACAATAAATGTAACCCAGAAGATTTGTACCATTAGAAACAGGAGAGGTCCACCAAAGTGATTCTTCTTCCCCTTCTTGACCCAATCCTTTGTGTTATACCTCAAACTCTCCATGACAAATTGAAACCAATCAAGCTGACCAATGGCAGACACATTCCTCAGCGATTTTAGTACATGGTGATTGACGAACGGCTTCTGATTGTTGCGCATTAACAAAGAGACAGCAAGCACCACAAAATTAATCTTAAATTGATCACTGTAATCATCATGACAAATAATATACTCTGCAAGGGTCTTGATATCCAATTGACCATCAACATGAAATTGAGCTTTCCAATGCGCGTAAAACGCATCACATTCTGCATCTTCATCACTACAGCATGAAAGTAAAACATGTTTTCCTCCAATTGGGAGGCCAACAGTATCATGAATACAAGAAGCAGAAACACGAAAGCGCTGTTTATCAGGTAGAATGATGAAATCCAAATACGGGTTGTAGTTCTCAATTAACCAATAACCAAGGCGTAAAGGAAGCCTTGTAACCCTTAGCCAAAACAATGAAGAAAAATCAATCTCTTCCAGAGCACACCATTGATTGTAATCAAGGTATCGAAGGACATCAACAAAACTTTTAGGTGACATCCGGGTGGTAATACGGGAGAACGTTGGAGTAGGATCATCAACAGTAGAACTGAGGTTGTTTAACCTCGGAGAAATACGGCGTGTAACAGTTCCAGGATCGCCTTTGCGCTTCAATAAATGAAAGTAGTTTTGCATGTAATATTAATCAGTTCTGTTGTGTTGTACACGTTTCACGAAGAAATGTCCTA
Source organism: Silene latifolia (assembly GCF_048544455.1). NCBI lineage: Eukaryota > Viridiplantae > Streptophyta > Magnoliopsida > Caryophyllales > Caryophyllaceae > Silene > Silene latifolia. The sequence goes on along the minus strand of NC_133538.1, from coordinate 155,363,252 downwards.
TCAGTTTTATTGAAATGTGCATGATCTACAACAATAATGTGCACGCAATTATGACCTTTTGCATGTGGTCTTAAATTGATGATACTTACGTTAAAAATACTTAAAATTCAACAAAAATTCAAAAAAGCACAAATTAGATCAAACTAAAAAACAACAAACAAATCGAAATGTATAAGCAAGTTACGAAATCAACAAACAATGCGACAAATACAAATTCCGATAGCATGCAAATGAAAACGCAAATTTCGATTTTAAAAACAATACTGAACTCAAAATTCATCAATAAATGAATAATCCGGCAAAATGAACATAAGAAACATTAATTTAGATTAAAGTAGAGTTACATAAATTAAGGACGAAATCGAGAAAAGCTTGAAGCTAAACAGTATATACCTTCATGACGAAATAGGTAAGAGAAAATCCAACAGAAAGACGAAAATGCAACCCACAGAGAATAAGGAGAGATAAATAGTTGAAAGCTTAACAAAGAAGGTCGGAATCCATGGTTGAAAGCTTAACGAAGAAGCGCGAGGTTAATTTCAGTGAAAAAGAAAGACAAAGCCCTCAAGTTTTGGTAAAGAAGCGCGCGTTATAGGCCCTTAGATTAGCCGCGTCAGACAAGATCCAACGACTGACGCGCGTTCTCACAGTTCTCACGCTTGTGCCATTCTCATATGATCCAAAATCTATATATATATATATATATATATATATATATATATATATCTATAGGATCCCGTGCGAACAAAGTTGAGGATCTCGCCGTCCATATCATCGGCGACATGTTTTTCGGTCTATACTGGTTTGAAATCCATCACCACCATTAGAGCGCCGACACCACCAGGTCGGTGATCAAAGTGTGTGAGGGGGTGGCTGCTGGTGTCGTCACTGTCGTCCAGAGGTTTTCCATGATGTTGTCGGCGTTAGTTTTGGGGTCTGGTACTTGTGTATCTAGACCTGGTGTTTGTGTATCTGGATGACGTGTTTGTGTATCTGAGTGGTGGTGGTAGCCGGCATAGTCTAGGGTTTGTCTATGATGCCATCGGCCTGAGTGGTAAGTGGTGGTGAGTGGTTGGTGGTGGCCAGCACAGTCCTGGGATGATGGTTCATTAGTTAGTTTGTGGGTGTGGTGATAGGTGGTGGTGGGAGTGACGGACTGACTGGCATTTGGTTAGTCGTAGTGCTGGTGTTGGTATGGCTTGGTGGATACACAAGTCACAAATAATACTCGGGGTACACATTACTTACGAGGATTACGTCGCCGACGATGAGGCACTTTTGGTGGTTGTCAGCGGCGTTGATATGGTGATTGTGGGGCAGTGATGGGGGGGTGGCGGTTGGGTCTTGGTGGTTTATGGTTAAGGGTTGGATACACAAATTATCACCCCGAATACCCATGGTATAACTATCGGATACAAACTTGTGTATCCGGTAGTAATACCATGTGTATCCTGTTGTAATATTATATGTACTTGGGGTAGTAATATGGGTAATAATACACAAATTAGGATCTGGTGCGAAGTAGAGAAAAAAGAATATACATCGGATGTACTACCTCCAACTTTTTTGTTTTTTGAGCATATATGTATTTTGTTTTTGAGCTTATTACCTCAAACTTTATTTATTTTTGAGCATATATGTATTTTTTTGAGCATAATAAAGTTTATAAGTTAGATTTTAATATTTTTCCGTCAAAACTCAAATTTAACTAAACTTATATGTAATATTTTTGAGTTTTATTATAATTTTTTAGAGCTTAATATTTAAGTAAATAAACTCAGAAACTTCATATTGAAACTCAGAAACTTTAAAACAAAACTTAAAAACTTTATTATAGTGCTCAAAAACTATAGAATTGGAGGTAGTACATCAGATGTATAATCCTCTTACTGGTGCGAAGTATGGTTCCAATCGTAAAAACTTAATAACCCATTCAAAGGATAATTATACATACCTCAGAATAACCACCATTCTTGCTCTTAGATTTTAATGTAGAGGACAAATGCTAAAATAAAGTTACTAGTGAACAATTTTTGTCCCATACCTACTCTTACAATGGTGTAATTTATTCTCAGATTATAGTGAGGATAGTTCTAATACGGGGTGGTTTTAATGAATTTTGTAGCTCGTACTGCTTTTAGAACAAATTGTAAAAATTTAAATTGTTGTTTACTTTTTCAATTTATTCTTTAAATAAGTCTTTTTGGTTTAATTCTGCGTTGATAGTGACCCTAAACCATTTTCCGTCCAAAAATTAGGATACTCGCCCCCCTCGTTAAATCCTTTTAAGTTGCTCAATACAAACTTTTAGCATGCTAGATACACTCGTTTAAGTTGCAAGATATGATACAATTTAAATTGCTAGTTACATATACTTTTTGCTAACTAGATACACTCGTTTAAGTTGCTAGATACATACCTCTAGTTAGCTAGTTACATTCCTTTAAGTTGATAGATACCAATCTCTAGCTAGCTAGTTACACTTCTTTAAGTTGATAGATACATACCTCTAGCTAGTTAGATACATTCCTTTAAGTTGATAGATACATACCCCTAATTAGCTAGATACACTTCTTTTGTTTTTACTTTATAATTTTAATAAAATAATCCTCACATATAATAGAGAAATGGGAAGAAAAAAAATATCCACTCCAACAATTAAAATTCAAACAATTTATGTCATATGATGCAAAATAGCTTAAGCACTTTTATATACTAGTTATTGGGCCCGACGATGCTCGGGCTGCAACTTCTTAGTCCATCCTTCTCTTCGATAGTAATATACGGAATGTGCAACTCTTAGTTGATAATATGAATTAGAAACATTGCAAAATATATATCATTATGTCCGTAATTTTAATGTAAAGGACCACATATGTGTGTATAAGGCTCTGTTCTTTTGGATTGAAATGGATCGATCCAATCGAATCGAATCGAACTTATAGGATCGAATCGAATCGAATCGAACTTATAGGATCTCGAATCGAATTTATAGGATCTCGAATCGAATCGAACTTATAGGATCTCGAATCGAATCGAACTTATTGGATCGAATCGAACTTAAGGATCGAATCGAATCGAACTTATAGGATCAATCGAATCGAACTTATAGGATTTTAACTGAACTTACACGATCCGAATTTAAATTAACTTAAATTAATTTAACTTTATTATTATTATTATTATTATTATTATTATTATTATTTTATTGTTATTTGTTATTGTTATTGTTATTATTATTATTGTTTTTGTTGCTATTTTATTATTATTATTTTTTTTAAAACCGCAACTTTATTATTATTATTATTATTATTATTATTATTATTATTATTATTATTATTATTATTATTATTATTATTATTATTATTATTATTATAAAAACGCAAACTTTTATTATGATTAAACAGAAAATTTACAAGAAATTAGTTGGCAGCAAAAAGAGAACACTGATAAGAAAATATAGTCTAAAACACAGGGTAAGATAACAACATTTTTCCGCTTTATATACATTGTTTGTTCATACATTATACTACGGTTATATTACAATAAAAAATAATGAGAAGAGTGATAATTTTGTTTTAAAAATAATAAGGTATATATGTATCGAATAATTAATAATGTCAAATGTTTTTGCGTCAGTTTTAAAAATAATACTATTCATATAACTTTTCTAAACTAAATTTATAGGATCTGAACTTATACGATCTGAACTGAACTTATAGGATCTGAACAGAAATGAACTTATAGAATCTGAACTGAACTGAACTTATAGGATCTGAACTGAACTGAACTTATAGGATCTGATCTTAACTGAACTTATAGGATCTGAAGTGAACTTAAATTAAGTGACTTTAAGTCCAAAAGAACAGGGCCTAAGTATCACATTCTTATCAGAAGAGAAGCTATACTCAGTTAGGTTGCACTTTAGAATTCTAGTTCTACTGACTGTAAAATCGCTACACTATTTATCAAGACATGATGTTGCTATATGAAATGTTGAGATGGACCCTACCGCAACCTTTGATTGATAATGTCGCATCTAACATCTTACCTGCAATTTTAAAACCACGAGATGATCAAGAAGTAATATTTTCGCTGCTAGCACGTTTTACCAGCTTATTTAATAAGCATACTAAGGAGTCTATAAAATATTACTTGTATTCTATTTTCAATTTTATATTTAGTGTCATAAAAATGTATTTTCCTTTGTTTATTTAGAATGCATCGTTTTAGGGAATGAAATGATTCCTTTTTTTCTCCTTTCCTCCAAGAGAGAACTGGAGGATTGTCAAACTGTAAATTCATTCCCCCAGAGGGATTGAAGGGTAATGAATTAATGATAACCCTAGGTTTATACTTCATATACTTGTGCAAGGTTCATCATTTAAGATGACATTCTTTAAACTTACTGGCATTTCTTGGTGCTCTTGCTCTACATCCAATCTATATTTGCATCAAGCTCATTAAATGGATGCGGATGCAATCATGCAACATTTGACTTTCAGTCAGTTATAAGAATCAAAATTGCATCAAAAATGAAAAAACAAAAAAAAAACTCAGTGAAATGCTCACTCATATAAGACCTTGATAAAACTACCTAGTTTACCAAAACGCTAATCCAGTGCAAATCCATTCAAGAAATTTAGGAATAATGAAAAGATTCCTCTAATAGCATTTGTTAACCCTTCTTCCAGCAAGTTTAAAAATAGTTGAGGAAAATAAAAACTAACGCTATTAAGTGCCAATATTTTGATGCATGCTGAATACCATGACAAATAAGACCATATTGTGACTTGAAAACTTACATGCAATAATGTAATACCAACTCTTGTAGCATACAGAACACAATTGAAACAATAGGGGGGAAATCCAAGAACTTGTACCTCTGTATCGCTCATACTCATAGGAGCCTCATCAGTAATTAGGCAAGTCTTTTCCCCTCTCAAGAAGACTGAAAAACGGAAGGAAAAGTACCAAATTACCATAGAACAATGAAATAGATTCTGGTCCAGACGATTTATCAAACACTTGGTGAGCAAATGTGCAGTTTTATATGGATCTTCATCCTGAATTCAAATTATTTCAAACATTTAAAGGACAAGGAAAAAAAATTACTATGAAAAACTGACAATAACATGTTCCCTTGTTTGTGTTGTTTAAATGGAATGAAGCGATCAAATTACTGCCACACACATCCATTTGCCACAAATGTTTTGCAACGTGAATATCTTTATTTACACATTATTAAAAATTATAAAAATTTAATATTCTTATAGCATTCATGACAATAAATCAAACAAGATGACACATGACTATATTTTGTCTTATAGATTAAGAATAACATCAAAGATTCCCTACGACCATGAATAGTGCCAAAAAGCAAGTGTTACCTTTGGTTTGGATGTGAGGGGTATATAATTTGGTTTGGATGTGAGGGGTATATAATTTGATCGACATTGCAGGGTAGATGTTTAATCAATTGTGCACCTCTTTCAGATAATCCATCCAGATAATCCACGGTTTAAGTAGCTCTCATAATTAATTCTTTTGCTAGAATGATAATCGATCAATTCCCATAACGCCTTTTCCATAGCCTTCTTCAATTTCACCTACAAACCCAACGAAGTTATAAATACTTGAAAATTTTACAATACACAACAGTAACAGAAAGTTCGTCAAAAACCAAATGTAGCAAATAATACTGAGCAGAAAAGCAAGAGCATACACACCTTGCGAATAAATTTTTGTTTTAGTTGATGCATCTTTTATTTATCGTTACTTTTGAATGCCAAGAATGTTTTTATTATGTATTTAATTTTACAAACGGTTGTAACTTAGTGTGGCCTTAGTAGAACGTGTTACCGTAATGATGGAACACGGTCTTGGTTGTATTTTGAGATCTCGCATCTCCGTTTTGGATTTTTCCTTGTAATTACAGTTTTAATTTAGACTGTAAATAGGTTTATATTTTGTAAATTTTAAATTGTAATATTGAGAAGACCAAAGATGGAGATCGGATGCTCACTCCCGCTGCATGGATCAAGATGGAACATCAAGACAAGCTTCTCAGGTCCAACGGTGGATTCCAAAGTTGTATTATGTTCATTTTGCTAGGATAGGCCACACTAGGACTTTTATTTACGTTTTGTTTTTTTATGTTTTTCATCGTAACGATAGTTTGCATCATTTTCCGCCTAAAACCAAACCACCTAATATTTGCATGAAAACTGACTCATATAGAGGTTACGCGTTAGTTTTCTATGACATACAGATGTCACACGGTCTTAATAAGCCATCACCTAAGTTAATTCATTCACGTAATGCTAGATTTTCGTTCGCTTAAAATGATTTAAAACTAAGTTGATGGGATCTTCCTCGTATAACCAAAAATTGAGAATAGTCTTCATAGGTCAAACTCCAATGAATCCCTTCTTCGTCAGTAGGCATAATATGACCCCTTCTACGTCGGGTAAGTTGGAACTGATTGACCTATTTTATCTCAACACTGTGGTCACTCGTACGATCCCGTGATTATGGTGGACTACAGATAGGATTTACGGAAATCTATCGACCGAGAGTTCTAACGGTAGAACTAGCCAAACAGTTGGCTTATCAATTTACAGAAATTGAGTCTTGGGATCATTTGTATAATTCTTGAGGTAGATCGATTATACAAGTGCAATGAGTCTACACGTTAAAATGAATTTTAATTAGACTTAAATCACCTCGATGAGTTGCTTATTTCGTTTTGTTTTTCTTTCTTTTTCAGTGTAGAACACGATCATTTAAACTGCTAATAACAAAATGGCTGGCCGTATGAACGACCCAATGCCAAGTGCCACATTGGACCGTGAGTCCTGGCTTCGGATCTTCATGAATCAGATGAATCAGTCTACTCGACTGAAAAATGATGGATCAAACTTCGCGGACTGGGAGGCGGCATTACGGAATCTTGCCATTGCGTGACGGAAGCTCAAATATCTCGATAGAGCCCATCCCGCCAAACCCAGGCCCCACGGCTGGAGCTAACGAGATCGCCACGTATAGCGATTTCGTCATGGTAGCGGGTGCGATAAAGAACGTACTCATTTTCTCAATGGAATCCAATTTGCAGAAACGCTTCATAGCCCAAGGTGCAAACAAGATTTTCACCACGCTCACTAAGGAATTCTCGAAAGCACCGAGAATCGTGACCTATGAGCATACCTGTCGCTTCTTTGAGGCGAAACTTCAGAAGGGCCAACCGGTTAGCCCACACATTCTCAGCATGATTGAGAATGTCGAGAAACTGGAGGCACTTGATTGTAAGATCAGTGAGAACATCGTGATTGACCGCATGCTTCATTCACTCCACGATGGTTTTGCGCTCTTTAGAGCCAATTACTATATGAATGATTTGAAGAAAAGTCCACATCCACTACACTCCTTCTCGCATGCACCGAGAAGGACATGAAGTTTAGTGGGAGCACGAAACAGGATGTTCTCGTTGTGTCAAACAAGGGCAAGGGTAAGGGCAAAGCTCGGGCGGATCTAGAGGAGGTAAGTCGAAGTTTAAGAAGTCGGGATCGGGTAAGAGTGGGCCTGGTGAGTCGAGCACCTCACTAGGCGCGACAAAGAGCAAGACCGGTAACATGGAATGCCACCATTGCCACAAGACTGGGCATTGGAGGCGTACATGTCCTGTATACCATGAGGACATAAAAGCAGGTCGCGTTACTCCTGTTGGTGTGTCTTCTTCTTCTTCTACTTTTATTCATATGATTGAGATTAACCACGCAAGTTACGGAACATGGGTACTAGATACTGGTTGTGGTTCTCATCTGTGCAATCATGTGCAGGGGCTCCGAAACATCGAACCTCTCGTAAAGGGTGAGGTGGACCTGCGTGTCGGGAATGGAGCACGAGTGGCTGCCGTCTCGAGGGAAACATATGTGATCCAGCTTCCTAGCGGATTTGAGTTATTTTTATATAATCGCTATTATGTACCCAGATTTATCTAAAAACATTATTTCGGTTTCGCACTTGACAAACTTGGTTTTTCATTTGTAATAGAGAATAATAGCAGCATTTTCTCATTACACGATATGATTTATGGCAAGGCAGTCTCCATGAATGGAATTTATGTTTTAGATCGACCACGAAATATTGCACGTAATGAATAAAAAGTTAAAGGTTGGTGACAAAGATCAAACTTATCTATGGCACTGCCGTATGGGACACATTAATGAGAAATGCGTTAAACGGCTCATACTGAGAATGGAGCTATCTCGGCCTTTGATTTTGAATCATTTGGCACGTGTGAATCATGTCTCATTGGTAAGATGACTCGAATTTCCTTCAAAGGTGTTGGAATGCGCGGCTGCGATCTATTAGGACTCATACATACGGATGTGTGTGGACCTATGTCAATCACCGCACGAGAAGGCTATAGGTATTTTATCACTTTCACGGACGATTTAAGTAGATATGGCTATGTCTACTTAATGAAGCATAAAAGTGAGTCCTTTGAGAAATTCAAAGAATACGAGAATCGGGTACTGTAGAACCAAATCGGGTAGAAAGATTAAAACACTACGATCGGACCGTGGTGGCGAGTATCTTTCACACGAGTTTGATCAACACCTTAAGGACTGTGGGATTGTCTTACAGTTAACTCTACCTGGAACACCTAAGTTGAATGGTGTGTCCGAACGGAGAAATCGAACACTACTTGATATGGTTCGATCCATGATGAGTCACACCGTATTGCATGATTCATTGTGGGGTTATGCTCTTTGTCATTTGCTCTAATACTTAACCGAAGTCCGTCTAAAGTGTTGACAAGACTCCATATGAACTATGGAAGGAACGGTCCCTAACTTGTCCTTTATACGGGTTTGGGGCTGCGAGGCTTATGTCAAGTGGAGACACGAGGATAAGCTCGGCCCGCGATCGGTCAAGACATACTTTATAGGTTATCCTAAAGGAACATTTGGTCATTACTTCTATTCGCCAACCGAACAACGTGTATTTGTTGCGGCTAGTGCGACATTCTTAGAGAAGGAGTTTCTCGAGAACACGAAGAGTAATAGAACCTTCGAGTCATCGGAGATTCCGGAACCAAATGCCGAGCAACCATTGGAGGAACCAGTTCCTTCAATCCCGGATTCATGGTTAGTATTCTGAGAAACCTAGGAGGTCGGGAAGAGTCTCTATTCCTCCGGACAGATACATAGGTATGGTCGAGGAACATGACATAGATGACATTCTGCTCTTAACGAGTAGTGAACCCGCAACCTATAAAGGTACCATGACTAGTTCCGACTCAAAGCTATGGCTTGAGGCCATGCAATCCGAGATGGACTCCATGTATGAGAACAACGTATGGGATCTTGTTGACTTGCCTGCTAAGGTTCGTCCCCTTCAATGCAAATGGCTTTACAAGATAAAGCATTCTGTGGAAGGTCAACAAGATATCTATAAAGCACGATTAGTTGCTAAAGGTTTCACCCAAGTGCCAGGTTTGCACTACGATGAAATTTTTGCACCCGTAGTCATCTTTGCGTTCCATTCGGATTATCTTAGCGATTGCCGCTTTTCATGACTATGAAATTTGGCAGATGGATGTGAAAACCGCCTTCTTAAACGGTTATTTGGAGGAAGAGTTGTACATGGTATAACCCGAAGGTTTCATCGATCCTAAACATCCTAAGAAAGTATGCAAGCTTAAGCGTTCCATTTATGGACTTAAGCAAGCTTCTCGGAGTTGGAATCATCGTTTCGACCAAGTGATAAAAGAAAATGGATTTACTCGATCGGTCGAGGAACCATGTCTATATATCAAGTCGAGTGGGAGCAAGATTGTCTTCCTAATATTGTATGTCGATGACATACTCCTGATTGGGAATGACATACCTCTCTTAACTTCGGTAAAAGTATGGTTGAAGAACCATTTCCAGATGAAAGATCTGGGTGAGGCACAAAGAATTTTGGGCATCCGTATCTATCGAGATAGATCACGTCGGATGTTATCTCTCAGTCAGGAGTCTTATATAGACAAGATTCTAGAGAGATTCAGCATGACTAACTCCAAAAAGGGGTTTCTTCCTATGGCTCCAGGGGTGCATTTGAGCAAGTCTCAGGCACCAAAGACACCGGAAGAGATAGAGCGCATGACCCAGATTCCTTATGCTTCGGCAATAGGATCAATCATGTATGTCATGATATGCACACGTCCGGACGTGGCATATGCATTGAGTATGACAAGTCGATTCCAACAGCATCCAGGTGAATCACATTGGATGGCTGTCAAGAACATTCTTAAGTACCTACGGAGGACTAAAGATTGGGCATTGACTTATGGAGGCGATCAAAAGCTATGCGCAACCGGTTACGCAGATGCTAGCTTCCAAACGGATCGAGATGACTCGAAATCTCAGTCTGGATTCGTTTTTACTCTTAATGGCGCTGCAGTCAGCTGGAAGAGTTCCAAACAAAGTGTTACAGATTCTACAATCGAGTCCGAGTACTATGCCGCGTCCGGAAGCCGCAAAGGATGCGATATGGATGCGTCAATTCTTACAAGGACTATCTGTAGTGCCTAGTTCGAATGACCCGATCACCATCTATTGCGACAATAGAGGTGCCATCTTCCAGGCTAAGGAGCCTAAGTCTAGCAACAAGTCTAGACACGTACAATGGAAAGCTCATCTAATCCGAGATTACGTGGAGCAAAAGGAGGTAGTGATAGAAAAGATTGCTATAGATGATAATATAGCATATCCTCTCACTAAACCATTACGACAAGATAAGCATGAAGGGCATGTTATTTCCATGGGAATTAAACGTGTTCCTGAGTTGTAGTACTCTTTTATGGATTAGATTCTTTTTCTCGTGTACTCTATACGACATCATCGTTTTGATATTTATATATTTTGTTTTTCATGTGGAGTTGTACGACTATCTTGAACACCACAAAGTGAATTGAACAAACATTATATTTTTGGTCCTTAATTGCCCAAGTGAGTGATAACTCGGCAATTATTTTGTGACGCTGGTTGATGGTGGGTTCAATGAGCCATAAGTCAAACGATTGGTGACCAATCACGAGAGGCGAGTTATACGGATATCTCGTAGGACACAATTGTGACAACGACGTGGAGTCCTAAATGTTTTATAACATTCGGTGCCAGGTCGTGGATAGGACCTCCATGGTGATCCTAAGAGTCGATTCTTTTGACTATCGACTGTCTCTTGAGATTAAGGCAGATTTTGGGTGACTTTGGTTTCTTTCTCACGGTCATCCGTAACAGGGGGCCAAGTAGATTTTTTTGGGTCATTTCATCTTTGTGCTTAGATCGGCAGGAGTCAAGTTGAAGGAAATATTCAGCCTTTATCATGTACTCGATATTTCTCGGGGCCACTCGAGGAGTCAGAATCGAAATGCATGGCCATGCTCGAATACGGATTCGTTTTATCAGTTAAGTTACTCTCTAGTCGGGGAAACCACTCTTGATACAGATCGATTGTAAAATACGACCTTTGCGGATACGGATCTGCAAATTGTTTTACATTGAGTGGGAGAAATTTTAAATGGATATGAGAATCGGTTATCGCACATACACCTGTACGGACAAGTGGGAGTTTGTTGGGGCTGGTGTCCTCCACAGTTAGTGCAATGACATATAAATCTCTAAAAGGATCAAAGGTTATACTTTTGTATTTTTATCAGTTGGTCCACGTTTATCAATAACGGTTGGCTTGCTAGATAAGTTTGACGTTATTGTCATACAAATGGCGGTGATCAACTGGTCCCTAAAAGTCACACCTATAGGACACGTTTGAGAGATGTGACGGTATGAAAATACAGTCATATTGATGCCTAATATGACTAAGCGGTTAGTCGGAGTTATTGACTAATAATTAGTCAAACGCGATGTTGAGATATTTATTTAATACGGATTAAATAATACTGGCTAAGGTGAATTAAGCGGTTAATTCGCAAATTGAATATAAACGGTTATATGACGGGTTCAGGTACAAACTGAGTTACGGTGCGAACTAGCTTATTTTGACCTTTTTTTTTTATTCAGATACACTTTGTGTAAATTGTATAAATGTATCTAAGAGCTTTTAACACATACACTTCACTAAAAATTCTAGATGCACTTTTACACTTTTTTAATGCTAATTTTTTTGGGAGTTTTAAGATTAACTCTGAGACACATATCATATTATTTGCGGATACACATATCGGTATTGTCAGATACACATGTCAATACTCTCAGATACGCATATCAGTACTGCCAGATACACATGTCAATAATCTCAGATACGCATAACAGTACTACCAGATACACATGTCAATACTTCCAGATACACATATTGTATGTGTATCCATACTTTCAGATACACATATCGTGAAACCCAGATACACATCTTATCAAATCCAGATACACATTGTATTACTACCGGATACACATGGTTATATTACCGGATACACATGTATCTAGTAGTATTCATACATGTATCCACCTCCAAACACTACTTCCCACCACCACGCACCACCACCACCGACTGCCACCACCACTCCACCGTCACCACCGCCGCCGCCACCACCATCACAACTGCCACTATGCCACTTCCCACCATTTTCTCGTCTCACTACCACACACTCCTCCCATAACCATGCCGCCACCACCACCAAATTCACCACCACTTGCCACCATTACCACTGTGACCACCCCCACCAGCAGCGCTACCGTTGCCACCGACACCACAGTTGCAATTAACTATTTCTTAGCATACATTATACGTTTCATATTCAAAATATCACCAGGAATCATCAAATGCACTCAGATTTGTGAAATTTTGCTTACAAATTTGTAGATCTGATCTTTTCAAAATTCATGTTCAAAAATTTAAGAAAATAAAAACTATTTGTAGATATGAGATGTCGAGTGACGAGTTAGACCACAACACAGCGACCTAAACCACCGCTGCCACAACCACCACCCACCGACCTAGACAACCACGAATCCACAGCCTCCACACCCACACAACCGGAAGCGTTGTTGGTGAACTGGTGTTGTCGTCTTCTCACTCTAACGACCACCCACCACCACCATTTAAGCCACAAATCAGCACAAAAATCACCACCACGACTAGATCGACCACCACACCGACGCTTACAACCACTAAAACCTCTGCCCTCATCTCACCAACCTGTCGAACACCATGTCAGACTCACCCTGACCACAAGCAGCGGGGTCGACCATCGTCAACAACTCACCCATCATTGAAATTTCACAAGGATTATAATTATATGATTAGTTTTTCGAAATTACTTATATTTCTTGGTAGATATAGAATTTGGAAAAAGAAAAACAAGATGAAACATAAAAAAAATCGTAAAATCTGGTTTGAGTGATGGCTGTCTGGAAGAGGTAAAGACGTCGGCGAGGGTTGTCGGAGCTCCGGCGTCTATATCTCAAATGAAGCAGCGGGGGTAGTTGAATGGGTGTTGTGTGTTAACTAGTAAGGAGATGGGAGATATCACGGAAGAGAAGAGTAGTACGACGAGATGGGAAGATTGATGATGAAGATTAGGTTGCCGGAGTCGTCGCCGTCGCCGGAGATATCACCAGAGATGTCAGTTGGTTGCAGGGAATGTGTTTGTGTTTTGGGGAGAAATGAGATATGGTTTGTGTTTTGACGGAGGATAAAATGAGGAGCCAGTGACTTAATTTCTTTTTTGAAGGGTTAATATGGAGTTCGTACGGTTCGCACCATAATTTGGTTCGTACAGGATCCTGATTCTATATATATATATATATATATATATATTAGGATCCGGTGAGAACGATCATTCGGTGCAAAAAGTGAGAACATGTTTATAACTTCCACAAATAACCCACGTCAAAGTGACTGACAACTCTTTCATCTTTCTTCACACATTTATAACTCCCTGACATCACTGCCCACCCACATGTAAATGCCCAAAATCAAACACACAGACTTGCGTTTTCTCTCCCCCCGTCTTTTATCTTCACCCACATAACTACCACTGCCTAACACCATATTCATAGCTGGTCGTCGCCGCAAGCCTCCACGATCAACGTAGGTGACATCACCATCCGCCCCACATGTCACTAACGACATCACTAACCACACAGAACGACGCCGGCGACCATGAACCACCCTGTATAGCCCCAATATACTGGCCTTCCCCAGCGAACTGACGTCTTTCTGGCCACCAACGACCTGTTTTCATCTTGTCCTTCATATCACACATCACAAATCCAATCAAAAGCTCCTGCCACCGTTGAATATGTCGTGGTATCAACGACAATTATTGTCGACTAGCCTATACTTTGCGCAGAGGTCCGGTAGCCACAACGAAATTAGTGTATCAACGGAGTAAGTATAAGGCTAAATAAGTTCAGATCTTAATTCAGTTTGTCTTTTTATTTACAAAGGTGTATATTTGTTTTTTTTTTTTTTTGAAGGGAGTAGTATTTTAGTTTGGTTGAGAACTGAGGAAAATGGCGCCCAGTATTAGGAAAACCGTGGGTCAGATTAAGGATCAAACGAGTATCGGACTCGCTAAGGTATCAAGTGACATGGCCCCTGAGCTTGAGGTGGCCATTGTTAAGGCGACTAGTCATGATGATGACCCTGCTGATGAGAAGTACATACGGAGAATCATCACATTTACCTCTTACAATCGTATGTATGTCAATGCGTGCATAACATCAGTTTCGAAGAGGTTGAGGAAGACGAGGGATTGGGTTGTGGCTTTGAAGGCATTGACGTTAATTATTGATGTATCTCGGATCAAATTCGATGTACCTAATGACTAATTTTGTGTATCTATGTGAAAAGTTCTGGTTTGAAGTGTGATAGACACAGTAACAACTAATCCACTATCGTTGGATTTGTGTTTGGCTGAGCCTTAGTTACTAAGGATTTCTGGGTTTCCTGAGGATAAACTGGAAATGCAGGTACTATTACGGGTATAGGAAGTTGAGAGCAAGTTCATATTAGGAAACAAGTCTGCGAAATTGGGCATTTCCGACAGCTTTGGAATAGGCAGAGACGAGAGGTTAGGAAATGGTGGCCAATTGATGCCGGATAATCCCGACATTGTCGGCAGTTCAGGTTGAGAGACTGCTGGAATGTCAGTTAAACGTCGAGCTAAACTAAAGTCGTGTTTCTAGTTGATATATCGATCGATGTATCTCAGATCAATTTTGTTGTACCTACTAACTAATTTTGTGTATCTATGTCAAGATACATCAAAATAGTGGTTAGATACACCAAAACTTACTGTAGATACAATGAATAGATGAGAACAAACGAAGGTTAAGGATCCGCCGGAGTTATGATTTGTCGACGTTTATGGAGTTCATTGTCGACGGCGACAACAGACGATAATTGGTTAGGTTTGGGTTAGATAGGAAACAAAGAAATGGACAAACGGGTATGGTGATGCACTGATGTGCCGACAAAAGGCCGACGAGGACGATGGTGTCGACGGAGTTGCGCTGGCGTCAGGGAGTGCTCGCCGTTGGTTTGACGTTTCTGGTGATTGTCGGCGGTGACGATGACGGGGCGATGGGTGGTAAATTGGTAATGGATGGAGATGACAGCTAGGTGTGTTTGTGTTGAATGAAAATTAGAGGAGAGAGAATATGGGTTGGGCTTTTCTATTTAAATTTGGTGGGTAATTCGTGTGTTTAGTTTGCTGGGGTATTTGGTAGTGTGTTCTCCTTTGTACTCACCGAATGATCGTTCTCACATAGGATCCCACCTATATATATATATATATATATATATATATATATATATATATATATATATATATATATATATATATATATATATATATATATATGTATATATATAGGAATGAGATCATGTGAGTATTAGTTATATATTTGAGGATTGAGGATTAATACTATGATAGGTATTTAGGGTTGAAACAAGGAAGGGCAAATTTGTAATTTTACAGCTACCTATATAAACTATGTTTTACATGAATATCGTTATTTCCTCCTTTCAAATTCTCTCTCTCGTAGTCGCTTCTCCCTTCAATTTCTCTCTCTCGTAGCTTCTTCCTCCATTGTTGAGCTCGAAAACCCTAGAATTTAGGCGTCATCTCCGTTTTTCGTCGTCATTATTCACAATTATCATATTATTCCAATTAGTTCGTTTGTTCAGGTACGTAATTGGCGTTTTTCGTCTCTAAATTTCGAATTCGTCCTACCATTACTCTGTTTGTTCTTCTTTCCTTTTTATAATTTGAATTTCATCTTGCTTTTGTTTGTTATTTTCAATTTAATTTTGTGTTTCGTCAAATTCGGTACGTTTTTTTGTTTTATTTCCAGGTTTTGCTGCTCATTCTTCACAATTATCATATTATTTCAATTATTTCCTTTGTTCAGGTACGTCATTGCCGTTTTTCGTTCTTATGTTTCGCCTTCGTTCTTATGTTAGTCTGTTTGTTCTTATTTATTTGTTATTTTCAATTTAATTTTGTGTTTCTTTAAAATTCGCCTCGTTTTTGTTTGATTTCCAGGTTTTCGTGCTCAAATCTCTGCGTCTTCAATCTTCATTGTGATGTCTGGTATGTTATTCTTCTTAATTTTGTACTTTCAGTGTATTCTGAAATCTCTGCGTATTCTCTCTTTATTTTGTACTTTCAGCTTTCACTCACATGTTCGTCATACTTTTCGTACATATTTTTTGTTCATTGACGTTCTTATTTTTCTCAATATGTGATATTGTTTTCTACACCTGGTGATATTGTTTATGTTGATATGTACCATTGTATATTCACGTTTGTGATATTGTTTTTCAACTTCATGTGTGATATTTGTTCCAGAGTACGTGATATTGTTTTCCTGAATATGTGATATTGTCCAGGCACCTGTGTGATATTGTTCCTGCAACATTCTTTGTGAGATCGTTTTCCATCTTCATATGTGATATTTTCCCAGACAACGTGATATTGTTTTCCTAGATATGTGATATTGTTCAGCCACTTGTGTGATTTTGTTTTCGTCCATATCTTTTGCACTTTTTCTTGTTATCTTACCTTTCACTTTTCTTGCCAGATCCTACAAGTAATGTAACCTCTTCTTCCTGTAATGATCTTCATGTCTCTGCCATTACCTCTAAAGATAGTAATGATATTGTTGAGTCTTCACTTACTTCTACTCTTCTGATTGAACCACCTGATGCATCTAGTTCTACTCCACATGTTGCACAACATTCTGTTCCTTCTCGTGTGCATCAACTACTTTTGGACTCCACACCTGGTGGTAGTGAATTGTGGACAAGGAATGTTGCACCTGAATTTAAACCTTATATTGGCCAGTTGTTTGGGACGTTGGAAGAAGCTATTAGTTTTTATGATGTGTATGTAGAAGCATGTGGTTTTGAACCTAGGAAGTCTTCTCAAAAAAGGTCTGTTTCTGGTGATGTGAAGTATAAATTTGTAGTTTGCAACCGTGAAGGTTTTAGAGATCGTAAGAGGAAGGCTACTGTTTTAGATAGTGGAAAGGAGCAGGCAACTCCCAGGCCTTTTGATATCAGGAACACTAAATTAACTAGGATTGGTTGTCTTTGCTATGATTGAGTTTTCGCTATAATGGGGATGGTTATGTTGTTTTTCGTTTCGTGAGTGGCATAATCACCGTCTTTGTTCACTTAGAAATCAGCAGTTTCAAAAAAAACACAGGCACCTCCATCTTTACCATAAAAAGACAATTATTGATCATTCAAGGGTTAATCAAGGGCCAACAAGGGCATTTAGAAATGTCAAGGAATATGTAGATGGCTATGAGAATGTTGGAGCTCAACTTGTTGATTTTAAGAATTTTGGAAGGGATATCAAATGTTTCATAGGAGACTGGGATGCTCAACTGTTTGTTAACTATTTTGAGGATAAACGTGATACCACTGAAGGTTTTTACTTTGCTTATGAGGTGGATTCTGGTAAATGCTTGGTTCGTGCGTTTTGGTGTGATGCAGAGTCTCGTAGAAACTATGCTTTGTTTGGTGATTACATCACTTACGATCCAACTTACAGTACGAATAAGTATTGTATGCTTTTCACTCCTTTTACTGGCGTAGACCACCACAAAAGGTCAGTTACTTTTGCTTCTGCGTTGCTATTTCATGAGGATGAAGATTCTTTCACATGGGTCTTTCAAAAGTTCCTTGATGCTATGGGACAGCGAGAGCCACACTGTATAATAACAGATCGTGTCTGGAATAAAGCTGGGTTTGCGTGCTGTCTTCAAACATGCTAAGCGCAGATATTGCATGTGGCATATCATGCAAAAAGGTTACCGATAAGGTTGGGCTGCAATTTCGAGAGAGACGATTTTGTCACCGTTTGAATGCTATTGTTTGGGATCGAGTTAGAACCTCTTGAATTTGAAGAAAAGTGGTGTCAGTTGGTCAATGAGCATAATCTTGATGGTAATTCCTGGTTGTCAACCATGTTTAGAAAAAGGAGGAAATGGATCCCAGCTTATTTTCGTGATGTTCCTATGGGTTGTCTATTACGAACAACTCAACGTTCTGAGAGTCAGAATAATTTTTTCAAGCGTTTTGAAAATGCACATGGTACACTTGTTGAATTCTTGATGCGGTTTCAAAGTGCCATTGATGTACAGCGCCATACTCAAAAATAACTTGATAGAGACGATGATTGTACTCTTCCACAATTAGCGACTTCTCTTAAGTTGGAAGCTCATGCTTCCAAGGTTTATACAAATCTTTGCTTTCAGATTTTCAAGTAGAAGCTTCGCTTCTATTTGTTCCCTTAGTGTTGGTGGCTTCACACCACCTGCAAACGGTGTAGAATTAATTGGTATTGCTGATGCCAGAACACAGAAGACCTACCAAGTCGTCTACAATTCTCTAACGAATGACGCTGAATGTTCTTGCAAGTTGTTCAACGGGAAGGGTATTATTTCTAGACACATTATCTAGGTTTACTCGGAAAACAAGTCCACACTTTGCCCGATAAATACATTCTTATGCGGTGGACCAAGAATGCACATAAGATCCTTCTTTATGGTCTACATGGTGAGTTAATTGAGGATTTTGATGCCACTGATTTACGAAAGATGGAAATGTGCAAGTTATGGTCGGAGTTCTACGCGACCATCAGTGTGCTCAAGAATGTGCCTACGAAGGAGATCACTGATCTTGTTGACACCCTTAAACAATTCAGGGTGAAACTCAATCCGCAATCGTAGTCAATGACCAAAGAGCGGGGAGTTGGAGATGCTTCTCGGGTGCGGTTCCTCAACCGAGGTGAGGATTTTACCACCTCGTCAGGCAAAGAACAAGGGTAGCGGGAAGAGATGATCTCCAAAAAGCAACAATGCATAGCTAAAGCGGAGAAGCCTAAAAGGCTTTGTCGTAATTGCAAACAAATGGCTCACCATGATAAACGAATCGTCCTAATGCTTTTGTACCGATGCCGCAATAAGGTATGTTCACCATGAACAGATCTATGTATGAAACTTTTTATCTATCTTGTATGGTCACGTGTCGAAACAATACCATATGTTATTTAAAATAATATCACATCTTATGCTAAACAGTATCACTATTTGACGATACCAGAATGTGATATTATTTGAGGATAACAGAATGTGTCAACACATCTGTCTTAACTTTCTTTTATATTTTCCTGGTAATTTAAGAAACAATACCACATAATGTTAGAAATAATATCACACTTTTGTAGTACACAGTATCACCGCTTGAGGGTATGAATGTGATATTGTTTGTAATTGTACGAGATAGAAACAATATCACACTTCATTTGAAATAATATCACTCCTTATATAAAGTAATATCACTGTTTCACCTTTTTGTGTTTTCAGGGTAGTTCAGATGAGGATGATGCTGATGATGGTTGATCGGTCGAAGGAGTTTTTGTTGATGGCGCTCATTAATTATAGCATCAGCAAATAGACGACATTCTATATGACTAGTATATTAATATAGCCTACAACATTCATTAAAGTATAGATTATACTTTATTTTTAATAGAAAGTACTCGTACTCGGATAGTACTTGATTATTTTATTTGTCTCAGTTGTCTTGTTTTTGTATTTTGTGATACTGAGAAACAATATCACACCTTACATTTATATATTTCACATCTTACTCTAAACAGTATCACTACATCAGGAGTATTATATATGCCTTTTGCTTTAAGATTTTCACATCTTGTGTTTTGTGTGTTGTCAAAATATGGCGATTCATAATATGGCGTTTTCTAACACAATATCAACTTGTGTACACAACAATATCACAACATAGTGAAAACAATATCAACGTAAGACTTAAACTAACATATTCATATTGTGATATTGTTTATACATTCAAGTGATATTGTTTAACATATCGTGCGATATCGAGAAGCAATATCAACCGTGTACACAACAATATCACAACATTCTAAAAACAATATCAACGTGAGATTTAACAATCCATATCCATAGTGATATTTAAAAGTAAACAATGTGGTATTGTTTTAGCCCTGTGTGATATTGAGAAGCAATATCACAAAGAACTATTACACAATATCACACCAAACGTGAAATAATATCACACTTTAGCATCGTTAGATGACATCCAAAATAAGCATCAATAATTTACCATTATAAAAAGTTACCATTAAATTCGTTTTTAGTTTAATTAGCATCAGTTTTGTACTACCATTACATAGCCTTTACTTTAATTACAACTTCGTTCTAACAAATATAGTAGTCCTAATTCCTTCCTCTTCCTCTCCCGCGGTTCTTCGGATTTGCAACGGTCTTAATCCTACCACGTTTGTATGTTATTGCGGGCTCGTTCCTACGATCTTCAAAGATCTTTTCCGGAATCGGCTCCTCTCAGTAAAGCATATCCATACCAAAGTCATTTATTATTTCGGACACCTTTGTCATAATTACTATCTATCTTTTTGTATATACAATCAGTAAATTGTTTTTACCTTTTCCTAGGAGATTGCCGAAGAATTGGCAATTCTGTGTTAATAATCGGTTTCTTAGTACAATCCTCCTTTGCTGTTTCCGGAACATCTTCTTTATTTGCCTCCTCCACAACAACATCAGCATTCTCTTTTGTTTGAACTTCTGCCATTGGTACTTCCTCTTTCTGCTTCCCTTTCGCCTTTTCGTTGTTCTTCCTCTGTTGCTTCAATGTCTTCCATATTTCATCCTTCCCATCTGAAAATTCTTTTACTTTTTCGATCAAAGGTGTTCTGTTCTCATTTATGTCAGCTAAAAGCAATGTCTTTGCCATTTCTAGCCGATAGTATCGCCTATACACTTTTTGGTTGGTCGGCTTCAAACATTACACCCTCATATCGAATCATGTGCATCATTAAGAAGTTCCCAGACTCAGTATTGTTCATCTCTGTCTTTTGCCAAGGGAAGTTGATGTTGACAACATCAAACGTTATTATATCATCCGCTCTTTCCACTTTCTTCTTTGCTAAGTAGTCACTCATGTGCTCCGCCTACAATATTACGGTTCACCATTAGTAATAATATCACAAACACAGAAAATCCATTATTTCAATGTTACTATACAGCAATACTTTAAAGAACTATCAATTAATCATACCACCAAATCTGCAACTTTGTGTATTTGTGTTTGCTCCCGGTCGGGGTACTGTGTTGTCCAAAGACTTCCATTGTCTCGGTTTTGAAATTTATACAAACACGAAATAATGCTCATTCCATACCATTGGAATAAAAACCAGATCCGCTTGCAGATTACTGAGGACTGTGTTTCTTCTAATGAATTCGTCCCATTCTTCAAACATCTTTTCTTTAATCAATTCCCCTGTCTCCGGCTCCTTCGGTTTTAATTTCTGTTTTGAATATATATGTTACAAGTCCTATTTTTGTTTTAAAGAGTGATTATATTTAAACAAACTAAATGGAATGACTTACCATGTGTCGAATCCCAAAAAACATCACACTTGTTTCACATTTTTTCTCGTGTGCTCAATATGGTTCAGAATGAGGGACCAACATTCAATCACATTGCTCTTGACATGCTCATTTGGAAGCAACGACAATATATCATTTCTGACAAGATATTGATCATTACTGAATTTGGCAACCACCTGTTTGCTCCAAACATTAACACAAACCAAATTAAAATAGTGCACACAATATCACACTTCTCTAAAAACAATATCACATCCCTTAAGAAACAGTATCACAAAAATAGCGATTACGATAAAATAAAAGTACCATCAAATTTAAATAGTGCAAACAATATCACACTACTCTGAAAACAATATCACACTCTTCAAGAAACAAAAGATATCACGAAACATACTCTAATGGGAAAGCGTGGTCGTCCAATAGGCGTAGTCAAGCACTTGTTTCCTCATTGTCAACATTTTTGCACACAGTGATTTGTTAGCCTTCATAAACCTTGAGACGACCTCCACGTTAGAATCTGCCACACCACAGTTGTATGTGCTACCAAGGCCATCTGATTTCCCCCTCCCTCGCTTCCCACCACATCTGGCAGAACCATCTTCTACCACACCTACAAAAATATTTATTTTTGTTATTTGAATATATAATGCTTATATATAATTAAAATAAGTCAGTGTTGAAGAAAATAACCTATTTTTTTTTTTACGGGAGTTTGAACATTCTTTTTCCCACCTTTCCCTCTCTTTCTTTTTTGCTTCTCGCTTTCCTCTTTGCTACTAATTTAGGCAACAGTGTCCCTTTGATTGCATTAAGGTTTGTAACCTTCCTCAGGACCTGACTCCTACATTTATTTAAATCGCTCAACACAAGCGTTGCTGCAATCTCCCCCCGTACAACGCCTCTTCTTTTGATCGTTAGTTCACATTTAAAATCTTCACCCACAAAAACATCATGTGGAACATCATGAATAATCCACATCCAGGTTCAACTCTTTTGTTTGCCAATCAAAGGCGACATTTGTCAAAGACATAGTCCTGTACTTTCGTCCCACTTGCATAACCTTTACAGTTGAGGTAGTGCCCGTAAACATGACTCCTGTTTATGTTTATAGAAAATACCTATCAAATTTCATTCTTTAGCTAACAAAAGCATTATATCCTTAGTTCTTATTTTTAAATATAGTACTTACAGTTAAATGAGCAAGGTGTACATGCTCCTCGTCCTCAAAATGATCATAATCTCGGTTGTCCAAGTAGAACATTTTTCCCTCTTCTTTGTCAATACAGACGCAAATGTAGTGGTCTTGATATAGCAAAGGTATGAACACCTATAGAAATATTTTATAGAAAATAACACTGTCATTCTGAGACCATAGCATACAATATCACAAGTACTTAGTAACAATATCACAGAATATATAATACAATATCACAACTAAAATAGCTACCTGATTTAAGAAACAATTTCAATACTTACTTCGACAATATCGGATAATTAACTTAACAAGTATTAGATAATTAACTTAACAAAGATCGAACTAAAAGTACTTTTAAATTCTTACCATATCCGAATTTAAATTCGGTGGTCATTTATATTGATTTGACCACGTATCCCATGTCCTCCATACGTCTTCCTTGATCTTGTCGGTTCATCAACATTTTCTTCATCTACCAATAAGATTTTCTCCATACCACCCTGTTTGTTTATAACAGAATTGATTAGTCGTGTTGATAGATTTTTCCACGTAATTTAAAACACAAGGAACACATGAGGTTTATGTTTTCCATACCGAGTGGGCAAGGCCATAGAAAATCCTTGTGGGTCTGTTCTTTGTCTTTTGGCACCATTTCAAACTCATTGAGCAATATTGCCCATGCCTCAATAACCACTGCTTCTATTTTAGTGTCGTGCAACAAAGACTCAATATCGCTCTTTGGTATGTTATGGTAAATACCAAAGTCACGACAATCTCCCCTGTACCATTTTCCAAAAAATTAGCATATTAGTTTTTAAATTATTTTTATGTAATAGATTAATTAATTTCTTATATTCAAAAAATAAACTTACGTCTTCTTAATCGCATGATCTGTAAGGAAGCAATAATCCATTACTTCCTTCCGACGCTTCAAGACAGTCTCAAATAATTGGTCTGTCGAACATGAAATCGAGACAAGTGCAAAGATCCCTGTCGGTAAACCACAGTCCATAGTATACCCCAAATTATGAGGTACCATATCTGCCGATTCGGGTATTTTGTTCATGTTGTCTGCGTGCAACAAATAGTCATTGATGCTCCACGTTCTCTCTGTTTCCAACTGAACATTTGGAAGAACCTCCTTCTTATGAGACCCCACACTTTTATCATCATTTTTCTCCCCAGCCTCTTTTCCAGACTCCACGTTCTTATTATTCAGGTCCTCAACATCTTTTCCAAATCCCTCCTTAACATTTGTTACGTCCTCAACATTTCTTTGTCTTCCCATCCCTTTACGGTCTCCTCATTCATTTCCTGAACCTTCTCAACAGTCTTGGTCCCTCCTAAACCAACATTGATTACACCTTCATCAAGCTGTGTCAACACATCTGTCTCCTCATTTATTTTTCCACACTATTTTTCACCGTCTTCTTCATTTAGTGTATTACGATTCAACTCTTCAACGGGACTTCCTACTCCTACACCAATACTGGATATAACATCATTCAATTTTGAATTCATGTCATTATCCAGTCCATCATCTTCGTCTTCATCATCACCACTGTCCAAGTTAGTAACATCATTAATATCATCATCCTGTTGTTTGTCATCACATTCCAAGTCATCATCATCATTCGTAGATCTTTATCTCGTACATCCACCGTATTTTGTGTTCAATTCCTTGTCCGCACTTTCAACATTTGGTCAAACATCAAATCGGCATCCCTTCTTTTGCTTTCTTCATTTCATATGACCTAGCTATCAACATGTCCACCAAGTTATGATACCCAACATCTTTCATGAAAGGCAGCGTTTGAGTCTCTGTTGTACTCTTTTCAGGATTCCCAATTTCTTCTTGACAGCATGTTCTTTAGGATCAACATCTTCCGCACCATCTACCTTCGCACCAGATTGTGTAGATGTAGTTGCTTCACCCATTGAACTCTTTGCTTTCATAGTGATCAGTTTTCTCATGTTACGTACATACCTACCTATGAACAATTCATTGTCCCTCTTCATACGTAGATAAATTTCATGAGCATTTGCCAAATTACAAAATAAATATATTAAACACTAAAATACACTCTTTGATAATAAGAAGAAATGACACAATAATAAGGTTATTTAATATCAACTTTCATAACAATATCACAGCCTATTACAAATAATATCACACTAGTGCAAAAACAATATCATAACAATTTATAAATCAATATCACAACAATCTGTTATTCAATATCATTTGCTTTTCTAAACAATATCACAATTATCAATTAAGAATATCACAATATCATACAATATATCAAACAATATCATATCTAAAATAATTATCAGAGCAAATGCTTTTATTCAATATCAATATCATAATAATATCACAAATGAGACTCAAAACAATATCACACTAGTTCAAAAACAATATCACAATAATATTTTAATATCATAGCTAAAATAATTATCAGTCATTAGTGCTTACATCCATTGCCCTTGCTCTGATTTGTTCATCAGTTTCAACACCACTAGGCAACTTTACCATCATATACCCCTCTTTTGTTTCCACTTGACTTCATGATCGGACGCCCGAGTCGTAATATCTCTGGGAGCTGCTGAAGAATATGGTGTCTTTTTAGGGACTTCTTGTTGCCGACGGATGGGGTCTTGAATCTTTGATATTGGAGCATTCCCCAAAGATCTGTTTTTTCATCATCATCCACTCTCTTTGACAATTTTTTATCGTCCCAATGTTGGATGAGTGGTAAAGCGTGTTCCAAAACATCACCCTTGAAATCAAACCTATGCATATATGCTAGCATAATAACTATTACGCATCCACTGACAGTTGACTTTCCCCCTTCTTTGAACACCCTAACACTTCTAACCATTTCCTCAAATACGTATTCACACCAATCAAATTGGCTTATCCTTGTCACATGCTCAACGACCTTTACCAGTTTCAAGTCCAGAGATTTATTTGAAGACGGTGCTAGGAAAATAGACATCTCAGTAAATTACAAACATTCTTTTAAATTCATCCCCAAAGACATCATTACATTCCATCGTCTTTCATGCACATCTTTGACCATAATTGGAGTCAAGTACTCTCAATCCAAACTTTGCCCTCCATGCATTTTTCACTTTGTGTCCGTCACAAAGCAGTGGTGTTTCCCATGTGAGCGACGTCCACTTTCCGACCTTGTCGAGGAAGTTGAAATATGTCATGCACATCGTCTTTCGTCAACAGAAAATCAAATTTCTTTGTTTTGAACATGTTGCTTGTGTGATCAAATGCCTTCAAAGAAGCATTTTCGAGAATTCCATGTGGAATTTTTGTTAGTTTCAACTCTAACAATCCACCAAAGCCAACATCGAAACTTGACCTTCCTTTGTTCTTCATTTAAGTTGGCAATCAACTCAACCAATTTGAGTGGCCTACATTTAGTTTGAAACAGTTGCACCTTCTTCTTTTTGATCTCAGTCGCTCTACCTCGCATTCCTCGTACCACCAATTCAGCTTCTTTGTTTCTATCAGTCTTTGATTTCTTTTTTGATGGTTGGCCCTTTTTTTTTGTTGACGGCAGGATGCTCTTCAATTTCATCCTGTAAGACCATTTCGTCAGCTTTACTTTTATTTTCATTACCATTTTTTGACCTCTTGCTTGGTTGTTCAACCTCATCATTTTTTGATCTCCTCTTTCTCGTGTATGTTTTTTCAGGTTGTTTTGAAGTTGTCAAGTCCATTCTCATTTGAATCAATATCACACTTCATTAGACATAATTTCACACCTTATTCAAAACAACATCACTATTGTATGTCACTGGTAATAAGTATTTTAAAAGGAGTATACAGTTTTGTATTTTTGTAAACACTATCAATAATAGAACTACACAAAATTCATGAAGATTCAGTACCACTAATATTGATTCAATATCGACCATACAAGTAATGAGATTACAAGTTTGTCTTCCTCATTGCCAACACATATATCAACGTTATTCATTGTCAATGACAGAAACTCTCAATTCATGGACCTCATTGTCAAACAAATTCAATTGGTGTTATGAAATTGTACTCGTTCACATTTAACCAAACGTTTAACCTTAATTTTCGCGATTCAAACAATTTGCAACCGTTTTTTTGACAAATTCACAATTTCGAACTTTCAATTTCACAATCGAACAGTGTTCAAACGAATAATTAAACGGTTTATTATGTTAAACAGTTTTTTAACCGATTTTAACCCTAATTTTTCACAATTAAACAATGTCGAACTTTGAATATCACAAATAAACAATGGAACAGTGTTTAAACATAAATTTCTTCATTGAATATGTTAAAACCTATTCTTAATTGATAAAAACGAAGACGAAATACTTATTTTGCATTTCGAACAATGTCGAACCCTAATTTTTCGCGATCGCACAATATTCAACGCTAATTTAGCAGATTTAAAGAGGAAAATATGCAATTTCAATCAGAATAGAAAAACATTCAATTAACAACTACGAAGTTGTACAATTATATGAAAATTATTGGAAATTAACGAAGTTTATCAATAATTTTGATACTTAAACTAACAAATACTCGATTTTAACAATGATTTCACTAAAATTGAAGTCCTCGAGAGAATTAAGACAGAAATTGTACCTGATTTTCAGTGAAAATGCAATTGAAATGAACAATGATTAGTATTTTCCCGTAAATTGTTGTTGATTCGCGTTAATAATCTGGAATTTTAGTGGTTTTTTGAGTTTTTAGAGAGAGAAAGTGAGAAGTTGAAAAAAGCGCTTGCGGTTATGAGTTTCAAAAGGCGTGCGTGTCTGTTTTGTTACCTTTTTTTAAGTGATATTGTTTAGTTTAATGCGCGATATTGTATCCGTTACTCAATCCTCAAATATTTAGGAGTTTAGGATCCCGATGTATATATATATATATATATATATATATATATATATATATATATATATATATATATATATATATATATATATATATATAGTTGAGATCGTATTTATAACCCTCTTCATGTAAAACCATGAGAAATCCGAGTTCAGAACTTTTGTACCAAAAGTACAACAATATTATAGTAAAGTTCAGAATGTTTGTACCCAAGGTACATGGAATAACTGATAAGATAATCTCAAATGTGTATTTATGTTGTTGTCATTGTTTCAAGAGGGCATTTGTTGTAATAATTGTGGTGATAGAAAATAATCGTATGAAATAACAAACAATAATTGTTAGAACACTAATATATGAAATAAGTCCAAAATTGTTTGGGTGCTCAAACTAATTGCTGCAATTTCTAATTCGCTGAAGAAGACCATGCGCTTAAGTGTGCATCTACTTTTGGTATTTGTCTAGCTAGTTGTCTATTTGTCTGCCACTAAAGACATGCTTACTTATACTATTGTACCAATTGCCCTTATCCGAGCACATAGATGTAGAGTTAAAATACACGGGTTTCTGGCTGGGTTGCATCATATATGAAATGATGAAAACGGTGCAAACTTAGAGCTAAAAATGAAGACAGATATGGAGCATTAAGTAATGTTTTACATCGAATACTACCGTTAGCTAGCTGGAAACCTCCAAAAACACTGTACACCAATATCAACGATCTTCACTATTTAGTGCATCGACAAAGCGGTACTATTTTTTCAACGGAAAGGGTTGGCACCCTCAATCATTGAATATCCGATAGAGAACGACGTGGATTTTTTCAGTTCAACAATTCATTAAGCATTAAACAAAATTTAAACTTTATTCGCATGAGTTTATATTTCCTTCTTTTCATGCATTATCCTCAAAATCTTTGCATCAAAGGTTCTGTACCATTGGTACAAATATTCTGAACCTTTGGTACAAATATTCTGAACCCGAGGTTCTCATAGTTCTCATGGGAAAGGGGTTCTCATAGGATCCAAAATATATATATATAGAGTGAAATTCTTATGAGTCCACCAAAATATTTGAGTCCATAAGTCCTCTCTACATCCCTTAGATCTTCCACTAAGGATGGTTGAGATTGAAAGCAAAAAAGCATAGTTAACAATAATGAGTTTCATATACACTAATTAATCCACTTTCTCTCTCTAGCTTTAATTATACATTCACCAATGGATTAATTATACACAAAAAAAAAATTTTGAGCATAATTTTTTTTTTGGACTGAAACTTTATACAAATGTTACTACACTTTCATTGTTTTAAAAGTGTAATTTCAACGGAAAAAAGTGTAATTTTAACAAAAAAAAATTGCGGTTTGACGGATTTTATTTTGAAATTTGAAAATTTGAAGCAAATTTACAATATATTTTGCGTTTTACGAGTGAAACTCAGTTTTTTCGACAAATATTATTTTGAATTTTTCCAATTTTAACACAACTCATTGTGAATTGAGTGACTTATAAGTGTAACTTTAGTCTTTTAAAAGTGTAATTTTAGTCCATTAAAGTGTAATTTTAGTCCATTAAAGTGTAATTTTAGTCCATTGAGAGTGTATCATTAGTCTATATTAAAAGTGTAACTTTAGTCCATTAAAGTGTAATTTCAGTTCATTGAGAGTGTAACTTTAGTTCATTGAGAATGTAACTTTTGTCCATATTAAACATGTAACATGAGTCCATTGAGAGTAAAACTGTAGTCTTTGAGAGTGTAACTTTAATAGATATAAGTGTAACTTTAGTAGAGAAAAATGTAACTTTAATAGAGATAGCTGTAACTTTAATAGAGAAATCTGTAATTTTAATAGAAAAAAGTGTAATTCTAATAAAAATAAGTGTAACTTTAACTTTAATAGGGATAAGTGTAATTTTAATAGAGAAATGTGTAAAATTAATAGAAATAAATGTAATTTTAATAGAAATAACTGTAACTTTAACTTTAAAAGAGATAAGTGTAATTTTAATAGAGAAATGTGTAATTTTAACAGAGAAAAGTGTAATTTTAATAGAAATAAGTGTAATTTTAACTTTAAAAGAGCTAAGTGTAATTTTAATAGAGAAATGTGTAATTTTAATAGAAATAAGTGTAATTTTAATAGAAATAAGTGTAACTTTAACTTTAATATAGAAAACTACAATTTTAATAGAAAAAAAATGTAATTTTAATGGAGAAAAAGTGTAATTTTAACAGAAAAAAGTGTAACTTTAATAGAAAAAAAAAATGTAACTTTAACAAAGATGAGTGTAATTTTAATGGAGAAAAGTGTAATTTAAATGGAAAAAACTGTAACTTTAATAAAGTGTAAATTTAATAGAAAAACATGTAACATTATTAGAGGAAGATGTAACTTTAACTTTACTAGAAAATTAAAATCAACAACACGAATTTTAACAAGGCGAGATTAGTAAAACTATAAAACAAGACAATACGAAAAAAAATGAAGGCAAGATTTTAACAAGCATAAAATGGAGTAAAAATATCGCATGAAAACATTGGAGGCGGGATTTTCAAAATTTGAATTTTGAAATCATTAGAGGCAGAATTTTTAGCACACAATATGTAAATTTAAACGAAATAAAAGACACAAAATAAATAACAAAAACATAAAACAAAACAAAAAATAAAACAAACAAAACAACCAAAATAAAAGACACAAAATAAATAACAAAAACATAAAACAAAACAAAAAATAAAACAAACAAAAAATAAAACAAACAAAACAACCAAACAACACACTGATAAACACAAAAGAAAGACAAAAACAAAAAAACAAAACAAAAAACAAGGTGGTGTCGGGTTGTTGGTGGTTGTGCATGGCGGGTTGATGTCGGGTGCGTGGTGTAAGGTGGCAGATCTGGGAGAAGGTGGTCGTCGTGGTGGTGGCTGCGTGAGAAGAGGAGGGGCGGTTGTCGGTCTTGTTGGAGTCGGATGTGTGAGTGGCGACAGTGGAGGTATAGGCGGCGTTCACAAGTAGTGCTATTGGCGACGGTAGTGGCAGATCTGGAGGTGGTTTGTGGAGTAAGCGGTGTTTGCGTGTGGAAGGGCGTGGTGGTTGGATTTGGCGTGAGTGGTGACAGTCGGGGTGGTAGTTGGGGGTAGTGCTCGGTGGTGTTGGAGAGTCTTTTGGGGAGTACTGGTGGTCGGGGGTGGATGGTGGTGGCCGTGTGGGGTGGGGTGGATGGTGGTGGCCGGTGGGTTGGATTGGTGAGGAAGAGGGGAATTATTTGGGTTTTTTTGAGAGAATTAATTTGGGTTTTTGAGAGGGGTGGTGAATGAATTGTGTGAATGAGAGATAAGTGGGTGGAAAAATAAATTATATATAGTTGATTAATATTTGATTAATGTGGATTAGTAAGGTAGTGAGAGAACAATAAATATATATATATATATTTATATATATATACTCCTTTCCACAGTAAACTCCTTTTTATTCTCGCAGAAATCACTTCTCCCTCTACCTTCTCTCTTCTCTTACTCTTTCTTCCTTGGATTCCCCAAATTGTATGCGCTTTCTTTCGTTATTTCTAGGTTTTCAGTCAATCTCAACCCATTCTTCTATTTCTGATCAATTATCATACTATTTCAACCATAATCGCGATGTCAGGTACATTATTGTTGTTAATTTTAGATTTATTATCTCTTTAATTTGTAATTTTAGCTTTAAATCACATGTTATTTTTGTTTTTCGTACATATATTTCGAATTCGTAGTCATCTTACTGCGTTTGTAAGAATTTTTTGTCTAGGTTTTCAATTTCATCTAGTTTTATTGTTATTTCAGCTTTATTTGATCTTTTCCGATTTTGTTTGCCATAATTTAAATTTATGTGTATTTTTATTCTTATTTTCATCTACTTTTATTATTATTTCAGCTTTATTTGATGTTTTCCGATTTTCTTACAAAAAATGATTGTTGTGATATGAATTCTCAAATATAGCAGCAGATGATGGTTCAGATATGTATACAGACTGTGTGATATTGTTTTAAAGACTATGTGATATTGTTTTACAGACTGTGTGATATTGACAATTTTGTGGAATTGATTTTTCAATGAATATATTGGTTCAAATACATGTTATTTTTCAATGATATTGGCAATTTGTTATATATTTAGTAATTTTTCCCGATCTATGTTCAATTCACCTTATGTTCTGATTTTTTTTTCTCGATTCGTAATTTTGATGAGATTGATTCATACTATCTTATTATTTGATTGTGATTTTAAGTTATTGCACTTTGTCCGAGTTTTGTTGTCATGCAAACCTAATTTACATGTGTAGTATTTTGTTTCAAATCTTTTTAAATTTGTGTCAGATTGATTTACATATGTTTTACATTGTTACTCTTTAATGTTAGCTAGTAGTAGGCATTCTTTTACATGTGTTGTGACACCCCTCGTTGAGGTGACTAAAATAACTAGTAAATCGTGGCGGAAACACGAGATTTTTAAAACTTTTAAGGCTTCTCATGAAGTCCAACGTGAGGCATCACCAACACGATACATAAGTTTAGTTAGTTAAATTTAAGTTTACAACACAAGTCTATTTATTGGGGAAAAGATATCCCACGAATTAACATAAGTTCAAAAGTAGGTGAGTCTATTAAATGATAACTAAATAAGGTCCGAGGTAAGAACTCGCTAGCTCACACGGTCTTCCCCACTTAAGCTTCATCACAAACCTGTCATTCATAATAAATATGAAAGCCACAGTCAGTGGGGAGTAACTCAGGGTTCTCCCAGCCACAATATGTCAAAATACAAGTAATTAGGAATTTAATTAAATAAACAAGCATGAGAGTAAATACTTACGGCATTACGAAAATCATGATTAGTGGGCATAAGCAAATAGGAATGGTAAAGCACAAATGAGAGAGGAATTATTAGGTCAAACTGTCACACATCAACTCGACTCAAATGTAAGACAATTACAAAGTATAGACTCAAACAAGACAACCCTCTACACTCCAACCTCTTGGTAGGACGACGATCATAATACGGTCCTAGTCTAAATCTGGCCAGACTCTCGGGATGGACGACACCCGATTCGACAAACGATACCAAATCGTATCCAAGACTCGAAATATGGTACACCTAACCGTGCCCGAAAATCGAGTAACCTCAAGCGGAACCTTGTCACCTAACCGTGACCCCCGGTCCGAAGAGGCGGAAGGAAAAAATAGCCCAACTCGGAGACAATGGCACCTAACCGTGACCCAATGTCCGAAGGCAAATAAATAGGGAAAGTCGAGTAGTCTCACAATGTAAAACGTCACATTCGGGTCCGAATAAGAACCATAACCATTTTGCATGTTCATAACATTAATGAGTCTTAAAGTAACTAATTATCGATAGGAAAGAAGATACATGCATAACTCAATCGTTATTAGAAGTCACAAGTGAAATAGAGCAAACAGGGGACTCCCGGTAGGGTGGTGTACCCGCCGCCAAGCCACCATTTGGGACAACATGCCAAAATCGAAATTTAATAAAACTTACGAGTGCACTCCCCCGGTCAAGTCGATGGGGCTCCGATCCACCTACTGGGAATACGGCCAAATTTCAAAAACACATAAAACCTTCGGTGCACTCCCAGCCGGTCAGTAGACCGGCCGCCGGTCACCCGACTGGGAATACGCCCAAACTCAAAATCACCTAAAACCCTCAGTGTACTCCCCATGGTCAAGAGACCGGCCGCCCCGTCACCCTACTGGGACTACGAGCTTACTAAAATATGTCCAAAACTTACAGAATCTCCCGGCCGGTCAAGAGGGCCATTCACGGCCCACCACTGGGAGTACATACACACGGGTTCAAAGCAAAACACTTCCAAATCATTTGAAATCAACAAAAATCGTTTCCCATCAATTGTTTACGTATCCTAGCATGATTCTAACTCGGAAAAACAACATATTTGAGCATGTGAAATGGGTAATTCCGGATTCAAGAGATGTAGCATGAGATTTTCATCTAAACATGTGAGAATTGCAAACAAGCATGATATACAACATCCAAATTAGCACCAATCATGAAAGATACAATTTTTAACATTCCTATGAGATTATAACTATATAAAACCACACAATTTTAATATAAAAGTCGAGTAACCCATCACCGTTACCTTTTTGCACTTCAATCTTCTAAAGACTCGTCAATGATGTAGCTATCCTCCCCCGGGTTGTCCAAATTCTCCCCTAAACACAAAAATAAAGATATTAAGTCAAGAATCCACATCCTTGAAAGATGGGAATTTCGAAAAAGAGGAAAAGATGGCAACTTTCTTACTTAGAAACAAGGGAAATGAGAAAAGGAAGAGAATGGCGCGAAAAGGAACGAGATTGGCGAAGAATTGAGTGAGTTATGGTGATTTTAGGGTTGAGAGCAAGGGTTTAACAATGGTGGAGTGGTTGTTGAGGGAATTTCAGAAATTAGAATGAGGGAGATGAAGTTGTGAGGGTTTAGTTGAGGTTTTGTGTAGAGAAAAGAGGAGAGAAAAGGCCCATGAGTCAAGTTAAGCCCAATAACTCAAAATGAGTCGGTATCCACTAGAATTTTCGTCCCAAGTCTACTATAACTCGAGACGGAGAATAATATTATTAAAATCTACACTATTATTACCGTTACATGGCTATGACGATATTTTATGAAAATAAGCTTTAAATAATAATTATTTAATAAAAATTACTTAAAAAAAAATTTATTTAAAATATAAGGAAAGCGCGGGGTGTTACAATCATCCCACCTTTTAAAAAGTTTCGCGCTCGAAACTTGAAACGAAAGGGTATTACCTTAAGGAAACAAACTAGGGTACTTGACACGCATGGAAGCTTCCGGCTCCCAAGTCTCTTCTTCTACATCACCACACTTCCACAAAACCTTCACCAAGGGCACCACTTTGCTCCTTAGCTTCTTCTCCTTCTTGTCCAAGATACGAATCGGTCTCTCCTCGAAGGAAAGACTAGGCTCAAGCTCGGGAATCTCATTTTGCAACACATGACTAGGGTCGCTAATGTATTTCCTAAGTTGAGAAACATGAAAGACATCATGAACTTTACCCAAACTCGGGGGCAAATCCAACTTATAAGCCACGACACCAATCCTCTTTACCACTTCGTAAGGTCCAATGTACTTTGGACTCAACTTCCCTTTGACTCCAAATCTCTTTACTCCTTTCATCGGGGACACTTTCAAGAACACTTTATCTCCAACTTCAAATTCCAAGGGTCGACGGCGAACATCGGCATAGGATTTTTGACGATCTTGGGCGGCTTTCATTCTTTCACGGATGAGCTTCACTTGATCAATTGTCTCGGCTAACTTGTCGGGTCCTAGATCACGAACATCACTTGCTTGATCCCAACCAATCGGACTTCGGCATTTCCTTCCATAAAGGGCTTCATAAGGGGCCATCTTGATAGAAGCATGATAACTATTGTTGTAAGAAAATTCCACCAAAGGTAAGCTCTTCTCCCAACTATAATGAAAATCAAGGGCACAAGCACGCAACAAGTCTTCTAAAGTTTGAATCGTCCTCTCGGATTGTCCATCGGTAGCGGCATGAAAAGCGGTACTCATCAACAACTTACTACCCATAGCATCTTGCAAAGCTTTCCAAAATCTTGAACAAAACCTCGGGTCACGATCCGAAACGATTTCCTTAGGAACACCGTGGTAACGAACGATCTCATCAACATAAGCACTAGCAAGACGGTCTAAACTCCAAGTTTCTTTGATAGGGATGAACCTAGCACACTTGGTCAACCTATCCACAATAACCCATATGGCATCCTTTCCACCAACGGTCTTAGGCAAAGCCATCACAAAATCCATGGAAATGGACTCCCACTTCCATAAAGGAACATCCAAAGGTTGTAGCAAACCACCGGGTCTCTTATGCTCAATCTTTACTTGTTGGCAAGTAAGACATCTTCCAACATATGACACAATGTCATTCTTCATGTTAGGCCACCAAAATTGAAGCTTCAAATCCTTATACATCTTGTCTCCTCCGGGGTGAATCGAATAAGGTGATAGATGAGCTTCATCTAGAACTCTCTTCCTCAAATCAACGGCATCGGGCACATACATGCGTCCTTGGTAACGAAGGTAACCTCTAGCATCAATCTCACAATCCTTTGCTTTCCCTTCAAGGAGCTTGGCTTGAAAACTTCTAAAGGTAGCATCGTCCACAAGGCTATCTAGAATCTCACGGTGAAGAACGGGCTCGGCAACCATAGCACCAAGATAATCAAAACCACTCTCCACAAGTTGCAAACTTAACTTACGAAACTCGGCACAAAGGTCATCGGGGAGCACACGAATAGCACTCAAGGGATGAGTAGACTTCCTACTAAGGGCATCGGCAACCACATTTGCCTTTCCTTCATGATACAACAACTCCATGTCGTAATCATTCACCAATTCCAACCATCGTCGTTGTCTCATATTCAAATCCTTTTGGGTGAAGATGTACCTCAAACTCTTATGGTCGGTGTAGATACGGCAATGGACTCCAATGAGGTAGTGTCTCCACATCTTCAAAGCATGAACGATGGCGGCTAATTCCAAATCATGAGTGGGATAGTTCACCTCATGAACTCTCAATTGTCGCGAAGCATAGACAACAACTCTTCTATTTTGCATGAGAACACAACCCAAACCCATCTTAGAAGCATCACAAAACACATCAAAGTCAACGCCATCCTCGGGCAAGGTCAACACGGGAGCGGTAGTCAACCTCTTCTTCAACTCTTGGAAAACACTTTCACAAGCTTCGGTCCACACAAACTTGGTCTCTTTCTTCAAAAGTTGAGTCATCGGTCTAGCAAGCTTGGAAAAATCTTTCACAAAGCGACGTTAGTAACCCGCCAAACCCAAGAAACTACGGATCTCACCAACATCGGTTGGACTCTTCCACTCAATCACGGCTTCAATCTTCGAAGGATCTACCATGACACCATCCTTAGATATCACATGGCCTAGAAAAGACACCTTAGACAACCAAAATTCACACTTGGAGAATTTGGCAAACCACTTTTGATGACGGAGGATTTCCAAAATGATACGAAGGTGATCGGCATGCTCTTCTTCGGACTTGGAAAAGATGAGGATATCGTCAATGAAAACCACAACACACTTGTCTAAGAACTCACTAAAGGTCCGGTTCATTTGGTCCATGAAGATAGAAAGGGCATTGGTTAAACCAAAGGGCATCACCTTAAACTCGAAATGTCCATATCTCGTGCTAAAGGCGGTCTTAGGGATATCGGACTCACGAACGGGAATTTGATGGTAACCGGATCTCAAATCAATCTTGGAGAAAGTAGAAGAACCTTTGAGTTGATCAAACAAATCTTCAATCCTTGGTAGAGGATACTTAATCTTGATGGTAACACGGTTAAGCTCACGGTAGTCAATGCAAAGTCTCATAGACCCATCTTTCTTCTTCACAAAGAGAACGGGAGCACCCCTAGGCGAGGCACTAGGTCTAATGAATCCTTTCTCAATCATCTCATCAAGTTGCTTTCTCAACTCCTTCAACTCGGTTGGCGCCATACGGTACGGGGCTTTAGCAATCGGACCGGTTCCGGGTACAAGGTCGATAGAGAACTCAACATCACGCTCGGGAGGAATTCCGGGCAACTCTTCGGGAAAGACATCGGGGAACTCACAAACCACGGGCACTTCTTCGATCTTTGGTAAGGAAGGGGAGGTAGAAGTCACCACGCATAGAAAGATTTGGTAACCTTTCCTCCTCATACTCATCAACTTCAAAGCGGAAATCAACTTCACACCTTCTTGGGAACGGACTCCTCTATAGGACACACGAGTGCCTAGCGGACTCTTGAGGCAAATCTTTTGGTCTCTACACTCGAATCTTGCATCATACTTTGACAACCAATCCATACCCAAAATCACATCGAATTCCTCAAGGGGAAAACGAAGTAGGTTAGCGGGGAATAAGGTTCCCGAAATAGAGATAGGAATGTCGGAGAAAGTGAGGGAACAAGAGAACATCTCTCCGGAAGGTAAGGATATAGAAGTTTCCTCACTAGGAATAGGTTCAATGGCTAGCTTTTCGGAGAATTTGGAAGATATAAAAGATAAAGATGCGCCGGTATCAAATAAAATGAGGCAAGGTTGATCAAAAATTGAGAACATACCCGTGATGATATCGGGATGAGCGGCGGCTTCGGCTCGACTCATGACAAAGATGGTTCCTCTTGGCCTAGCATTTGGAGTAGGAGCATTCTTCTTCTCGGGGCAATCGGCAACACGATGTCCGGGCTTCTTACAATGAAAGCAAGTCAAGGGCTTGCCATAGCATCCAACTCCGGGGTGTAGAGCTTGTCTACAATGGTAGCACTTACGGTCCTTCTCAAGTTCATTAGTTGGTGTGGGAACTTGTCCTCTAGATTCTTGAACTCTTGGTCCTTGTCCTCCATGGTCTTGCATCCTTGGCACAAACCTCCTCTTGTTGGCATAGTTGGAAGTAGAAGGCACAAATGGTCTCTTGCCATGAAAGTTAGAACGATAAGAATGAGAAGAGGAGTGGGTTTTGGAATCTTCCTCAATGGCCTTCAAAGAGCTTTCGGCCCAAATAGCATCATCATAGACTTCCACAAAGGTAGTTGAGCTTCTTTTCACCATGCTTTCAACCTTAGGATTCAACTTGTTCTTGTAGAAGTAGACACGATCCTCTTCATCTTTCACGAACTTGGAGGCATAATGAGCAAGCTCATTAAACTTGTCGGTGTAGGCTTGAATTGATAGCTTCCCTTGCTTGAATTCCATGAATTCCTTCAATCTTTGTTGCTTGAGCTCCTTAGGGTAGAAGCGGGTCTCCACAAGTGACTTGAAGCGGCTCCAATCAAAGTTGGGGTCTTGAGTAGCGGTAGGACCGGTCAAAGTCCACCACCTATCGGCTTCCTTCACAAGAAAGTGAGAGGCTAACCTCACCTTGTCCTCCTCTCGGGCATCAAAGAGAGAGAAGTTCTTCTCCATATCACGAAACCATTCCGAGAGAGCAACGGGATCCACTTCACCACCATAGGTCTTAGCCTTGTTCCTTGCTAGTTGACTTGCAATCCAAGCATAACTTCCTTGATGGTTGGCTTCATGTGTAGGGGGAGCGGGTTGAGCATTTTGTTGATTAGCAAGCACTTGGGTGAGGGCTTGCATGATCGCATTTTCCACAATGGTTGGCCGTGCCATCTTCTTTGCACAAGAGTAAACAAGTTAGAACCTATCACAAAGCATACACAAAAAGGCTACCAACTTAGGTCCTTAATTCTACCCATCTCTCATTCATTATTCAAGGTCAAGTAAGAATTTTAAGTTGGGGTACACGTGTGTGCGTCGGGAGCAATATATGCTCTGATACCAATTGTGACACCCCTCGTTGAGGTGACTAAAATAACTAGTAAATCGTGGCGGAAACACGAGATTTTTAAAACTTTTAAGGCTTCTCATGAAGTCCAACGTGAGTCATCACCAACACGATACATAAGTTTAGTTAGTTAAATTTAAGTTTACAACACAAGTCTATTTATTGGGGAAAAGATATCCCACGAATTAACATAAGTTCAAAAGTAGGTGAGTCTATTAAATGATAACTAAATAAGGTCCGAGGTAAGAACTCGCTAGCTCACACGGTCTTCCCCACTTAAGCTTCATCACAAACCTGTCATTCATAATAAATATGAAAGCCACAGTCAGTGGGGAGTAACTCAGGGTTCTCCCAGCCACAATATGTCAAAATACAAGTAATTAGGAATTTAATTAAATAAACAAGCATGAGAGTAAATACTTACGGCATTACGAAAATCATGATTAGTGGGCATAAGCAAATAGGAATGGTAAAGCACAAATGAGAGAGGAATTATTAGGTCAAACTGTCACACATCAACTCGACTCAAATTTAAGACAATTACAAAGTATAGACTCAAACAAGACAACCCTCTAGACTCCAACCTCTTGGTAGGACGACGATCATAATACGGTCCTAGTCTAAACCTGGCCAGACTCTCGGGATAGACGACACCCGATTCGACAAACGATACCAAATCGTATCCAAGACTCGAAATATGGTACACCTAACCGTGCCCGAAAATCGAGTAACCTCAAGCGGAACCTTGTCACCTAACCGTGACCCCCGGTCCGAAGAGGCGGAAGGAAAAAATAGCCCAACTCGGAGACAATGGCACCTAACCGTGACCCAATGTCCGAAGGCAAATAAATAGGGAAAGTCGAGTAGTCTCACAATGTAAAACGTCACATTCGGGTCCGAATAAGAACCATAACCATTTTGCATGTTCATAACATTAATGAGTCTTAAAGTAACTAATTATCGATAGGAAAGAAGATACATGCATAACTCAATCGTTATTAGAAGTCACAAGTGAAATAGAGCAAACAGGGGACTCCCGGTAGGGTGGTGTACCGGCCGCGGGCCACGGGCTGGGACAACATGCCAAAATCGAAATTTAATAAAACTTACGAGTGCACTCCCCGGCCAAGAGACCGGCCGTCGGTCCACCTACTGGGAATACGGCCAAATTTCAAAAACACATAAAACCTTGATGCACTCCCGGCCCGGTCAGAGAGCCAGCCGGTCACCCTACTGGGAATACGCCCAAACTCAAAATCACCTAAAACCCTCGGTGTACTCCCCCACCGGTCAAGAGACCGGCCACGATCACCCTACTGGGACTACTGAGCTTACTAAAATATGTCCAAAACTTACAGAATCTCCCAGTAGGTCAAGAGACTTCACGGATCCACCTTTGGGAGTACATACACACGGGTTCAAAGCAAAACACTTCCAAATCATTTGAAATCAACAAAAATCGTTTCCCATCAATTGTTTACGTATCCTAGCATGATTCTAACTCGGAAAAACAACATATTTGAGCATGTGAAATGGGTAATTCCGGATTCAAGAGATGTAGCATGAGATTTTCATCTAAACATGTGAGAATTGCAAACAAGCATGATATACAACATCCAAATTAGCACCAATCATGAAAGATACAATTTTTAACATTCCTATGAGATTATAACTATATAAAACCACACAATTTTAACATAAAA